>NC_060125.1:47297764-47927486 GCF_021461395.2 Schistocerca americana
CATTTTAGCCATTTTTGAAATTATCTTTAAACAAGTGAACTTAAAACAGTTACTATTCCTTTAATGCAGAAAGTTCTATAGGGACTTGTTTTTCAACAGGCTATGCCCAACGACATTTTTCACGTACACATACATTCTGTCTTTAGTCTCAGATCATACAATAAAACGTTTGACGTGAGCTCCTAAAATCTATCCTCTCTTTCCGATCCGTCGTGTTTCCTATAATTCTAGTATCGTCTCTCTCTGATTTAAACAATAACGAAGTGTATCGCGGAGTAAGGCACAAATTTCCAAGGAGCACGTCTTGCTATCACTTCTAATTATTATTAAATTGAGCATAGTAGTTCATTGACGGATAGGTTACACTCACATGGAAAAACGATTGCAATAGAATTCTGTTAAGTTCTCGAACATGAATGCATCTTTCCGGTGTGGCATGGCGTCGACAACTGTGCTTTAAAGCTTCACAGCGCTTTCTCAGGAATCACAAGGTTAACGTACCGTATCGTTGCGCGTCGCAGTTGTATAGTCATTGTTCGTCATTCGTTGTGGTTACATTCTAAATCCGTGCACCGTAATGTGAGCCTACGGCGCCGCTAGCAATGGACGGAGCTCCCGGCACAATATTAGCCACCTCGTCTCCAGTCTCAGAGCTCACACGCTGTCCTTTGGCTGTGTGCGCAGAGGGACGACTAGCCTCGCAGCGGCAGGCTCTTCGTCAGTGTCCATGGTCACTTCCAGAGCTTACCTTCTTAAGGCCCCCACACACGTTACTGCATGCTTGACAATCACGCTTGCGCAAGCTTGCTTGTACAAGCTTGCGTGACCGCATGTTGGGTAAAACTTGCTTGACCGTGTGTAGGGAAATTAGCGCAAGCATCAGGCTTGCACAAGCAGCTTGCCACTTGATCGAATTTCGATTATGCGTCCTTGTGCAAGCCTCCAAGCATCTCCATGCTTGCTCGTGTGTGCCTAGAGTAGGGAGGCTTGAACAAGCACACATCTGTCATTCGGACACAGACTGTGGAGAGGGCTCGTTTATTAGATTTTGTGTCGTTTCCTTCTTCGTTCTGACGTCGGGCCAGGAAGTGTTGGAGGAATTTATTAGGTGCTACGATAGACACCCATGTTTAGGGAATATTAAAAGTAGACAATATCACGATAAAATGAAAAGAGACGTGGTATATGAGGTGCTTATCACAAAGTACAAAGAGACAGAGCCATCAGCAACTAAAGATACTGTTATTAAGAAAATTAATACATTACGAACGAATTACAGACGAGAAAAAAGGGCCGGCCGGCGTGGCCGAGCGGTTCTAGGCGCTACAGTCTGGAACCGCGCGACCGCTACCGTCGCAGGTTCGAATCCTGCCTCGGGCATGGGTGTATTGATGTCCTTAGGTTAGGTAGGTTTAAGTAGTTCTAAGTTCTAGGGGACTGATGACCTCAGAAGTTAAGTCCCATAGTGCTCAGAGCCATTTGAACTATTTGAGAAAAAAGGAAACGCGACGGCACTTAAAATCAGAGGCTGCAGCAGACAAAGTTTACAGACCTGTTGGGTGGTACTTTGATCTTTTCAGCTTTTTAAATGAACAGGAGACACCAAGATGCTCTTCGAGTAATTTACAAGGAATAGAGGTAAGTGAGATAGGTTGGTAGTGGTATTTAGTTACAGTAGCATTGTTACAATTAAGATCTATGCCTATGCTCTTATTTGTTTCTATTATACTACAGTACACATTGTTTTCTTTTACATTTTTCTTTACTGCTAATGCACAAAATTATGTTGCTAAGGAATTTGTTCTTCATTCACAAAGTAGTTCATAAATTCCTCTCTCACTCGTTTAGCTTCAAGTGGGATGCTTCCTGCAGTAGACCTTTGCAATACTAGCATATTAGGATCCTCTGTTGTTAAGCCATAAGACGTCACGAGGGACAAAACATTCAAATACGTTTCCCCATTCCTCCTGAGGTAATTATGCCAGTCACGAGGATATATCTTCAATTCACTGCGTAAAATTGTATGAGAATACAATTTTCGTTTTTTAAGCCACTCTTTACTCCACATA
This sequence comes from Schistocerca americana, assembly GCF_021461395.2. Classification (NCBI taxonomy): domain Eukaryota; kingdom Metazoa; phylum Arthropoda; class Insecta; order Orthoptera; family Acrididae; genus Schistocerca; species Schistocerca americana. Next base: position 47,299,834 of record NC_060125.1, read on the forward strand.
TCGCGTTTCCTCTTTTGTTTTTTTCCGTAAATCAAGCAAAAAGGCTGCAACAGCAAGCTCATCGTCGTCTGTACTCAACATTTTCAAATGTAAACCAACTGAAGCTTGTACGTGCGTGCTTGAATCGTGTGGAGGCGCGAGGAAGTTGTGCAGCTTGCCCTTACTGACAACCAGTTTCTATCTCACTCTGTCACTACTCTGTTTAGCGATTATAAATATGTGCCGCATAGTTATTGTCCTTGATAACAGCCGAATGACGGCTCGATCGTAACTTAGCGTAATCGATAATGTGACACGAGTCAATCTTCTGTATGATTAGCGTTAGCAAACGACGACTCCACTGCAGCCAACAGATAGTATCTCTCAAATAACTTGCTGAAAAACTTGGATTACTTACTTAGCTAAAAAACTTACATTCGTGCGGTCAAACCTGAAATTCAAAAACTGTCGACAAAGTATGGGCAAATCGAGAAACTAGGCAATATTACTGAACATAAAGGGTGAGCAAAAATAGCAGAATGAAATCGCTTACAGTAACTCGAGACGGCGTATACAGAAACTCACGGCATCTACAACAAAATTTATCTTAAAAAATGACGAAATTCCTCCATCTGTATTAAGGTGTTGGTTTTATTGGCAACTAGTTTAGATGTTGTTACGACATCATCTTCAGGCCCTAAATAGAACATACCACACAGAAACATAGAAATTATTTCAGCAACGAGTTAACTTATACTTTTATTGGAATGAATAGTTTTTTAAATTGATTAGTATGTATTTTACACTATTGACTACCTTGTATCAACTGGGTTTCACACCATTTAGGTCCATTACCATTTCTTTCGTGGTGTTGGGAACGAAGTTGTCTAAGTAAATTACGCCACTGTTACTTTAGTATGACGACAGTACAAAATTTTGCAAACGTAACTGTAATCTACCTTGCCCACCGTTCACTACTAGTAAACAATGAAGTTTACCTAACATATGTCTGATTGGCAATGCGTGTGTTCTCCTTTTTATAGTTCATTATTCAAAAAGTTTACAATGTTCCATGTCTATATTATTATCCATTAGAATAACGGCTGGTCGCTTAAGCTTTTATATACTCCCATTTTTGAATACCTGATATTAACCTATAATAAAACGAATGTGCATGTACAGTTTCATTTGTATGTAGTGATACCACGTAAATGTCTAATGTCCAGAGTGATGGCATTTTAGCGGAAATGACCAAAAATAAAATTAGTTTCATTCTAAATTATCCATTATGCAATATGGTTATAATAAAATTGTTTTGCATAATAACTCATAAATTACTGTTGTTGCATTGGTTGTTTGTGTATGGTATGTTGTATTTAGGGCCTGAAGATGATGTAACAACATCGAAACTAGTAGCCAATAAAACCAACACCTTAATAAAGCTGAAGGAGTTTCGTCATTTTTTAAAATATATTATACTAGCTGACGTCCGAAGTCGTCCGTTTCAATTTTGGATATACGAAGATAACAAAATACGTCTCTCCACACACACACACACACACACACACAGACACACACACACAGAAAACGGCCCTCTATCCCAGGGAAACTCCCAGACTTCTTATGAAAGGCGATGTGGGAAACATCCCCAGAGAGGGGCGGAAGACTGTGAGAAAGACTCTCGGCCCAAACACAAGGAGTACAGGTTCTCGCTACAACGACGAAAAACAGCAGAAACAGTACTCCACTTCGCAGCAGACGTCAGAACCAGAGGACAAAAACTTATGGCCTCATCCGCAGACTGCCAACAAAGAGTCTTACCCGAAACACGTTATACTGGAGGAGCAAGCACGTAGTAAGTCAAAAATGTGCAGAAAGAGCCCAGATAAATTCCTCACAAATTTTACATGGAAACATGTACAAACGAAGAATTGACAGACGTGATGTGCACTTGGAGAACAAGACTGAGAAGGAAACAGGAATAAAATGGGGTGAATACAAAAAAGAATATTAATTACCTCCACCGCCGGTAATTGTGACTTACGTTAGCGATTTGTTTCAGAAATAGTTCAAATGACTGTGAGCACGAAATGTGTGTGAAATCTTGTGGGACTTAACTGTTTAAGGTCATCAGTCCCTAAGCTTACACACTACTTAACCTAAATTATCCTAAGGACAAACACACACACCAATCCGACGGAGGACTCGAACCTCTTCCGGGACAAGCCGCACAGTCCATGACTGCAGCGCCTTAGACCGCTCGGCTAATCCCACGCGGCCTGTGAGCACTATGATACTTAACATTCATCAGTCCCCTAGAACTTAGAACTACTAAAACCTAACTAAATTAAGGACATCACACACATCATGCCCGAGGCAGGACTCGAACCTGCTACCGGAGCGGTGACGCGGTTCCAGACTGAAGCGCCTAGAACCGCTCGGCCAGCGATTTGTTTAGGAAATAATGATAATCAACACGACGCTTTTTGAATTATTGATGATTTGTTGTACCATGACCTACTTTTCGATGCAATGCGGTCGTTACAGGAGCGTTATTTTCTGGACCATTTCCTGCTACATAACAGGTCTAGGGGGCTGACGACTGAAATTTAAGCCAACAATAACAAAATCATTAGGAGCCGAAAAAATCATTGTTATACGATACCTACATTGTACTGCCTCGAGGTATCGATTCATGTAAGAAAAAGAAAAACTGACAGACGCATGGAAAGTCAGAAAATTGTATCATAAAATTTAGCGTGATCGCACCTGATAGCGATACTGATAAATTATCTGCAAAATTTAGGCTCTAAGCGTGGATACGAGCAGTAGCGGCAAAGTCGGTGAATCTTTGGCTATGAGAGTGGTGACGTGGGTAAAGGTGATGGTGCGAGTGACTATCGAGTGGAATATTGTGCAAGTAGGGGCGGTGCTGAGGCCAGCTCGGTCCACGATCGTCATGCAAGAGGTAGGCGGCGCTGCTAGAGCTAAGGGGAAAGACCTACGGATAGAGGAAGGGAAGGCTTGCTAGGTGAAGGCGCCCGGCGCGGCAGTACCGCTCTAGTAGTGCTCTGCTAGTAGCAGCGCACTCGCGTTCGCGACGCACCGACCGGCCGCGGGCTCCGTCCACGGCAGGGGCAGCCACAGCCAGCTCCAGCCGCGGCCTGCGTCAGCGCAGGTAGGACGAGACAAAGCGCGCGCGCACCTGCTGCCGCGCACGCCGCCTTCAGCACCTCCCCGCGTCGCGGCTGCGGCCGGCGCTCAGTTTCGGCTCATCCGCCACTCGGAGAGCTGTTGGTCAGCGCTCTGACACACACACATTTCTCAGTGACAGCCAGACGGGCTGCTGCAGAATGTTGTCGAGTTTCTGTCGTCATGTGAACCGACTTCTCGTGACGTGTTCGCCACGGCTCCGGGTTCTTTTTGCATCGGTAGCGTTAACACTTCCACTTTAGTTTTAAACTGATTTATTTAACAGTTCGGAAAATTCAATATAATCACCCATTTTTTTCGTAAATCCAGTAAAACTTCGATTTCGAAACGCTATGATTGCGCAACTATTTATTTATTTTTTTACTTCCTTTACGAGGTAAATTTCTTATTTTATTTCTAGAATGACTTTTTTGTGTTACAAAACAACATTTACAGCTTAGGTCAGTATTTTCCTTTCTTTCTAGCACTACGCGTTTTGGGAACAAATTCCAAGTGTGTTTTCTGTGTATTGTGGTATTTATAATTTGTGTGTTGCATTGTCGATGTGTGAAAGCTGCTGAACACGACAACGCTTGCGGCTCGATCTTACGAGGCTTCTCTGCTGCATTATTATCGGAGTCATGAAAACGAAGTTTACGGATATTCATTTTAAACATTTCACTGTGTTCGTGTCGCATGTATAACGTAACCACAATTTCATTTTACTCCACGTTTTTAATTCTTCTATTTGGTTGTAGGGACCACTGCTTGAATCCATTTGAAAGAACGATGTCAGAAAGAGTTCCGGTCACAGCTGGTAAAATAATTAGTTGTTTATTAAAACACGAGCGGCTTCGCGGCTTTAAGACGCATCATCTGCAGTCGTGCTCTAATAAACAACAATTTTACCAGGTATGAGCGCAGTTCTTCCTGACATCAGGCCTTTTAACAGCTGTGGCTGTCCGGAATATGAAATTGTTTGTCATTTGAAAGAAAATAAACGAATAAAAAAGAAATTCTGTATTCCAGAGCTGAAACCTGTTACTGCAAATATAAAACTAGTAGTGGTATCCAGGCATAATAAACGAAGATACAATTATTACTTTTTTATTTCTCGTTCACAGCACCCGGCGCGTATGTAGTACATTGAAGCCTAATTCAGTTTATTTGTTTATTTTTTTTTATCTTGTGGGAATGAGAACGTAAGCCATCCGACGATGCGGAAAAAATTTCATCCTTAAGAATTTCTGTGAAGACGTAGAGTTCCTGCTTCAACAGTTCCATGCTCATTATGCACTCTATACATTGTTTATTTCATTTCAAAGTGAACCCAAAGATAAAAATTTGGCCCTCACAATCAACAGAGCAACTTCTCGAAAGTATATATTGTCTTTGTTCTGGGTGTTAAATTATTTCTGCGTTGTCGGCTATAATTTCTGCAAAAGTAAATTAAATCATCGCTGATTTTATTCTAAGAAAAGGCTACTTTTCTTCTTTCTCGTTAACGAGTACAGTTGTTTACTATAAAAAATTAGGCATCATCGATGACTACCTTCTAAAACACCTAACTTATTTCCTCTTGTGCCCTTAAAAGTTCTATCGATATTCTTCTGTGTTTGTGATCACTTAAAAGGCTCATATATGGAGTCAGATGTTAAATTACAGGTGCAGCGATTTCGTCGAGCATTATAAATCAACAGCACATCTGAAGATTTGTGATGGAGATTATGTGTTACGATGTGAAATATTTCGCCACGGCCCTCCCCACCGTCAAGAGGCAGCGAGGTCTGATACAGCGGCTATACAATGTATCCGATCCAGCAGCAGCGCCAAACACTTACCATGTGGAAAAACAAATAAAAAACATTAATACAGTAAACACATTGTGAAATTTTTCCCGTGTGAAATTTTTCCCGTGATTTTTGTAATTACTAATAACAGTTTCCACAGACTTTAGCGTTAGCCAAGATCCCCGTCACTGACCCGTCTTCACAGCTTCTTGGAATTGCCAACTGTGATGTGTATACCTTTAAGAATTCATTGAGCGGCGAGCTCTAGTGATTTGGCTGTGTGTGCGCTTGATGAGACGTTAATAGCTGCTTTACACGCGTATGCACAAGCAGAACCGGAGCTAATGTGAAGATAGCCCCTTGAAATAATATCGACGATGCTTAGGTGCTCATTTTTAGCATGCTGATCCTTTCATCAGAATTTAAAATCTTTGTCACATTATACTACCTTTTCCCGCGCAGGTTGAATGTCCGTCTCACGAAATCAACCGGATATGACTTCTTGTTTCAATGGTTTTCTGTATGTACTAAATTGTTCACACCCAGCTTTATCTTGCACTGCTCGCTACTCACGTTCACCGACGATTAAATTTGAATATGTTCGTGAAAAATGATTACTGAAAAAGGTATCGACAGAGCCTAAGATTTTACGTCCCAGAATACACATTCGGATAGAACAATTGTAGAGAAAAAATCAGCCGTGTCGCTTTCATAGGAACTATACTGGCATTCGCCTTAATTAACGTACGGAAACCACCGAAAACTCACAGAGATGATCAAACGGGGTTTTTTAAGCCCCGTTTTTCCAGTCTATTGCGTCACCTTGGTTACTGGTACGTCTTTTACTACAAGAGATTGTACCTGTGTCATCGTAATTGCCTTACTTGCTGCTGATGTACAGTGGCACCGCATTCCACTCTTTCTAACATAGCGCGTTAATATCCATTGACTGCGACATCATTTCACAATGGACCTCGGTAACTTGTGACCTACTCCCAGCTGTCTGCACACCCCAAGATTAGCAGTTAGAATACTGCCTGTTGCATCTGCAATCAGGGATGTCGATTTCATGTAGTGAACTGCAGAAAATTTGAGCAAAGAGGAGCAGTAAATTTACTACGATGCCTCAGGAATATATTAAATATACACCTTGAAAATTACTAGGTTATGTTCTTCTAGAGTGCGTTTAGGAAAGAGTTTACCTTGTCAAACTATTTCCGACAATAATGTCCACGTAATACATAGCGTACTTTATTTTACATAATTTGACCCAGAAATGGCAATCTTTGTTTGACAGATAGGAAGAAATTTTTTACTCATTTCGTTATTGTTTCAGGTGAATGTTTCATGTGTAAAGTTGCTTCAGTTACCCGACACGCAAATAGGCACATTTTTCCTGCAGAATGACGCCTTAGATTACCGTAATTTTAAAGTTCAGTTTAACAAGAATTATCACACAATATTTTCGGAAGGAATCCGAATTCTTATGTCGTATTCTAACTGAACTCGAGTAAAACTCGTAACGTTCTGGTCTGTTTCCATGTGCATTCTCGTAGGCTTGTTTGCTCATTGTCTTACGTCTTTCATATCACTAATTGGTTTTTGCGCTGTCTGGTGTTGCCATTGTCTTGTTACGGTTGATTGTCACAAGTGAAAGGCTGGGGTAAAGTGAAGTCCGATAGCTGGAAGACAGGCTATTTCCCCAAAAAACACTGGGACCGGCTCGCTAAGCAACTCCTTCCGACTTACGGCTCGTGAAGAATAGTGTCATACGCTCTCACTACGCGAGACGTTACAAAGAGGTTTCATATTGTCATAAGAACAGCCGTACTCCGCTTGGTGTCCAAAAGCTCTGTAACAGAAACGCTTCTCTCCATACGCTACATTTACTGGTTGGAAAATATCTTAGTCCAACAACACTACATTCGAGTGTCAAACGACAAACTAGCGTCTGTAATGTTGACGGCGACAGGGATCGTGTCGTGTATCCATTACGGAACCAGAATGGGTGACACTCATCAATGCTTCATATATAATTTTCCGCACCTTTATTTTGGTCATTTTGATTCATGAGTATACAGTATGGCAAGTCGAAAAAGAGAGAGCGAGAGGGAGAGATAGGGTAACATATACGCGCGAATGATAAATCCCTTCCCTTCGTACCTCCTCTTTGCTAACACAGATGATGTGTGACTGATCTCATTTGTACTAAGACTGCAATGCACCCGAGGTATCAATTTGCTTCCACCGGCCTTAGCGGAATGCACAGTTTGTAGTAAAAGTTCACCAACCTGCAGTCTCTGTAGTAGTTGTCCCCTGCGCAGAAAACAGCAAGTGGGGCGTGAATCCGTAATCTTGTGGCTGTAAGAAACTTTTAGCGAGGAACTGTTGTTTTAGAAATGATTAAATTTCTGATCAGTTTGTTTATTTCAGACGCCACTCGATATTTTTATTAGCAGAACCCAGAAACTGCACAATTACTTTCCACTTTAGAGTCACAAATACTTTCCGTTCTTCAACAAAATAATTAACTGCGTATTTCTCTAATTACAATCATACTGTTCTCAGTTATACATTGAAGTCTTAATTGACACCGCGACGGACAACATATCCGTCCTCTGAGACTGCCGAACGAGCTCTGACCTTACACACTAGACATTGCTAACTAAGTTTTAACTGATACCGTGGAGGAGAACGTGTCTTACTCCGAGCCAGCGAACGAGCTCTTATCTTACGGACGAACAACTTCGCCCGCCATCCAACTTAGGCGCGATCCGAAGATCACTGAAGTGCTTCATCTGCTGTTTCGTTTTGCAGTTGTTTATTGTTCTGCTTGCTATTAATACTTGTGAAGTAACTGATGATGACACGCTATTGAGAGATGCTACGCGACTGCTACGGTCGCAGGTTCGAATCCTGCCGCGGGCATGGATGTGTGTGATGTCCTTAGGTTAGTTAGGTTTAAGTAGTTCTAAGTTCTAGGGAACTGATGGCCTCAGAAGTTAAGCCCCATAGCGCTCAGAGCCATTTGAACCACTTTTGAACACATTGACTTAGAAGTAGGATCCCGGGTCAGAAATTCTCTCAACTTCTGATAACTCATCAAAATATCGCTTCGCTATCTTCCGTCTTTTATTTTTGGAAACAGTTGTTACCCCCACTCCCGTGTGAGGCTTCTGGACTCGTTTAGAAAACCATGGAATGAATTCTAATTTCTTATTTCGCTCAGTTTATTCGAAACGTTACTTAGTAAAATAATAGCTTTCTGTAAGTCATTTATTTTCATGCTGTAGAGCTTTAGAATGATTTCAAATAAAGAATCAAAACAGGTGACAAGCGCTTTAAAATCATAGTTCTCTAAAACATTAATTATACTTTTACATTCGTCAGGCTCGTCTTTTAAGTGGAAATTAAATTTATCTGGTATAAAGTTTTCATTATTAATGAATAATTTTTCTTTATAGCCGATAAAGCGTCGTGTAATGAAGTCCATATAGTTGGCCATACCTTCTTAAGGGTAGTATTTTATTTTAAGTATTTATCGTTAATCAGCATTGACCAGCGTTTTATGCTATTGCCAAAAGAAGTCTATATTTTTCGAAATTTTTATAGAAAAAATTTGACACTTCCGGAATATGTTTCACTTAAATTTAATGTGTGAGCCTCACATTGAATATAATCGGTATTCGGCGCATGTTCTTATATAAGGGCTTGTGATCCTCCAAACACACCCGATGTAACATTTACTCGACCTTAACCCTCCCTCTACATGTGGACAACTCAATTCCATTTTCCTTTGTAGTATTAAATATTTCAGTTTTAAGTTCTTCTGCACTACAATCAGCTACTGAAATAAATCCCAAAACGGACTCGCAGATTTTCATTACTTTAGGCATGTCATTTTTTGCTATCGAGACGTATCGAAAAACTGCAGAAAGTTGGTCAATTTTTGAGATGTCTTGATCTGTATCCAAAATAATCACCCCAACTGCAGCTTCTTTAATTTCTAAAACAGTATTTTCTCTGACTGCGGTGGCAAGTAAACTAACAATCTCATTTTGAATCACACAGCTTAAATAATTTGTTTCACCTTTTGGTTAGAAAAGAAGTTCTTTTCAAATAAGATCATAACTGGATAGTAAACCTAAAATTGACATTAAATTTTCAGATTCAGAATTATGGCCTCTTAAAGGTAAGCTGCATGAAGATAAAGTAATTATGACATCACTAACACAATGAAATTACATCTCGCCTGAAAATAATTTTGCTATTGGCTTCACTTTGCAGTAAAGTATTGATGGTATTACCTTGTAACCAATTATTAAAAGATAGAGCCACGTTAAAATGCTGCTGTGAGTTTTCATGGTCAGATATACATTGAGTAAAATTGCTTCTTTTACTTTGACCATCTGCAAACAACCAACAGAAGTGACGGTAAGGTTTGTTTAAAATATTAAAATAACATAGTTATGGGCTGAAAATTTTCATACCAGCCTTACTGAAATATGAGTAATGTTAGGCTGAAAACATCACTTTCTTTCTGGATCCTTTTGAAACGGTCCTTGTGGTTTAAATGGGCCTTATTTAAAAATTATTTTTCATTCGCATTCAATAAGGCTGACGTAGATACGGTATATCATGAAATTCCTCAGACTTCTTAAGATCTTCGGTACGGGTTTCTTTTATTTCCCAAACCTCTGGCAGACAGTGTTCTCCAGATGAGTCTAAAAATAAAATTAAGTAAAATTAATGTCGAGAATTTTTGAAAATTATCAAAACTGTGGGATTGAAAATGTTGATCAAACAAATTTTTAATTTTTTAAAATTAATCTTTAAACCAGGCCCGGCGAACCCAAGTTGTCTCCCGGGCCTCCTTGACGACGTGCAACGGGCCACGTTTTATATGTTGTTCAGCCTCGAGGTAGGTGCGGTGTGGTGGGTGCGAGGTGAATAAGGCGGTTGGACAACGGTGCGGTGGGAGTGAAGTAAATAGGCCTAATCTGCGCCGTCTTATTCAGCGGAAGCAAAACGCACACACACACGGCGTTTTCCTGTCGCGCTGCACGATTGCTATGATGGAGATCCGACGAATACATGTGATATTTCGTGGAAGCGCTTTCTTTGCAGAGACACTGATATTCGTATGTCGTACATTTTCCTACCAAAGGATATTACGTTAAAGGAAGCCGGTTCTGATGCAGGTAGTTCATAAGTAAGAGAAGGCTGACATTTAAAGAATGGTGCTTATTAAACTTAGAGCTGCTGTTATGCACCCTTGAGGCGTTGTAAAAGTAATGGATAATGTGCCAGAAAAACTTTCCCCATCTACGTAGTAATACTAGAAATTCACCTTGGCGCACAACAGAGCGAAAAAACGAAAAAAAAGAAACATACACGGCGTAACTGACACTGTAGAGCAACACAAATGATCACTGTATAAATTGGTTGATGTTTAAAAGCAGCACGAAAAGTTTTAAGCATAACGGGCGACATTCCTACACTTACTTTAAAACGTAAAGTAAAATAGAATTTGCTACTGCGCAGGCACCAGTGAACACCAACAGTATCTGGCCTGTTTTGTTACGAAAAAGTGTTAGTGATTAGCTTACGAAAAACATGTCACAGGAATATCAATTTGCAAAACTGCAATCAGCGTTGACTTACCACTCTGTATTTGGGCTCTTCCCATTTGTAATCCTCTGTCAGTCTGGTGTATATCGAGAGATATTTATATCGTTCATGTTACACTTTTGTAAAGTGTTACTTATGTACGTATACTGTAGTGTTCTTGTTCGTTTTCGATATAAAATGTGCCTTTCTTTTCTTTGGTGAGTTATTTTTTCATACTCTCCATTCGGAGCAAATGAATGTTGTAATAAATACTACGCAAGCATGTTGACCTGCGAGGTTTTCCTACGCGCATCAAGATTAGAAACAAAATATTTGTAGCAGTTCTAAAACGAAATTAATGGTCTTGGGGAATAGTAACCAGCAAAGCCAACACATCCTGGAATTTATATCGCCGATTCAGAGGTTTCCGTCTGACCTATAATCCATAGATTCATCGATCGTACTGGAAAAATTCGATTATCGTCATTTCTTATTACGATTTTCCATCGGGCCAGTTCTCCCAAAGAACTACTTTTTTTGCTATTGGAGGAATCAGCTCTTATTTTATTTTCATTACGCGTGACAAAGGGCATATATCTGAAATCTTTAGTTAAACGTGCCGTACACGCTGATAATCGTGACTCCCAACCTACAATACGTTAGTAACGAGTCAACAGTAGGTAGTTAGCTCTGTAGCTACATTTCTTGCATTCATTTCGGAAAACAATTACTGTAAAATTGTAAGCTCGGATCAAAATGAAATTTAATTACGCCTGGAACTGAAAAAGAGTTCGTAACTCGCGTTAACCGAAAATTCGATACAATTTATCTTTAGAACTAATGCATTCCTCCCAGGACCAATTTTTTTTCCTTAACTAAGAGTTCGTCTTGAGCGATTTCGCGCTAACGATTTTGAACAGCAATGCTGTACTATACAGATTAAAATTTTATTTTATTAAATATGTACTTAATAAAATCTAAATTGGCTGATTTTATTTTTCATCACCCTTTCCACCCCAGATGTGTTTGCTGGGAGAGATCTCTTCCTGGTATAAGCTCACTGTCGTAAAAAATTAATGAATCAGCAATTGTTAACTGTGTACAATAAAAAATTTATTTAATTAATGCACTCAGCACGAAGCGCGTGAAATTAAACATCCATGTACATACACCTAATGTGGGAAATCTTATGTATATAAAATTATGGAGTGCATTTTCTTATGGAGGTGGATACTGCGTGTGTAGCGAACGCACTGCTCGGTCGTATTTACCTAGTGCAATTTGTTAGACTAGACGATAGACCTAGATGGAACTTTTCACACGCCGCTGCTCTCGAGCGACGTGCATCACATGCGCATCCTTAATCTAAATCTATGGTTCGTTGCTATAATTCAAATAAAGTTATGTAAGTCGTACATTTCCGCTACGACGCGTAATGATACTTACGGGTCCTACGTCAGACAGCGTAGAACGCTACATAACGTGACCTACCTTCTAAACAAGAAGAATTTTTTTCCGTGGAGACTGATAAGTTTGTAGTACTTACCATTGCAAAGTAAATCACTCTCAGAATCTGATTGCTGATAAAATGAAAGTTTGGGCAATTTCTTTATAACTTCCTCGTTCTTCGGTTTATTTCTTCCTTTCGTAGTTCCAATAGGGTAATCTCTCTTTCTCTCACTCATTTCTTTCACAGTTAAAGAACCACATGCACAGATTGAAAAAACGCGTATCGATTGTTGTCATTTAACTGAAAAGGAGAAATACCGTAATCGTTGTTTACTGACGTGAGCGGCGGGAAATGTCGGACGTTCGGTGTTGCCAGCGTTTGGACGCCCAGTTAATTAAGCGTTTAGGGTACCGCCTAAGATTTGAGCATTCACCTTGAGTGAGATTGTGAGAAACATTTTACGAATTTTTGCTAACACATATCGGGGCTCCTATAGCCTGGGGGCCCCGCATCATTGATACGGCGGTAGCTACGCCCGTGTTGTTGCTACTATCGGCAGCTCAGAACATGTTTATGCCGTTAAGTCAGTTGATGCTTCCCCCAAACTGTCCTCAACGTGCTCAGTTATGCGTCACTCTGTCTCACTGAAGCCATCCTCCGTTGCAGTCCTTGCGCTAGCGTCTTGGAGGAAAATGCAACGTGTTCGGATGAAGCAACTAGTTAACCTCAGGTTCCTTCTGAAACTGGGGAAAGCAGCTACAGAAACTCTTGCCGTGTTGAAGAAAATGTACAGCAGCGAACTTTTATGTGGGAGCTTGAAATATCTTAACATGAAAAGCGGACGACATGAGCGAGAAAATTGATTAGATTTGAACCGTAAACATCGTCGCAGAGTGTCCGAGTTCCTGCTAAAATCTCGGGAATTCACACAAGACGTGTACGTCAGATCTATGTGAATAGTTAAAAATGGTCAAAGTTCACGCGAAAGCGGTGTTAGTGCCGCTTTGTGTGTATATGCGTCACCGCGTTTGACCATCTACCGTATTCGCCCGCCCCGCCCCCCTGTCACTTATTTAGATTTCCTAACGTCAGGCCGAAGTGGCCGTGCGGTTAAATACGCTGCAGTTTGGAACCGCAAGACCGCTACGGTCGCAGGTTCGAATCCTGCCTCGGGCATGGATGTTTGTGATGTCCTTAGGTTAGTTAGGTTTAACTAGTTCTAAGTTCTAGGGGACTAATGACCTCAGCAGTTGAGTCCCATAGTGCTCAGAGCCATCCTAACGTCATATAGGAGTCTAAGGAGACAATATATGACAATGTTGAAGCGGTGAAAGCAATAGCCACGGAGGTTTTCAACAAGCTGGCAGAGGTGGACTTCCAGCAATGCTTTGGACAACGGAAATTTCGCATGGAGCGTCGTAGTGATCCGAGTGGAGACTGCATAGAGGATGATAAATTTGTTAATGTAATTAATCTATATCTACATTTCGGTTATTTAATTGCCATACATCGTATAATAATCACAATCGAATCGGACTGTACGTTATTAAATAATAATACATTCCTTAAAAATTATGACATTCTCAATCGCCGCCTCTGTACAATGGAATAAGTTAAAGTGTATCACATTGCAGTAAATATACACTACTCGCCATTGAAATTGCTATACCACGAAGACGACGTGCTACAGACGCGAAATTTAACTGACGGGAAGATGATTTTGTGATATGCAAATGATTAGCTTTTCAGAGCATTCACGCAAGGTTGGCGCCGGTGGCGGCACCTACAACGTGCTGACATGAGGAAAGTTTCCAACCGATTTCCCATACACAAACAGCAGTTGACCGGCGTTGCCTGGTGAAACGTTGTTGTGTGCCTCGTGTAACGAGGAGAAATGCGTACCATAACGTTTCCGACTTTGATAAAGGTCGGATTGTAGCCTGTCGCAATTGCGGTTTATCGTATCGCGACATTACTGCTCCGTTGGTCGAGATCCAATGACTGTTAGCAGAATACGGAATTAGTGGGTTCAGGAGGGTAATACGGAACGCCGTGCTGTATCCCAACGGCCTCGTATCACTGGAAGTCGAGATGACACGCATCTTATCCGCATGGCTGTAACGGAGCGTGCAGCCACGTCTCGATCCATGAGTCAACAGATGGTGACGTTTGCAAGACAACAACCGTCTGCACGAACAGTTCGACGACGCTTGCAGCAGCATGGACTATCAGCTCGGAGACCATGGCTGCGGTTACCCTTGACACTGCATTACAGACAGGAGCGTCTGCGATGGTGTACTCAACGACGAACCTGTGTGTACGAATGGCAAACCGTCATATTTTTCGGATGAATCCAGGTTCTGTTTACAGCATCATGATGGTCGCATCCGTGTTTGGCAACATCGCGGTGAACGCACGTTGGAGGCGTCTATTCGTCATCGCCATACTGGCGCATCACCCTGCGTGATGGTATGTGGTGCCATTGGTTACACGTCTCGGTCACCTCTTGTTCTCACTGACGGCACTTCAAACAGTGGTCGTTACATTTCAGATGTGTTACAACCCGTTGCTCTACACTTCATTCGATCCCTGCGAAACCCTACATTTCTGCAGGATAATGCACGACCGCATGTTGCAGGTCCTGTTCGGCCGTTTCTGGATACAGAAAACGTTCGACTGCTGCCCTGGCCAGCACATTCTCCAGATCTCTCACCAATTGAGATCGTCTGGTCAATGGTAGCAGAGCAACTGGCTCGTCACAATACGCCAGTCACTGCTCTTGATGAACTGTGGTATAGTGTTGAAGCTGCATGGGCAGCTGTACCTGTACACGCCATCCAGGTTCTGTTTAACTCAATGCCCAGGTGTATCAAGGCCGTTATTACGGCCGGAGGTGGTTGTTCTGGGTACTGATTTCTCAAGATCTATGCACCCAAATTGCGTGAAAATGCAATCACATGTCAGTTTTAGTATAATATATTTGTCGAATAAATACCCGTTTATCATCTGCATTTCTTCTTGGTGCTGCAATTTTAATGGCCCATTTTCGTACTTCGCCTGTTTTTTCTTTCTTTATTGTACTTCGATTCCCTCAGAAGGGGGCGGGCTGGCAGCAGCTTAATATGCCACTCTTCAGCCTACAGAGGAGTTAAAAACATAATGAGAAGATAGCAAACAATAAAAACAGGCGATAAAACGGTGACTTTTTGAAACTGTAAAATGGCGGAAAGTTGTGGAAGTTAAAATATAAATGCAAAGGGTCGGTAGTGCTCATTAAGACATTCAGTAAGTATAAAGGTACAAACAATAAAACGGCGACAGTCTGGCTTCTGTTCACAAGACCTAAAAATGGGGATACACAACACTGAACACTCACTTAAGCATTGCTCTATAGAGTAGAGAAGATGATTCACCACAGATGGGGGGGGGGGGGGGGGAGCAGAGGACCAAGACAGAGGGGGAAAAAGGGGGAGGAGAGGAAAAAGCAAAAGGGGGGAGGGAATGGAGGGAGAGGACACATAAAGGTGGGCGGCAGGGTGGGTGCAAGAAGCAGTGGGGAAGGTAGAGGAGGGGAAAGCAAAAGGACTCAAGGAAGAGAATGGAGTCTAAGAGAGAGTAGGCAAGGAGCAGGGAAAAACAGGATGGAGGGGGGGGGGGCAGAGGGAGCCCAGGGAAAATACAGAGGTAGGGAGGATGAGGTTAGGATCAGAGTTGATAGGAGGGCTAAAGGGAGGGAGAGATGGCATCATCTGGGAGGGGGAGGCGACAGACGCCACCTTGAGTAAGGAGGTGAAGGGTGTAGAGGTGGAGGGTAGTTGGGACACAACAGTGAAGGCACAACAGTGGCAGTGGCAGCAGGCGGATATCCAGGGGGGACTGGAATAACAGAGGACGGGATAGATCAATGATTTGTAAGTGTAGAGGATTGTAGAGGCATTCAAACCTCATGTCTGACCAGAGAGGAGTTAAAGAAGATGGAAGTGGTTATGGGCTTTGGATTGGATAGAGCAGAGATAAGGGAACCAAGTGAGGTGACGGTCACAGATTATGTTTGAATGATCCACACACATAAACACAAATGCAGTAATGCTTACACACGCACACACACACACACACACACACACACACACACACACACACACACACAGACACACACACACACACACACACACACAGACACACACACACACACACACACACACACACACACATAAACAAACAAACAAACAAACACTAGAGAAGGACAGTCCCCTCCTGAATTGGCTCTAAGAGCCAGATCCTTCTAAGGAGTGGGTAACAGGTTATTTGGAAAAAGTGAGAGGTAGCTCATCTGGTTTCGAAATGTGTCTCTGGTGACAATAATGAGAGGATTGAAAATTCTGTGGTAGGCTGCAGAAATGTAACCCTTCTCCACATCCTTAACAAAACATTTCCCAAGCTACTAAAAATGTGTTGTAGACCATATGCACCTATGTCAACCTCAATAGTAATGCCAATTATGACGATACAAAAGTAAAGACAACTCAACATCCAGTTCCACTGTGGAGAAAATTCTTCATCCCAGCCACATACCAAACCGAGGTCCCTTTACTTAGCATTCCATGACGCTGTCTGCACAGCTATTGAGACAGAAGAAACATCAGTTTTTCAGAGTGATACATTAACCTGGAGAACACTTCCATCTTCATGTTTCTGCTCTTCATTTGAAAAGATAATCTCAAATTTGAGAAACTCACTATTTTTCAGTAAATTGTTACTTTTCATACTTCTTCATAGCATCACAGTCAAAACGTGTTGCCAGCGATCGTATAAGCTGCAGTCTTCAGCAACCGCGTGATCAGAGCGTATTGCAAAGCGACGCAGGCACAAGTCCACTCCCAAATGTTCAGCGCTCCCCACCATTCTCATGGACTGGACTGTAAGCTAGCCCTACAGCTCACTGCTCCCCATCATTATTACAGATCGGATCACAATGTAGCTCACTAGTTCACAGTTCATCACCACTCTCACAGATCGGATGGCAAGTTGGTTCACTGCTCCAGACCATTCTCGCATATGAGAACGCATGGGGCAAATCACTTGGCGCCTTAGGTGGCACTCTGCACTCTTTGCACAGTGATACAGATTCCAGCTCGTTTTATTGACTGTTTAACTCTCCATTTGAAATCAGATCTTCATAAAAAACATAATTAAAACATATCTATACAGGTTGTCTCAGGAGGAATGGTCAATGTTCAGTGATACGTCAGGAACGATTACTTAAAGCAAAAAACAACAAATGGATATATGCCCAGCTCGAAATGGTTTCTGGGACAGAACCCGCTTACAGTTAATTTTGCAAGTTTTTCTTGAATAACTCGAAATCTGCAGCCCCTAGCGAAAAGTCGCAGTACAAAATTAAATTACCTTAAATTTCCTATAAAAAGGTTCTATTCATTCGTGTTCCAGGACTAACAGTTTGCTTGAAGAGAGCGAGAGAATTCTGATAATCATGGCGACGTGCATGCGCTGATGTGAAGGTAGCTTCTGTAATCCATTCCGATGTACACTGCCGACTTGACAGACCACGTGTCCGATACCTAATTATTCATCGTCTACATTACTGTGGGACGTTGTAAACAGTGACAGTGCACTGAATAATAAGGAAAATAAATAACAACATATATTAAATATTTTCTATCTCAGAAGCCATTCAGAAAAGTGCATACGAGCTCTGTTCAGAAAATTTCGAATCATGTGTAATTTCGCGCTAATGGTGTGTTGGAGCCAAATGCGGTTAGCATCCCTTCACACCCCTGTGTGTAACTGCTGAAAATTTCGTCTCTTCATGTCTGTTAGTAATGTTCAGTGCCGTATTGAGTACAGAGTTGTTTCGAAATGTCGAGATGGCAGAGTTAGAGGAGACACTTCGCAGAGACACATCAAATGATGCAGGAAGCCTACGGTGATGAGTGATTAAGTCATACTCGGTGTTACACGTGGTTGACATGAAACATTTCAGTTGGATAATGTCACGAAATCCAGCCACAGCGTCTTGGAATTCATCAGGTGGCCCCCAAGTTCGTCCCATCGTTCATGAGTGAAGACAAGAAAGACCTTTGCCTCGCACTCTGTGAAGATCGTTTGGATCGCACACTGAGAGCGAGCTATTCCTTACGAGAATCAGAACTGGTGATGAGTCGTGGGACTACTGTTATGACGTATAGACCAGTCAATAAATTTGTGAATATTAGAATCAGCTCACATTAAATAAAAGTATGGCATTAGGGGCAGAGGTTTTAAAACACTGCCTCCATCTTTTATACCATGCCTGCCTCAGCTGGGACCCGGATGGAGGCAGTTCGTGTGTCCATTGTGGGACACGGAGGCAGCGACGTGGTTGCTTATTACGGTTACCAACGACGATGTGGTGGGTGATGATAGCATCACTGCTTCTTCGATGTACATATGGAACTGTAGGGCCGAAGGACTACATCCCTGTCTTACGCACCTTTTAATCCAAGCACTTCTTTCTTGGTCGTCCACTCTTATTATTCCCTCTCGCCTCTTGTACATACTGTATGTTACCCGTCTCTCCTTATAACCTTCCGCTATTTTTCTCAGAATTTCGAACATGTTGCACCATTTTACATTGTCGAACGCTTTTTCCAGGTCGACCAATCCTATGAACGTGTCTTTTATTTTTCTTTAGTCTTCCTTCCACTATCAACCGCCTCAGAACTGCCTCTGTCATGCATTTACCTTTTCTATACCTGAACTCATCGTCATCCAGCACATGCTCAATTATCGTTCCCATTCTTCTGTTTATTATTCTTGTCAGCAGCTTGGATGCATGAGCTGTTAAGCATACTGTGCGACAATTCTCGCACTTGTCAGCTCTTGCAGTCTTCGGAATTGTGTGGTTGATATTTTTCTGAAAGTCATATGGTATGTCGCCAGACTTATACATTCTGTACACCACAGTGAATAATCCTATAGTTGCCACTTCCACCCCGTGTTTTAGTAATTCTCATGGAATGTTATCTATCCCATTCCGCCGTATTCAATCTTATCCTCCATAGCTCTCTTCTAAACCGACTTCCGATTCTTCTGGTATCACGTCAGACAAATCTTCCCCTTCATAAAGGCCTTTAATGTACTCTTTCTACGTATTCGCTCTCTCCTCTTCATTTGACACTGAAATTCCCACTGCACTCTTAATGTTACTTCCCTTGCTTTTAATTTCACCAAAGGTTACTTCGAATTTTCTTTATACTGAGTCAGTCCTTCCGTCAAACATTTGTTTTCCGATTTCTTCACATTTTTCATGCGGCCATTTCGTCGTAGCTTCCCTGTTCTTCCTATTTATTTCATTCCTCAGCGGCTTGTATTTGTGTATTCCTGAATTTCCGATAGCATTTTTGTGCTTCCTTCGTTCATGGAATAACTGAAGTATTTTTCTGTTACCCTCGACTTCTTCGCATTTACCTTCTTTGTACCTACGATTTTCTTTCCAACTCCTGCGATTACGGTTTCCAGAAGTGTTCAATTCCCTTCAATTGTTCTGCCTACTAAGCTATTCCTTATTGCTGTATCTGTAGCCTTAGAGCGCTTCAAGCGTATCACATCATTCCTTAGCACTATCCTATACAACTTCTTTGTGTATTGATTCTTCCTGACTAACCTCTTCAACATCAGCATACTCTTCATCAGTACTTAATTATGATCTGAATCTACATCTGCTCTTGGGTACGCTTTAAAATTTAATATCTGATTTCGGAATCTTTCGGAATCTGTGTCTGACCATGATGTAATCTAACTGAAATCCTCACGTATCACCCTGCGTTTTCCATGTATACCTCCTCCTCTTCTGATTCTGGAACAGAGTATTCGCTATTACTACCTGAAATTTATTACAAGACTCAATTAGTCTTTCTCCTCTCTCATTCCTTGTCCCGGGTCCATATTCTGCTGTAGTCTTTTCTTCTGCTCCTTCCGCTAGAACTGCATTCCAGACCCCCATGACCATTCGATTGTGATGTCCCATTATATACGGTATTAACCTTTCAATATCCTCATATCCTTTCTCTGTTACTTCACCTTCACCTTGCGACTGCGGCATACATACCTGAACTATCGTTGTTGTTGTTGGTTTGCTCTCCATTCTGATAAGAACAACCCTATCATTGAACTGTTCACAGTAACACACCCTCTGCCCTACGTTCCCATTAACAATGAATCCTACTCTCGCTATACCATTTTCTGCTGCTGTTGATATTATTACCCTATACTCATTCGACCAGAATTCCTTGTCTTCTTTCCATTACACTTCACTGACCCCTACAAAACCTCGACAGAGACTTCGCATTTGTGTTTTCAGATTTTCTAAAAAAGTTATTCAAATGGCTCTGAGCGCTATGGGACTTAACTTCTAAGGTCATCAGTCCCCTAGAACTTAGAACTACTTAAATCTAACTAACCTAAGGACATCACACACATCCATGCCCGAGGCAGGATTCGAACCTGCGACCGTAGTGGTCGCGCGGTTCCAGACTGAAGCGCCTAGAGCCGCTCGGCCACAGCGGGCGGCTCAGATTTTCTAGTTTCCCTGCTACGTTCAAGTTTCTCAAATTCCACAGCGTGACTCATAGAACGTTATCCTTTCGTTGATTATTCAATCTTTTTCTCATGGTCACCTTCCCATCGGCAGTCCCCCCCCCCCCCCCCCGGAGTTCCGAATGGGGGACTATTCCGGAATCTTTTGCCAATGAAGAGATCATCATGATACTTTTTCAATGACAGACCGAATGTGTTGTGGATACACGCTACTTGTCTTCAGTGCAGTGGTTTGCATTGCCTTCTGCATCCTCAAACCGTTGATCATTGCTGATTCTCTCGCCTTTAGGGGCAGTTTCCTACTCCTAGGAGAAGAGAGTGCCCTGAACCTATGTCCGCTTCTCCGCCGTTTGACAATCCCGTTGACAGAATGGGGGTGGCTTGTTATGCCGGAAGCCTTCGCCACCAATGCTAACTATTAATCAAAATTTAAGCACTGGCGGGGCCGAGTATGTTTTGATTACTAATCAAAGACTCTACCACTATACCAGCACTACTAAAGTCAATAGTCATTGTCCTACTTTTTATTTGTTATGCTACTGTTATGTAGAGGCTATTTTCATTCTTAGCAATACTCGTTTCCCCGCCTCCTTTTTCCCTTGGCCCACGACTGCTGCAAAACCAGCTCTTGGTCGCACGGCCTCCCTTCCGCTTCTACCTACCCACTCCCGTCTGTCCCGCTTCCGTCTCCCGTCCTTTCCCAGGCCATTTCTCGGGCTTTTTTATTGGCAGGGCGCACCAGCCATAAAGCGATGTATCCCTCAGCTATATAAACGCTCAATAATCCTCGTCGTCCACGTAAATATTAAAGCACATTCATTTCGACGAACTCCACCACATATTTCAAAATATCGGCATCCAGTATTACTCATAATGAACGTGGTCAGCTGCCCCAAGCCTGCACGTTCTCCAGTTCCGTAAATATAGACTCCACTGTCCTAAGACACCACACAAGTAACAGATGAGAGTGTGGAGTAGCGGCATACAAACGCTCTGACTTATTATCGGCCCTGCTATCCACGTCCAGTAGTAATAAAGACAAAGACGTCGAATATATATTCGTAAATATTAAATCCCTTAGCATAATTTGCCTAATCTGCTTCCTCTACAGACCTCAGAGAGTAGGCGGGGTACCCTGTTTGAAAACAGACCATTCAAAATTCGTTTCTTGATACGAAAATTCAAGTAGTGCTAATAACACTAATATATATATTCTGCCCCTTCACTGTAAAATTCAAGTGCGTACGTTCTTCTTCAAATGTAACACCATTCGAGTTGCCCATAATGCAGCCTATCATCTCACTCTCACACATATATTTGCCATGAAATCACAAACAAAGTAATTAGTATCTGGAATATCAGCTCACAACATCATATTCATGAGGTACCCTCACAATATCCAAGGAATAAACTGTAACTGACTTTTTTCCGAGACTTAAAGTGTATCAGCGTGCCGTACTCCAATTTGGAGTGGAGACACAAAAGATGACTTGGGAGACGACATCCATTTCATTCCTCGAGGTGAAAGACGAATTCCATGGATTTCCTACTAAACTAACTCGGTTACATAATTAATATGCAGCCCCAAAGACCGGAAACCTGAAGGGAAAACCTGCACCTTAGAAAACGGAAGAGCTAAAGCAGTTCGCGAACCCCAGAAACCCTTTCAAACGACTTCCTGTCCTTGAAAGTAGTGTAATTACAAGAAAAAAGGAGTCAATCTGTCTGAGATAAACTATAACAAATGTATGCCAATACCGTAATTTACAACACAGAGACCAGAAGCACTATTGAAACACTTTTACGATTTAGGGAAGTATAGATAAAGTAGAAGCTGCAGCTGATCCCATTGTCCCGACCCAGGAACTAAAGTAACTTTAGCGATAATCGTCATTGGACAGTAACAGAACATAGATTTTCTGATTGTTTCATGGAGGTAAATGACAGTAGTCACGAATTTTGTCTTGAGCTGACAACGCAGTCGGGAGATCCTACTGATCAACAGTGACTGCACACGGCGGCAGCGGAGTCCAATGATCAAACTTATTGTTGCCCCTCTACTGCTACCCTACAATGCATCATCTCATTGATGACACTATTGGACATAGAAAAGGAGATAGAAAGATTTAATTATATTAATGGAAAAATCAGTAGAGCCCGCAGAACTAAAGCAAGGAAGCAAACTCTAGCTAATTTCTATAATATGTTGTGTGTGCCAACTATATTACGTGGAAGTGAGTCGTGGTATGTAACAATAAGAAGTGAACAAAGAACACAAGCATTAGAAATCCGATTGCTAAGAAAAGCAGCTTGGTACATTATCTCAGACGGGAGAATGTATGCAAACATCAGATTAGAACTGAGACGGAAAAGGTTAAAGGATCAGACTAAAGAATTCAGAAACAACTGGAAGGACAACGTCGCAAGAATAGAAGACTAGAGATTACCAAACTTAATGATGATTGTAACCCAGTAGGCAGAAGATATTTAGGAAGACCGAGGAAAATCAACAATTTCAACCAGGAGGGCGTAACAGGAATATGCCTAATACATCCAGAGAGAAGAAGAAGACATATCATATCATATATTACGATTTTTTAAGTAACTGTGATTTTAATAGGTTTTGTAATTGCATATAAAACTCTGGTCTGATGTAAGACAGGTTCTAAAGGCTTTAATGTTCATGTTAAATGAGTAAATAACAAATTAAACATAATATACAGGGTGTCCCAGGATGAATGGTCAGTATTAAGGGATATGAGTGGAACGGTCATTTGAAGCGAAAAACAACATTTGAACGTACGAGGTCTGTCAAAAACATTCCAGAACATTTTCAACAAAATTTTCTACCCAAATCTTTTACTTATTGTGCATGGTCTCCTTCGAAATGCTGTGCTCCACAACCGATGCACGGCTCCCAGCTCCAGGAAACTGTCTCGGTACGCCTCTTGCTGCATCGCGCGAATCGTCGTCTGCCAATTTTCTTTTGTCTCTTCTGTCGTTGCAAATCTCCATCCTATCAACAGGATTTTCAACTTCGGAAATAAAAAGAAATGTCCGCAGGGACCAGGTCTGGAGAGTACGAAGGATGAGGCAGTACAGTGATTTCGTTTCTTGTTCAAAATTCACACAATAACTGGGGTGGAAGTGCTGGTGCTTTATCGGGATGCAAGAGCCATAAATCGTTTCGTCACAGGTTTCTCGATGGCGTCGCAACACGTCCCGATAGTATCATCGAATAACAGTTTGCCCCTGTGGCACGAATTCATTATGAACTAATTCTTCTAAGTCAGAAAAATTATCACCGTGACTTTGACATTTGACGTGACAAGACGAGCTCTTTTTGGCCTTGGAGAACCTTTTCCGACCCATTGTGAAGACTGAACCTTGGTCTCAACATCATAACAATAGTTCCACGTCTCTTCATCAGTTCTGATTCTCGTAAGGAACATCTCTTTCTCATTTGTGCGATCCAAAAGATCTTCACAGAGTGCGAGGCAAAGGTCTTTCTTGTCTTGACTCATGAACGATGGGACGAACTTGGGGGCCACCTGATGAATTCCAAGACGCTGTGTCTGGATTTCATAACATTATCCAACTGAAACGTTTTAATTCATGTGAAGCATTTGTAACACAGAGTACAGCTTAACCACTCATCACTGTAGGCTTTCTGCATCATGTGATGTGTCTCTGTGAACGTTCTCTTGAGTGCAGACGCATTGCTCCTCTGACTCTGATTTCTCGATATTTGCAAACAACGTTGTACTCAATACAGCATTGAACATAACTAACAAATATAAAGCCACGAAATTTTCGGCAGTTAACCATAAAACAGAGGTGTGTGGAGGGATGCTAACTGTATTTTGCTCCCATACCATTAGCGCGAAATTACACATGTTTCGGAATTTTCTGAACAGAACTCGTATGTCCTTTTCTGAATGGCTTCTGATATAGAAAATATTGAATGTATGTTGTTATTTACTTTCCTTATTATCCAGTGCACTGTCATTGTTTACAAATTCCAACAGTAATGTAGACGATGAATAATTCGGTATCGGACACGTGGTATGTCAAGTCGGCAATCTACATAAAAATAACTTACAAAAGTTACCTACACATCAGCGCATGCACGTCACCATGATTATCAGTATTCTCTCGCTCTCTTCAAGCAAACTGTAATTCCTAGAACACGAATGGATACAACCTTTCCATAGGAAATTTAGTGTAATTTAATTTTGTACTGCGACACGTTTTCACTAGAGGCTGCGAATTTTGAGTTATTCAAGAAAAACGTGCAAAATTAACTGCAAGCATTTTCTGTCTCAGGAACCATTTGGAACTGGGAATATGTCCATTTATTGTTTTTTGCTTTACGTAATCGTTCCTGACATATCACTGAATATTGACCATTGCTCCTGAAACAACCTATATACATATGTTTTAACTGTGGTTTTTATGAAGAGCTGATCTAAAATGGAGAGGTAAACAGTCAAGAAAGCGAGCCTGAATCTATCACTGTGCCAAGAGTGCAGAGTGACACCTCAAGTCGCCATGTGATTTGTTCCATGCGTTCTCATCTGCGAGAATGGTATGGAGCAGTGAACCAACTTGCCATTTCATCTGTGAGAGTGGTGGGAAGCTGTGAGCTAGTGAGGTACATTGTGATCCAATCTGTAATAATGATGGGGAGCAGTGAGCTGTTGCGACCGCTTACAGTCCATTCCATGTGAGTGGATTGCGCATTTGGGTGGGGACCGGTGCCGGCGCCGCTTTGCAATAGGCTCTGACCACGCGGTGGCTGAAGACGGCAGGTTATAAGATCGCTGACACCACGTTCTGACTGTGATGCTGTGAGAACGGATGTAAAGTTACAACTTACTGAAAAGTACTGAGATTCTGAAATTTGACATTATCTTTTCAAATGAAGAGCAGAAACATGATGCTGGAAGTGTTTTTCAGGTTAATGTATCATTCTAAAAAGCTGGTATTTCGTCTGTCTTAATAGCTGCGCAGAGAGTGTGCTGGAATTCTAAGCAATGGAACCTGGGTTCGGTATGTGGCTGGCATTAAAATGTTTCTCCCCGTTACTATTTAGGTGCATATGGTCTACAACACAATTTTAGTAGCTTGATAAACGTTTTCTTAATGGTGTGGAGAAGGGTTACGTTGAAGCAACCTACCACAGAATTTTCATTACTCTCATTACTGCCACCAGACACGCATTTCGGAACCACATGAGCTACCAAACAGTTTTTCCGAATAATCCGTAACCCACTCCTTAGAAGGACCTGGCTCTTTGAATCAATTCTGGAGCGGACTGTCCTTCTCTAGTGCTTTTTGTTTGTTTGTTTGTTTGTTTATGTGTGTATGTAAGCATTTTCGCATGTGTGTTTATGTGTGTGGAACATTCAAATATAACACTTTTTTGTTGTTTATGCAAATGCAAAACCACTTGTTGAGGATACGTCTGCTGGTATCAAGCAACACATGGCAGTGCTGCAGGAGTATCCTATATTGCAAGATGATGAATATATTTTGACATTATTTGGTTCAGTACCTGCAAGAAAGTGCCCCTCAAATACAACACGTAAGTATTATTCTAGATATGCATTAATCGTTCTCGAATTTTCTTATACGATATAATGTTTTTCTAGAGCATGCAGCACTGTTTATATGATACTGTTATCTTTTCTTTTTTGGAGATTCATCACGATGAGCTCTTCTCGCAACCAAACACCACCCATCATTATTCCACTACGTGTCGCATAGGAACCTACCAATTCCTCACGCCATTGGCTGTGTAGTTCAGCGTCTGAGTGCTTGTTCTGGACATGTCAAAATTTTTTGATGTGGATTAGCCTTTAGACCAGTCAGCAGTAACTTCTTAGACTACCTTGTTAGAAATAACGGTAATAATGAGAATGACCTGGTGCATTGGAGAGGCTTTTGGAAAGAGGTCTTGACGCCTGCATCGAGAATTCGATTGAGTATTTAGATCCGATCATGTTCCTTAATGCTTTTCAAAATGTTTGGTTATGTGAAATTCCCAAAATTGTTTATGATCCACGTTATCCCCCTGTTAAGTGCTACAATTTCCTTCGTTGCTAATTTGATATAGTAAATGGGGACTGCAAAGTTACCACAGTCACCATTAATTTGC
Organism: Schistocerca americana; assembly: GCF_021461395.2. Lineage (NCBI taxonomy): Eukaryota > Metazoa > Arthropoda > Insecta > Orthoptera > Acrididae > Schistocerca > Schistocerca americana. Next base: position 47,326,610 of record NC_060125.1, read on the forward strand.
ATAGGTTAAATGAGGTGGTATCGCAGGGCAGCCTGCTTGCTGCATGGTATGAGAAGTCAGTAATAAATAAGATCCGGATCGGATTTTTTTGATTTTCACGTAGGATATTCTGGAAAAGCGCAAGTTCACATCGTATGGTTAAACGTTCACTTACGTATTTTCCAGATTTTGACCTTCAAATAGATACGCCAGCATAAAGGCTATCATTAATGTGTAGAATACCGAGACTGCAAACTTTCCTTGGTCCGTGGCCGGCCGGTGTGACCGAGAGTTCTAGGCGCTTCAGTCTGGAACCACGCGGCCGCTACAGTCGCAGGTTCGAATCCTGCCGCGGGCATCGATGTGTGTGATGTCCTTAGGTTAGTTAGGTTTAAGTAGTTCTAAGTTCTAGGGGACTGATGAGCTCAGATGTTAAGTCCCATAGTGCTCAGAGCCATTTGAACCATTTTTTTTTAACCTTGGTCCATTCTGGCTCTGGCTGCTGAGAGAAATATTCAGTAACATTGAGAGTGCACACTTACTAAACCTTAAGAAAGAGTGAAAATTATAAGTATTTCGATTTTTCTACTACTGACTTCCCTGTTAAGATTCTGTATATTTAGAAATTTGGGAAGCATATACCACAATTATCAGTTTGCGTAAACGTTCTAAAGAAACAAGATTCCATGACTGTCACTATGTATACAGTTGCTAGTTACCATCCTATGGTTAAACTTCACTCGTATGTCTTTGTTCCATTGTGTGCTGGTTCTTCGAATATTGACCTCCCAGAAGATTTAGCCAGTACTAAGCCTTGTACGCAGGGACCTGTTGATATGCCTACCAAGGGTAACAATTTCTTGAAGTTCGATAAATTTCAACAAAAGGAGTGAGCACCCTGTGTACTGTATATAGATTTTGAATGTCTTCGCGTTCCTGTGGCGGGCTTTGAGAATAACTCCAACGCCTGCCATATAGTTCTCACCAAACGGCATGTACCATTCGCATCAGCGTATCAGGTTGTCGGCTGGTATGACTCGTGTCGTAGTACTGTATTTGTAGATGATACTTCGGTGACAATCCTACAAAACTGTTTCTCCCTAAGCTTAAAGCACTTAAAGAGAAATTCGATGCGATTTATCACACCGAGATGCCTCTATATAAAATGCGGGAAGTTGTGAAACAGTTTAACGTAGACATTAACTGTTTTATTTATGAAAGGTCATTATCAAATACTGGCTAAAATTATGCGTTTGATCAATGTGATCAGAATGGCAAGTTTACCTGGACAGTACACAACTAATGCGTCATGATATACCGACTCCCTGTAAATCACAGTGTTCTTTCATAGACTGGATATGATGGTCATTTGCTCATTGAGTGCAGAGTTAGAACCGCGTAATACATAGGTTAGTGTCTTGCATGTGAAGACAGTTAATTACATTTCATATTGTAAAAGGGTTTCTGAAAAGGTAATGCTAATATTCCTGGCTTCGTTAACATTTATACAGACACCACTTCCAACATTAGCTGAATCTATGCATCAGATGGACATGCTTCGCACACGAGCTGCATATACCGGTGATGTTGAATTTCAGATCATTACAAAGAAGGGGCTATTCCCGCAGGAAATTCGCGATTCGGTAGAAAATCTCAAGGAAACCATGCTGCTCGATACATCCTCAATTTCCAGAAAATTTACAGCTAATGACGCAACACATGCGGAACATACGCATGCAGTGAATATTTGCCAGAACTTCAGAATCACATACTCTAGGCAATATTCAGGGCTTTGCAAGCACACAACCACACACTTTCTGGCATATGTTTCTGGAAAATCCAGAAACATTCTTATCAACATAATATCTAGATCCTTCACTACCACACTCCACCAGGGCTGTTTTGTGACACAGGGTTTAAGTACACAGAGATCAAACTCGATCTTTTAACTAAAGCTTACATGCTGTTTTTCTTCGAGTGCAGAATTATTTTTTTTTTTTTGGGCACGTCATGCAACAGTGCCTGTATACTTGGAAACTTCGGTAGCTGTGGCAGAAGATAATGATGACGGGAGACAGCTCCTGGAGACACGCCTGTTAGTCCACGTGACCTGCACATCGGTTTCCCGCCTTGTCCAGGCACCAGATACTGCGAACCAGCTCCTACTCCTGCTCCTTGCTGCTGACAAAGTTATGGCATAAATCTAGGTATATAATTCGTTGTAGAAACCGGACGTAATGTCTCAGTCTTTGGATGGAATTGAGTAGAATCACCCACAATACACTTTTCCAGCAAATTTCCTGTATCAAGTCCTACATTGATGTCAAAATCGAAAATAATTTTGAAAATAAAAATATAAATTAATGAACAATGCAGTTTTCGGGAAAACAATGGAGAATATTCGAAGTCTTCAATCAATTCATTTCATCAGAAAATGTGATGGGTGTTCGACCCTAGATGTTAGATCGCACCGGCCGGTGTGGCCGTGCGGTTCTAGGCGCTTCAATCTGGAACCGCGTGACCGCTACGGTCGCAGGTTCGAATCCTCCCTCGGGCATGGATGTGTGTGATGTCCTTAGGTTAGTTAGGTTTAAGTAGTTTTAAGTTCTAGGGGACTGATGACCACAGATGTTATGTCCCATAGTGCTCAGAGCCATTTGAACCATTTGTTACATCGCTATGCCAAGTCGACAACTATTTTCTATGACGAATTTGTGGCTGTGGGGATGCCTAACGTGTCAAAACTGTGTACAAAACCTGTTTATGGCAGTATATACATATTCTATTAGACCTGTCAAAATCCCATATGTATGAGTGTTGTTACGATTTTGCCAAAACTCATTTCGAACACCCAATGATACGTTATGCAAGGGCATGGTCAGTTTCATTTACTGTGTCAAGAGGTGTGGTCTGTATAAAGTGATAAGGTGCTACGGAGATAAATTCGATATGTTTAGATATATAGCTGCTATTCTTTGTGGCATAAACCTGGTGAACAATAAGGCTGTCGCTTCCATGAAAGCCAAGGCAAATAGAGTGCAGATTGTTGAGATTGGCCCTCTATAATCCTAAATGTACACATACTGTACACAAGCATTTCACACTCTGTGATGACTGTGGTGTGATACGTTTAGCCACACCGAGTATTATCATTGACAATTGCCAGAGGTGCCTGAGTAGTGGTGTTCTTGTACCGCAAATGGTGTGACAGATTAATTTTCGATCTAAGAATCAAGAAAACTGTAAATCACTCTGTCATGTCATGTCAATAAGTGGTTCATACGTGTTGAAAGAATGGAAACTCAGTCGTACTCATACTGTTCACTTGAGAGAGTAACGAAGTGGTCAAACATTTTTGTTTGCATGTTTGCGTGGGCATGTGTATATTGGGGGAGTATCAATGATTTCTCATAGCATGTATAGACATTTCTGAGAATGTACGTTTAGATCACAGTGTTGTATGACAGTGAAACATGAGCTGTGAGAAAATGGGACAGAAGAGACTCGAAGCATTTGGGATGTGGTGCTACAGACGAATGCTGAAAATTAGGTGGACTGATAAGGTATGAAATGAAGAGGTTCTGTGCAGAATCGGAGAGGAAAGGAATATGTGGAAAACGCTGACTAGGAGAAGGGACACGATTGTAGGACATCTTGTAAGACATCAGGGAATGACTTCCATGGTAATAAAGGGAGCTGTAGAGGGCAAAAACTGTAGAGGAAGACCGACATTGGAATACATCCAGAAAATAATTGAAAACGTTAGGTTGCAAATGCTACTCTGAGTTGAAGAGGTTTTTCACAGGACAGGAATTCGTGGTGGGCCGCATCAGACCAGTCAGAAGACCAATGATTCAAAAGAGAAAGTGTCTGTGTATGTAACAGAATTTATAAATCTGCTGCGTATGTTTAAAGTTACTTCAAAAAAAATTTATGTATGTTATTCCTATTTCATATATCTGAATACAGCAATAGATACTTCATAGTTTACATATGGCATATATGTTCGTTTCAGATTTTACACAGAAAGATATGTGAGCTGACTGTATCTAAAGTTCTCATATTTTTTATAATGTACTTTTTAAGCTTTAATTACCAATGTCTGCTGATGTATACATACCTGATCGTCAAAGTCAAGTAGTGTCTAACTTACTACAGAGAAAAACATTATCATAATTATTTTTGATGCTGTAACTAATTATGTTTAATACTGCATACTTATGTGTAGTAATATAGATACAAAGTATTTGTTATATGATTCCGACAGTCTAATATTATAAACTAATACATTTGATGCTATGTAATATATCGATAAGTGTACTGTATTATCTTTCACTGATTTTATGGAGCTATGTCTTTTATAAAACTATTATATAGAAGTCCATACGCATATTTAGCTAATGATATGTTCATTACATTGAACGCAATACATCTATACTCACTCTGATGAATATGATTGAACACTACAATTCTTTCGAAAAAAATTAGTGAAATATACACTGAAACAAAAAAATATATCTGTTTTTTTTTCAATTAATTCTGTCTCCACCCCTTAATTTTCTTCCTCACATTCATTACATATGCATAACTGTTATGTGGTGTGTTAAGTTACCTGCATGGCCACTATTGTATCCATACTGAAACAATTATCTTTACACTTACAGAGATCAATTCAAGATAAATATATTACAATAGCACATTCTTATATATAATGTTGTAAACTATCTCTGTCACTGCTAATATAGCATGCATAATAAAAAAAACATCATCATATGTAAATTAATGTACAGTTGTCTCTGATGACTGAGGTGAGTTGCACTGAACCACTTGTTATTTACAGGTCGCTAATACCAGAGCGCTATGGTTGCTTGGGATAGTTCAGTCACAGTATTCTGAGAGTTATTCATCATATCCATTCGTTATACAACAATATATTTTTAACAGTAAGTCTTCATATACAACACCAACTATGTGTACTGCCCTGAATCAACTTTTTTCTTTTTACAAGTCACAAGTGAGAGTGTGTCACAAAAGCTTATGTTATGAAAGAACAAAATTAATATTGCATATAAATTCTTTACACTCCATATGTTTACTGAGTTACATCGAACTAAACGATTTGTTATTTACAGGTTAGACGTCAGTGTTCTACAGAAGCTTGTGGTAGCTCAATACAAGTGTAAGTAAAATTTATTAATATACCGTAATCAATACAAGTATTTTGAGCGTTTTGTATCACATCTATTCACCATACAACAATATTTTTGACAAATAGTTGTTTCTATATATGACACCAGCTATGTGTATTGCTCTGAACCAGTTTTCTTAAGGAGTGTGAGATATGGGCCTGTCGCAAAGCTCATGTTGTAAAAGAACAATATTATCCCAAGTTTTACAGAAATACTGAGGTGCATAGCAGTGAAGCAATTTTTCTTTATTGGTCAGAGGTGTCAGCTTGCTGCAATAGCTTGTGTTAGCTGAGTACAACTATTCTCAGACTTGCAAACCTTAAAGAGTGATTTTACACACCTCTCTCCTACACATCAACACAATAATTTGCAGGTGTATCTCGTATGGGGGAATATAGGATTGCAAATTAAAAAGATACTACAAACTTTATTTTCTTCTCACACACATACAAGCAAATTACTAATAAATGTTCATATGATGACTTTTTAATGTGTTGAATAACGTGCCTTTTACAGACATTAAACTCCACATATACATGATTTTGTTCACACAAATAAGTAATCAGGACCAGTTCAGATACATCGCTAGCAGACATGATCTTTCAGATATCTCCACGATCAGAAGTCACATGGATTTAGGTCAAGTAATGTAGAAGGTCTAACATATTGAAACTGCCTAGAGATGATGCGATCGTTACAAAATTTTTCCCTAAAGAAATCTTTCACCTGGTGTCGCTTCACCTCACATGGAATCAGTAGTGCGGAAATAGTTGCATTCTAGCAAAGCTGGAATCACGTACCGGACAAAAAGGGTCTTATATCGTGCAGATGTCCATTGTACACCTAACAGACCAGTGAAGTGCCATCTGCAAGAAGAAAAACGAACTGACAAGGAAGGAGCTTGTGAAACCACACTATACATTCACATAAGCCTAGTGCATTAGATATTCCTGGATAATACATGGACTAGAAGTTGGCGACCTGTGGGCGGGAAATATTTTACTGAGTGACAGGACACAGTGTACACTATGGGGTGCTGTGAATACAGGCAGATGCCCGAAGTTAGGTTGCTGTTGAAGCGCATGTTCTGCACGAGAAGCCATATCGGTCGCCCCAAGTGACTGCACAGTGTCGATGCACAAGCGCCTGTATTCTTCATCCGTTCTTATTTGAAGAGAATAAACCCAGAGGCTTACACCATGTCGTAACTGCTTTGGAAGAGCGCAACTAAACCACTGTTTTGATGCAAGATGGGGCTACACCTCATGTCTCACTCCGTGAAGGGTTTGTTGAAGCGCCCTTCCACGAACGTATTGTCTCCAGAGGTTTTCTAGTTGCATGAATTGCAATATCACCAGATCTGAGTGCATGTGACCTTCGCTCCGCGGATAGAGAAATTAACACGTTTACCTGGGACACTTCCTGTTCAGCGCCAGTAAACAGGGAGGCGTTGCTCATATTCCACCGGAACTGCTGCGAGAAACTGTTGATCACGTGGTTCTCCGGATTCAGCATTTAGTCAACGTCTCCGGTGCTCATACTGAACACATTGCGTTAACGGCGGTTAATAATAAAATCGACATTATGCCTTTCTCATTGGTTTCATCTTTTCTGTGTACGCCCTATTCTTACGCTATTGCATATGGAAATATTTGTCTACATGTTTCTTCCATTCACAGAACCAAATTTGCTCCTGGATCCCAATCTTTTTTTTCCGTCATAAATCTGTTCCACACGAACACAATGGAATATCTACGAAGCTAAGCTGCCATACGATACTTCCAGCCTGCACTGCGTCTCTGTGAGTAGCTGTACTTCAATTATAACCACCCACTATCAATAAAACATTCTGAATGACTATTAATACGCTGGCTTCCGGCATGAGATGGGAAGATGGTTACAACCACGTCAGAGCAGCTCAGAGTGCTCCTCTGTCTTTTCGGCAGTGAAGTCTGCGGTTGGTATTAAGTGTATTCTTACGATAGTGTACATTTTAACGTCTTCTAAACGTATGACAATCATCTCGAAGTTATGCATAAAATGTTAATGAAACCAAGTGGACTGCTGTCTGTATTCGAAGTAAATTCTTTGAAGGAAGGTTGATTGTAACAAATACTCGTATCACACTGAACTTTTTATGATGTAATACTTAGCAAAGAGGGTATATCAGAACGTGTACAGGCCTGCAGATAAAACCTGAGTTACTTTTATCTTTTGCTACAGCTATTGTACCAATAAGGGTGTATAGGAAATTAATTTTCGCCAGATGATCCAGTTATGATAATAGCTTCATTCATTAAGGGTGCCGCTTGTGATCTGCGTATTTAATCTAGCATTCGTCCTAACAGGACACTTCTTTAAAATCTAGACCAGCCAGTAAGGCAGTAAACATAGATTTTTCGTTATAACATTATTCAGAGTCGAAATGCATTTCATTTAATGACAATAATCTGTCATGCCAGCTGCCGTGATATTCATGGATATTATCTTTTCTCTGATGCTTAGTTTTGGGTGAATAACCATTCTACAGTGAAATACGTATCAGATTCATCATCATTAAAGTACACAGTAATAGTATACTATAGTGGTATACAGCAAAGGACTTGGAAGAGCAGTTGAACGGAATGGACAGTTTCTTGAAAGGAGGATATAAAATGAACATCAACAAAAGCATAACGAGGATAATGGAAAGTAGTAGAGTTAACTCGGGTGATGCTGACAGAATTAAGTTAGGGAATGAGACACCGAAAGTAGTAAAGTAGTTTTGCTATTTGGGGAGCAAAATAACTGATGATGGTCGAAGTAGAGAGGATATAAAATGTATCAATGGCAAGGAAAGCAATTCTGAAAAAGAGAAATTTGTTAACATCTAGTATTGATTTAAGTGTCAGGAAGTCGTTTCTGAGAGTATTTGTATGGAGTGTAGCCATGTATGGAAGTGAAACATGGACGATAAATAGTTCGGACAAGAAGAGAATAGAAGCTTTCGAAATGTGGTGCTACAGAAGAATGCTGAGGATTAGGTGGGTAGATCACATAACTAATGAGGAGATATTGAATAGAATTGCGGAGAAGAGGAGTTTGTGGCACAGCTTGACAAGAAGAACATTGGAGAAGATGTTTGGGTTGGCGAAGATTTGCTACTGTGCCCACTGACAGAAATGTACACGATTCTGGAAATCGTATCCATGCAATTCTTGATGGTAAGGATGGAACCGATGACGTGTAAGAATACGATGTACACTGGTTTTAGGAATGGCAATCTCATGTTCAAGCTGTCGTGTGCTAACATGTGGATTCATAGAAACGAAAGCGAGAACAGTAACTTTGGAAGCTCTGTCTTTGCGAGTGCTACTACGATTGCTCGTCGTGGGTTGAAACTTTCCGTTTCCTGAAACGTCGGAATAAGATGAGAAGACATCCATCGGGAAGGCGGGTTCTTGTCAGGATATCGCTCTCTGTACAGCTCCACTGCCTGCGTAGCATTTCGCCTGCCTTCAACAACAACAACAACAACCATAAAAGAAACATTATGTCGATGCAGTCTGTAGGAAGGACAGCCTTTACTGTATGCCTACTCTACACAACAGTATTTGAAGGGATTTAACTACTGTACTAAATGTACCCGTAGATAAGAAAACAGTATTGGCTCTGAGCACTATGGGACTTAACATCTATGGTCATCAGTCCCCTAGAACTTAGAACTACTTAAACCTAACTAACCTAAGGACAGCACACAACAACCAGTCATCACGAGGCAGAGAAAATCCCTCACACCGCCGGGAATCGAACCCGTCAACCCGAGCGTGGGAAGCGAGAACGCTACCGCACGACCACGAGCTGCGGACAAAACAGTATTGCTGTTACTGTTCTGCTAACTTACTTCCTCATAGATGAGTAGCATTTCTACCTTCTCTTCGTCAATGTTGTGTTAAGTAATTAATAACGTTGTGTTTCAGAGAATAGTACACTGTGATACATATTTAAATAGGTCTTTACGAGAGGAAATGAATTGCCGAATAAAAAATACAGATTGCCATTTAAAAAAGTCATACCGCTGTTCATACCATTGTAAAAAAATATAGCTACAACGAAGGCAATTATGCTGGTTGATGTCCCCCTGACGTCTAAAGAACATTTGCTTGAAAATTTTGTAATTTGCATCTAGACAAACAGTTATTTAGGGTGGTCAAGATAAATGGGACACCCTGTATAAAACAAGGAGCACTCAGAATGTGAGTAACTGAGGATCACAAAGGTCATCTGGGGCTACTAAATAGCGTTGCAGTTATTTAGACATGTGCTACCAATGAAAGCCCACTGTAAGAGATGCTCAAAGTTATGTCCAGATGCATTGAGAAATGCCTGACATCGATACTGTATTGAACGGCAACCCTTTCAACAGTATGGTGTATATCGAACTCATCCTGCTGCCACAGCAATGCTGCCCACTAGGTCCTACAGCGATGTAACAGGTGTTTCATACACAAGTGCCATCAGATACCCACACAGAAAAGAATCGATTGCGGAAAGATTGCGTGATCGTAGCGCACATGCAACTGGTTTGCCGCGAATAACCCAGCAGCTGGGAAAGGTTGCCTCCAGATGTACCCACACTTGTCTGCTGAAATGTGCAGCAGCTCTGTCATGATGAAATCGAATGCAGTGATGAATAGGCATGGGAACAACATTCAGTATTATATGGCAAAATTTCTCACAGGAATACGAGATCATGTGACCATCAAATGGGAGATAAGATACTGCGTCAAGAGTTTGACAGAGCACTGAAAGACCTGAGTCGAAGCAAGGTTCCCGGAGTAGACAACATTGCATTAGAACTACTGACGGCCTTGGGAGAGCCAGTCCTGACAAAACTCTGCCATCTGGTGAACAAGATGTATGAAACAGGCGAAATACCCTCAGAATTTAAGAAGAATATAATAATTCCAATCTCAATGAAAGCAGGTGTTGACAGATGTGAAAATTACCGAACTATCAGTTTAATAAGTCACAGCTGCAAAATACTAACGCGAATTCTTCACAGACGAATGGAAAAACTAGTAGAAGCCGACCTCGGGGAAGATCAGTTTGGATTCCGTAGAAATGTTGGAACACGTGAGGCAATACTGACCCTACGACTTATCTTAGAAGCTAGATTAAGGAAGGGCAAACATACGTTTCTAGCATTTGTAAACTTAGAGAAAGCTTTTGACAATGTTGAATGGAATACTCTCATTCAAATTCTGAAGGTGGCAGGGGTAAAATACAGGGAGCGAAAGGCTATTTGCAATTTGTACAGAAACCAGACGGCAGTTATAAGAATCGAGGGACATGAAAGGGAAGCAGTAGTTGGGAAGGGACTGAGACAGGGTTGTAGTCTCTCCCCGATGTTATTTAATCTGTATATTGAGCAGGCAGTGAAGGAAACAAAAGAAAAATTCGGAGTAAGCATTAAAATCCGTAGAGAAGAAATAAAAACTTTGAGGTTCGCCGATGACATTGTAATTCTGTCAGAGACAGCAAAGGACTTGGAAGAGCAGTTGAACGGAATGGATAGCATCTTCAAAGGAGGATATAAGATGGACATCAGCAAAAGCAATACGAGGATAATGGAATGTAGTCAAATTAAATCGTTTGATGCTGAGGGAATTAGATTAGGAAATGAGACACTTGAAGTTGTAAAGGAGTTTTGCTATTTGGGGAGCAAAATAACTGATGATGGTCGAAGTAGAGAGGAAATAAAATGTAGACTGGCAATGGCAAGGAAAGCGTTTCTGAAGAAGAGAAATTTGTTAACATCGGGTATAGATTTAAGAGTCAGGAAGTCATTTTTGAAAGTATTTGTATGGAGTGTAGCCATGTATGGAAGTGAAACATGGACGATAAATAGTTTGGACAAGAAGAGAATAGAAGCTATCGAAATGTGATGCTACAGAAGAATGCTGAAGATTTGATGGGTAGATCACACAACTAATGAGGAAGTATTGAATAGGATTGGGGAGAAGAGAAGTTTGTGGCACAACTTGACTAGAAGAAGGGATCGGTTGGTAGGACAAGTTCTGAGGCATCAAGGAATCACCAATTTAGTATTGGAGGGCAGCGTGGAGGGTAAAAATCGTAGAGGGAGACCAAGAGATGAATAAACTAAGCAAATCCAGAAGGATGTAGGCTGCAGTACGTACTGGGAGATGAAGCAGCTTGCACAGGATAGAGTAGCATGGAGAGCTGCATCAAACCAGTTTCAGGACTGAAGACCACAACAACAGTGACCATCAAATCGGCCCAGGAGAACGTGTGACCCAATGTAACACACTCTGATGATAACAGTCCAGACGTTAAGGGTAAATTTGAGTTGTGAGGCATGTATACATGTAGCATGTGAGTTCACATCCATCCATATGTCCGGGTTGTGAACGTTCATCACACTCTGAGATGAGAATGCAGCCTGATTGGTGAAGAGGGCACTTGCTGTGGAACTTTAGTCTGCAGTGCTTTCCTGTAGAAACCACCATGCAAATCCCATGCCCTTGTTGTAGTCCCCTGGCTGCAATGTCTGGACATGTTGGAAATGAAACGGGTGCAGTCCTTTGACACGTATAGTGCGCCAGATGGAGGGTCCGAGGATATCAGTGATTCAGGATACACCTCGTGCACTTGTTAATGACGTACTCTGCACCCTTTCGAGAACGTTTCTTCTGCTGCAACTGTCCGTGTTCTTCGTTGGCGGCTATCGTCCGGCTTGTGCACCTGGAACGAACCAGTTTCGCAGATTCGGTCACGGACGGTGAAGAATAATGTGCGTTATGGCACTTTCCAATTGGGATATTTTGCACAGTAAAATCACATAGCTTCTCCTCCACTGCAGTTGGTCACACAATAGATCAAATGCATCTCAGCCATTTCGCAGTGTGTGTAGCTAGCAGTGTTGCTCCAAACATTTCCATGCCGTGTATGGCAATGGTCTATCAGTGCTCCATCCGTGTTTGTATAGCAATACTCTCTCGTGACCATAATGCCTTCTTGTGTTTGCGAACTCCCCCAATTTTCCATGCCACTAATGATCCTTGTGGTATGCCTGATGGGCCATGACAATTTGTAAGCTTTGTTTTTAATCACCCTGTATATATAACACATCACAAAGTTTGCAGGAGTGAATCTGAACTGGATATAGCTGCATATGTGAACTTCAGTACAAAAAAAGACACTAATTGTGCCCTACTACGGAATATGTTAATTTTTGAACTATAGAGTTCACGTATTGTAAGGGAAACAATACTAACTGCTGATATCTCTTAATTATATTGAATGAATACTCCAACTACAAATGCTATAGACTCCATCCATGCAACACACCAGGAAATGGATGATGCACATTTAATGCAGGTGTAATTTGATCACATGGATGGTATCTTGCAACCACATTGGCCTGGAAGCAAATTACGTATTGTAAGGGAAACAATACTAATTGCTGATATCTCTTAATTATATTGAATGAATACTCCAACTACAAATGCTATAGACTCCATCCATGCAACACACCAGGAAATGGATGATGCACATTTAATGCAGGTGTAATTTGTTCACATGGATGGTATCTTGCAACCACATTGGCCTGGAAGCAAATTTCACACAGATGAGGTCACTCAAGCACGTGCAGCTCCGATTACACTGTTTTGTTCAGACTATCTGCCTCAAGTTCAATATCTGACCGATCATCTGTTGTCATTATTGAATTTTTCGCTTGTCAGATAGTATCCACAAAGTCAGTACCCTTTACAAAAATCAGGAAAATACTTTAGGAGAACTATACAGTTTGAGCTACTCCTCCACCACAATTCGCATGTCAGTGCTTTAATCCACCACCATAATGAAAACACACTCTCTTATCGCCATTACCGGTGTAAAAGAACCCTACTTAACTTAGGTCATCCAGTCATTGCTTAGTTCCAGATGTCCACTCATCAAATGATTCAAATGTAGCCTAGTTTGTGCCATATTTAGGCGACACTGGTCCCAGCGTTATTTCACTGAATTGATAGTGATCTTTTCCTCCATGTACAAACTCTAGCTACTGATAGATGAGAGGATGCGGAATAAAAAAGGTGTCATGAAATTATGTGTGGAAAGGCATGGTTTCAATGCTAGAGACCATTTATTCAGTCATACTTTATTACAAAGACTGTGGTCTAATGCTCACTGTTCGATGGAGCCACAGTTACAGTAAGTATTGAAAATTGTTTCTATGTGCCTCAACGCATGCATGTAGTGTGGTAACATGTTCTGTCTCACATGTTCACAATGGCGAGGCTGCATGTCAAAGGCAGCATGAATACGCTGCTCCAGTGTCTCCACTTCTGGAATGGGCTCTGCAAATATGATTCTCTTGAGATGGACTCATAACCAGAAATCGTATAGGCTGGAAACCATACATTTCTGGCAATAAGTTCATTAGAACTTTTCTGTTCCGTATCCTCTCACTGATCAATCCCTGGAGTTTGTACTCGGTAGAAAAAATCACCGTGTATATATATATATATATATATATATATATATATATATATATATATATATATATAGGAGAGTCACATGACCAGTATTGATAACACATGATAACGCTTCAATTCTAAGCTTTAAATTTCCATGCTCAGCGGCTTACGGGGAGGACACTACTTTCTGTTTAACTGGTGTTATAACCTTTCTTGACTTCGTATTAGGGAGCTGCACGTCTACTGGTAACATCACACGCTTTTCAGGAGTTTCAGGAAACGAGTCCCACAACTGATGAATTTTTGTCTACGTGCTCCCATGGCTACATAGTTATGCAATAATCACGCTGTCAAATGAACTACTTACTATTTATAGGGCACATGTGTGGAAACATCACTGAGCTGATCGACGAGAATATTTTTTCAACAGAAGACATGCTGAAATATGTATATCTGTGGAAATTTCAGACGTGTGTGACTGAGATCTGTCACAACAAAAGCAATGTTGTTATGTGGTGTATTTGTGTACAAATCGGACACATGCTGTTTTCTGTACTATCGCGAGCAGGAATCGTAATGCACAGTGCCATCCCACATGAATTGGCAGTGTAATCGAAGAACCGATGACTCAGCATCGCAGTACCATGTCTGCTGCGAACTGCTGGTGCAACCTGACTGACATGGCGGCACTGAAAGACTCATCATGGTATTGGCCAAGTCTGAGAACCTGAGAACTGATGGCTCAGCACCTTACCTGCTGGGATCTGCTGGTGCAACCAGAGAACAGACGTGCCTCTTGGTTTGCATCCACAGCTGCGCCACGTCTGCTGGAGGCAAGAACGTCATGAAGCTAGGTCATTCTGTGAATCCTACGTGAACATGAGTTTACACATTCGACGATTGGGATCTTACCATATACTGAGAGCCTTGGAAGGCACTCCGGATGCAAGTAGCGATCGACAGCTGTCGCTTTGAACTTCGTAATGACGATGACTCCAAAATTGTTTCTCCAATTCTTGAAGAGGAGCACAGACTATGTATGTTAAGCACTTACATGATGCCTGTAAGTGAGGACGTGCAAAATAGGAAGCGAATAAATAAAGTTTTGTTTGACAAAATTTTATTTATTGGAGGGCCACTTGAAGCAACCAGCATAGTGCAAAATCTCAGGCCAGAGCCGACCACGTGCATTTTGGCACGATTGTGGTCCCTTACGGCGTTCAGAGCTCGCGCTATCACAGTACACATAATGCCTACTGTCTATCAGCTAGTGTCTCATGACTAATGTCTGACGCCTGACGCAAGCTCACCGTTGTTTGACCACCGTTCATTGCCACAAATTCTACACAAGGGCCGAAACACAGATTCAAGTGATATACACTTTAATGATCCATAGATGTGATGTACAGAAAACCTGGATGGTTTCTTCGTGAGAAAGAGGCTCACAAATCGAGTGAGCAAGTGATTAACGCATTGGACAACCACTGGCGCCTATGCAAGCAATTATTGGGCTCGCGTTAACTGAAAGACGTTTTGGATGTCCTCCTAAGGGATATGATGCCAGTTTCTGTCCCACTGGCATGTTAGATAGTACAAATCCCGAGCTAGTTGGCTACCCCTGTTCATAATGCTCCAAACGTTCTCAGTTTTGGAGTGCTTCGAAGATCTTGCTGGCCAAGACAGGATTGAGCAAGCACGAAGGTAAGCAGGAGAAACTCTTGCCATTTGCGGGTGGGGGGTGGGGGGTGAGGGGGTGAGTTATCTTTCTGAAACGTAAGGGAAACAAAACGGGGTGTAGAATATCGTCGACGGAACGCTGTGCTGTAAGGGTGCTGCAGATGACTACCAGAGATGTTCTGCTATGAGAACTAGAGGTACCCTGCTACGAAATGAAATGGTACCCTAGACCATCACCCCTGATTGTTCCACGGTATGGGAGGTGACAGTCAAATTGGTAAACCAGCAGTCTACGGTGCTGCCAGACACATCTTCCCTGGCCACTGGGGCTCAGTTCGAATCCGGACTCGTCAGTAATGACAAAAAATGGTTCAAATGGCTCTGAGCACTATGCGACTTAACTTCTGAGGTCATCAGTCGCCTAGAACTTGGAACTAATTAAACCGAACTAACCTAAGGACATCACACACATCCATGCCCGAGGCAGGATTCGAACCTGCGACCGGAGCGGTCGCTCGGCTCCAGACTGTAGCGCCTAGAACCGCACGGCCACTCCGGCCGGCTTCAGTAATGACAACTCTCTATTGTATGACATCCCAGTCCGAATGTGCGCTGCACAACTGCAAACAGACATAGTGGCCTACTATGGCAATCGGCGCAAGCGGCGCCTTAAGGTCAGCCCGCTTTTTGTGAGCCGCCTATTAATTGTCCTTGTGGTCAATAAAGCACCAGTAGCACGTTGGATAGATGATAATGACGCATGAGGGGTTCTGAGTGCCTCTCTGACGATTGCTCGTTCGTCACGTTCTGTCCTCTCTCTAAGCCTACCACTTCCTCCTTGGTGATGTTTTCAGTCATAGAGCACCCATTCCTGCCAACATTGCCGAATAATGGCTTCGCTCCTGTTCAGATGTCAAGCGATTCGCCGATTGCTCCAGCTGGCCTCCTTGAGCCCAACTACCCATTCTCTCACAAGTTGACATCCACGTATGTTGTTCACGCGCTGTCTGCCAGGCGTAGTTATTGGCCAACCGAGTAAGCAAAAACAAATTCGTGTGAACGTTATGCCCTGGTGTCGACATGTCCCCTGCACAATATCCTTTGCCAGTTGTGCGCTGAAACTGCGCTGCAGCTTCACACATTCATCAATCGGACAAGGAAGTTTACAATTTTGCATTTCTACCGATACCCGTTTGAAAGCAATTTGCGAAAATTTACACCATTGCTTCGTGGAGCGCCGATTTTTGTTTTCTGCTAAAGTGTATATCTTAAGGACATCATGATTTTTTTTCTGTAACCTCATACACCTCTCACTGCTATTAGCTATGAAGTTACTACTACTTTCTCCAAATTCCCCCACGACCCCATTCTATCATATATTAATAACACTGAAACAACTAGCACAGCACAGTAATTTAGTTAAACATTAAAATCATAAGACGCCGATAGATGATTGCAGGCTGCTAGGAAATATATATATTTACATAATACGACAGTTATGTGGAATAAACGCCTTATCGAAGTTGACAGACGTCTACACAAAATGCTGCACTATTTATGTGGGCTCTTGACTACGCGTCTCTTATAGGTTGCCCACCTATGATGGATCGGGCTGTTTCAAAATCTGTTCTCTGAGTCTGACATCAAGGACATTGTACACCATCGCATCACGCAACATAATATCGGAATATAAAGCACCGCAAGCACATTTGATATTGCATTTCCTTGTCATACCCTGCAAATCCATTACCCACTCGCGATAAGTTTGCTCTGACAGGTTTTTGCATTTAAAGAATTGATACCCAGCTGGTACCACATTTACTTGTTGGTCGTAATTGTTAGTTAGCGACTCAAGAACTTATTCATAAGTGAGTCCACTTGGAGTGGCGTTAGGAAACAACTTCTGAATTAATCGGAACACTGCACTTCCTACTGTTCATAATACACTACTGGCCATTAAAATTGCTACACCAAGAAGAAATGCAGATGATAGACTGGTATTCATTGGACAAATATATTATACTAGAACAGACATGTGGTTATATTTTCACGCAATTTGGGTGCATAGATCCTGAGAAATCAGTACCCAGAACAACCACTTCTGGCCGTAATAACGGCCTTGACACGCCTGGGCATTGAGTCAAACAGAGCTAGGATGGTGTGTGCAGGTACAGCTCCCCATGTAGCTTCAACACGATACCACTGTTCATCGAGAGTAGTGACTGGCGTATTGTGACGAGCCAGTTGCTTGGCCACCATTGACCAGACGTTTTCAATTGGTGAGAGATCTGGAGAATGTTATGACCAGGGCAGCAGTCGAACATTTTCTGTGTCCAGAAAGGCCCGTACAGGACCTGCAACATGCGGTCGTGCACTATCCTGCTAAAATGTAGGGTTTCGTAGCGATCGAGTGAAGGGTAGAGCAACGGGTCGTAACACATCTGAAATGTAACGCCCACTGTTCAATGTGCCGTCAATGTGAACAAGAGGTGACCGAGACATGGAACCAATGGCACCGCATACCATCACGCCTGATGATACGCCAGTATGGAGATGACGAATACACGCTTCCAATGTGCGTTCACCGCGATGTCGCCAAACACGGATGCGACCATCATGATGCTGTAAACAGAACCTTGATTCATCCGAGAAAATGACGTTTTGCCATTCGTGCACCCAGGTTCGTCGTTGAGTACACCATCGCAGGCGCTCCTGTCTGTGATGCAGCGTCAAGGGTAAATGCAGCCATGGTCTACGAGCTGAGAGTCCATGCTGCTGCAAACGTCGTCGAACTGTTCGTACAGGTGGTTGTTGTCTTGCAAACGTCCCCATCTGTCGACTCATGGATCGAGACGTGGCTGCACGATCCGTTACAGCCATGCGTATAGGATGCCTGTCATCTCAACTGCTAGTGATACGAGACCGTTGGGATCCAGCACGGCATTCCGCATTATCCTCCTGAACGCACCGATTCCGTATTCTGCTAACAGTCATTGGATCTTGACCAACACGAGCAGCAATGTCGCGATATTTTTCACCAGGCAACGCCGGTCAACTGCTGTTTGTGTACGAGAAATCGGTTGGAAACTTTCCTCATGTTAGCACGTTGTAGGTGTCGCCACCGACGCCAGCCTCGTGTGAATGCTCTGAAAAGCTGATCATTTGGATATCACAGCATCTTCTTCCTGTCGGTTAAATTTCGAGTCTGTAGCATGTCATCTTCGTGGCATAGGAATTTTAATGGCCAGTACTGTATTTAGCACTACGATCTATTTGTGGTGGAAATTTCATTACCTGATTTGCATGTTTTCCTATGATACTCAATATGTTTTATTACGAAGAAGGATCATCATACGGTAGAGGTGAGTGTCTTAAGTGATCTATTTCAGTCCAGTAAATTGTTAAACAATTAATCTGAAGGTGTAGTGCAAATAGACTATTCCGCTCTGTCTCTAATATCGAAATTCCGTCAGCTCTCCCTTTGACCCCAGTATTAGCCAACAGGAACACATTATTCTGAGGAGTAATGATCACCTCTGTCTACATGTTTGGAGATGTTGCTTCACACACACACAAACAGGAAGTAGGCTCTTTAGAGAGACAGAGACAGGAAACAAGACTGCAATATCCCAATCAACAGAATGCCTTCACTTTATGCTTTGTTTGGATCACGAGATCGAAAGAAGCCAACATCTGGTCCGTGGTCGACGGTGTTTCTTGTCGTGACATCCCTCCTCTACAGCACAGACCCAGGAATGTACAGGTAGGAGAGGGTTGAGAGTGGGCTGGGAGATTTACAAAAGGGTCAAGGGTTAACTAGTTGACTGATTTAATCAATTAGTCAATTAATTTGATTTGACTGTATCGGCCTAGGTGAATGGGTTAGAGGTTTCTCAGGGGTGGGACGGAAGGAGAGGTGTGGAGATTCTGATAAGGACAGATTATCGCCAGAGGGTCATGAATTAACTGTCAGGAGGTCATAAACCACTTAGCCGGGCAAACGGTTAAGGTAACAGATCAATCAAGTTTGCCCCTAAATGTACGAACACAACTGGAACTGCGTTAGTATGTAGAAACATATCACGAGATGTTCGGTTTGTGTAGGAGAATATTTTGT
This sequence comes from Schistocerca americana, assembly GCF_021461395.2. Lineage (NCBI taxonomy): Eukaryota > Metazoa > Arthropoda > Insecta > Orthoptera > Acrididae > Schistocerca > Schistocerca americana. Next base: position 47,346,058 of record NC_060125.1, read on the forward strand.
TAGTGGTAATCTGATTTTGTCTAATGGGTGGTCACTTATATTATTATAGTTTTGGGTAATTACTTGCATGTGTGAATGAAATGTTCAGCCAAACTGAAGAAAAATGGACTGTTCCTGGTCTCAGTTAGCATAAAGCTTCAGGGCTTAGGGGAGACCTATCGAGGCATTGTCATTCTGAGTAGTTGGCAATGGTCAGTTCTATCTCAGTCAAAGTTAGAGGAAGTACTGTTTCGGATGATACATTATGTGATATCCCCTGATCCTTTATCACCACAAGGAAATGGTGATGAGATAGTGTGTTTTCAGTGCGGTGGTGGTTTAAAGCATGGACTCGCAAAAGACGATCCATGGACAACACAAGCTTATCGGCCCTCTGAATGTATGTTACTGATTCGTGTAAAGGGCACGTAGTTTGTCCATACTGTTTGTTGAAAGATAAATGCAGTATTGATGTGTCAAATATTAAACTTGAGGCAAATATCCCAAGGCGGTGTCATCTGAACAGCACGTGGCTGAGTGCACTCGTCTATGTAAAATTTGCTTCCAGGATGAGGCTGCTGCGATATTCAGTCCATGTTAAATGTGCGACATCCATTTCCTCGTGTGTAGTATGCTGGGAGTCTACCGCATCTAAATTTAGAGTATTCTTTCGAGCAAACAGTATTTATGAGCAAATAGTATTTTTGTCCTTTGCAACATATGAACTCCACAGCTCATAAATTAATACGTGTTCTAAAGCACTATGAATGTCTTTTTTAAGCAATTTCACATATGTAGCCATATCCCTCCTATACACATAAAACAACGTTGTATGTGAGTCTGTGAAACACATACAACCACATCAGAATACGAGGTACATAATTTATTTGGAAATTCACATTAACAAACAATATTTGAATGACCATAGTTGTATGCTACAGTTGCGGTGTAACTTGATAGTCTTCGTAAAGTGTCATATGCAGCATAACGAATAAATCTCGCAGTTGTCAGTCAATAAGTGATTCCTCATCTCAGTTGTAGACAAAAGACATCTAGGCCCACCAATAGATTTAACAGAAATGGAATTTAAGAAATAAGGCTCTGAAAATCTTGTAACTGCTTACAGCACGGCCAAGAACAGGCAGCATGGCATGACCAGGCAGCATAGACTCTATGCCGTGCCAGATCTGTCCCTCTAGATTAGTGAGATGAGGCGATGTCGTGAGAAACGAATATGCAGACTCGTCGATGTTCAGATAGCGTCTGCATCAAACTTTTTTTCCTGTTAAAGCATCAAACTGTATTCAGTTTTCCCTTCCTCCATCTGGTGTCTTGTGTATTTCTTTCTGTTACAGTTACAACGATTTTGTTCCGTCCATGACTCAAATAAAGCCAACAGAAAATAGTAGTGGTACAGTAACATTGACTGTATCCAAAGAGGTACAAAAAGAAACAATAGATAGACTACACTCGATTGCATATTATGCTAAGAACAGCAATTACATTCTGTACGACTGATGTCCAAGCTTATCTTCGCAGCGCCGGTATGTACAAGCATGAAAAATGTTCACTTTAGAGAAATGTTTCAAAGCGACCGCTTTATATTCGCAAACACTTCCCCTCATTCTGGATCATACTTTGCTGAAGCCAATGCAACACACAAGCGTGTGCTATTGCCACAGTGGCATGCACGTAAGCTATTAGGTCATGTACACCCATGGGGGAGTAATATAAACTTATTGCAATAAGTGTCCCCACAAATCTAGCAGATTAACGTTTGGGGAGTGTGGAAGCCCGAATAAGATCAATCCATTTCCGCAGAAACCCTTACTTTCAGTAGTACCATTCCAAAGTGTGGCAGTTTACCATCATGCTGAAACTGTATCTGTCACTGGACACCCAGTGGAACGTTTTCTAATGTGACACTCAAAAGTATTCCAAAGGAACATGCGATACAGAGGCACATTCAACTTGTCCAGCAATAGGTAAGGGCCCAAAAGTTCTCTCCTGGCGACTCCAGGCCAAAGGTTTATACCACAGCGTGCTTGAAAGCTACATTTACAGGCGACTAGTGTGAAGTGTTCAGACCAATAATGGTTATTGTACAGGCTGAAAGTACCTTCATGAGTGAAGCTAGATTCGCCAGTGCTTATCACATCATTTATGATATGTTCATTATTTTCCACCTGGTGCAAAAGCCATTGACTAAACTGTACTTGTCAGATGCGCTCTTCTGATCCCTGGTGTTGGGTTAATGTGTAATGATATGGATTCAGTTTTTCATCATGCAGCACTTCAACAACCAGTCTTTGAGATATCTGGAACTGCCTTACAATATCACAGGTACTTCACTGAGGTGATTGGTGACAGTTTCAAGAACTGCATCCTGTGTGGTGCGTGTCTAGTCGTTGGGCGACCTCTGTCCATTACTTGTAAACAGAGATTGCCAGTCACCCAGCGGCATAGATCCAGGTGACGAAAAACGTTCTTATTGGGACTGTAACTTTGAGGGTACCGTGCAGCAGGCACACAAGTAACAGCAGCAGCTTGGCTTTCGGATGTATCCAGCAGCAAAAGAATACTGACCTATCCATTGTTTGTATATTCCATTGGGAAGTCCCCTGCAGGACAAGTTACGGTTTTGCACTACGTGGTTAGTAGACACATGCATGTAGTTTACTCAGTACCACTGTACTGTGACAAAATGAAACCCTGCTTATAAATGACGAAAACTAGGGAACAGACATAAAATAAATAAAATACAGTGAGTGTGCAATCGGTCTTTGCTCCGATGTACGTTGCGGTGTCCGTGATATAATTGCTTTTCCCGTCCGAGTTACTTCCTAATTGAGGATATGCTGAGTCAGTTATTTCAGCAACAGCTTTCCAGCCCACGTCATCATGTCACTGGGAAACCACCTGAAGTAGAAGGTCCGTTACAGTGAATGTTAACTGACAACATTTGAATACCATTGTTTCTAGTCCTGGGCCGCCCAAGATTTTAGTATTAGGTTCATTTAGGAATCTTTGCTTTGGTCATACAGTTTCTCGAGTTACCACTGTATCTTATTTTCCCAGTCTTCTTTCGTGGAGCGGATCAATTGGAATCTGAGATCAGCTTTCGTTTTTTATTCATTCCCACAATCAGACACAATGGAACAGCTCTGTCAGTTAGCTGCGTTTCGCGTTTAGCACTTCAGTAGGTGAAACGCGTAAGACCACTCTGGAAAAACTCATGTTATAGTACGGTATCAAATCGCAGCGTAGTAATCTGTGGACGATTGGTGACTTCTTACCTAAAAAATAGATCCAGCTTCTATTAAAAATGGTAGATTCAGGTAGCATTAAAATCAAGTGGAACGCATCTCATCGCAAAACCTCTCTCGTGCATCTAGGGCAGGATGGGTGGTACAACCACGGTCGAAGTGGCGTTTCTAATCGCATTAGGAACTTTGTTTATGTTGAGAACCCTTGGCCGCATAATAAAGATGGACAGAGAAAAACGGAAAAGATATTACTGGGTACCGTAGGACCACGTAAAGTTGTCTGAATAATCGCATGAGTCAGATACGTGGTCCAGAACCCCAAAGCCTAGAAATATATTAGGGTTCACCTTCGTCAATTTAAATTGGACCCTGCAAGTTATAAGGATAACGGAGTAAATTTGTGGTTAGTGCTTCTTGGCTTCGTTTAAGAGGGGGGGGGCGGGGGGGATGTATCTAACAGCTATCTATATTCAAATATGGGAGCCGTGACTCTTGGTAATGAATGCCCCATGCCCCATAGCTGGCAGCGTGCGCTGGCGATAAGGCTTCAAATTCGCTATACATACATCTGAATGGTTTTGTCGCTTCCAGAAAATGTAAGAACGGAAGCTGGAGAATTCACATATAGCTTTGATGCCGCGAAGTTGGCACAGTGTTATCTTGGTCGGAAGATCGGCAAAATCATTTAGTAGATGTTCTCAGGACCAGCTTCATGTGAGGTGGAGTTCGAGTTATTATACTTGGTGTTTAGTTTGAACATTGTCACGAAGGTGTTATGTTTGCGACCGGGCTAATTCACTGTTGGGATTACGAGAACGTCTGCGCTTGAATGGGTTGTCGGATTTAGTTAAAGGACAACAGGTGCAACGACTATGGCCTGTGTCATCCGGCAATTTGGCCGAATGTCACCGTATTGCCTGTAGATTATCATTGTGGCAAGAGAAGCACAGAACAGTTAAATAAACAGTGTATGTTATAGTTTGATACATTAATGTTTGTCAGTGTAGGTATTAACGTACGCCACCGATTACTCTTGATTAACAGTCTCACATTGTTTGAGAGCGCCATGTTCAATACTATGTTCTGAGTGGTTCACTCTATGCCCAGACGGTCTCTTGATTCTTCAGTATTTTGTTTTGGCTAAGCACCCTTGCCCTTAGGTTTTGTGTATTAGTGCTGCTGCTAACAGATGTAGTATATGAGCAGGGTCCTTTCTTTGCTAAGTGTTTTACCTTTAAATTGTTTTTTAAAAGTAAATATATTTTTATAACTCTTCTCTTCGTTGAGATTACTGTCATATTGCCCTTAGAGGGAGAACGATTTTGGCTAAACCGTAATTAATGTCAAGCAAGGTGCTTTGATAGCATGTGGTGGCCAAGTTGTTTCAACTTTTTAATGTCTGATATTTGCCCAAGCTTTGATTAAATCTTGTTATTGAAGTCATAGTTAAGGGTATCATTTTATTCAACGAGGCCACTCATTTAAAATCTATGTTACTTCCATTGCCTGGTATTCAGATCACATAAGCCAGGAAAATGTTCCCTTCTTTCAGAGAGTAAATCACATATTGGCCTTTTTTTCATCTTAAGACGTGTGTTGTAATTGTTTATTACTTGAGGTTTAGCTCACTGAAGAGTGGGATTCCCTGTGAATCAAAATTAATCTTTCTGAGACAGCCCACTGCGTTTTTGGTGGTCAAACCTGGCGGTTATTCGAAGCTATTACTAGCAGCTGGGTTCTACACAGGTATCATATTTAATTCAATGTTCATATCGTATACAGTATATGTTGGAGGAAAATAACTGTTTCTTTCGTTTCTTATATTGTTGCTTTAAACTCTTCAAGCTGGCTGTTTCAGTGAGAGTACTTGATAAAATAGGATTTTCTTAAGGGTTGTACATGCTTACGCCTCAGAGTGCGCAACTGGCTCCTGCCACTATCGAACTAAATGTTCAATCTTGCGGTACTTTTGAAATATGTCACTTACGTCAGCAATAATCTGTTGTTTTTTTTCCAATGAAATTCAAAATTAAATAATTTGTAGAAGTTTAAACGATCCGATACAAACTCATGTTTGTACATTAATCATTAAATCGTTGTTCATTTGCTGAGAGGTTTAGGAGCCTGAGAGGTATATCATTTTTAGAGGCCATGGATCCCAGACACCTTCGTACATTAGGGAGCTCACCTCGTGAACATCTTTATCTCGTTTGAAAGCCAAAGAGCCACAATAATTTTTTACATGTTCATTATTTGAGGTCAGAGTGAGTAATTCTTAACATCTTGTCTGTTATTCGTTGTATTAAACAATGATGTAATAGTTTTTATGTAAATTTTTTTCTGTGTATCTAATAGCTCCATGTAACAATGTATGAGGGCTTTACGAGTAACATGAGCAACACAGTCTGCACTGCAAGATGTGGCGGACACCTGAGCAGTGACTCAGCTGTCTATAGCAGAAAGCGATATGATCTTGACTGTCGGGCGAAATGACGGGGAAGTAAGTCAAAATGAATCATTACCGAACCTGTGTGGAACATTGCACAAGAAACTGTTGAGCTCCTCATTATGTTGCCCCCTACGTCATGCTACACATATAACAAATCACAACTGCCAATTGATATGAACTGTTGTGTGTTATCCACTAAAACATTGAGTCATGCATTTCAGATGCATTCATATTATGGTTGCCGATGTCACACATCTTTATTGCTTGTGTATGACATTGAGCATTATTACGATATACTCCACAACACGAAATTTTTTGTGGGTGAAGAACAGAAACTTACACTGTTGTTCAGTAACTGTCTGAAGACTGCTCATATACTAGAACTGGGAACTCATCAACTTTGTGTAACCAACACTGAATGTAATGTGAGAAGTAACCAATTATTGTCAAGAGCAGGATACAGACATGAACGTTATGCCAGCGAAAATTATCGTACATGAGGGTAATCAAGACACCTTCATAGGATTTGTTACGTAAATGAAATGTACTGTGGCTAGGGCCTCCCGTCGGGAAGACCGGTCGCCTGGTACCAGCCTTTTGAGTTAACGCCACTTCGGCGACTTGCGTGTGGATGGGGAGGAGTTAATCATGATTATGACAACACAACACCAGTTCCTGAGGGGAAAAAAAATCTCCGACCCAGCCGGGAATCGAACCCGGGTCCCTTGGCATTACAGTCTATTGCGCTGACTACTCAGGTATCGGGACGGACTGTTACATACAAAAGCCACTGACAATACAGTGGTGCAAAGTGCGCGGTATTTTGAGAAAAACAGGAGTATGTAATTAGGATATGACAAGAACCAAGAGGGAAAAATGAAAGTAAAAAGTGTGTAAGACATTGATGCGGTTGTGCGTCCCTACTATTCGATATAAACATCGAAGAATGAATGACGGAAATAAAGGAAAGTTTCAAGACTGAGATTACAACTCAGTGAAAGGATATCAATGATAAGATATGCAGATAATTTTTCTGTCGCCAGTAAGATGGAAGAAGAACTGCAAGGCTTTTTGAATCGAATGAAAGACTAATGAGAGCAGCTGTGAACGTAGAGTAATCCGAAGAAATGCGAAAGTAATGAGAAGTAGCTGAAGTTGGATAAACTGAACATCAAGACTGTCGACCACGTAGTGGACGAAATGGAGGAATTCTGTTGCACTGGAAGCAAAGTGACACATAACGGACGAAGCAACGAGTACAGGCTAAGACAGCATTCCAGTCCAGAAGAAGTCTGCCATTGTCTTACATTCAATTTGAGGAAGAAATTTCTGAGAACGTACAGTCGTGGACAAAACGAGCGAGACCCCTCGCCTTTTCGTTATGCTGAACTGCACAGCCTAAAAGTCTGCTACACAGCATAACAGGCAAGGCGACGAAGTGCTACCAACATACTATGCAAGTTCACTCAGCTGATGTGCTGAGATAGCTTCGTGGGAAACGAAATACCTCAAGTGTAAGCCAGTGTGTTGTATTCTCGTATTTGTGACTATGACTTGGATCTAAAGTGTGGTTATGGATAGTACGTATGCTCAGATTGCGAATCTAACCTCATGATTAAAGACAAGGGGAAATGAATTAGGCGTCCCTCCTTTTCCGTAACATCAAATATGAACGGCGAAGAAAATCATTCACCAGAAGTGAATAACTTTTTAGTAACGCCAGATGATATTAACAGCTTGCCGGCACGGGTTGGCCGTGCGCTCAACGGCGTCATATCGCGGACAGCGCGGCTCCTTGCGCCGTAATTTCGAATCCTTCCCCGGGCATGGATTTGTGTTAGGTTAGGTGGGTTGAACTAGTTATAGATCTAGGGGACTGATGACCTAAGCACTTTGGTGACATAGTTCTTAGAGCCATTTTTTGACTTCTCGCGTAAATTTTCTTTACATAAACGGTCGTATGTTTAGATTGCGTTGACATAGCTCACTTTTTTGCACCACCAAGGGACCGTATACCGCAGGAAGTGCGATACATTTCCGCTTATTTTGTCCACCCGTACTCGAGGTAAACGGGTTTTAAGGGTTGGGTATACAGATAGACGGTCAATAAAGTGAGACTAGTAGGGTTCCATTTTTACCGATTTACGTGACGAAATCCTAACAACGAAAATAGCTACCACAGTTACTGAAGATGAGGGCCGCATAATAATTTCCCCTACTCTTTATTCGAAATGTTCCAGTTGCGGACTACGCAGCAGCATATTAATCGTAGCTACGCTTCCGATCCAATAATGCAAATAAAATCCATTTGCCTACACACGTGGTAATTCAGATCCCACTATTAATGCCACCGCGTTTTAGATGTGCGAGCATTATCATTGATAGCTACCTCAAGGAACACTTCGGCTAATGAACGTTATCTGGCTGTGGCACGTCTAATGAAGAATTCGAAACACTCTAGAATACGTTTGGCAGCTGCGTCACAGCTAATTTCCTGGAGTGGTGCAGAATTATCCTACTAAATTTACTCACTAATAACAGTTTTTTGTTATTTCGATAAACATCCCGAATGATTGTCACATAAGCGGTGACATAAAGCTAGACAATTCATGTTTTTGAGTCCAGAAAGCTCTATGCAACAGAAACTGCAGATCATTTTGCCATTTCATTTCGAAATTGCCGGCTTATTCATGTCTGGGGTAATAATAGAGGGCTTTTTGCCTGGGTTGTCTGCTAGCTTAATGAAAGGTGTTTGCTACAGCAAGGGAGGTCTGGTTTGTTTTCGGTTCTAATATCGGTGGAGGCAGATAGACTATCAGTAAAGGAATTTTAAGAAATTCTTGCGCCCCCAATACGTTTCATTGCTACCTTTATTCTGTACCAGCGCACTGTGGATGTCGATATGAAACTCTTGTAGAATTTCATACTTGTTACTGCCTAGTTTTTCCACTTTTGTCAATAACTCAATTGACATAAGTGTGGCACTGAATGATTTTTAACGGAATTTCGTTATGAATCTTCACGCACTGCTAAATTTTCAAACTTTCATGGTGGGTCAGCAACGGTAATCCAGTATGACAGGTCTGAATGTTGACACAGACCACTTCGCAGCCGAATGTGCATAATATATTGCTAATTCGTAACGATTTGGGGTACTTTGTCTTACTAAAACAGTAATGTTATCTCGATAAGCTGAAATTCATTTTTATTAATACAGTTAATACTAATTAGCGTTTCTTCTCTCATTTATATCCCATATTTAAGTGTGGTTAACACACTAATCAGCATTAATATAGTCTTACACATGATTGAAAACCGTCTGACAAATTTCTGATAGCTTTTCAATTTCACGCCTGTGCATTGTATGTTGGTAGCACTTCGTCGCCTTGCCTGTTATGCTGTGTAGCAGACTTTAAAGCTGTGCAGGTCAGCATAACGAAAAGGCGAGGGGTCACGCTCGTTTTGTCCACGACTGTACATTTGGAGTAGGACACTGCATGGTTGTGAGTTCTGAACTGACACAGAGTAAAGAGAGCATCGAAATATTTGCTATGTGATGCCACAGAACGATGTTGAAAACTAGTTGTGAGGAGGTTACCCGCAGAATCGGCGACGAAACGTACGTATGGAAAAGATTTAAAAAAATTTGATAGTATGACAGAACGTATGTTAATTCATCAGGGAATAACTTCCGTGGTATCAGAGGAACCGTGGAGTCGAAATTGCTGGTGAGACATGGATTGGAATACATCCAGTAAATAACCGAGAACGTAGTATCCAACTACACTGAAATGAAGAGAGGAATTCCTGGAAGTCCATATTACAGCAGACAGGAGGCTGATGACTAAAAAAAATCGCAATGGACCATTCATCACAGGGGCATCTAATGCTGGCCGTCTCCAAAGGGCCAAGCGCCCAGAAGGCGTGAAGTGTGGAGCGATCAATCCCATTTATACTTGTCAAAGAATGTGAGACGTCAAGTGCATCTACAGTGCAACATGGCATTTAACCCACAGTATTTAAAGGATACAAATTACGTCGGTGTTGGTTCCGTGATAGACCTGCGGTGTTTTCGTACCATGCCCTGGAACAACCTCTTTTCAAATGATGCAGTGTGTCGAGTGCACCGATAGTGCGATGAGGTGTTTAATAGACAGTGTGTGGAGGATGTTGTTCACGCTGGATGTGATTCTCAGATGTTTTCAGGGTGTTCATCGTGCCCTGACTTGGCCTACTCATTCAGGTTATTGTGAATGTTTCAATTTTCTGGGTGACCAAGGGGTGCCCTTTCTTCTGCACCTTCCTAAAAAGTAGGCAGAGGACACTTACTGTTTTCCAAGATGACAACAGCAGTGCTTACAGGATTGCTCGCATACGTTCCTGGTTTGACGAATATTCCTATCAATCCTCGACTGGTCTGCTAAGTCACCACACTTTAATCGATATAAAATGGGTGGCTTTGATCAGCCGCTGATACATAACGATCAACATCCCTACAACTGGATAGCTCTAGGACTTGTAATCATCCGTGAGTGGCTTCGGATGGATAAATTGGGCCATTATCAGGACCAGAAATGATATTTCACAGTATTAAAGTGATGTCACTCATTAGGAAGGGTGTAAGACAATAACGCGGTCGTGCGTTCTGAATATTCGTTCTATACATCGAAGAAGATACACCGTACCAGCCCGTCAGTGGAATTTGGGCAGCTGGGCAGTATATGACGTTCAGTCTGTGCCCGTCTGCGACATCGTTGTAACTCTGCGGCCACCCTGCCGTGAAGGATACACATCTGTGTGTTTGCACAGCGCGGACAGTCGGCGCCTCTCCAGCCACCGCCTCTGGGTCGCTCGCCATCGCCTGAGTAGAGCCAGTAGTTTGGAACCAGATTCTGGCCAGTACGGTGACCTACCGCTACGCCGGCCGACGTCACCCACTGTCTGCTCCGCGCCGCAGCCGAGCCACGTGTGGCGTCCGCACCGCCTCTGAGCCGGGGCCCCGTGTCAGTGCCCCACCGTGTAAACACCTCGCCTGCCTGCACCTGCGACCGTTACCTCGCCGGCCGCTGCGGCGCCGTATATTAAGTGAAGAACAAAATGCACTTGACTGACTGTACTAGTAGAGTAGAATAACTAAAGACTTCTTGTAGAAATAATAATCAGTGGATCAGTTGCAAAGTGGAATGTAGTAGTGCCTTCTCTTTCCGGAATCTTTCCTTAGCCCAAGCGTTGCGTACGTGACGCTAGCGCAGTAGCTGTACTTCGTTGAGGTGATACCAAATAATAAAAACCATGCTTTGCATGTTTTAATTATTTAGGAGGTGAAATTTTGTATTTTACTGACACCTTTCATATAGAGGGTGGTCCATTGATCGTGACCGGGCCAAATATCTCACGAAATAAGCGTGAAACGAAAAAACTACAAAGAACGAAACTTGTCTAGCTTGAAGGGGGAAACCAGATGCCGCTATTGTTGGCCCGTTAGATGACGCTGCCATAGGTCAAACGGATATCAACTGGGTTTTTTTTAAAAATAGGAACCCCCATTTTATTACATATTCGTGTAGTACGCAAAGAAATATGAATGTTTTAGTTGGATCACTTTTTTTGCTTTGTGATACATGGCGCTGTAATAGTCACAAACATATGGCTCACAATTTTAGACGAACAGTTGGTAGCAGGTAGGTTATTTAAATTAAAATACAGAACTTAGGTTCATTTGAACATTTTATTTCGGTTGTTCCAATGTGATACATGTACCTTTTTGAACTTATCATTTCTGAGAACGCGTGCTGTTACAGCGTGATTACCTGTAAATACCACACTAATGCAATAAATGCTCAAAATGATGTCCGTCAACCACAATCCATTTGGCAATACGTGTAACGATATTACTCTCAACAGCGAGTAGTTCGCCTTCCGTAATGTCCGCACATGCTTTGACAAAGAGCTGACGCATGTTGTCAGGCGTTGTCGGTGGATCACGATAGAAAATATCCTTCAACTTTCTCCACATTAAGAAATCCGGCGGCGTCAGATCAGGTGAACGTGGGGGCCATGGTATGGTGCTTCGACGACCAATGCACCTGTCATGAAATATGCTATTCAGTACCGCTTCAACGGCACGCGAGCTATGTGCCTGACATCAATCATGTTGGAAGTACATCGCCATTTTGTAATGCAGTGAAACATCTTAAAGTAACATCGGTAGAACATTACGTAGAAAATCAGCATACATTGCACCATTTAGATTGCCATCGACAAAATGGGGGCCAATTATCCTTCCTCCCATAATGCCGCACCATACATTAACCCGCCAAGTTCGCTGATGTTCCACATGTTGCAGCCATCGTGGATTTTCCGTTGCCTAATAGTGCACATTATGCGGGTTTACGTTACCGCTGTAGGTGAATGACGCTACGTCGCTAAATAGAACGCGTGCAAAAAATCTGTCACCGTCCCGTAATTTCTTTTGTGCCCAGTGGCAGAACTGTACACGACGTTCAATGTCGTCGTCATTCAATTCCTGGTGCATAGAAATATGGTACGGGTGCAATGGACGTTTTTGAGATTCCCGATTCTCGCACAGTTTGTCAGCTACTGATGAGCGGATTAGCCGCGACAGCAGTTAAAACACCTACATGGGCATTACCATTTGTTGCAGGTCGTGAAATCACCTACATGGGCATTATCATTTGTTGCAGGTCGTGGTTGACGTTTCACATGTGGCTGAACACTTCCTGTTTCCTTAAATAACGTAACTATCCGGCGAAACTAGCTCTGTTTGTTGCTCCTTCACGATTAAGCCGCTGAACCAGTTTTGATAACATTTAATATGGACGTAGCGTGAACGCTGAGGAAGAATATAGCTACTTTAGAAAACGTGTAGTTCAATGCATTAATTGGTTTGAAGCATGTAATGCTAATAATGAAACAATAATTATTCTTTGGAAAAGCTATTTACTCTTTGACTTTTGAACTTTATAATATTTGCGAAAATGCCAATTGTTTGACATGTTCCACATAATACGATTCACCATAGCGACTACAATGTTTATACAACCCTCTTCGTGTTCCAGTCACAAACCACCACATCTTATCCGCTGAGCGTCAAACGTCTCTTATAACTTTTTCTTAAGTTCAAATGCGCGTGAAAGGCTCGTCTTCACGCGATTAGCATTGCTGTTTAACTACCATGGGTTCACGAGCTCAGGTCTTTGTTCTTTTTATTTTTATTTTTTATTTTTGCTCGCGTTTGGTTGTGTGCATTGTCCTCATTATCATTTAATAATCGTTTACCAGCACATCACTGAAGTGGCGTCAAATAAAAAGACTCGTAAGGAGCTCCTGAAAAATCAACAGGGATATCCCGATCAATAAATCCGCATGCACATTTCATTTCACTTTATGGATATGCAAGTGCATCTGTGGGTAACAGCTGGAATACAATACTGATGCAATTATCAACGTGTTTAATCCACGCCAATCCATTCTTCCAAACAAATAAGGTAAATTTGAAAGTAATTCTCTCTGTTACATTTTCATGACTGAGCCAATATCCATGAAATTTGGCGTTAGGTAGCGTGCACCCTGATGAAGTGTGTAGCACAAGTTTTTCATTGATGTGAAGAATATTACGCAGATTAAGGAAAAATGTTTACTGTTTGAAAAAGCGATTTACTTTTTCACTTTTGGACTTTATCATATTTGTGAAAATGCTTTTATTGGTCGATAGGCGCTTCAGTCTGGAACAGCGGAACCACTACCGTCGCAGATTCGAATCCTGCCTCGGGCCTGGATGTGTGTGATGTCCTTAGGTTAGTTAGGTTTAAGTAGTTCTAAGTTCTAGGGGAGTGACGACCTCAGATGTCAAGTCCGATAGTGCCCAGAGCCATTTGAACCAATTCTTACTACGTTTTCACAACTCTATCGCCGAACCGATTCCAGTGGTACTTGGTATGGAAATACCTTCAACCTGAGGAACAGCAGGTAATCTTTTTAAGAAAGACGGCGAGGACAAGCAGTTCAGTCTGCGGTTTTGAAATCTACGTTTCTGGAGACATGCGGACCTCATCTATATGTACTTTAGAAACTTCTATCTTTCGTGTATTACTAACATTTTTAAATATGGAATACGCGAGCGGCATGCAGACGAAGCTGGCGGCATGGTCAGCGACACCGTGGCAGTGCGCGTGGTTTGTTAAATTGAGTTCCTACACCGTCTGGCATAGCTGAAAGGTTTTGGTCGAGATATAACAATAAAATCTGATGGTAATCCAGAGAACCATATTTAAAACTATTGCTATAAGCCTCGCAAACGTCAATCTTATTTAGCTCATAGAGTAAGACAGCTCAAGTTGCGGAAGTTACTCGAATTCAGCAAACCTCACACCAATTCATGTGCGTCCGAATTAGGATGTAGAACGTCGGGCAGTCTTCAGAGCTGCAGTCACGAACCCGTCGCATTTTAGATGCTGTGCGTCATGCGTCCTTACAGTTACCAAGACTCTTGAAGATTCATAGAGACGGCGTCATTTAAAGGCTGTGCGACAAACAGAGAAGTCGTACTTCTATATGTGGAACGTGGGAGGCTTTTGGTGACACAGCATTTGATTATGATCTATTAACTGACTATGTTAATCACAAATTAGTCATCCTAGGAACATGGGTCAAAATTGTAAGAAGCATAACGCATTGCTCTGGTTACAATATCTCGCATCCAGTGTTAGGTGAGACAGAGAAACTCCTAAAAACTCTACTTCTGCGCGAATTTAATGAATCGAGGTAATTTTAAATATACTGGGAGCATATAATGCATCCTTCCAGATTCGACATTAGGAAAATAATAGAAACATATTATGTACCTATGTACCTGCACTGCCTACATTTTTTATACACACATCTCTACACCACTATATACAGAGACATTTCATAAAATTACTAGATTCCTTATTCGCTGCCACTCATCATAAGAAAACTACTCTTATGAGAGCGAAGCAGTTGGTATCAACTAGTCTCAGAATAAATTACATTTCTGAAGGACCTATGCCGATGGAGCGTTTACAGAACACGTCCTTCTCTTACCACCAACCCCTAAAGAGTTATTTGAAATTCTATTGTTCCAGAGCGTCCGGTCGCATTTGAGGGGTAGGTGGAGGAACTGTTGCCAACTGTACCACACTAGCGTGCTAAAACGGACTTTTGCCACTGTCACTGCCCTATGTTTCCCACAGTAGGTAATCTTTTTAAGAAAGGCGTCGAGGACAAGCAGTTCAGTCTGCGGTTTTGAAATCTACGTTTCTGAAGACACGCGGACCTCATCTTTATGTACGGTCACATGGGACAGCAACGGTCCCTGCATTTCTGGAACACCTTAACTCGGTTCATCCCAGTTTTATTTCACCTTGGAAATGGAGAAAATTGGAGACTTGCCGTTTTTTGAAATGTTGGTCTGTAGAAAAGAAGACGCTGTCTTTGGTCACAGTGTGTTCCATAAACTAGCTCTCGCTGACCTATATGTGCAAGCTACTGGCTGCCATCACCCAGACCAATGCAGTAGCGTTTTACTGGTTCTCGTTGTTGGGTCAGAGTTATCTCAGATCCAGAGAGCTTATGAACAGAGATCAACATGACTGTGTCAGTACAGAATGGGTACTATGTTAAACAAATTCGATATGCATACCAACCTACACGCGCTAAACCTCAAGAACAGCCAGAAGAAATGAAGAGTTGTGCGGGGATGGTTTTTCTACTCTACGTTTATCTACATATACATTTACATCGATACTTTGATATCCACCTTAACGCGCGTGGTCACTACTAGTCATTTCCTTTCCCGCACGATTCGGAAATACAGCGTGGGAAAAAGGACAGTCTATATGCCCCTCTATGAGCGCTAATTTCTCGCTTCTTGGTGGTCCTTACGCGCAATATATGTTGGAGGCCACAGAATCGTTCTGCAGTCAGCTTCAAATCCCGGTTCTCTCATTTTTGTCGTCTACCCGCCAGGGATTCCAATTTGAGTTATCACAGCATCTTAGGAACACTTGCGTGTTGTACGAACCTACCAGTAACAAACCTAGCAACCCGCCTCTGAATTGCTAGGAGGAGGAGAGCAGAGGTACATAAAAACCCGAGTCCGTTTGGGAAATCAAACATTGGCCACACGTGTCGCTCTGGTAAAGAACGATACGATGAACGTAGACGTCACACCAGAATAGGACAGCTAGAAACGTCATATGTTGCTGAACGCTGTATTGATATGGAATATAACGTCAACTACAGAGAGACAAACATCCTTTCGTCTGCGTCCGCGTACTGGGACTCCATTCTTACACGAACAATTCGAATATGTATAACTAGCGACCTGATTAATGGAGACACGTGGTTTCAACTTAGCAAGTCATTGGAAGCAGTAATATCGGATGCAGACTAACGAATCCAACGAGTCAACATAGAAGGTGAAGTGAAGTCAGGACATTTAAACTGAGCGCCAACACTTCGGCCACGCACGCGCTAGGTCTCGATTTGGCGTCTGCGCGTGCACAGACCTTAGCCTGTTTTTCTGGAGGGATGATCTGGATGTCAATGTCGTCTACGATTCCTCTACGGAGACGTTATAGCCTCACCCTTTAGCGCCTGCTTTTTTTTTTTTTTTTTAATAAGCCAACGCATATATTGGCTGGCTACTGCAGCAAAACGTTAGTTTGCACCCGAAGATGGCGAACAGCTGTTCCGTTGAAATATTTGTGCACGTTTCACGACAAATTACCAGAATGAGATTTTCATTCTGCTGCGGTGTGTGCGCTAATATGAAACTTCCTGGCAGATTAAAACTGTGCGCCGGACCGAGACTCGAACCCAGGACCTCTGTCTTTCGCCGACAATTGCTCTACCATCTGAGCTACCCAAGCACGACTCCCTGCTAGTCATCACATCTATACTTCTGCCAGTACCTCTTCTCCAACCTTCCCAAATTCATTTAAAGTACTTGCCCGCTGAAGATAGGTCCCGAGTTCGAGTCTCGGTCCGGCATACAGTCTTAAACTGCCAGGAAGTTTGAGAATAAAATAGTTCGTACGTGGACACGAAAATTTAAACAATACACAAGAAACGTCATAGAAGTGAAACTGTAAAATTTACTGGGAATCTTATAAGCTACGCAGCTTATGTGACAGATTTCTTAGGATAAAAATTCTACCTGTGCATGCTCGGCCTGCAGCGCCGGTGACGTGTGTGTGGGTGATTCACGTTTCCCTTTAATGGTAGGAACTGTCAAACTGGAGATGCCTGTTGGAGTGTAGGAATTTAGATGAATTAACTGCGTTGTCCTCTAGACGACCGAATAGCGAACTAATACTTAGTGTGTGTTGGATAGCTTTCGTGATTGAGTGGATATTTGAGAAGATTGAATATGGAGGTGCATTTGCACTGGATCATTATTCCCTCCCATGTAGATTTTTCGGTTGACTGCTTCTGCACATTTCGAGCCTTTATTTAGTTGAGGGAAGATCGATAGTGGAGTGTGCATCTAGCATGTGGAAGACACGTTTGCCGGTTCTCAAGATATGAGAAACACTTTTGTTGACTTGTAAATTGGGATGATTAGGAATGTACTACATCATCAACATCGATATTAGAGTGGAAATATCAGCTTCCTCTATTTCTTTCGAGTTTCTGAGTAAATGTCTTCACAGACGTGACAAGTTTCTAGTTAGTCAGTGGTTTACAGCACGCCCCATCTATGTAAGTTTCGGGTTTGTAGCGAAATAATTTCCAGTCTGTATCTTGGGAATTATGTCGCGCTAGCGATCGCTAGGATGCTGCCTAGTGCTTGAAATCAAGACGTACCACGAAAATTGTACAATATTATGGCGAACCATGCGAAAATACATGTGTTCTTGTAATCCCCAAGTCTCGAGACGTCTCTAGAAAAGCGAGCAAGCAAGGAAGCAGGTTCGGAGAAGAAACAGTAACGTGTTTGTGCCGAGAGGAGTCTTAATTTGTAGAACAGTTCTGAGAGCAACTTTGGTCCGCTGAGGGTGCTCTGGTCGTGCGTTGCGGGTGGATGACTTGCGATTGTCGGCTGAAGGAAAATATCTAGTGCTGTGAGGAGGATATAGGGTACTATCCGTCTTCACAGTATATTTGCAAATGATGTAAAAGGGAAGATTTTGTTTGGCACAAGATGCGAATTGTATGTTTACTTCTTCGACACGGTACGTGGTGATAAATTGCTTGGTTGGAGATCAGTTTCTTTCACTAATATTCATGCTCCTGTCCTCGTTGGGAGAGCAGTGTAAATGAGTAAGAGTCTTTCCGTATTTTACAATATGGATGGTACAATGCCAGTGTGGAAAACGATGGACGGTGCTTTGATACCAGTGGCAACAGTAATTCGGCGGGTAAATACGATGAGAGCCAATCATAATGCTCGAGTCATTCACATCCTTTGTGCTGGGATATAGGAGCCTCCACATAGCAGAGGGACCGTTTGTCTGTGTTGAAAGCAGGAAGGGTAACACGTGATGGACTGGGTAGCACATCAGGTCCGCGAGGAAGACTACATTCGAAGTTATTCTGCGTTATTTTCGTAAACAGGTTCTCTTAGGGCAAGAATTTTCTTTCATACAAGCTGAGACAAGAAAGCGAGTGTTAACTATTTCTTGGACACTATACGATTTCCGCGAACTCGACTCGGTTTTTATTTTTTAAATAGTCACGTGACATCAGTATAAGATTGAGAACTTTGATAGATGCGTTTGCAAAGGTTTGTAGCTATGTGCGCGCACTTCATGGCGTTGCGTCAGTCACACTGAGCAGCTGAGCAGGGTTAGATGCATCTCTCATGTCACGCTAGGAACAATGTGCCCTGTGCTACTCTATCATCAATGGTAAAGACACGTGCTGCCCAGAGGTATATTGCGTATGAGACCAGCGTGAGCATGCCTTGGAGATCTGTGATGTCAGTATAACACTGACTGTATACTCGAAAATAGAACAACTTTCACCTGCATCCGGCGGTGGCTCATGGCTGTGATGGCTCACGCGGCCCTGGAGCATCTGCGCCCCTGCGCGGTCGCGTCAGCAACAGTGCATGGGTGAACACGTATTTCGAGAGGAATTTTTTAGGTGTCAAGTATGTAAGGGATGCTGTTGCTTCATGTGTGCGGGACCCTAATGGGCGTCTGTGTGTGGTTTTACAGCTGACAGTCACGCCAGTTCGTTATTTCGCAAAATTAGAAATTGTCTGTGTGTCAGGAGAGCGTTCTTTATAAGTAGTTCACAGGTCTGCAGACTGTGTATTGTGACCCCAAGCACATCAGGCCTAGTGTTTTGCGTCAGTGTGATAAATGTACTTCATCCCTAAATAAAATGTTCCGAAATAAATAGAGGACACTCCTTCCTGACTCTCCCCAGCAGTCCAGCGCAGGCTGAGTCATTTTCGTGCCATCTTCCCCCACCCCAGACCACCATCTTGGATTATGGCAAAGGAGGGATGATAGCACTGTCTGGTGACGGTATTGTGTACTACGTCAATTGGACTCTAGATCTCATGGTGGAGACATACATAAAGACTGGTGCATCATTTCGACAGTTGATGTTTAGCAAGAGTCTTTTATAGGTTTGCACGTCTTTGGCTGTGTGAAATGACCCCTAGCATGTCAGAGCATGTGTTTTGTATCAGTGTAATAAATGTACTCCATCCCTGAATAAATTGTTCCAAAATAAATAAAGTACACTCCTTCCTCTCTCCACCAGCCCAGTGCAGGCTGAGTCCTTTTCTCACCAATCCCAAGAGGTGGCGGTTGGATGACTTAGATTAGTGGAGGTAGTCCAAGTGTCCCTTTGTTTGCACTATTTTCTTTGCTTAGTAGAGGTAGCCCAATTGACCTACCTTCCTGCCAAAATTCAAATCACCAACATCGCTACGGATGGAGACAGATCCTGCAAGAATGGGACCAATGACTACTGAAGAGAATCGTCAATGTGACTGAAGTGCAACCCTTCCGCAAACTGCTGCAGAAGTCAATGCTGGGCCATCAACAAGTGTCAGTGTGTGATCCGTTCAATGAAACATCATCGACATAGGCTTTCAGAGCCGAAGACCCGCTCCTGTACCCTTGATGACTGCACCACACATAGCCATACACCTATCCTGGGCCCATGAGCAACAACATTGGGCTGTTGATAACTGGAAACATGTTGCCTGCTCGGATGTCTGCTTTCAAATTGTATTGAGGGTATGTGTGTGTATGGGTATGGAGAGAACCTCATAAATCCATTGATACTGAATGTCGACAAGGGACTGTTCAAGCTGGTGGAGGCTCTATAATGGTATGTTGCTGGCCCCAAAAAGTGCCCAGTATGCAGCTCACCGATGTAACATAGCTTTATAACAGGTGGACCAACACACAGGTGCATCATGTCTTCCACATTAAAAGTAAGAAATAAATGTTTGTGCAAATATTTAGATGCTGTGGCTTAGTGAATAGCATTTTGCTTTCTAAATATTACCATAATCTAACGTACTTGGTGACCCTCTGTGTCTACACATGTTAGTATTAAGAAAACTGGAGTTTGAAAATCGTATATTTTCCTTTTTGCACAAAAACCGTGCAGTTTAATGGAAAGAGGCACATTCTATTTTCACATCATAAAGTTTGTAGCACAGGTAGAAAGATGCACATCATTCTTAGACACTTGAGGCAGCAAGCTAAATCTGTGTGAAGTATCACGTAGCTAGTTTGTATAATTAACAATTAACAGCATTCAAACTATGACGTCTTCCTGTAAATATTCCAAAGCACATAAATATTAATTGTGATTTCAGCCTCTCAAATAGGCAATAACATGGTAGCTGTCATCTTCTTCTTTGAAACCAATGTCCTCTACCTGGAATGTTCAGGACTACTGGAAATGCTTTGGTTAAGCCGTTATCTTGAATACACAAAAGTCGTGCAGCCATTACTCTCTCTCATTAGTGAGGTAATGGCTGACACATGGTGATGGAGTCACACGATGCAGTATCAACTGAAGATATAAATTCTGTATATGAGTCCACGATCAATTTATTTTGAGCACTTGAGGACTTGTGAAATTAGAAGTGCTGAACATGAGACAGTAGTTGTGCTTTTTAACGTTAGCTACCGTTTAAACAAAACCAACTGTAAATGTGTCAATGTTGGTATGATGTCGGAATGGGAGTTCTGTCCAGTGGCTGTATTTGAATATTCAAGATTTAGTAATGCTGGTATGATATTATCTAAGGACGAATGGGTTCGACTATGTGATAAGTTAGTGCAGGTTTCTGCTCTGTTCCATGTGAATGTTCACTCTTCATCAGTAATACTGGAAGATCATATGTTCACAGCAGGAATCTTCCCTTGAACAGTTGTGTGTGTGAAATCTTATGAGACTTAACCGCTAAGGTCATCAGTCCATAAGCTTACACACTACTTATCCTAAATTATCCTAAGGACAAACACACACACCCATGCCCGAGGGAGGACTCGAAGCTCCGCCGGGACCAGCCGCACATCCATGACTACAGCGCCTTACACCAATCGGCTAATCCCGCGCGGCTCGAACAGTTCAGATATTTGATAGTAGAGAGTGTATACATCTACAGGAACTGACGTTTAAGAATATAATGTACAGCAGTTATGCAATACCGCCGTCTGTAGACTGCCAACATTGGTTGCAAACGTACGTCCTCCGATTCTATGATCTATTGTGGAGTAAACTGTCGTAATCAGGTCGCCAAACTGTAGACCTACCGGAAGACACCATCACTCAGCTTCATGACTGATGCTGTATCTCTATAGAAGTAGAAGTACATGAGGCCAGTTTGCCAGATATAGGCACAGATCTGTGATCTTATTTACATGTGTTCGTATACATATGTAGGTGTTTATAAACAAAAAGATATTGAGAATTATGTGTATGTTATCTATAAGAATACCCTCGGTTAGCAGAAAGACAAATCTTCTCCGACAAGAAGATACTGCATGAAAGGTAATGTAGCAATATGTAGCTGTATCAGTACATTATAGGCTATGGCTAAATTCACATGTAAACAAAGCCTCATCTGGATCGGATGAAGATTAAGTCAAACATACATTTAGAAGTCGACTGAGAATTAGAGAAAATGAATGCAGGATTAACCGAATTGCATAGCAGCTGAGAAAGATGAATCTCATCTGAATGAATCTAGCACAATGAGCAAACAATCAATACAAGATTAACAGACTTAGATAGCATTATTGAGACAGCCGCTAGGAAAGGTGAATCTAAAGTGCGGTATTGGATGACAGAAGATAGTCGCATAGCGAGGTGATCGGTCTTGTCAGTGCTTTCCTCATTGGTGGGGAACAGTGCTCCACATTGCTCCACTAGGCTACTCTGTTTTGGATCATCTTTCGTATATCCCATCTATTGCAGATGTAGAAGTTACAAAATTATTGTTCTAGCTGCAATGAATCAAAAGCTGTCCGCGTTTTGTATTTCTTTCCTTCTTGTCTCTTCTTTTTTTCTTTACAGACTTCATTTAGTAAAGAACACGTAGTGATCTATTGATGGCAATGCAGTTTGGAAGCTGATATTTAGTTACTTGTGACATAATATGGTAAGATTTGTTCTATTATACTTTGCAGTTAATGAGCAGAAACTGCAAGTCCAGAAAATAAAATATTAAATATTACCTCAATATAAATATATAATTCTCTAAATACAATGAAAAAAAAAACCTCTCTGCCAGACACATGACATGAAACCTGATTCCAATGCACTGCAGTAGCTCATATAGAGCTGAAGCCACACCGTCGTGAATACTTGACTTCTTTTGAGATGATCAAGTGTGACAGACCAATAGGCTCCATCGTGGCATGTGCAGCAAGACTGATCACCTGGTGATGTCAAGTTTGACAAGGTTGAGAAACAAAACAGAATGCAGGAGGAGCTGCTGCCATTGCCTCCACCGTATCAAATGCAGAAAATGCAGAGAAGCAACTTAAGAAATCTAAAACGCTTAATGGGATGATGGAGGCTACCACTATCAGTAAAGGACTGTATCAAACGTCATACAAGAAAAGACTGTGAGTATTTATTAAAGTGAAAGACCCATAACTACACTACCAGATGGACTACTTAACAATAATGAGCTGCTTAAGTCCATCGAGATACTTGAAGTCACTTGATATCATGACATATTTCGGCAGAATGTGTAGAAAACACGATGCAAGGAAAGTGGGACAGTATATTTAGACACCGCAGGAGGATGTAGAATGGACTGTGCATGTTAAAAAAACTGAGTAACATGTTCTAATTATGACTCATTTTGGGGTTTAAGACTGCTGAAAGAATTGTGCCATTACTTTGCCAACAGTCATATGTTCTACAATCATTGACACTACCAAGACTTCAATTCATACCTCTGTGGTCATGTCTGTCTAACGTTTCTCCTGGTGAAACGTCCCCTTTGAACAATTATACATGACTGTGCTTAAACTGACACACAATATTTTGTTAGCGCAACGCAATGTGACTTTCAAAATTCCCTACAAAAGAATGGCCCTGACTAACATTAAACTATACCTTTCACAAATCACTTACCTCACAAAAATCTTCGCTGCTCAAGCTACTGCAATACAGCGAGCGCCACTACTGCCAGCTAAATAAAAGATTCAAACTATGGAAGGCACTAACTACTGATAGGGATAGTTAGCAAATGAAAGATATTAATAGAGAACAAACAATGTATTTACCTTGATATCATCATATATAAATATAGCAGTTCATGACAAATTTCAAAACTCCGCCATCTCTCTCCCCACATCCACCACTGCTGGCGGCTCACCTCCAACTGCGCAACGCTACGCGCTGTTCACATCCAGCTGGCGCAGCCCAACACTACAATGGCGAGTATTACAACAATGCAAAGCAGCCACAGACTGCACACAACACAGCCATTGATTTTCATACAGAGGTGGCGTTACCAATAAAAAAACCTAAACAGCCTACTTACATAGCCCCCATGCTCCCCACAAAAAATTTTACAAATTGGATTGGGCAGTGGCCAATACAGATTTGAAAAAATTTTTCATAATTACAATAACAAAGAAATCAAATGCACACACTTATTGATACAATGTTGGTCAAAAGCTAACAATTTCTCACAGTCCATAAAGACAGTCCAGATTGTTCATCACAGTAAAAATGCAGAGTTTTTCTCAAAGTCTGAGCAGTAAAAGAAAATGCACACAGAAGTAGTGGATTTCCATGCAGTCTTGAAGAAGTGGTGTTGTCCTTCCAACGGAAAGACAGTGCTGACTCTTGACATGCATACAGGTAATGGGCCACAACAGAGCAAACCCACAGCAGAGTCAGTCAAAATTTTGAAGAGTATAGGTAGGTAGGTCATCACAGAGCAGACCCACTGGAGTCCTGGTAGAGATTGTGGTATTGGTGGGCCACCAGAGGTGCAGACCCACTGTAGTCCTTGTAGAGATAATGGTATTGGTGGGCCTCCAGAGGTGCAGACCCACTGTAGTCCTTGTAGACATGGCCAGCAGCCATCTGTTGCGATTGTGCAGGTGCACATTCACCATCGAAGAGTCTTGCGGAGAATATAGCAAGTCCATAAACCACCACTTGTGCACTCACAAAGTTTTCGGAACTGTCCTTAGAACCAACAATGCTGTTATCCAGTCCCTTGCTGAATTATTAACACACGTGCAAACACTAACAGTCCCTACTTCTCACATATTGTCCATATACTATGACCAACAGAAACGTGTGCAGTGAAATGTAACTTAATTTGAAGAACTGGTGTCTATACAATTATAAATTTACAACATGAAAATACAATTACAAAGGTACAAAATACATCATTAAAGAACATAACAATACAGATAACATTTGTAGTAAAACAGGCGTTACAAAAGAATAGAAATAGACATATACGTCAGTGTAACAGGAATTATGACATGAGTACACACATAAAAGATCAGAATAACTTTCGAAACATCAACTTTACACATGAGCATTAAAACAAAACAGAATAAATAATGTCTAAACATCTTTACAAAGTAAATAACACATTATTAATGCCAATTGTATTTGAGGATAACAGTATTCCTCATCATAGTGAATGTAACTTAGTATTAGAAGAGAAAAAAGTTCTATGAAACAGTACACAGAGACAGGAAGAAAACAAATACACAAGGGTACACAAACATATAGTGGGATAACACAAAAGGGAAAGGACAGGGTTTGTTTTACTGCAGTATTTTGCATGGAGATCTCCCTTTGTTCATCATTATTCCCAAAAAGTCCTATCTAAGCCTGCTTTCTGTATTCTGTTCATATTTCTTTCAAAATAATTATTTCTGATTGTACAATACTCATTTAGGCCCAAATCGTTTTCATATAACTTTCAAAGCATTCTTTCCCTATTCTCCATAGTTAGGTTCTTATATAGTCTACCCCCTCTTAAGCTAACTTAAATCTACTGAGCTCAGATGCTAAACTAAGGGACGAAGCAATGCAGCAGCACAAAACAAGTAACACAAACAGCAATGACCAAAAAAATGGAAAATTGCAAAGCAAGCTACAGTAAATCTAAATTAACAGAAAAAATGCAAAATTACAACTAATATGAACCAATGTGCAGCAACAAGAAAAGCTTAACAAAGTAATACAAAGTCAAATTCAGTAACACTATGCCTGGCAAACAGCAGCTTATATCTAAACATGACATAGCTCAAGCAAAAAAAATAGTACACTAAAGATAACAATGCAGATAAGGGAAATGTATACTCACATCTTAATGTCTACGTAATTAAAGTGGTGCACCACAACAACTTATTGTAAAAAAAATATTACCATGTACTTGAAAAGAAAATTATGTGTCCAGTTACTGTTACTAGTCCCTTCTTATTGTTCTTTCCTTTCCAAGTGCTCCTTTTTTAAAGAATGTGGATCATAAAATAATTATTTAATAGATCTGTTGACAGAAAGTGTTCACATTAGCAAATGGATTTCATTTTATAAAAGCAATGCTGCAACACAGCTGGAAACCCGATATCAAATGAAATAAGCAATTACGCAAACCAAAGCATAAAAACATCATTCAATAGTCATGTGGCATTTCGTAAGTCAGTAGCTCTCAACTCTCATAGAAAGACACTTGTCATAATCAGGTGTGCAGATGTACGAATATTTCCCATCAATTCATAAGCATTGCAGTAATTATGTAAGTAGGCTGTTTAGGTTTTTTTATTGGTAACGCCACCTCTGTATGAAAATCAATGGCTGTGCTGTGTGCAGTCTGTGGCTGCTTTGCATTGTTGTAATACTCGCCATTGTAGTGTTGGGCTGCGGCAGCTGGATGTGAACAGCGCGTAGCGTTGCGCAGTTCGAGGTGAGCCGCCAGCAGTGGTGGATGTGGGGAGAGAGATGGCGGAGTTTTGAAATTTGTCATGAACTGCTATATTTATATATGATGATATCAAGGTAAATACATTGTTTGTTCTCTATTAATATCTTTCATTTGCTAACTATCCCTATCAGTAGTTAGTGCCTTCCATAGTTTGAATCTTTTATTTAGCTGGCAGTAGTGGCGCTCGCTGTATTGCAGTAGCTTGAGCAGCGAAGATTTTTGTGAGGTAAGTGATTTGTGAAAGGTATAGTTTAATGTTAGTCAGGGCCATTCTTTTGTAGGGAATTTTGAAAGTCAGATTGCGTTGCGCTAACAAAATATTGTGTGTCAGTTTAAGAACAGTCACGTATAATTGTTCAAAGGGGACGTTTCATATGGCGACCCTGCCAGGATACCTCACTGGAATCTTCTGATTTTTTCTTGTAGTTTGTGTAATTAGTGTAGCTATTGTTTATTGCTAGCGCATAATTATAGACAGAATTTCCTTTGTAGTTGTAGTTTTTCATTGTTGTACAGTAAAACAGTTGTGGCATGCATGTAGATTTGCACCAAGTATTTCGCAGCTGCGCTGGCAATTAAGTAGACATTATTTCCATTGCTATGTTATTTTATTTTGCTCTTCAAATTGCGCTTTCTGTGTTATCGTGTGAAATACTGTGACAATAATGGCGTGTGAAAAACGTAATACTAGGCTCCCAAGTAAACTGAGAAATGACAGTGAAGACGAAAGCAGTGTGTTAGCGCCGCAGAGTAATGAAATAACTAATGTTCAAAGTAGTAATTTGGTAATTGTGCATAGGGAAATGGAGCGGGCGGCAAACAATGGTGTAGACAGTGAAACAGGTAGTGAACAGGGAAGCGTGTAAATGTTAATACGCAGGAAACAAAGATAAAAATGACAAAATGTATAATAGACATTATTTGGGGAGGATCAATAGTTGATGTTCTGTATTGGTGCAACGTGCCACAAGGGTGCAGCAGCGACCGGACGCTCGCTTCTAGTGAGGATTTTTTCTGCCCGCCCATTCACACAATACACGGCCGACCTGGCCGGGACAAGGGGAGGCGGGCCGTGACCGCCAAGCAGCGCGCACGCTTCTGTAACTGTTTTTCTCGATGTAGTCTACAAATACTGTGGTGTCACCGCCTGACACCACACTTACTAGGTGGTAGCCTTTAAATCGGCCGCGGTCAGATAGTATACCTCGGACCCGCGTGTCGCCACTGTCAGTGATTGCAGACCGAGCGCCACCACACGGCAGGTGTAGAGAGACGTCCTAGCACTCGCCCCAGTTGTACAGCCGACTTTGCTAGCGATGCTACACTGACAAATGCGCTCTCATTTGCCGAGACGATAGTTAGCATAGCCTTCAGCTACGTCATTTGCTACGACCTAGCAAGGCGCCATTACCTGTTTATATTGAGCATATTAATGTACCGTCAAGACCGATGTACACCACTTATGGATTAAAGTTAAGTATTACACCAACTACGTACTTTATTTGCTACTAAAAATTCCCATAACTGTTCCAGACCTCACGCCAGTCTGCGTGAGCTTAACGCGTGCCTTTCGGCTTCCTCTCATAGTGACTTGGCTGTCTTGCCAAGTCACAACAAATACAGTCTACTTTTATCATTCGTGTATGTACTACAATTGCAACCACCTTTCCTTGCAACAAGTGATATGCATTTGTTGGACTGTGGAAGGAGCGAGGCAGCACAGAATTTACCGCGCGTTTTGCGGCTGCCTACAGTTGGTTTTCCAAGACGTCAATAGTTGGTCAATAATACCGATAAAATTTGCATGTTGTATCAACCAGTGGGTATTTAACCCGGTAGCACGATCATTGTCGACAGTAATATCGCAATGAATTAACACCTCAATGACCGATTTATACTTACTAATCATGCATTTTTTACTATCTGGGACCACGATACAAACTCGTCGCCAAGAAGTTTAATGTACCTGCCAGTGACTTTCAATTTGAATCCACTCACAATACCTTTCGAGGAACCGCGGAGTATGCATTATTGTTGGATGATCTTGTTGTTAATCTCTTTTCTCACAGGAATTATACAGCGATTAGTATAAATAAGGCGGCGTTCCTTCACACTGAAGGCATTCCGCAAAAGTAACTCAAAGTGCGAACATCGTCACAGATGGACAGAGTTTTTGCAATTACTATGGACAACGTTTGAAGACGTTTCATTAATTGTATTTTTCAACACTGGACAGGCACTGGCGGTGCTCTCCACTGACGTCTCTTCTCCATGTCTGTTTAAACCAAAAAAAGTGCCAATATTCGATGGACAGTTGCTTTGACGAGTTGCTTTCACCACAGAAAGTGGTGGAATGACGACGGATTACAGTATGAAGAAATAATGACAACACTCTCAATCTACGCTCATAATCACAGAATAATTTAGGTCAAACGCGATAAAAAGTGTTGTGGCAGAATGACATTTTGAAAAATACACCAGTAATGAACCTCGAAGATTATAACTGCCCAACAATTTGTAGACGCAGCAAGAAGTATGGTGGACACGTAAGTGATGCTGCAGTCCTTTTTACTTATCGAAGCATGTAACCACACCACAGTGCTTCCTGGACAGTGCACAACCAAGGTTTCAGCGTTCCAGCCTGACGAGGTGGTCAGTGATGTGTGATATCGCGCAGCAGGACGGATAGTGCTCCGCAGGTAACAGTAGCTTCGTGCCATATCCCTTTCTCTCTCGCGCCTGGGTCGATCTGTTACCGTTAAGAGGATGCCAAGTGAAGTGCTGGAAGAATATTCGTCATCAGACGTGAATGAAACAGCGCACACCTGCACTGGAATATAAAACCACCGGATGATAGCACTGCCGCTAAATGGGCGCAGCAAAGCTTCAGAAAGAAGTACTTTTCTTTTGCATACCAGATGCACTGAGCTCCACAGCCACTCACATGACGGTCCAGTGTGCATACTGGCGTACACCGGACAGGCTCTGGCTCGCCCCCTCTCTTCCCCCCCCCCCCCCCCCAATCCCTGTGGATGCACATTCCAATCTTTTTGCGTAATAGTATGCATACTCAGTTGCTATTGGCTGAAATAAACGAAGGAGTGGATCTCGCCTATAAAAAAGGGCTGCTTCGGTGAGGACGCCACACATAGCTGACAAGAGGGACTTACACTATGTGGTCAAAAGTATCCGGACACCTGGCAGAAAATGACTTGTTTGTGGCGCCCTCCATCGGTAATACTGGATTTCACTATAGTGTTGGCCCACGCTTAGCTTTGATGACAGCTTCCTCACTCGCAGGCATACGTTAAAACAGGTGCTGGAGGGTTTCTTGGGGAATGGCAGCCCATTCTTCACGGAGTGCTGCACTGAGGAGAGGTATCGATGTCGCTCCGTGAGGCCTGGCACAATGTCGGCGTTCCAAAACACCACAAAGGTGTTCTATAGGATTCAGGGACTCTGTGCAGGCCAGTCCATTGCAGCGATGTTATTGCCTTCTAACCACTCCGCCATAGGCCGTGCATTATCAACAGGTGCTCTATCGTGTTGAAAGATGCATTCGCCATCCCCGAATTGCTCTTCAATAGTGAGAAAACAAGGAAGTACTTAAAACATCAATGTAGGCCTGTGCTGTGATACTGACACGCAATACAAGGGGTTCAAGACACCTCCATGAAAAACACGACCACACCACAATACCACCGCCTCCGAATTTTACTGTTGGCACTACACATTGGCAGATGACGTTCACCAGGCATTCGCCATACCAACACAATGCCATCGGATCGACACATTCTTTACCGTGATTTGTCACTCCACACAACGTTTTTCCACTGTTCAATCGTCCAATACTTACGCCCCTTACAATAAGCCACGCGTCGTTTGGCATTTACCGGCGTTATATGTGGCTAATGAGCAGCCGCTCGACCATGAAATCCAAGTTTTCTCACCTCCCATCTAACTCTCATAGTACTTGCAGTGGATCATGATGGCGGTTTGAATGCTTGTGTGATGGTCTGGATAGATGTTTGCCTATTACACATTCCGACCCTCTTCAACTGTCGGCGGTCTCAGTCAGTCAACAGACGAGATCGGCATGTCGGCTTTCGTGCTGTACGTTTTCTGTCACATTTCCACTTCACTATCACATCGGAAACAGTGGACCTAGGGATGTTTAGGAGTGTGGAAATCTCGCACATAGACGTATGACACAAGTGACACCCAATCACCTGAGCGCGTTCGAATCCGTGAGTTCCGCGAAGCGCCACATTCTGCTCTCTCACGATGATTAATGGCTAATGAGGGCGCTCATGTGGTGTACCTGGCAGTAGGTGGCAGCACAATGCACCTAATATCAAAAGCGTATGTTTTTGTGGTGTCCGGATACTTTTTATCACATTGTGTACCTTCCTGTAATCTGAGTAGACTGGCTAAAATCACACTCAAGCGCCGCTCAGTAGCTTTAGCAACATTCTCTTCCTTCCTATATCGGGTAGAGAGGTTAGAGCGATCCTGTGTTGCTTCTCAATAGGAGACGGGCGATCATTCCCTCACTTTACCACTCCACTTCCTGGATTCGCTACGCTTCATGCACATGTGTCTCAAGAAACCTGCTGAGATGATGTGCCAGGAGGATATACAAATCACAAAAGCGATATATCCCTATGATGCAAAGGTTCAGCTTGCGATGAAGAGCCGGCCGCGGTGGCCGTGTGGTTCTAGGCGCTGCAGTCCGGAACCGCGGGACTGCTACGGTCGCAGGTTCGAATCCTGCCTCGGGCAGGATGTGTGTGATGTCCTTGGGTTAGTTGGGTTTAAGTAGTTCTAAGTTCTAGGGGACTCATGACCTAAGATGTTAAGTCCCATAGTGCTCAGAGCCATTTGAACCATTTTTGTGCGATGAAGAAGGGGGTCGTTCCAAACGAATACTTTGAATCGATGGAGAGACTCCATGAAACCACGTTGCGTGACGTAACAGGTCTGTAATGTGAGCTACTGGTGAATGTTTGCCACGGGTTCAGTATCTCTGATTCATGAGAATACAGGTACGCTATGTTACACATGAACATCTACGAACGATTGTTTGCAGGAGTTGTAAGATATTTTCCTGAGTGCAAGTTTAGGCAAATACTCTCTGGATCCCGCCTTCTATTACTGTGCACCAGGACTTTCGTGGGATGCGATGTTAAGAAGGACATATGCCAGCATGTATATCATTGTTGATGTGCTGATCTTCTTCAAACAGGGATTCGTTTGGGGCTTGCCAGTGTGCGTATGAGTATGCAAGGCGAATAATCTGTGGATGAGTGAGGAGGAGTGCAGGCCATTTGATAATTTAAGTTGCGTCATTTACTTGAATGTCCACATCTGACGGTATGCCAAGCTCTATGTGTATGCCATGCCTCAAACTTTATCGCCTGAAGGGTTCCGGTGGTTGCCTGAAGAGAAAATCTTCTGACGGGAGGAAACGATCCATGATGTAGTTGCTGATTCTGGTGAGAGATATGTGCTGGAGGAAGGACTGGCTTACTGCACCCATTTGCATTAAGTGCAGTGGCTCACATTTGGGTGAAACTTGTTAGTATGCCCCACGACAATTCCTTCAAGAAGCATTAATGGTTGAAAGATTAAATTGATATAAACATTGAACAGAAGGCTCTCGCGACGAATTACTTTGAAAAAAAATTTGTGCAGATTAATTAACAATACAGTTTTCGGAAAAACTAGAGAAAATGATAGAGAATATCACGAAATTCATTTAGTTTCCCAATCAGTGGATTTGAAGGGGGGGGGGGGGGGAGGACATTTCGAATGAAGAGAACAAACAGATCGTGAAACCAAATTTCTAGCGGACCACCATCTTCGATGAAGACCCAGTCACTGTGCTGATGGCCAACGTTTCATTGCAGTTCACAAATTCTGTCTATATCGGTATGTGTGTTCTGGACCTCTCCAAACTCCACATGAACTGATTCCAGTATGTGCTTGTAAAGTCAAAGTTTACACGACGCCATACCGCATATATCCGCGATCAGGACAATGCATTACATAGACCGCGTCTAGTGTGTCTTGGCCTCCCGCATGGCTATATTCCCTGTATGTTGCCGACCTACAGACTTTGTTCAGCCTCACCGTCAAAGTAGTTCAGTATGCGGACGACAACTGTATACACGCCCACTCGTTGTGCTTTTGGGTGACACGACCATGGCTTTCAGACGTATGTGAAATGTTGGCCACAATGGTCTTCAAAAATGGGCTCCCTTTTTCAGCTGACAAATCAGTTGTGATATTCACAAGGAAACGGTGAAATAACTTCTCATCCGAACTTCATCTTGGCCCGTACACATTTCCCGTTCGGGCACATGCTAAGTTCCTTGGCGTCTACTTCGACAGCAAACTCACATGGAAGTGACATATTGCATACCTCATCGACAAGATGGATAACATTGTGAATATCTTGCGTATGCTTGCCCGAGTATGGTGGGGAGCGGAACCGATTATGCTCTTGACTCTGTATACGGTTTTGATCCGTTCTGTCTTAGATTATGATAACATTGTCTATGGCACTGTAACATAATCAGCTTTCCGTAAGCTCGATGTCATGCATTGTAGAGTGATTCATCTTGTCCTCGGAGTCATGAAATCAACGCCCACCAACGCCTTGCTAATGGAAGCATTCGTCATGCCGTTGTCTACAAGACGGCTGATGTTGTCTGATATTTTTCTCCTCAGTCGATCTTCGATGTCTGATTATGCCTCTCTTATGGCGGTGATTCGATTCAGAAGACTCACACAGGCATCTCATGGAGGACGACTGACGAGAAACCCTTTACTAGTTTGTAGCTACGAGAAATGGCGCCATCTCCTTCAATTCGCTCTACACGACAAAAAACTCCCCTGTTTTCGTTTTTATTTTGTGTATTCTTCACTCCAGCCCCAGTGGCATACGTGCCTTTCGATTTCCGAACGGAGACCAACATCACTCGCGACCTGGAGCCTACAGTAGCCGCAGTACGCTTTGGCGTCACTGAAAATTGGGAGCATTGTTGCAGAGTTCGAAAGTATGTTCACCTTGAAAATGGTATTACAAATATTGCTTTTATTTTGACCACTTCATAAGGTAGAAAAGCATGCGATCTGAAAGGTACGCTGAAGCGACTACGGGGGCTCCAGGTGCGGTGTCGGCACACGGCGTCGGCAAAGGTAGCAGGCAGGCGGCTGGGATACAGTATGTCAACTAGGCAGGCGCGCTGACGAACTCTGGTGAGGTGAGGGGAGTGTAACGCTGTATTCGGAAGCTACAGCGCTGACGCTGCCGAGACGACTGTTAGCTGGGGCGACCAAGTGTCGCGCGTCTCGAGAAACTGTAACACTCCGTCGATAGTGTCTATCAGTGGAGGCACACGTGGGCCTTTATAATAAAAAAGAGGCGTGGAAGGTTGTTTAACTGATCCAATAAAGCATATGCTATGTTTGAATCCATCCCTGTTGCGTAAAAACAGAGTTCTCGCTGAATAGACTGAAAATCACTTACAGACTTCCTAGTGCCAATTCAAGCCATTTTTATCACAAAGTACAGTGCTACCCTCTTGCCATTAAGATATTCTACAAAGATACATCGTCTACAGTGCTGTTCTACGTCAGAAAACACAAGCAGCTCTTATTATTAACACAAGTTAAAATTCATAACAAATTAATCTTTAAACACTAATAATAAGGGAGGTCCATTGCGTTTGATAACTCTATGCTTCAGTACTTTCTCAACTGTTGTGGCCTCCGGCAGGCTGTTGTTCGGGCACAACTTGCCTTGGTGTTTTAAATCTCGTGTAATTCTCCGTGCTGCGTAGGAAACATATGATCACTCCAAATACTACTTAAGATAAAGGATCAAATATTATACTAGGGAGAATTCCTCCATGAACGTTTTCGTGGCTACCCCAATCTGCGATGTGCACTGTGGCATGATTAAGGGTAACTTGTTGCTGTTTTCAAGACAACAGCTTATCGACTGATAGTAATAAGCTATACCGTAGCACACGCAAGTTGTCAGGTTGTAAAAGCATAAAAGGCCTCTCTGGCAAAACATGAGAAGGGATTTAAGTCTTATATTATGTTCGTTACCAGATAATAGTGGGCGTGATTACATAATAGTAAGATTTGAAACCTGACTTCACTCTTAATTAAAGTAACTCGATAAGTTCGCAGTTGGTTGTGGTAACGAATGCAGTAAGCTTTTTCTAAGGGGTATACTATCACAAGGGGATTATGAGTGACTAGTAAGAGTTGTTAAATAAATGTTCTGTGTGTCTGGGAATCAGGTGCACGTCTCTGCGATGGAGCTGTAGAGCTCGACGACACAGCTAACTTAAATCGTGTCTATTCTTCTCGCATTATATCCGCCCGAATGCGTCCTTGTGCAATGGCAACAGTTTAATGAGAAGTGGTTGATTATCACATAAGTTTCGTAACATCGAAAAAGAAAGAAAAATTCTTCTGTTTATAATTGGAACTGCGTGGAGGCTCGTCCATCAAACCAGTTCGCATTAATTCCGCTTGACGACGTCTTTTTGACGCTCACATGAAATGATAAACGATCGTAGCTTAACTATTCATAAACCTAGATTACAAGACAATGCTAACTGTCCGCATAAGATTAACATTGATGTATTCAGAGAGACTCAGAGAGCTGAAGGGGCTCGCAGGCGAATGTCGCTGTTCCTCTTTCATCGTAAATTGGCGGTTAGTCAATATTATCTCGCTCAGAAACACAATTTGATCACAGTAAGATAATTACGTCGCCTTACACAGATAACAATTTCACGATGATGTATTGACTGGTAGTAACCGCGGTTCGTCCATTGCGATAATTGTATAGGAACAAAAAGGTGTCCTAGTTTCCTCTCAAACCGAAGGAGTCTCCCAATTCACAGCATTAGAGTGGAACGAGACGGTGGAAGATGTGCAAAAACTGGTATGAATGAAAATTTGAAACTCAGTGAGATACATAACAGAGTATATTCAACGACCTTTAATGTACTTGCTTTACCAAACAACATGCTTCAGACCAGCAGACCTCTGGACTCAAAAAGTATGGAGGCGGTAGCTCGCAAACTTACATTCCGTAACAGCTGTGGAATTGGGATGTGAACCAATAGTTGATAATTGTGATTCAGAACGCGGTGAGGATTCTGTTACCACGCACCCGACTGCCCAAAAGTCGCAGGCGGAGCTACAGCTCGGTAAAATCTGCCAACATCAAACTATAACACAATAAAATAACCCACATAAAACAGCTGACAGTAAGTAAAAGACTAGTAAATACCCGTAAAATCTATTGCCCTTGTTTAATAATTTCAACAATCAATATCCACATGAGAGCGAAACAACCAGACACAGCAGTAGTAGGGAGATGACGATGAACATCGCTTGAAGTAAACTATGCCTCCCACAAGACACCGTTTTGTAAAAATATAACACAGAGGCTATGTTCCTCATTGCCAAAACTGTGGAAGACATCGAAAAATATGGAAATTAGAAGAGTTTGCTTCGTTGTAGAGCGTCTCCAACAGCTATCCGAATGTGATGATCTGCACAGTTAATCTCATCTTCCACAGCGACATGGTACCGGATGTGTCGGTATTCCGTTTTGAGGAGCATTGTTTCCTCATTTTGCAGTCATGTACATGACGCTGTTGACCATAGTCGGAAGGTGCTGTTCACAACACGCGCAAGGCTTGTTGTTGTTGTGGTCTTCAGTCCTGAGACTGGTTTGATGCAGCTCTCCATGCTACTCTATCCTGTGCAAGCTTCTTCATCTCCCAGTACCTACTGCAATCCACATCCTTCTTAATCGGTTTAGTGTATTCATCTCTTGGTCTCCCTCTACGATTTTTACCCTCGACGCTGCCCTCCAATACTAAATTGGTGATCCCTTGATGCCTCAGAACATGTCCTACCAACCGATTCCTTCTTCTGGTCAAGTTGTGCCATAAACTTCTCTTCTCCCCAATCCTATTCAATACTTCCTCATTAGTTATGTGACCTACCCATCTAATCTTCAGCATTCTTCTGTAGCACCACATTTCGAAAGCTTCTATTCTCTTCTTGTCCAAACTATTTAACATCCATGTTTCACTTCCATACATGGCTACACTCCATACAAATACTTTCAGAAATGACTTCCTGCCGGCCGAAGTGGCCGTGCGGTTAAAGGCGCTGCAGTCTGGAACCGCAAGACCGCTACGGTCGCAGGTTCGAATCCTGCCTCGGGCATGGATGTTTGTGATGTCCTTAGGTTAGTTAGGTTTAACTAGTTCTAAGTTCTAGGGGACTAATGACCTCAGCAGTTGAGTCCCATAGTGCTCAGAGCCATTTGAACCATTTTTTTGAATGACTTCCTGACACTTAAATCTATACTCGATATTAACAAATTTCTCTTCTTCAGAAACGCTTTCCTCGCCATTGCCAGTACACATTTTATATCCTCTCTATTTCGACCATCATCAGTTATTTTGCTCCCCAAATAGCAAAACTCCTTTACTACTTTAAGTGTCTCATTTCCTAAACTAATTCCCTCAGCATCACCCGACTTAATTCGACTACAATCCATTATCCTCGTTTTGATTTTGTGATGTTCATCTTATATCCTCCTTTCAAGACACTGTCCATTCCATTCAACTGCTCTTCCAAGTCCTTTGCTGTCTCTGACAGAATTACAATATCATCGGCGAACTTCAAGTTTTTATTTCTTCTCCATGGACTTTAATACCTACTCCGAATTTTTCTTTTGTTTCCTTTACTGCTTGCTCAATATACAGATTGAATAACATCGGGGAGAGGCTAGAAGCCTGTCTCACACCCTTCCCAACCACTGCTTCCCTTTCATGTCCCACGACTCTTGTAACTGCCATCTGGTTTCTGTACAAATTGTAAATAGCCTTTACGCGCAAGGTAGTTGAAATAAAAAGAGGTTCTGTTAACTTATCGGTATGAAGAAGTGCAGAAGGCTTCGCAGTATATGGAAATAGGACGAGTCTGCAGCATTGAGGAACGCTTCCAAACAGCTGTCTCTAGATGATGATGTCTACTTTTAATCCCATGCTCCAAAATTACAAGTAGCAGATATCCAGTGTTACAAAAAGCTCTCGCCATCCAGCCAAATGGTATCAGTCAGTCATTATGTGGTAATCAACAGAATACCAATGGGCGGATGGAATGGGAAAGACACCGTTGATGTGGAACGATGTACAGTAATACGCACCTCAGTTGATAGCGCAATTAATTTTAGCACTTTTACTGGTTTTTCCGTAATTTCAGTGCCAGACAACGACACAGCAGATTGCTTCCGAGTTTCTGTATCATTGCGAAATCACCTCAGTGCTGCTTTGCACATTACATACCATAAACTAGACTGCGAATGCAGATTGATGACTGTACAGTACACCAATTCGGCCATATACACCATAGTATACCAGACAGCGTCCTATACCTATGCACTTGAGTTATCTACATATTTCCAGCGCATCGACCATGGTGCAGAACTTCCGTTTTCGACTGGCCATCTTTCCTTGTGTCTATGGACGTCACAGACTATTCTCGCTTTCGTAGGGTAAAGGCAGAGCCTGACAGACCCCTCCCACATTGTCCTTGACCAATCATCGCTGCAACACCAATTTAATACGCAACTGACCAGAAGTATGAGCGTGCTACACGCACTCCATTCCGCATCTCGTGAAGGACATAAAAGTGATGCGATGATATAACAGATGGATAAGAAGAAACGTGTGCTTTATACATGATGGAGCTCCAGACGGTTCGAGTTTCAAACATTTCACGTAAATCAACTGTGCTCTCAATTCTGAAGTATTATTCCACTATGTAGAGTCAGTACCAGGAAGGTAGCGGCATGAGAGAAATGATCGTAGGGCATAAACACACACTCCTGTGGTTACACGGCTCTGCACTTAAAAATGCTATTTTGTAAAAGCCATACGGTTTCCGAAATATTAGTCGTGTGGAATTCACTTGTCTTAATACTCAAAAGCAGGATATATTTCTCCAGCATCAGACATACAACCACCCTGCAAGTTTCCTGCCCCAACCACTACAGTGTCAAACTTTAAAACGATACAACTGCTTCCTTCTACACTATTCTGGTGTCCTAGGACGCCGCTGTCAGTGTATATCCGCCACTCGAGCGGCATATAAACCAACTAGAACCAAGTCACGAGACTGCTGTTCTGTCTCTTAGGAAGTTAACTGATTACGTCTTTTTAAGTTGGAAGCGTACGAACCCTCAATCACACTTCCCTCCGTGTCAGTCGTGCTTATTATTAGTTGTAGTATCGGTTTTGACAGATGCTGCTATGTTTCACTAGGAAATGGAGCGAGGAAAAACCGAAATGAATATTTTCGATAGCACCACCTACGCCCTGGTGCACGAAAACGCAGTCGAAGAAGCAGCAACTGCTTATGAGGGAGTAAGCATCACGATCAGCGGCCATAGGAGATGTAACAGTCATATTGCCGTTTACAGTAGCATTGCCACGGCTGTGGTAGCGTTCTTCTTACACAAAGAAATCCTGGCCTGATGTTAGGTAGTTTTGCTCATGTGTAGGATAATATAGCAATTTCGTCCTAACACAACGTCTCTCGAGTACACTCCAATCACACTATTAAAGGTGATGTTTGTGGCAGTGGTCCAGTCTCTCTAAAATATATATATATATATATATGTATAAGTTGTACGTAATGTGGTACGACGATAGTAGTAATACTAGATCTTGCACTCCCGGTAATTTCTTTACCAATTTTGGTGCAGGTTGAAGAGGGAGAGAGAGCAGATTTTGTGAAATGCGTTGTTTGGTTCTCCATTGTGTCCAGCAGTAATTGTTCTTGATTACGCGAAGGTGGTTTGGACCTGACATTTAACCCGGATTGCCTTCACGCAATCTGATTTCTCGATACAAATGCCTAAGGGACCTAACTTCATATTGAAAGGGAATGGATGAAGAAAAGTGGGTTATGGTATTGGTTATCAAATCTGCGATTGAATATATTAGTAGCCTTCCGAAAACCACCAAGTTACCGCTGTAAAGAGCTGCCCTCTATCATGGTTTGCATACAACGGAAAAACACTGAGGTTACTCAAAGAAAAGAATAAAAAGAGGGATTTCCTTATAACACATCAGCATATTCTGGAATAATCCATACCACTAAGCATGAACAAATAACCATGGAATATAAAACTTAAATTTTGCACTTCTTACGCACATTCCGTGCTACGACAATGTCCTTTCTTGTATGTCCAATATATTCTCAAAATTAATTCTCCTTGCGTGCGCGCGAATATTTCATGGCGTCACACTGTTTATCGAAGCATTCGTTCGAAAATTTACATTGCTGGTACACAAATATTATGTAAAACTTGTAGCGATGCTAACTGCACTTCTTAACACGTCAGCATTGTAACAGTAAAAGGTAACCAAGTCTCTAGAACTATTCATAGCGAAAGACAAAATATTTTATGATTCATATGTTTCATATTTTATTAGGATCGAGGTCTGTTGCAATTATTTGCATATCTGCGCTGGCCGGGTCATAGTGTTTATTTGAAGCAGTTAATGCTGGACTCGCGTCTTTGTGTAGGCTCACATTACAAAACTATTTCTTTTCCTAACGTTTGCGCTGTGTTGCGTAACATTTTACCAACGCTGTGTTGCGTAACATTTTACCAAGTACAGCTCGATGACTGTTCTTCTCTTCTATGACAAATATTTTATATACAGAGCATCCGAGACCCAATAATATTACATCTCCTACCGAACACTCTCGCGAATGGCTTAAATCTGATAAACGCATTGATTCCTTTCCTTAATTTTTAAGGAACAACATTGCTTGTGAGGACCTACAGTAATAAGGTAATATCTATGTTCGACTGCATGTGTGAGAACACAGTTATGGATTGGGATACATATGTTTCACTTCCGTGTAATACGTCCGTCGCCTCTGCTGAAGTATGCGTTACGAAAACCGACATATTCTAGAGGGCGAGGGTTAAAACTGAATGCAGCCGGAGCATAATTTTTAGGCTTTTCTCGGTTTTGAGTGTTCGGGTACCACAAATCCTTCTCATTTCCTCGCATTTATTTGTAATATTTCTGTCAGTTTATGTAGTCTCACTCAGTTTACGTAATTTTCCAAGTTTTTTTTGCAATTTTATATATTTCATCGTATTTCCCTCAATTTTACGTAATTTCCATCAAGTTTTCGTAATTATGCCAGGTTTCCCTTAATTTTTACCGATTTTATTTCATTTTTTCATGTTGTTACAATAGTTTCCCGGATGTATGTTGTCACATTGCTGGCATACCCATGCATTGTTTGATTTCATACGAGGATACTTGCATGTCCTACACACGACCCAACTAAAAAGTCCTAAGAAATCCCCTCTTCCCGATGATCCACGTGCATGGATCGTGGATAGGCAGATCATGAAAACTGCAGTAAGTGCAAGCTCTCTGATGTGTCGCAGTGGCACACGGGTCTATTTCCAGACTACGAGTTAGCCATGTGCTCCATGTTTGTCTTATCTAGGTTCAAAAATTGCTCTGAGCACTATGGGACTTAACAGCTGTGGTCATCAGTCCCCTAGAACTTAAAACTACTTAAACCTAACTAACCTAAGGACAGCACACAACACCCAGTCATCACGAGGCAGAGAAAATCCCTGACCCCGCCGGGAATCGAACCTGGGAACCCGGGCGCGGGAAGCGAGAACGCTACCACACGACCACGAACTGCGGACTCTTATCTAGGTACAAGGCGATTGTTATTATACTTCATAACCTCTAATTACAAAGTAGACACCAAGTGAATTATAGCTCATTGGTTGCAAAACTAGAACGTAATAATTTGCAGCTATTACAAAAGATTGTCTGGTGGATGAAAGAAATTTTGCACACAGGTCGGTAGAGGGGGCTGTGGAGCAAAAATATCAAATGTAAGCAGGCAGACGGTATTTGGTTTCGATGTAATGGAAGAGAAAGAGATGCAGTGTAATATTATCGAGGTTCTATTACAAGAGAGGCTCTCACGATTTGTTTCGTAAACGGCGGTGTGATATACACTCCTGGAAATTGAAATAAGAACACCGTGAATTCATTGTCCCAGGAAGGGGAAACTTTATTGACACATTCCTGGGGTCAGATACATCACATGATCACACTGACAGAACCACAGGCACATAGACACATGCAACAGAGCATGCACAATGTCGGCACTAGTACGGTGTATATCCACCTTTCGCAGCAATGCAGGCTGCTATTCTCCCATGGAGACGATCGTAGAGATGCTGGATGTGGTCCTGTGGAACGGCTTGCCATGCCATTTCCACCTGGCGCCTCAGTTGGACCAGCGTTCGTGCTGGACGTGCAGACCGCGTGAGACGACGCTTCATCCAGTCCCAAACATGCTCAATGGGGGACAGATCCGGAGATCTTGCTGGCCAGGGTAGTTGACTTACACCTTCTAGAGCACGTTGGGTGGCACGGGATACATGCGGACGTGCATTGTCCTGTTGGAACAGCAAGTTCCCTTGCCGGTCTAGGAATGGTAGAACGATGGGTTCGATGACGGTTTGGATGTACCGTGCACTATTCAGTGTCCCCTCGACGATCACCAGTGGTGTACGGCCAGTGTAGGAGATCGCTCCCCACACCATGATGCCGGGTGTTGGCCCTGTGTGCCTCGGTCGTATGCAGTCCTGATTGTGGCGCTCACCTGCACGGCGCCAAACACGCATACGAGCATCATTGGCACCAAGGCAGAAGCGACTCTCATCGCTGAAGACGACACGTCTCCATTCGTCCCTCCATTCACGCCTGTCGCGACACCACTGGAGGCGGGCTGCACGATGTTGGGGCGTGGGCGGAAGACGGCCTAACGGTGTGCGGGACCGTAGCCCAGCTTCATGGAGACGGTTGCGAATGGTCCTCGCCGATACCCCAGGAGCAACAGTGTCCCTAATTTGCTGGGAAGTGGCGGTGCGGTCCCCTACGGCACTGCGTAGGACCTACGGTCTTGGCGTGCATCCGTGCGTCGCTGCGGTCCGGTCCCAGGTCGACGGGCACGTGCACCTTCCGCCGACCACTGGCGACAACATCGATGTACTGTGGAGATCTCACGCCCCACGTGTTGAGCAATTCGGCGGTACGTCCACCTGGCCTCCCGCATGCCCACTATACGCCCTCGCTCAAAGTCCGTCAACTGCACATACGGTTCACGTCCACGCTGTCGCGGCATGCTACCAGTGTTAAAGACTGCGATGGAGCTCCGTATGCCACGGCAAACTGGCTGACACTGACGGCGGCGGTGCACAAATGTTGCGCAGCTAGCGCCATTCGACGGCCAACACCGCGGTTCCTGGTGTGTCCGCTGTGCCGTGCGTGTGATCATTGCTTGTACAGCCCTCTCGCAGTGTCCGGAGCAAGTATCTTGGGTCTGACACACCGGTGTCAATGTGTTCTTTTTTCCATTTCCAGGAGTGTAGCTTCGCACTGGTAAAAGGGGACTTGCCATATTGTACAAAACAGAAATGTCGTCTTGAATTATAGCTTGTTGTTGTCAAACATAAAATGATTTTTTTTCCGGCATGTGATCAAATGGCGCTACATTCTCTAATGTTATTTCACATGTCTTAATTATTTGTAATACATACATGCTTGACACTTTCTTTAGAGGTACTGAACGCGATAGATGCTCTCAGGTCGTTAATTTGTCCATCAAACCGAAAGAAATTTCTTAACACAGTTGTTTTTTCTTCAGAGTTTATATTCTCCCTTTTTCTTTACTTTGATGATGGTTTCGCAGTAACAAGGACGTTCTGCGGTAGTCGGTAGTTTTTGCAGAAAAATAGTGGAAGCTTTTTTTCCGGATTTTCCGCAGGGTGGACATGTATAGAGAGTGTATAGCCCAACCTCTGAATTTTGGTCATCTATATTCAGTGGCAGTGCACTTCATTGGATGTCGGAAATAATGAGGTTGTGCATTGTACCCTTCAGCCGAACGTAAAAAATATACTGATTTTGCTCATAAAACTAATAGTAAATGTACTGCGCCTGTTTTCGGGGAAAGAGGACATTTATTATCGTTATGATTGTGTTTTCCTTCCTAATAGATGCTAGCTAGAGTGAACTGTTTTCCCCCTCAGACCGGCGTGCGCTTGCTGGTGCATTGCTAGAGACTTGATGGGCGTGTTCCGTATTCCATAGGAGGTCGCAACTGCCCTTTTAGACCAACACCCCATGGTCAGGATAGCCGTCACTTATTAGGTTAGTTCGAGGGGGACATAGCTGCAACTGCCCCTCTTTCTGCAATCTTTTGGAACGACGATTTTCCCCACTGCATGTATTGTACTATGACCCACTGATTACGAGAGCTGTTTTTTTCTCACGGCAATTTCGATGTATAACTAGAACGGTGAAGCATTTTCCATCAGTTGTGGTATCCTGTATTGGCCTTGATTACCTGTCGATGAATGTCGAGCAATGCAGGGAGAGGCGTCTTTAGCGAACTCTGGTGTCAAACAGTGACAGTTACATTCCTCAGCTGTACGCTTATGCATAATACACGTATTAAACTCCTCTCTGCCCAATACCAACAGCTCGTTGTTGAACAGATTTCTCACAAAAAAGAAATAAATATAGTACCTTCCACGCCAGCTTTTACCAGACAGCTTGTAGGTGAAGGGTAGGGTTTGAGTACGTCTCCCACTAGTTTAGAGTAGTACTGTGAACCTTTTTTCCAGCAATATAATAGCAGTTATATGACATGGTCAATGTTTGAGCTGTATTGCGATTTCAGGCACTCCTTGTGAAGCGCTATGCATATAGTTGTGTAATTGAGACCGGTCTTTATGATTAATTACGTAATTATGACCGATCTTTACTTAAGTTTCGCAACCAAAGTAAGTAAAGTGCACTAACCTAACCTTCCTCTCCTGCATCTGTACAGTTCCCATGCGGGGGTGCAATTCGGCTTTCCGTCCAAAACGACCAGGGTTCGAGTTCCAGAAAGGGCACCACTATTTTTAATTTCCCGCCAATTCCGGAGTGGGGGGGCGGTCCAGTGGGATGTCAGCACAGTCATGCTACAAAGAGATTCCCGCCATATTTTAAATTCCCGCCAAAATTTGAAAATGCCACCAATAGGGTAGGTGTGGGAGGAGGAGGGTGAAGGGTGGGAAGGGGGACCCACATGCCAACTGAAGAAAACACATGACATAATCTAGGGGGTGGGGTGGGCGTTGGTGGGGGTAATTAATTGAACAATTTAATTAATTTGCATATCAATTAGATGTTAAAAGTGTTCTTGCACCTCCATCTACCTACTGCTCACAGCAGTTTAATTGTCCTGTATCTGAAACGAGCAGTCAGTTGTTGCCTGGTATGTTGACAGAAACCGGTGATTCCGAACTTAGGTGGCTGACCTGTACCGCACTATTGGTCATTCTGAAAACGAATCCATGTACGTAACTTGTTCAGCACGTCGTGGATCTATAGCAGTACTGATTAAACCAGACAAAAGTACAATTTGCAGAACACGCTAATATCAGTTTGCAAAATGAATGATAAACTTAAAAACAAGAGTGATACTTTTTATTGGTTTCTACCAAATATCTCTGGCTTTTTGCCTAACTAGCTGCTTAAGAAGCAGTCAATACCTCAGTGATAAATTTCTGTAGGATAATTAAACCGACACTGCAAGAAGAGA
The DNA here is from genome assembly GCF_021461395.2 of Schistocerca americana. NCBI lineage: Eukaryota > Metazoa > Arthropoda > Insecta > Orthoptera > Acrididae > Schistocerca > Schistocerca americana. The sequence goes on from NC_060125.1 coordinate 47,390,963, forward strand.
AGAGCTATACCTCAATTTCCGTGAAACAGGAAGGTAGAACCGCTACTGTCGGAGTGGCAGTATTTGTTTTCACTCGACAGAAGGAGAAGAACACAATAGCCTCCATGGCACAGCAGTAGTGTAAGGAATAAAAAGGGAGGCTTCAAAATAACTGTGAAGACATGCGGCTATGAACAACCAACGGTCTTTCACTGGCAGTGATCGTATGCTGTGCCTCTCAGTAGCGTGAAGTAATCCTGACATCGAGAAAATTGCCCGCAGTCGTCATTATGCACTGCAAGTGCGAATCGGCTTCTTTACCCTGATTAGCCAGCAAGTATCCAGGTTAAGGGAGGCTGGCCTGATCGTAGCCATTGGCATCAGTATTATCAAAGTAGGTTAATTTATTGATTTATTTTTGTCAGTCACTCTTCTGACTGGTCTGATACGGTCTGCCACTATGGGACTTAACATCTGAGACCATCAGTCCCCTAGAACGTAGAACTACTTAAACCTAACTAACCTAAGGACATCACACACATCCATGCCCGAAGCGGGATTCGAACCTGCGACCATAGCAGTCACGCGGTTCCAGCCTGAAGCGCCTAGAACAGCGCGGCCACCGCGGCCGGCAGTAGCACTTGCGACCTACGTCCTCAATTATTTGCTGGATGTATTCCAATCTCTGTCTTCCTCTACAGTTTTTGCCTTTTACAGCTCCCTCTAGTACCATGGAAGTCATCCACTAATGTCTTAACAGATGTCCCATCGTCCTGTCTCTTCTCCTTTTCTGTGTTTTGCATATATTCCTTTCCTGTCCGATTCGCAAAAAGTCTTCATTCCTTATCTTATCAATCCACCTAATTTTCAACATTTGTCTGAAGCACGGCTTCTCAAATGCTTCGACTCTGTTCTGTTCCGGTTTTCCCACTGTCCATCTTTTACTAGTATACAATGCCGTGCTCCAAATGTATATTCTCAGAAATTTCTTCCTCAAATTAAGGCCTATGTTTGATACTAGTGGACTTCTTTTGACCAGGAATTCCCCTTTGCCAGCGCTTTGTCTTCTTTTGATGTCCTCCTTGCTCCGTCCGTCATTGGTTATTTTGCTGCCCAGGTAGTAGAGAATTCCTTACCTTCATCTACTTCGTGAACCTCAATCCTGATGTTAATTTTCTCGCTGTTCTGATTTCTACTACTCCTCATTACTTTCGTCTTTCTTAGATTTTCTCTCAAACCATGTTCTGTACTCATTAGACTGTTCATTGCATTCAGCAGATCATGTAATTCTTCTTCACGTTAGGATAGCAATGTCATCATCGAATCGTATATTTGATACCCCTTCACCCTGAATTTTAATTCCACTCCTGAAACTTTCTTTTATTTCCATTACTGCTTCTTCGAGAACCACGTCCAGACAGCGTGGGGTTAGGTGGTCACCCCTCATTACAGATTTCGGACGTCGTAGGCTGGGGAGACTGGTAATACAGGACAGGCGTGAGCTGTGGCGGAACTAACATGAGAACTAACACTGAGCAGAGTACAAGTGTGTCTGAACACACAGTGCACCCAACACTCCTAACAATGGGCCTTCATGGCCGACGACCCATGAATATGCCAATGTTAACACCACGACATCGGCAACTGACTGAAATGGGCACGTAACCATCGGCACTGGACGTTGGCTCCGTATTGGAGCGTTGTATAGTCTGATCAATCTCGATACCCCCTTCATCATGCCGATGGGAGGGCTCGAATACGTTGATTTCCAGGGGAAGAGCTCCTGGACACATGTACTGTGGGGTGGAGGTAGCTGGCGGCAGCTCCATTATCTCTGGGGAAGATTCACGTGGACATTCATGGATCCAGTGCAGCTCGTGCAAGTCATTATGATGGCCGAGGAGTATCTTACACTGATTGCAGACCACGTACACGCCTTTGTGACGATCACATTTCCCGAGGGCAGTGGCAATTTTTAACAAGATAATGCGCTGTGTCACCAGGCCAGGAGTGTGATGGAGTGTTTCGAGGAAAGCTGTGGCGAATTCCAATTGATGTGCTGGCGCCCCAAATTGCTAGATCTGAGCCCAATCGATCTGGGATGTGATTGAACGTGCCCCCCCCCCCTCCCTCCGGAATTTACAGGATTAGGTGACTGCTTGTGCAGATGTGACCTACCAAGGCGTTATTTCTTCCATCGTCGATGCGTCGCCGCCCCTATCGGAACCAAAGGAAGACCGGTTGTTAGGTATGCGGACATAATGTTGTGTCTGATCAGTGTATTTCCTTGTCTCTTACGGTAGTGTTAGGGTTGCACTAGGATTCACAGACATTTGTGCGTGGCCTGTCTGTCCGACAGAGCATGAAATGGAAACCACAGGGAAAATCCGATGAAGCTTTGCACTGATCTGGTCAGTTCTCTAGCATGTCCGTCGATCACGTCACGTCACTCTGAGCGCACAGTTAGCAAGTAAGGATGCCTGGACAAATATTGTCTCCCGCCAAGTATGAGGGCCTGGTGAGAGATCTCGTCTGATGCCATGTAGTCCACGTAACATAACTGTCTTGCGTTTCCTTCTCCTTCACAATTCTCGGCCGCTCTCTGCAGAGGCAATGAAGATGCACCTGCAGCGTGTTCGACGGGAAGTGTTTGATCACCGACAATACGGCTTCCTCTGAGCTTCATATCTGCTCACGATAACTGCTGGCTCTGAAGACAACATTTTGGCACAGACAAAGAGCTGTAGACTAGCGTAGAGAAAGGGCAGAAAGCACAGGCGACTGCCTCCGATGACTAGGGTATTGGAAAATTGGTAAAACGCTACGACAAACGTCAATTCGGAGCAGCGACTATGTAGAGAAGTGGTTGGAAGGTGTAGCTAACTGTTTGGAAAGTGTAGCTAACTGTTGCAAATAAAACATATTTATATCCTCACAGTGGTTTTCATTTCACGACCGATGGTACCTTAAACTCCAAATAGCCGTCGTTCATTAACATGAAAGTTTCTTTTAAAAAATAGATATTATTAGTTTCACTGGTAGTTTCGATTTATTGCTTTTGCATCGGCGATTTCTTTGCTAGGACTGTCTGAAAGGTGGTTTGAGAAGTTCCGTCTACTACAACAAATGAATCGAAACAGAAGTAAATCTTGTACATAAGATTGTAAGCTTATTTGTAGTAGTTACTCTGACTGAACTGTATCCACTGAAGTATAGAGAGTCGCCTAATAAAAAAAAACAGACTCTACCAGAATTCCTTCAATAAATCGTAACACTATCTTTAATACTTCTTTACTCCTATGGCATGAAATTTGACGTAAGTTTAACTGATTTCTGGTCGTATGAATGGAAGTCGCTTGAAATCTAAAGTGTAATTTTTTCATTTCCTCGTTTGGCTTCCTGTGGTAATGAATAACGCGCGAATAACTGCTCTCTGAAAACTGTGGTTGCTGCTGCTATTGAAAGCTACTGTAGAGGGGCGTCTCATTTACTCAGGGTAAACTAATTGCAGGTGAACTCCGTGCGCAATACGTCCACGTAATGTGTCTGCATTTTAAATTGCAACTGTAAAACTTTATGTAGTGAGTGACAAACGTACGGAAATGGATGATGACGTGGTAAATTACGTCAATGCTGATTCCTTTAAGAGGAGTAAGGACAAATTTAGGTAATCATTTTACGAAAGTATTCTTCATTGTGGTCAAGAACAGCAAAGAAATGACAAACTCTGAAAATACTTTAAAGTTGTTTGTTCAACAGTGTCACGTTCAAAACATTATTGCAAAATATGAACGTTCATTGTAGATTACAAAAGATTCAATTACAAAAGATTGAATTAACGTTTCCTGAATTGTTGCTAATGTTACTTGATTAACAAGAGGGGGAAAGTTATGTATTGTATACCAAACAGTTATAATGGTATGCAGGCAGCATCTCGCGCGCAATTAAAGGAAAGAAAATGAATTTCCTTATTAAGTAGTTCTCATAAAATCAAGAAAAAATCTTTCTCTCTCTGAATAAAGATATAAAGAACCACACTGTACAATCAATTTACTTAATGAAAATAAAATTTCCCTGGTGATTTATTCGCTTACAAATCTGGCCAGGGATGCCTATCACTACGTCATCCATATCTGAGTCTGTCCGATGGTCAAATGACGGTATGTTTGTACGATTCTCCTGTGTGAATGATTTCTTGATCGAGAAATTGAAAACTTCGGCTTTCATTTTCCTACCCCCAACTGCCACATCAGACTGGTCAACAAAGGACTGAATGGGAGCCTTAGACCCGATTGGCGATCTTACATAGGAGAAGAATTTTCTCGAGTTCTCTGCCAGATCTTTTGCTGTGGTGTGGTGTTGGTAGTTGTACGCTTCGCGCGTAGATCTTTTCACAGACGCACGAATCCCTGATAACCTTTGCTTGTCGTCATTTGTGCGTTCTATTTTGAACCGAGAGTGCAACAGCCTCTGCTGCCTCAGCATCTTACGAATTTCATTATTAAACCACGGTGGACCTTTCCCATCATTTATCCACATACTAGGTACGTGACACTTCAGAGGACGATTTACAGTTTGCTTAAACTTTGCCCATAATTCCTCTACGTCCAACTTACTGGAACTAAGTGATGTCAGTTCACTGTCTAAGTGAGATGGTAACAACTGCTTATCTGCTTATCTCGCCTAGCCTTCTTGACTAATTTTTTTTAATATTCGTAACCATAGTTGCTATAATGACATCATGTTCACTAATCCCCGTTTCTATACCAAAATTGCCGTTAAGGTGCGGCCTACTTGTAGCTACAAGGTCTAAGATACGAGGATTGTCCAGAAAGTAAGTTCCGGTCGGTCGCGAAATGGAAACCACAGGGCAAACCAGAAACGTTTCATTTTCCACACCTTCCACCTACTTCTTTAGATAGTCGCCGCTCCAACTTCGAGTTTTGCCGTATTGTTGTATCAACTTTCCAATATCCTTGCCATAGAAAACAGCAGCCTGTGCTTTCGGCCAGTTATCTGCACTAGTCTGCAGCTCGTTGTCTGTGGAAAAATTGTGTCTTCATAGCCAGCGGTTCTTGTGAGCAGAGATGAGACTAAGGAGGAGCAAATTACGGACTGTATTGTGGGTGATCAAGCTCTTCTCATCGGAAACGCTGTAGGAGCGTCTTCATTGCCCCTGCAGTGTGCGGCCGAGAATTGGCAAGAAGAAGGAACTGCTCGACAGTTGTGTTAAAGGGGCTGCATCACACAGGCGGAATCTCTAACCAGGCCCTTATACTTGGCGGGAGACGCTATTCCCTACGCATCTTTACGTGCTCACTGTTGATTCAAAACTGAAAAGAGCGACGCGACAGAATCGACGGGTATACTAGAGTCACTGCCCAACACATCTGTACAAAGATTTACCGGATTTTCCCAGTGGTTTCCATTTCGCGACCGATCGGAGCTTATATTCTGGACAACCCTCGTATTTCCACTGCGTGTGGGCTGCCGGGTTGGCTGCTCAAGACAGTTTTCAGAAAACGTGTTCCAAATTATCTCGTATGATTGTCTGTTTGTACACCCCGCAATGAATCCGTAGACATCCCAGTCGAGAGTCGGTAGGTTGAAACCGTCTCCAACTATTACTGCATGATCTGATACCCTGTCATGTTTTAAATAAATAAATTAGAATCCCATTTTCTAAGGAATAGTATTGCAGTTTCGTAGTTCTATGATGTGTAAAATTTGTGTCTTAACATTTTCTCGTTCTGTCATTTTATTTTGATTATCTGCTATAATCCTACGTTCCCGTAGTGTTGATCCGATGATCTCGAGGTACTGTGTCAGTCTTCTCGTTATGAAGCTAACCTGCGTTTTTCAAGGTTTCGTGCATTAAATTGTGCTAATTTTAGGTAAAGACTTGAAAAAGTAAGTGACCCTTGAAAGATGTTCGTCATTCGCAGTTAGGATTATTTGTCGAAAGAATCGCAGTTTCTTCCAGTGGACAAGTAATTAAGCGGAAAATCTTCCTCGTGTGACTTTATGCGTTCTGTTTTGCTGACTTTTAATAAAAGATAGCGTGGTTCTGTTTATGACTTCTTCAAACGTCTTTCTTGTAAAATAATTAATCAAATACGAAGTGCCATGTTTCTTCCAAAAAACCAGGAGAATCGTATAACCATTACATAAGAGCAGTTGGACCAGTGCCGGCCGCGGTGACCGAACGGTTCTAGGCGGTTCAGTCCGGAACCGAGCGACTGCTACGGTCGCAGGTTCGAATCCTGCCTCGGGCACGGATGTGTGTGATGTCCTTAGGTTAGTTAGGTTTAAGTAGTTCTACGTTCTAGGGGACTGATGACCTCAGATGTTAAGTCCTATAATGCCATTTGAACCATTTTTAGTTTTACCAGTAAGCGATACAACTGCAGTTGAGTAGTACGCTATGCAACGATCAAAATGAAACGTAGATCTCTGAAGTGAATTCGCAGGGCCTTCAAGGTAGCCTAGGGATCGAACTGGGGCACACTGTGCGCCTCATCAGCGCGAAAGAGTGCGCCGCATAGCGTGGCTCAGGCGAGTTCAGCAGCGTTCACCACGCGAAGCAGCTTGTGACTCCGGCCCCACGGGCCATGTGTCGAAGAGAAATAGTACTTTCAGATACAGAGCCGAGAAAGGAGGCAAGACCCAACCACGAATATTGGAAACTACACTCAGACATGTTACCATGTCAATATCAGTTACCAAAACCGTCAAGCACAATTGTGCACAAATGAGTTTAAAATCAACAATCAATAGATTTAAGTGGGTAAGGTTAACAACAATTGAAAATTATAATGATCAGTACAAGTATCCTGTTCTTGGATGTTAATATCTCAGTGGATTTGTATCTGTAATGGGCCATTAGAATTTGTTGATTAGTTAATGGGAACATTTGAGTCGGTGTTCCGAGTATTTTGACTCTATAACGACAAATAAAAACAACACGAATCGTCTGGTTTCAAGATAGTAAGCTGGATGAGCATTATGAAAGGGATACCTTATTACAAATATAGTAGCGAGTGCGGAATAAATTGCAAATGAGAACAAATATGACAGGGAGTTTTGGGGTGTTCGCTGTTCTCCACATGTAACAGGACTGACGTAGAGAGGCATATTCCTGAGGCGCCCTGCTAATATATGAACCCATGCTAATTAACCTTGCTACACTGGCAGAAGTGGCCTCCCAAAACTAATGATAACTGTCAATCATCTCAGTTTCTGGCGAAGTCGACACTATAGTCATTGCTGGTACGATAGTAGAGGGGATATGCCGCCCAACTGTTCGTAGACACAGACCGATTAAAATACAATTAATTTTAGTGATATTTTCCCGCAGTAGGTGAAGGAAGTGTAGTTTCGCGAAAGAGATACAGAGACGAATTAGTAATGACAAAAAAATCCCGCCACTTCACAACGAGACATACGGTTACTGACGTTTCAAACTCAATGATACATTTTAAGTATCCAGTAAAAAGTATAAAAAACTACGGAGCACAATAGACATCAAACAGACCAATCAAAAGCAAACACAGTGACTGATTCAATAAGCGATTATTAGCATCAAATACCGCGTAGGTAATGAGACACTTTGGGCCTTACGTAAATACTTCTTCCACGGCTGAAGTCACAGCCAACACGCACCACGCGTAGCGCGGTCTGCGGAGCGGAGCAGCGGGTTAGTGTTAGCTGGTGCGCTCCCATTGGCTGAGCGGCGACTGACGTTCACCCACCGCAACGGTCGCGGGCGGTTCACTGCGATTACTAACGAACTGCACGCAGGCCGGCTGCTGGCCCCCATGGCGCTGCGCCCCCTCCACTCCCCCCCCCCCCCCCCTACAAAGCTTCCTTTTTCACACTCGTATTAAATACCTGTCATCGGTATTTTCGTGATATTGAATTTATTTAACAATAATTTTTACAAAAAGAAAATCCTTTTACATACTAATTCAGTATCTGTTACATATAAATGAGAATCACTGTTAGCAAATCCAAGAATACTTAAATAGTAGCTTGTTTGCTGACTGGAATGGAAGTTTCTTCGACACTTACACATACTCACACAAACTGACTTTTTCTTGCTTTCATAGTTGCGAAATCTTTCTATATTGTTGTAGTATCTAAACTGTCTAAGATCTCGTGTTCTATTGAAATAATAGCCAAATTTGTCAGTCTCTGCTGATGCATTGTTGATTTTAGACAACTTTTTATAATTTTTAATTTCGATAATGGCCTTTCACCGGATGCAAGTGTGACTGGCAAAGTAAGAAATATTCTCAACGCTCTTGCTGTGTTAGGAGAAGCTGATATTAATCATTTTTGAAAAGACATTGAACAATCGTATATGGCTCACAAGACTGATTTTCTAGGAAATGCAGCCTTACAGAGTTAATGTCATTCTGCAAATCAGTACCGTCAATGTCGGTTTCATTCCTTGAATGGTCTTTACGTTTCATATGCAAATCTTTACAACGTTTCATCAGTTCTTTTTTAGGGTAACTAAAATGTACTTCTGAAGAAACCAAAAACGTCGTCTGAACTGTTTAACTCTTCAAATCTGTTTGTTAAGGATATTAATGACTGATCTAGCATTCGGAAAGAAATCTCTACTTTGAAATTCATTTTTTACTTCGCTTTGAGAGTGGTGGTACAATCCCAACTAGAAGAAGCATCTTATATTTCCAACATAGTATCAAATACGTTTTCTGTGTAGAACCGTAAGGAGTTGATTGCTTCGGTTCTGCTAGACCGAGGGTTTAAACTTCTGTACAGAGGCTGCTGTCAGCAATTAACGTCTTAAAACAGCGACTATAAAACAGAGCATATTTAGTAATAGAAATTAGTACAATTAAAATAGAAAACCATACTCAGCATATGGACGCTCCTTTCTCCGCCTATATTTCATAAAACTAAGCAGAATATGAGCTGATAGCACTCTTAAATTGCAGAAAACAGTCAACGGAGGAAGTGCGGCTTTGTGTATAGCGCTAACGGCTCAGAACAAGTGAAACGAGAGCAGAGTTTCGTCAGTCAAATGCACCCGCCGAGAAGCCACGGGGGTTCCCAGAACGGGAACCGGCATCTGCAGGCCTGCTCTGCCAGCTTCTATTTAGTAATATTCCCATTGTGGATGTTCGTTTGCAAGTAGGAATACCTGCCGTTTCCTATTTTAATTAGAACAGTCACATATACATTGCACTCTTAGGAGAGGAGTAAATAACAGTGTCATGCAGATATGGAGACACTGAAACGAATCCGATCAAAGCGATTTGGCTGAACTTGCCGACCGATAGGCGTACCGCCCGCTTGCGTCGCACTCCCCGGACCCCAGCTCTCAGCGGTTCTGAGTACACGTGGTCGCGTCTGTGACGGCTCAGTTGCAGACAGCGCGTCCGTTCTCTTATGAGGACTTGCAACACCAGTTACAACAAAAACTTACCTTTGATTCATTAACAAATAATAAATGTTACCTAAAAGAAACGATGGTCACTGTACAAGTGTATCCAAAGAATTAATTTCATGTCGCTCAAATGCTAAGTGTACAAATCAATCCATGCAGTGAGTAAATGTTGTCTCCGATAGCTCAGATAGTCGTCTGATAACTGTTTGTTAGAATGCTGGGTATTACTGGCAATCACTCCTATAACTGCGGTAAATATATCGTACTTACAAGACACAGCCAAAGAAAATGTGTAACCTTCCTGTATATAAACGCTTCCTGTACTAAACTGACTGATAAATTTTGGACGTAAGCAGCGCTCGTCATGGCCCCGTGAAATCAACCAGAATAAACTGAAACATTCTTACCTCATAATGGTGTCGCCAGATAATGCTGTCTATATATCTGCTCCTAAATGGCACAGATTAGTGAAATACTGGCTTATCTACTACTTCTGAACATTTGTCTGAGATTTGCATTATTCGAAAAAAAACTGACTTTGCTTGTTGACACAGCTGCATAGCTGGTCCTCTGATTATTAAACAACACATGACTATGATCTGGAAAAATTTCTAAAATGTTTAAATTCAAGTAAATGACTGGTAAAAAATTATGTTCTGGAAAACCTTATTATTGAAAACATTTTTGCAAACCATTACATAAAAAACTGAACATTACAAGTCTGACTTAATTAGTGCTGACAAATCACAGAAAGTTTGAAACAATTCATATTAACATCTCAGACAACAAATTTAAGTACGCGCATGGCGATGAAGAATAATAAAGTTAACCTACACTACATGGCAATGAACTGCGCTGCACCAGCGGCGACTGCTATTGCTCTTACATGGCTAGCAACTGTTCTGTAGCAGTGAGCTACTACAACTTCTACGTAACAGCGAGCTATTGCGACTCTTCCATAAAAAAGAACTATTGCGACTGCTCTGAAGGAGCGAGCGATTACTACTGCTACCGACGCCGCTCTGACCTGCGATTCTATTGCAGCAGAGATGTTTTACATCGCTGGCAGCGCGTGAGCAATACATCGAAAATACATTTGCTCCAGTTGGGTAGTGAACAGTAAACCTCTTACATAACGAACCTGTTGTGTTGGCAGAAGAGCCAACACCGTGTTACTAGAGGAGGCCGAAATGCACGCGTTTTAGCTCACGCGGGCTGGCGTGAGGAGGGAAGGACTATACTGACGTGAGGTCTGGAACATGACAAGGAATTAGAATTCAGAAAGCGGACGTAGCTAGTTTGATACTTAACTTTAATCCATTAATGATGAACGTCGCTCTTGACGGTACAAGAGTCACAATATTATATTTTCAGAATACTTTCTTAAAGATATTACTTGTAGTAACTGAATATGGCGCCTTGCTAGGTCGTAGCAAATTACGTAGCTGAAGGCTATGCTAAACTGTCGTCTCTGCAAATGAGAGCGTATGTAGGCAGTGAACCATCGCTAGCAAAGTCGACTGTACAACTGGGGCGAGTGCTAGGAAGTCTCTCTAGACCTGCCGTGTGGCGGCGCTCGGTCTGCAATCATTGATAGTGGCGACACGCGGGTCCGACGTATACTAACTGACCGCGGCCGATTTATAGGCTACCACCTAGCAAGTGTGGTGTTTGGCGGTGATACCACAGAACCCCTTACAAATGTGTAGCGATGTTTCACTGGTACTTGACAGACACGTTATTCTTTATTTCTGAAACTGGCTGTTTAATTGTGTAACGCTAAGCCATAGCGGGGCTATTTCAGCGTGCACTAATTAAGCAGGTACGATCTCATAACGCCTTTTCTTTAGATTATGACTTCACAGAGCAAACCAGCGACCGAACTGCTGGAGGTTATCCGAAAACACAGCTGCACATGGATTGCTGTTTGTTTGGTTTGTGGGGCGCTCAACTGCGAGGCTATCAGCGACATGGATTGCTCCATGGTGTGAAGTGACGGACGAAATTGTAACATAACATCACCACACGAGTGTGAACGGAATTGTTCCGCTATTTTACTCTCCTTATCCGAGGACTGTTGGTTCTATCTTCTAGCACGCCAACAGGCTGTACCTACGTCAAACGTGGTGTAGTGGCTAGCACACTACCCCACGTTTGATTCCCTTACTTAAAAGTTCAAAATGGTTCAAATGGCTCTGAGCACTATGGGACTTAACATCTCAGGTCATCAGTCCCCTAGAACTCAGAACTACCTAAACCTAACTAACCTAAGGACATCACACACATCCATGCCCGTGGCAGGATTCGAACCTGCGACCGTAGCGGTCGCGCGGTTCCAGACTGAAGCGCCTAGAACCGCTCGGCCACCAAAGACCGGCACTTAAAAGTAGTAGAGGCTCGCAGAATCATCGACGGACTTGGATTAGGCAGCTAATTAATTGCGGCTTTATTACCTGAACTAGTATACTATTTCTTCCACACAAATTGCTAAACACAAGATTGATTCCCTTACTTCGAGTAGTAGAGGCTTGCAGAATCATCAACGGACTTGGATTCGGCAGCTAATTAATTGCGGCTTTATTACCTGGACTAGTATACTATTTCTTCCATACAAAATGCTAAATACAAGATGACTAGCTAAGTCACAAAAATTATCAATCACAAGAACATTCGCAAAGACACATAGAATCATAATCTCATGAGTGACAACGACGTCTAGCAAGAGGATAGTAACAACACGGGTGATATAGTTCCACAACGAATGAGCGGACGCGGGTTAAAATCCGCTTCTAACTGGTATCTAGTGAAGTATTCGCTTTCCTCCACAACTGTCATTTTCTCTTGCAAAAGCGTCACCTCATATAAGCTCATTATTTCTTCATCCTCCTTGATTCGGATTACCCTTCACTGTGGAGGCGGGCTGTTACAACGTAAAGCCAGTGCCGGGACGCCAGTCGGGAACGACAGAGAAGAGGCGGCTGTGAGAAGAGGTCAGCCAATCCCACGCTGACCGACTTCCCTCCAGGACGACAACGCGACAGCAGCGGCTCCTAGGTGAAGAGGACACAAGCGCCGCACCCTACTGGCGGCAGCCCACTGCATGACAACTTCAACTTTAGCCACTTCGCTAGCCGAAGCATCGTAGCACAGACTTGTGTTTGCCCACTCTGAAGAAGACCGATTATTATGTATGTCGCCCTTTGCTTGCAACACATCTATCAAAGTTAAGTGTTGTAATTGTCTTGTTGTAATAAAACTCATTAATACAAGTTGTTTGATTGTTCGTCTAGCGAACCAAGTATGCAGGATTCCTAGACGCAACACGGGCACAACAGGTGATGGGAAACATGTCTTTCTTGTCTCGGATTGTTCCATAGCCTAACAGGTGGTGGTGGTGGGGCTTCTTCTGCAAACTCCGCTTCCTTCGGGCAACCCCACGAGGGGTTTTGTGAGGAGAACTTCCGTCTTGGCGTGTCTCGTTCTGGGGTGGAGTAGGACAGGATTTCTCATCTGGGTTTTTTTACTCTCCTGCTACCGTGGTTTTGTTGGGTAGCAGGGGGCGTGTCTCTGCCGCACTTTGTCGATAATGCTCCTGTGGGCAACTGGTTTTCAAATGTCACACTTGGGGACAATAAAGGACCTGACAGCGATCAGGGATATGGCTAGACTAACCAATCGATAACGCTTTGCCTTCTGTGCGAACACTCGCCCTTATTCAGTCCTCTTTGGGGGCAAGACGACTCATACCAAAGAAAGACGACTCTGACGCCTTCATTCGAGGAACGTAAATTGTAACATGTACCCGTACGTGAAGGTTTTACCCTCGTATAAAGACGTCAGTTGCTTGGTATTTTGCTTCCTCCCTTAAATACTTCGTTACAGGTAGCATTCTGCACCAGTATACACTTCCTACGCGCGGTAGCCCCTGTTCGATCGGCAAAAGTCTCAGAATCTCTACCGGTCGTTTGTCGTAGAGTAGACAAGCCACCTCTGTAATAAATAATTCCTCTCTTGTATCAGTAGCGCTCGGTTAACCCCAGGTTGTTAAATGTTAACGCATCACGCAAAGCATCCGCTGATTTCACAAAGGTTCGCGCATCACCTGTCAGCTTAAATCTTGCTATATTTAGTAGAAACTCATCTGCCAAGCACTGATAAGTCAAACATCTTCCAGAAGTGTGATTTTATTAACATCAGAGGCCATTTGTGTGGTCCCTCTTCTACACACCGTGGAGCAGGAAGCTGCTAGTGCAGTTGCTCCAACTATCTTTCAAATTCTTTACACAGTGTTGCAAATTCATTCCCCTCTTCATCAGTCTGCAGTCCACCCACTGTTGTTCGCTCATTTTGACTTGCGACTTCCTTATTCGCATCTATCAACATGTCGAGTCTTTCAAATCTTTCTCTCTCTCACTTTTTTTTTTTTTTTTTTTTTTTTTTTTTTTTTTTTTTTTTTTTTTTTTTGGGGCGTCACTCCACCTTCCCCTGTAACGCTCTACCGGGCATAAGCACGGGTTCTTTGACATTGTTTGGGCTCTGTTTCTTCTTTTAGGTAACACTCTTACAAAATAGGATACTTTATAAGCTTGAAAAACCTTCCCAAAGACTAGAATGTGGAACAGGGGACAATCTGAAGTTAAACTGAATAATAACTACGATCCACGGTGGAAGTCATGGCCGGCGAGCCTCACTTCATTCTTAACGAAGCACGGCGATGCGGCGGTGTCGGCGGAGTCGACAGTCAGAGGTACACGAATTCTCCTTCCAGCCTACCTGAACCTATCTCGGCCGTAACCACTGCAGCAGCTCAGCCTGGCGCAACGGGCACAGGAGTACCTGCGTACTGAAGACACAGTAGTTCAGTCCAACTTGGGTTCCCGCAAACCTCGCAAGTTTCCTGGAAGCCCTTCAGCCTGCTGCACCTGACAAAAATTTGCGCTATCAGTTCAACGTGATTAGGCAGGTATACGGCTGCGTATGTGGATTGACTGCAGGTCATTTATGATAACGGCGACAGCAGCAAAATGAACCAGTCGAACTTAAAGGAGATTGAGAAGAAGCTGAGAATTGCGGAATATATACCAGTCTCGAAATGAGTCCAAGTCGTGCAGGAGAAAAGTTTTCGTGTGCTTATGAGGCAACTTGAAATAAATCTGGACATGTCTTGCAATGCAAATAGTGTAAATAGTTACTAAACACATATTTGGGAACTTCGAGTATGATACATGTATTGCAGTGTGTAATTAATTTATCCTCACTCTTCAATCACCCTGCCTAGAGGTATGAACATACAACAGTTTGCCCACATCACAGTTCGTCTACGAACATCGACGTGACTGTGACTTCACGTGAGACAGAAAAGACTCGCATCTCCTTCCAGATATACGGCTGATTTGTGTACCTTCTTGTCTATCAGTGGCGTATCACCGCCACAGAGCCATGCACATCAGCCAAAACTCTACAAAACTATCGTACAGCCTGCCCCACAGTTGACGCTAGAAGACACTGAAATGCACTATCGGTGTTTACTTACTTCTTATTGACAGTGCAGGCACACACCGTGATCCATACGCAAGAGAAGGTCCCGGCCAGCTACTCTCTCTGAATAATGAAACAAAATAAAATATGAGAGTCCATTACATGCTGACAAGTCACTCAGTAGCCTGACCGGTGTTATCTGAGTTCACAAATTATGCGCTGGACTCGCTAATGGCCACTTCTGACGTTTAAAACCCGTTTATATCGTTAGACATGCATCGTGGCTCTTCGGACACAACTATTCTGCTTTTGCAGCGTGTAGTTACAAGATACTGCTTCTGATGTCGAGGTGCCACGCCTACTAGTGGACATTGATCGATGCCCCCACGACTGGTTTAGACGCTGATCTTTTCGCGTGGAAGATTGCCTCTCGATAATAATGACGTTACATTCCATTAGTGATTATCAACGCACTGGCACAGTCTGAGAGAAGCGAGACAATAAAGGCTGTTTTCTTGTTCTGTAACTTTTTCCTCATGCACTGCTTTGTTATCGAAGTCGAAAAATCTGTTGTTTATCAGTCTGGAGATTTCCGCTCCATAAACTCAACGCAAGATTACAGGTTTCGGTCCCGGATCGACGTAAATTTTTAATGTACCAAGAAGATTGAAACCAGCGTACATTTCACTTCTAAGTGAAAGATTTATTCTAGAAATAATCTCATTTCACTTTGGGTAAACAATTTATCCGCAATAGCCTATCCTCCAATGCGCTAGTCCTGCAATATATGCGAGAGAATTCAGGCAAAGTTTGGAAGATAGGTGAGAGATACTGGCAGGTGTGAAATTGTGAGGCCGATCCTGAACCGTGATTGGATAGTTCAGCTGGCCAGGTTCCGAGTATGGGCCCCGTTTCGACACACAATGTTTATTTTCAGAACAGTGGATGCTCAGCTGCAGAGTGAAATATTCATTCTATTGACAAAACTCCAAAAGGGATTTTGCATACCATCTATTTTTTGGAGTTCGTCACAGTAGCTCATTTCTAAAGAAATCTGACATGACGTATCAGTCACAGCCCGTTTTAGGTATTTTTCGCTAAATTAACCAACGATCTGCGAGCATCGAAGTTAATCAAACGTTAGAAAGTTTTCTGACCTGCTGTTCCATTAGTAGCGTAAATCCGGGAGAGGTTCCGAATGCAGTTAGACCTGTGCGCCCTGTAGTTTCGGTTAGCATCGACAGTGTGTGCACGTATCGCCACTGTCACCGCACAGTGGGTACCAGGCCGTAACAAAAGTGGTTACGTTTCGATCGAGTAACTTCCGTAAGCTCTAGGCGAATAACTGAAGTTACGTCTACTGATGTGCGTTCATCACCTCTTCCGTTCTTAGTCTACGCTAAATCGTCAAATACTTCAAATATTTTAGTAGTTGCATTAACTATTAGTTTTCTCGCGTATGTTTTGATTCTAGTGCTGCGACCTTGGCTGTCAAAGTCACGAATTTATAAGGTGTAGCGCCTCTCTCCTGCAGATCGGCATAGATACCGCAATAAAATCCGGTACATATGCCGCACATTTTTCCCTAAAGGGTACTTATCGCACAAATCAAGTAACAACTTTAAATAACTGAAAACATTTTTGTATTGTGTGTCTTTTCGCGACAATGATGACACAAAAAAATAAAAAAGTGTCCCTAGATACGTGTAAGGAGTGCAGAGAATTGTATCTGGAAACTATGAAAAGGGATGTGATTTGTTATGTTGCGTAACGTGAAAGGCTGTAAGTCGATTGTGGCCGAGAGAACAGAAAGCAAACCAAATAAACTAAGTTTGTAAATATTAGGTCTGTTTTTCATTTAATATTTAAGTAGGAATTATTGAGTGCCTTAAAGATAAATGGATTACACACCAATGAGCCAGAACATTACGAGCATCTGTTTAATAGCATGTTGGTCTACTTTTCAAACACAGTACAGCAGCGATTCTGCTTAGCATGGATTCTAAAAGTCAATTATAGGTTTCCAGAAGTATGTGGTACCAGGTGTCTACTCGTAGGGCACTAAATTCCCTCAAATTACGGGACGATGGTCTGCGGGCACGCAGCTGGCGCACGTTACGTGTTCCATAGCGTACACTTCAGGGACCCTTGCTGGCTAAGACATTAATACTCGTAAAACCACTAAAACACCATTCTAGCCTTGTGTATCTGAGAATTATCGTGCTGGAAGATGTCATTGCCTTCAGAGAAGACTTCAGCCATGAGGGGATGCAGGTGGTCCGCAATAATGTTCACGTAACTCACTGCTGTCATGGTTTCTTCTGATACTACCACAGATCCCATTGAAGCCCAACCCAATGTGTCCTACAGCATAATTCTACCCTCGCCGGTCTGTATCTGTGACGCGGTGCACGTTTCGAGTAGCCATTCACCTGGATGACGGCATGTAACGAGCCACCCATCGATCTGGTGTCACAAGAAATGCGATTCATTCGACAGGCGGCATGTCGATATTGATCCACGGTGAGAACTCTGTGATGCTGTGCCTACTGGAGTCATAAATGATGAAGTCGTTGAGTCAACACAGGAACACGAAGGGATCGTGTGGTTTGGAAGTCCATGTTCAAAAAAATGGCTCTGAGCACTATGGGACTTAACTGCTGAGGTCATCAGTCCCCTAGAACTTAGAACTAGTTAAACCTAACTAACCTAAGGACATCACACACATCCATGCCCGAGGCAGGATTCGAACCTGCGACCTTAGCGGCCAAGCGGTTCCAGACTGTAGCGCCTAGAACCGCTCGGCCACTCCGGCCAGCTCCATGTTCACCAATGGCCTTTGAACTGTATGCTCCGAAACACTCGTACCTGTAATAACACTGTGCTACGTCGTCAGACCGACCACAGATCACTGCCCATCCTCCATGACAAAGTGGAGGATCCTCCGAACTCTACGTTTTGTGATGAGATGTAGTCGTCCATCTCCATACAGCCTGCTCGTTATTTCACCATCTTTCAATCACTTTCCATTGGTGCTCAAGACAGTGGTACGCCAACAGGCCGCCAGCTTCGCCGTTTCAGAGATTCTCGATTCCAGCGCAACGCCACAAATATGCGACTCGTGTCAAAACCGCTTATATAAGCAGATTTTCGTATTTGGACCCGTATATTTATTTATTTATTTATGTTTTTGCACGTCAAGTTCCGTAGGACCAAATTGAGAAGTAAATCTCCAATGTCATGTGTCGTGCGGTACATGTAATAACCACATACAAGTAATAAGAGGTAAAAAAAAAAAATGTTTATGGACCCCAAAACAATCAATCCATAAGTTTAAGTAAACGCAATCAACAATACCACAAGAATCAGCCTACTTTTTCAAGGAATTCCTCGACAGAATAGGAGTGATCCATGAGGAAACTCTTCAGTTTCGATATGAAAGCGCGTGGCTGACTGCTAATATATTTGAATTAGAGTCGTAGCTTATTGAAAATGTATGCAGCAGTGTACTGCATACCTTTCTGCACAAGAGTTAGGAAAGTTCGATCCAAATGCAGGTTTGATTTCTGCCGAGTATTAACTGAGTGAAAGCTTCACTGTAAACGATAACAGCCAACCAGTTGCAGAATGAAGATTTATTGAAATCCTGATGAAAGTATATTCAGATTTACCGAAACCGTGGTCAAGGATTTGAATAAATATTCATTCTACAAATGGTTGGCTGTTATCATTTGCCGTGAAGATTTTCAACAGTTGCTGCTTCAGCCATGTTTAAAATTTTCAGTGAAAGCTGCTTATTTTTGGGAATGAGCTAATATTGTTAACAAGAAATGACAGTAAGGTTCAAAAATGGCTCTGAGCAGTATGGGACTCAACTGCTGAGGTCATTAGTCCCCTAGAACTTGAACTACTTAAACCTAACTAACCTAAGGACATCACAAACATCCATGCCCGAGGCAGGATTCGAACCTGCGACCGTAGCGGTCTTGCGGTTCCAGACTGCAGCGCCTTTAACCGCACGGCCACTTCGGCCGGCTGACAGTAAGGGATATATACACTCCTGGAAATGGAAAAAAGAACACATTGACACCGGTGTGTCGGACCCACCATACTTGCTCCGGACACTGCGAGAGGGCTGTACAAGCAATGACCAAACGCACGGCACAGCGGACACACCAGGAACCGCGGTGTTGGCCGTCGAATGGCGCTAGCTGCGCAGCATTTGTGCACCGCCGCCGTCAGTGTCAGCCAGTTTGCCGTGGCATACGGAGCTCCATCGCAGTCTTTAACACTGGTAGCATGCCGCGACAGCGTGGACGTGAACCGTATGTGCAGTTGACGGACTTTGAGCGAGGGCGTATAGTGGGCATGCGGGAGGCCGGGTGGACGTACCGCCGAATTGCTCAACACGGTGGGCGTGAGGTCTCCACAGTACATCGATGTTGTCGCCAGTGGTCGGCGGAAGGTGCACGTGCCCGTCGACCTGGGACCGGACCGCAGCGACGCACAGATGCACGCCAAGACCGTAGGATCCTACGCAGTGCCGTAGGGGACCGCACCGCCACTTCCCAGCAAATTAGGGACACTGTTGCTCCTGGGGTATCGGCGAGGACCATTCGCAACCGTCTCCATGAAGCTGGGCTACGGTCCCGCACACCGTTAGGCCGTCTTCCGCTCACGCCCCAACATCGTGCAGCCCGCCTCCAGTGGTGTCGCGACAGGCGTGAATGGAGGGACGAATGGAGACGTGTCGTCTTCAGCGATGAGAGTCGCTTCTGCCTTGGTGCCAATGGTGGTCGCTTGCGTGTTTGGCGCCGTGCAGGTGCGCGCCACAATCAGGACTGCATACGACCGAGGCACACAGGGCCAACACCTGGCAACATGGTGTGGGGACCGATCTCCTACACTGGCCGTACACCTCTGGTGATCGTCGAGGGGACACTGAATAGTGCACGGTACGTCCAAACCGTCATCGAACCCATCGTTCTACCATTCCTAGACCGGCAAGGGAACTTGGTGTTCCAACAGGACAATGCACGTCCGCATGTATCCCGTGCCACCCAACGTGCTCTAGAAGGTGTAAGTCAACTACCCTGGCCAGCAAGATCTCCGGATCTGTCCCCCATTGAGCATGTTTGGGACTGGATGAAGCGTCGTCTCACGCGGTCTGCGCGTCCAGCACGAACGCTGGTCCAACTGAGGCGCCAGGTGGAAATGGCATGGCAAGCCGTTCCACGGGACTACATCCAGCATCTCTACGATCGTCTCCATGGGAGAATAGCAGCCTGCATTGCTGCGAAAGGTGGATATACACTGTACTAGTGCTGACATTGTGCATGCTCTGTTGCCTGTGTCTATGTGCCTGTGGTTCTGTCAGTGTGATAATGTGATGTATCTGACCCCAGGAATGTGTCAATAAAGTTTCCCCTTCCTGGGACAATGAATTCACGGTGTTCTTATTTCAATTTCCAGGAGTGTATATTTAGAGGCCAATGTCAAATTACCCAAACTCGTGAACAGGTCTCGACAAGAGGTTCGTGAACTTACACCACTTATTGCCCCAACCGCCCGTTTCTCAGCCAAAAATATCCTTTCAGAATCGGAAGAGTTACCCCAGAACATAATACCATACGACATAAGCGAATTAAAATAAGCAAAGTAGAATAATTTTCGTGTCGGGACTATCACACACTTCAGATACCGATCGAATAGTATAAATGGCAGTAAGTCTTCGAACACGACCCTGAAGGTTGGCCTTCCACGACAGTTTACTATCTATCTGAGCACCTAGAACACTGTTCAATTTCACTTATCATATTCCCGTTCTGTAAAATTAAAAAGTCAGGGTTTGTTGAGTTTTGTGTTAGAAACCGTAAAAACCGAGTCTTACTGTGATTTTGCGTTAGTTTATTTTCTACAAATCATGAACTTATGTCATGAACTGAACTACACTCATGCTCATAAATAAAGGATAATTGCCGAATGTGGTGCCACACAACGCGGCACTGCACAAAACTGGCGCTAATAGCGCAGGCACATAGGGAACACACAACACACAGATCTGTATGTCCGCGGTATTGGTGATAAGTTGAGAAAACCGTCCGGAAAAAACATGTGCTACAAAACCCCACTGTTTCCTGCGCATGTATTCCGACATCAACAAGGGATATGATCACAATGCATAGGCACAGAGACCGCACAACGGGTTGGCATACTCTACATGAGATGGTCGAGTAGCTGCTGGGGTACAGCCTCCCACTCTTGCACCAGTGTCTGTCGGAGCTCCTGAAGTGTCGTAGAGGTTTACAGACGTGCGTTATCATCCATCAGGAGGAAGGTGGGACCCACTGCACCCCTGAAAAAGCGGACATACTGGTGCAAAATGACGTCCTGATACACCTGACCTGTTACAGTTCCTCTGTCAAAGACATCCAGGGTTGTACGTGCACCAATCATAATACCACCCCACACCATCAAACCACAACCACCATACAGGTCCCTTTCAAGGACAGTAAGGGGTTGGCATCTGGTTTCTGGTTCACGCTAGATGAAAACCCGGCGAGAATCACTGTTCAGACTCTACCTGGACTCGTCCGTAAACATAGCCTGTGACCACTGTTCCAGTGACCATGTACTGTGTTCTTGACACCAGGCTTTACGCACTCTTCTGTGACCAGGGGTCAGTGGAATGCACCTTGCAGGTCTCCGGGCGAATAAACCATGTCTGTCCAGTCGTCTGTAGACTATATGCCTGGAGACTACTGATCCAGTGGCCGCAGTAAGGTCTCGAGCAAGGCTACCTGCAGTATTCTGTGGCCGTCTGCGGGCACTGATGGTGAGATATCGGTCTTCTTGTGGTGTTGTACACTGTGGACGTCCCGTATTTTAGCGCCTGGACACGTCTCCTGTCTGCTGGAATCGTTTCCATTATCTTGAGATCACACTTTGTGGCACACCGAGGGCCCGCGCTACGACCTGCTGTGATTGACTAGCTTCCAGTCACCATAGTGTTCTGTCCCTCATAACGTCATCAATATGTGTTCTTTGAGCCATTTTCAATACACAGTCACCATTAGCACGTCTGAAAACGTCTGCTGCACCGTACTCTGACATGCATCAACACACCTGTGCGTATGTGGACTGCTGTCATCAACGGCCGCAGGACAAATGCACCGCATGGTCATACTCCGAGGTCACTTACACCAGCAAACCGCCCACCAGAGTGTTGTTTCTTCATGTATCAGCATTATTCGTAATTTATAAGCATGAGTGTATTTGATACTGGGCCTATGATGCACACAACATCCTTTTCTACCAAGCTGGCGTCATCAGCAAACATAAATATTTTAGAGTTACCTCTAATACTGTCCAACGCTGTGACTGAGGGGTTCTAGGCGCTTCAGACTGGAACCGGTGACCGCTACGGTCGAAGGCTCGAATCCTGCCTCGGGCATGGATCTGTGTGATGTCCTTAGGTTAGTTAGGTTTAAGTAGTTCTAAGTTCTAGGGGACTGATGACCTCAGATGTTAAGTTCCATAGTGCTCTGAGCTATTTGAACCATCTGAACCTGTAATACTAGACGCCATATCATTTATATAAATAAGAAACTGGAGTGGCCCCAACACTGATCCCTAGGACACCCCCCCACTTGACTTACCCCACTCAGACTCCACATCACAGCCATTCTCAACATTGTGAATAATGACCTTTTGCTGTCTGTTACTAAAGTAAGAGGTGAACCAATTGTGAGCTACTCCCCGTATTCTCTAATGGTCCAACATCTGTAGCAATATTCTGTGATCAACACAATCAAAGGCCTTAGTTAAAAGCAAAAAACCCTAGCGTTCCAAACCTTTTGTTTAACCTATCCAGTACCTCACAAAGAAAAGAGAATATAGCGTTTTCAGTTGTTCAGCGACTTCTAAAGCCGAACTGTACATCTGATAGCAAATCGTGTGATACGAACTGATCAATTATCCTTACATATACAGCCTTTGCAATAACTTTAGCAAACACTGATGGCATAGAAATAGGTCTAAAATTGACTACATTATCCCTTTCTCCCTTTTAATAAAGCGGCTTTACTACTGAGTATTTTAATCGTTCTGGACACTGACCATTCCAAAAGGAAGAATTACATATGTGGCTAAATACAGGGCTAACATGTGCAGCACTGTACTTTAATATTCTTGCTTACTTACTTTCTGTGTCAGGAACTAGACACCAGATTTCCAAAAAGCAGCAGCCAATATAGCCTTATCATTTGCCTCCCACATGTCATTCATTGTGCAGGGCTGGTCTAAATATGGACAGATAAGCAGGTGTTGAGGATCCTGGTCAGAATCACAGCGACAGAGAGTGTTATCATTCTCTTTTAGGAAACCCCATTGCTGCAGGTTTGTCTTGCACTTTGGCACTCCTACCCTCATACGGTTTAGGGTTCTCCAGACTGTGTATGGTAGGTTTCCACTAGGCGCCAGCTCTTCTTTTACATCTTTATGGGGGTTTCTCAGGTCGATTTCCCACCTTTTTAAAAGATTCTCTGCAGCCGACCCTTCCAGGGCTCGGGTACATGACAGGAAACTCTTCCTCGAACAAAGCCGTCGGTCAGCAGGCTGGTGTCCATATAAAGAACGACGCATGTCCTTTTCTTGCTTGGTTTTTTCGGCTTCGGCAGCGATGTCGCGTCGTATGTTGGGCGGTGCGATCCCCATGATTAAGCACATCTTGTGCACTGCGGTTGGCCTCAAGCATCCGGTAGCAATCCGTGCCATTTCATTCACCGCGGCATCAACATTACTCGCGTATGTTGATTCAGACCTTCCTTTAGCGGCGTATTTCGCGGCTGACACACTGAGCGCAAGGGCTGAAGTTCGCAGGACTTTTGGGTTTGCACGCCAGGATCCGCTGGTTAGTTTCCTGGTGATGTTGTTTCTTGTTGAGACTTTTTCCCTTGTCGCATTACAATGATGTTTATAGGTCAATGTGCGATCCAACGTGACACCAAGATATTTGGGCGATTTACAATGCTGGAGACATTCACCTCTCCATATTACATTTAATTCACGATTTGCCTCCCTGTTCCTTAAATGGAATGCTCAGACCTGTGTCTTGGAAGGGTTCGTCCTTAGGTGGTTTGCCTCGTAATACTGGGAGAGAGCTTCCAAGGTACTGGTTAATTCCTCCTCTACATCCATAAAAATGTTACTTTGGGCTGCAACTGCAGTGTCATCGGCATACATAATTTGGCACGTGATGTTTTGCCACTGGTTGGTCATTTGTATATGTATTATACAGAGCTGGGGCCAGGGCGCTTCCCTGGGGTAGGCCATTCCTCTGATTTCTCCACCTGCTCTTCTTGCCCTGGAGACAGACGAAAAATCTCCTCTTATGCAGGAAAGTACCTATCAGTGATGTTAATTGGTAATCTCTTGTCAGATTATATAGTTTCCTAAGAAACCTATGATGGTTTACAGTATCATATACAGCTGAAAGGTCTATGAATGCCACTCCCGTGATCTCTTTCCTATCAAACCCGTCCTTCATATGTTGGGTCAGGTTCAGGACTTGACCACAGCACGATTCGCCTGGTCGAAAACCTGCCTGCTGTGGGATGATCTGTTGTTCCAAGACGCTTTCTACGCTACTTAGCGTCTAGCCTTCCAAAATCTTAAAACAGTGACATAATACAGACACTGGTCGGAAGTTTTTTGGATCATCAGAGTCCTTTCCTGGATTCAGAAGTGCAACCACTCGGGCTTTCCTCCACATCTTTGGTATATGGAGCCTTTCTACACATGCTTTTTTCGGATCTAGTAGCCACTGTAGGGTATTACTGCCAAAGTTTTTAATTTTCTCGACTCTAAGTTCATCGATACCAGGAGCTCTGTTAATCTTCAATCTGGGAATGGTGCCTTGAGGTGATGATTTCCCTCTGCCGGATCACGTGGTAATGGTTCCTGGTACTTTTTGCCGTGGGTTTTGCCATTCATAGGGAGTGTAGTGGCGACTTGGTCTGCCGTGACGTTAGTAAATTTGTCATTTGACTTTGTGGCGTCACCGTTAAGGTTCTTTAACAATTTCCAAGCCCGCCTACTGTTTACTTGCATGTCCAGGCTCTCCACGAGGTCACAGCATTTAGCTTTGCGGTTCTCAGTTATGACTGACATGAGTTCATGTAGAAGTGTCTCATCATCAAATGGGTCGTTATCGAAGAGCTTCTGGTATCTTTCCAGTAGTGGCTTTGCGTCTTCAGACAGTCCAGTAATATACTGTGTTCTGCATCCTCGCGGTATTGTTTTCCTAGACACCTTCTGAAGGAGTTTGACAAAAGAGTCGTACATCTCAGGTTGTGGGGGGATTTTTGTTATTTCTACATCAATGAGCTCTCTAAATTTCTTCCAATTAGCCTTTTTAAAATTGAACCTTCTCTTGAAAAGAACTTGTTCAGGCTTAACAACAGCATTGACTGTGCAAATTATTGGCTGATGCTGCGTATGGGGAATTGGCTGCCCAATCAGTTTTCCACATAGGGCGTCTAGTTTGTTGCTAACAAAGTTGTTATCGGGATTGTACCCTTTCTTCCATGTGCCACTATTAAAGGATCTTGGCAGTTTCAGGTCATTTATGAGCAGTAGATCGTGTACCTCGGTCCAGGTCTTTAGTTCTACTCCACTGCTGTTAGTTTCTTTATAGCCT
The DNA here is from genome assembly GCF_021461395.2 of Schistocerca americana. Lineage (NCBI taxonomy): Eukaryota > Metazoa > Arthropoda > Insecta > Orthoptera > Acrididae > Schistocerca > Schistocerca americana. Next base: position 47,416,537 of record NC_060125.1, read on the forward strand.
CATGTAGTGCTCTGACAGTTGAAATCGCCCAATACAAAATTAAAATCTTGGTAAACGAAACTGCCAGGCTCAGTGAAGACAAAATCGGATTCTGGGGGTTTGTACACAGAGGTAACATTATACTGCTGAATTCGAACGGTTAATATCTCAATGTCTTGTCCGTCAGTCAGTGATACAGAAGTGACTCTAATTCCTGGCCTGGCGAAGATGGCACTACCGTACCGTTCATGTGGTCTCTCCAAGATCATCTTCATTCCATCTATTTTGGGTGTGGGTCTTGTACTGTCCCGAAGAGTTTCTTGAATCAGGAGGAAGTCACATTGATATTCTTTACACAAGTCAAATAATAAAACTTCTTTGTCTCTCGATATTTCTTCAATGTTTATCGACATCTTCACAAGTGGCCTTAGAAAAGACCGTTTGGGTAGGGTCTTATTGGTCTTCATTTTCTCAGAAGTCCGTTCCGGTTGTTAAAGGATTAGCCGCTGATAGATCAACTTTGCCCGGGGTGCGCCCGATTGTGGTTCTCTGATAGTCACTCTATCATAACCATGAGTGTCCTTACTCTTAAGTGATTTGTCTGTATCAAAGAGGAGTATTTCAGACATCAATCTCGGAGAGGCATTTACCAAGAAAGTTATATGATTCCCTGTAGAAACCAAATTTTTATTTAATTCACCAGCAATGCTCAGAAAATGATTTTTAAATACTGTACATAATCTGATTTATCAGTAACAGAAATATTTTTACTACGAACTGGCTTTATATCGCCATCCTTGTGCTGTGAATTAACTATTCAATTTGCATACCACATACTCTTTGCCTTCCTGATAACATTTGAAGCACCTTACAATACTGTTTGTAATGGGCTATTTCAGCTTGATTGTAACTACCTCTAACATTTTGATATAATTCCTGCTTTGTTCTACATGATATCCTTATCGCACTAGTAATGAAGAAAGAACAAAAATATTGTCTATGGCTGTGCTACTGTTCCCCTGCCCCATAGTTGGAAAAAACGTGGTCGGCATCAGATCATATGAATGTAGGGGATCTACCAACGTCCTGTATCTTGCACCATCATATACAAAATTTATATTGAAGTCACCATATATAACTAATCTCTGGTACTTCCTACAAAGTGAATCAGGAGCCCTCTCTAGCTTGAGCAGAAATGCTCTGAAGTCAGAACTAGGGGGCCCTATAAACAACAACATTTATAAGTTTAGTTTCACTGCCCCTGCACAACATTCAAATATTTGTTCAGTGCAGTGCCGTGATAGGTCTATGGACTCAAATGGAAAACTGTTTTTTACGTACACAGTCACTCCCCCACCCTGCAGGTAACTCCTTGAAAAACAGCCAGCTAATCTGTATCCTGGTAAAGGAAGCCTCTGAAATGTCAAATTATGTAAGTGGTGCTCCGATATACCAATGATTTCAGAGTCAACATCTATAAGCAGTTTACTAACTTTATTTTCGTCTCTTCTTGCGTTGCGGCCTCTGTAAGACCACGGGTAGCCCCTTCATGGACTGCATTTTCCTCTTCTTCTCTCAGAACATATTCATTCTTTCTCTTCTTCTCTCCCACTCTTCTTCTCTTCCGAGATCTTCAGTGTCCGTTTCTCCTGTCGGCTCCACTGGTGACACTCTAATCTTTTCCTGTATTCTTCTCTATCATTGATCTCCGGCATATTGGTCAGTGTATATTTGTTCCTCCAATTTTCCTTTCCTTCGATCTTGATCTCAAATTCCAACCAGTCCTTCCGAAGTTCAACAAACGTGTCTTTCCCCTTGTCCTCCCTGTTGCTTCCCACACTCTCTTCGTCATTCTGCCCATACTCATCCTAACTACGTGTCCAGCAAACCTTGCCCTTTTGAGTCTGATATCCCGGCATATTCCGGTACAGTTCTTCCCTAGGTCTTCGCATCCACCTCTTTTGGGACCTAGTATTTTTCTCAGTACTTTTCTCTCTTCGTTCTCTAGTTGTTCTGCCCCATTTCTTCCAAGTGTCATCGTCTCAGCAGCATATAATACTGCATTCCTCACCGTTGACTTGTAGTGCCTTATCTTTCTTTGCCTCTGTGGATATTTTCTTTTTATTGTATATCTCTCTCGTCATGCAGAAGGCTGACCTCATCTTCTTTATCCTCTCTGTTATTCCCTCCTTGCTCCTGCTCCTTCCAATTATAAATTGTATATAAATTTGCCCACCATTTGCACAGTGTCTTCCGGTGTTTGCAATGGTATTTAATGTCTTTGTCTTGTTATAGGCGATAGTCAATCCCACCTTTCTGGCTACCTTACTTAAGTTGTCGAGTTGTGTCTCTGCGTCTTCTTCCGTCTCACTTTCTGTTGCTATGTCATCTGCAAAGGCTAGGCAGTCCTCTTGAGCCCTCTTGTCCTTTTCGTCCCCCACATGGGTCTTTGGTATTCCCATTTCCTCGTTTATTGCTCTCCACTGCCTAATCACTCCGTCCAGTGCTATATTGAACAGCAATGATGACAATCCATCTCCCTGTTTAACACCAGTCTTGACCTCAAATTCTTCTGACAGTGCTCCTTTGAATCTCACCCTTGCTTTTGTGTCTGTCAGAATTTCTTTTATGAGTTCTTGTGTAGTTCCATCAAGTCCTCTGTTCTTCAGGATCCTAACAAGAGTCTATCTGTCGATGGAGTCATAAGCCTTTGTGAAGTCCACAAAGGTTGTTACTGCCTTTTTGTTTTTTAAGGCCCTGTGTTCTATTAGTTGCTTCAGGAAAAATATGTTCTATACAATCTCTTCCCTTCATGAATCCCACTTGGTAGTCGCCAACTGTACTTTCAACCTGTTCGTCTACGCTCTTGTGCAATAGTTTTGGCACCACCTTGTATCCGACTTCTAGTAGCTAACTTTATCTCTAATACCTCTTATATTTCCTTCTCTACTTGGAAACATGACATCCTCGGAAGGTGAGCCCTTAGAGGGACTTCCTTTAATCAGGTATACCTGTTAGCTGACTTCAATCCAAAAAAGGTGCATCTTTAACACCAACTACTACAGGAATTTTTCCATGAGTGATCACACCACCACCCATTACACTGTCGCCTATAAGCTTTGCCAGACCCCCTTCTCATACCTATTGAGATGCCGGCCATGCCTAGTGAAACCTGATCTACTGATAGACCTGTCACCATTTAAATGTGACCCATGCGCTCTGCCATCAGCGCCCTCCCCAGCCCCATGTTAACGCGCGTAACAGCCGCATTAAGATGAGGCTGATCATAACGCTGAAACAGTTGCACGAATTGCACATTAGTGCCACCAGTCTGTAAAGCTATAGTGACTGCCCATTCGTCTCTGTTCTACTTACATTATTTCCTTCCTGTGTCACCCGCCCGCAGCACCGCCAGGAGGCGTTCAATGTTTAGTGTATTCAGCTATCAATAAGTGTACTAGTTATCTAAACGGATGAACTACTTTGATATACAAATAAGATATCATTAAAATATTACTGTTAAGTCATCGTTTTTTCTTCACCCCACAACATATTTATAAGCATATATATATATATATATATATATATATATATATATATATATATATATATATATATATATAGGCTTTAAAAAAAGGTTTTTCTCCAGCGTTTTGAAATGCAGCATATCATCCATAGTATAAGGGATAGACATCGCAATGTAAAGATGTCTCCATGGTCAAGTATTAAGTTTAATTGTTAAATTGAAAAAAAAAATATGGAGCAAATTGTATGTCACAAACAACTGGTGTGTTTAGCTGTACAACAAAAAAATTACTAAAACTGCGTCATGGGAATTCACATATGCAGTATTGAAAATTTGCGCATCTCTCCCTGATTTACCCTACGTAAAGAGGAGGCAGAATGCTTAACAGGAGCAGCAGCCACTAACCCACATGCCCATCAAAATCTGAATCACCTAAGATCTCTTCCGGTGTGACTCGTTTGAGAAGTCTACTTGTGGATGACAGCTTCGATCTTGTGAAATCGGAGGATATACTTCGTCTCTCATGTTGCAGATGGGACATTAATTGGCTACGTACTTTTCTTTCTTCATTCATATGAGCTCCATGTTTCCAGGAGTAAGTTGTTTCCTCGTTCCATATAACATAAAACGAATTCGAAAATCTGTGGTTGGACATTACAATACACCCGAAACTGACAAATTTGGTAGACTTCGAATTTCGTCACCGTGCCTAACAGATAACAGGACACTGTAGATGGTGCCTAACTCAATACACCTGTTTCAGTGCGTTGCTTCTTTTCGGCTCATAACTGCGTCTTAGGAACGCACAAGAGAAGGAAGATAGTGAAGAGCCACAGATCATTCATTGCGTTTGTTCCTGTCCACTCTTCTGAAGCTAGATTGTTAAAAGATATACCTTGTCTTTCTCAGATGGTTGTGCAGCTGTTCAAGTCCACACATGAATCGTTAGCAATGGACTCTACGTGCTAATACAAAGTCGGGGTTCACATGAGTGCAGGCTTGTGAAAGTAAAGATATTTCAACGGCCGGCCGGTGTGGCCGAGCGGTTCTAGGCGCTTCAGTCTGGAACCGCGCGACCGCCAAGATCGCAGGTTCGAATTCTGCCTCGGGCATGGATGTGTGTGATGTCCTTAGGTTAGTTAGGTTTAAGTAGTTCTAAGTTCTAGGGGACTGATGACCTCAGATGTTAAGTCTAACAGTGCTCAGAGCTATTTGAACCATTTTGATATTTCAACCTTCGGGCCCCCGCTCCAGAAGAAACGTTGCTCTCCTCTTTCCGTGTTAGCTTCCACATTAAAGGCGTTATGTAAGCCAGTATATGGCCCAGCAGAGCAAAGCCCAATTTATATGCCAATGCCGACACTGGAGAAACGTCAAATAATGACTGTATTTACACATACGTTATACATACAGCGGGTGACAGAAATTCTCTGATTTTCAAGATTGTCGTTGATTCTCTGTTTCATTTATACAGTGTTGTAGAATTTTTTGTGACGGAATATCATTCATTTTTGGATCCATTGCTCCTTAAATGTATGCAACAACTGGAGTGGCGGTACTTCCTAGCCTGGTTTCTGAGGAAGTCATTGCCTGCTAGCTACCATTATTTTGCTTCTTTTTTGTTCAAAGGAACCTGAATATGATGAGGAATGTCAGCGTAGGCCCTGACAGCGGCTGGGTGCTGTCCCCAGCCTTAAGTGCAACTGCGGTGTTTCTCAGCCTCCTGGACAAAAGCCGACATCGAAGAGGAACCTGTAACATACTGAAGAGCCAAAGAAACGGGTACATATGCCTAATTTCGTGTAGGGCCCCCGCGAGCACGCAGAAGTGCCGCAACACGACGTGGCATGGACTCGACTAACGTCTGGAGTAGTGCTAGAGGGGAAATGACACCATGAATCCTGCAGGGCTGTCCATAAATCCGTAAGAGTACGACGGGGTGGAGATCTCTTCTGAACAGAACATTGCTCAACAATATTCTTGTCTCAGAAGTTTAGTGGCCGGCGGAAGTGTTTAAATTCAGAGGAGTGTTCCTGGGGCCACCCTGTAGCAATTCTGGACGTGTGTGGCGTCGCATTGTGCTAGTGGAATTGTCCAAGTCCGTCGAAATGCACAATGGACGTGAATAGACGCAGGTGATCAGACGGGATGCTTACGTGTCACCTGTTAGAGTCATATCATTCCAACTGCAAACGCCCCACACCATTACAGAGCCTCCAACACCTTGATCAGTCCCCTGCTGATATGCAGCGTCCATGGATTCATGAGCTTGTTTCCATATCTGTGCAGGTCCATCCACTCCATGCAATTTGAAAAGAGACTCGTCCGGCAAGGCAACATATTTCCAGTCATCAACAGTCCAATGTCGCTGTTGACGGGCCCAGGCGAGGCGTAATGCTTTGTGCCTTGCAGTCATCAAGGTTGCACGAGTGGACCTTGGGCACCGAAAGCCCATATCGATGACACTAGCTGAGAGCTCAGCATTGAAATCTGCAGCAGTTGGCAGAAAGGTTGCATTTCTGTCGCGTTGAACGATTCTCTTCAGTTGTCCTTTGTCCCGTTCTTGCAGGATCTTTTTCCGTCCGCAGCGATGTCGGAGATGTGATGTTTTACCAGATTCCTGATATTAACGGTACACTCGTGAAATGCTCGTACGGGAAAATCCCCACTTAATCGCTATCTCGGAGATGCTTTGTCCCATCGCTCATGCGCCGACTGAAAGACCACCTTCAAACTCACTTAAATCTTGATAACCTGCCACTGTGGCAGCTGTAGCCGATGTAACAACTGCGCCAGACACTTGTTGTCTGATATAGGCGTTGTCGACCGCAGCGTCGTCTTCTGCCTGTTTACATGTATCTGTATTTGAATAAGCATGCCTATACCCGTTACATTGGCGCTTCAGTGTATATGCTCCGTAAAATCCGGTACTGATTGCGAGAATACGAGTCTAAACGCCTTGCACGTAACACGAGATAGCGCTCATCATTGTAAAATGTGAAAAGGAATCTCAGTATTCTGGTAACAGCTTATGCCTCTGCGGCCGCCATGTTTAACTTTTCTTAAAGAATACCAGAATTAGACTGCTACATACAATTAGTGGGTTAACAGACGGGTTTTCGTACGAAAACTATACATGAATCAACAGTACATAACAAACGAGCATCTACTAAATAACGCTGGAAAGCGTCATTGTAACTGTTGAGCAACTTTCCCTAGACTCTTTTGCCTACTATTGCGTATAGAAGAAAGGGAAAAGAATGACGTAAAACACGGGGAGAATTATTTTAGGCTAAAATGTGACATTTAGCGTGGAGCAAAACGGATTTTCCATTTTCGATTGATCTGAGATAAAGGTATCAATAAAATAGGAACATAGACGTGTGGATGTAAACTGCGAACTCTTATACTAAAATCCGACTCACATAATTGTGTACCGAATGGCATCGAGATATAGCACGATGTTAATATTGAGTCTGACTTGTACCCCGAGGTCTAGAAGTGCCGACACGGTAGCTCAGCATGTTCGCTCAGAGGGCTGGCTGCCGTTTGTAATTAAAAAGAAAAACCTGAGCGAAGGCACAACGATGAACTTGAACGGGTGTCATCTGATTTCCGCCCAGACCAGAAGCAACCTACAATAACGAACGCGCTCAATAGAGAGGTGAAATAAGAGAGGTAGTGTCTTTGACTAGTAATCAAAACATCCTTAGTTCGGATTCGAGCCCCACCATTGCATAAATTTTGAATGAAAATCGTCAGCAATGGCGACCGAAGAATTCCGCTATGAGAAGTCATTCTCCCAACGGCATTGGCGAAGAGGGCGGAGGAGCGGATAAAGCTGAGGGCACTGTCTTGCCCTCGGAGTCTGTGTAAAGTACACTGCTGACCATTAAAATTGTTAATCCTCGAAGATGTCATGTTACAGACGCGAAATTGAACCGACACGAAGAAGATGCCGTGACATGCAAATCATTAGCTTTTCGGAGCATTCACACAAGGTTGGCGCCGGTGGCGACACGTACAACGTGCTGACATGAGGAAAGTTTCCAACCGATTTCTCATTCACAAACAGCAGCTGACCGGCGCTGCCTGGTGAAACGTTGTTGTGATGCCTCGTGTACAGAGGAGAAATGCGTACCATCACGTTTCCGACTTTGATAAATGTCGGATTGTAGCCTATCGCGATTGCGGTTTATCGTATCGTGACATTGCTGCTCGCGTTGGTCGAGATCCAATGACTGTTAGCAGAATATGGAATCGGTGGGTTCAGGAGCATAATACGGAACGCCGTGCTGGATCCCAACGGCCTCGTATCACTAGCCGTTGAGGTGACAGGCATCTTATCCGCATGGCTGTAACGGATCGTGCAGCCACGTCTCGATCCCTGAGTCAACAGATGGGGACGTTTGCAAGAACAACCATCTGCACGAACAGTTCGACGACGTTTGCAGCAGCATGGACTATCAGCTCGGAGACCATGGCTGCGGTTACCCCTGACGCTGCATCTTAGACAGGAGCGATTGCGATGGTGTACTCAAAGACGAACCTGGGTGCGCTAATGGCAAAACGTCATCTTTTCGGATGAATCCAGGTTCTGTTTACAGCCTCATGATGGTCGCAGCCGTGTTTGGCGACATCGCGATGAACGCACGATGGAAGCGTGTATTCGTCATCGCCATACTGGCGTATCACCCGGCGTGATTGTATGGGGTGCCATTGGTTACACGTCTTTGTCACCTCTTATTTGCATTGACGGCACATTGAACAGCGGGCATTACATTTCAGATGTGTTACGACCCGTGGCTCTACTCTTTATTTGATCCCTGCGAAACCCTAAATTTCATCAGGATAATGCACGACCGCATGTTGCAGGTCCTGTACGGGCTTATCTGGATACAGAAAATGCCCTGGCCAGCACATTCTCCAGATCTCTCACCAATTGAAAACGTCTGGTCAATGGTGGCCGAGCAACTGGCTCGTCACAATACGCCAGTCACTACTCTTGATGAACTGTGATATCGTGTTGAAGCTGCATGGGCGGCTGTACCTGTACACGCCATCCAAGCTCTGTTTGACTCAATGCCCAGGCGTATGAAGGCCGTTATTACAGCCAGAGGTGGTTGTTCCGGGTACCGATTTCTGAGGACCTATGCACCCAAATTGCGTGAAAATATAATCACATGTCAGTTCTACTATAATATATTTGTCCAATGAATACTCGTTTATCATCTACATTTCTTCTTGGTGTAGCAATTTTAATGGACAGTAGTGTAACATGGGAATTCCGGGTAATTAAGTGCATGTTTCACTTGTGACTTTCGATTTCGAATACAATTCGCAAGCCCTCTGGCAACCTCGACCCAATACTTCGTGAGAGCAAGAATAATGAGCTGTTTTACGAATTCCAAGCAACAGCACACAAAATAAGTCCCCGGGAAGATTCGAAGGAACTATGAGCGACATGGATTTGGATTCTTAACATCGTTTAGAGGTAAAACAAATGTGAGTCGTGCAGAATTGTACATAGTCCACATCTACCGTTTATTTTCTCTGTTAATGAACATAAGTTCCTGTTTCTTCTCTTCTGAATTCCCAAGTAAATTGATTACTATAAGGTATCGAATGATTAGTTAACTGTGTTTCTTCTTGCTTTCATCCCCACCAACATCCTCTCACATTCTCTTGGTAGCCGCGAAATTCTATTTGCATGTGGTACATGACTGCACGTAGACTCATTCAATATCTATGAGCAAAGTGCTTGATATCTTACTGTTTCGTGTGGGGCAAGGCTGATAACCAATAGCTTTTCATTCCACTGATGTAAGTTTTCCTTGCAAACTGCCAGTGTAAATGTTGTATCCCTTTGTATTGAAATTGTAGTCAAGATGGAAAATTTTATACCTCAATATTTCATATGCCATATGCTGCATGAGCGGGAGCCAATAGCAGTAGCTCTGAAATTTCCTGTCTTATTAAATCTGTGTGTTGTACCGAGACTCGAACTCGGGACGTAAACGTGCAAGTGCTCTACGGGGGCAAGTAGAAGGTAGGAGTTGAAGTACTGGCGAAAGTAAAGCTGTGAAGACGGATCGTGAGTTGTGCTTGGCTAATTTAGTTGGCAGAACAGCCTTGCCGCAGTGGTAACACAAGTTCCCGTCATAGCATCGAACTTAAGCGATGTAAGGCTGGGCTGACACTTGGATGGGTGACCGTCCTGTCTACCGAGCGCTGTTGGTAAGCGAGGAGCACTCAGCCCTTGTGTGGGGGGTTGAGGAGCTACTTGATTCAGAAATAGTGGCTCCGGTCCCGAAAACTTACAACGGCCGGTAAAGTGGTGTACTGACCACATGCCCCTCCGAATTCGCGTCAAGTGACGCCTATAGGCTGCGGAAGACACAGCGGTTGGTCCGTACCGTTGGGTCTTCCGAAACCTGTTTGGGCGGACGTTGAAGAGTTCTGTTGGTAGAGCACTTGTCTGCGAAAGGCAAAGGTCCAGAGTTGTAGTCTCGACTCGGCACATAGTTTTAATCTGTCATGAAGTTTCATATCAGCGTACACGTTGCTGCAGAATGAAAATTTCGTTCCAATTGCTAGCCTTGCTATCACTGCGCTGAGCTTATATTCAGCGCCGTTAGAAGCCCCTTCCACATCTGAAAGCTTCAAAAATGTGGAATTCTATATTGAATCTAATTGAAAGCCTTCAATATAGATAGCCTGTAAGGCGAACTTAGAAAGTATTGGGAGGTAACGCAACATAAAAACAAACCCGCTTACGCCCCTCCTCTTACAGCCCGTCTAAGAGGAGCACAAGCATTTCGGAACAGAGCTGGTCCTAGCGCAGCTAAGAATTAATACCATGGTTGCAAATATTTGGCAGCCGTTTGGCAGGGCGTTTACGTCCGCTTGTCTTCCTGAATTGTTCCAGTAAATGCATTTGGCATTCACTTTCCACTTCGATGTCTTGAGCAACATAATCCTCGTGGAAGATGAGACATTGAGACAGAAACATTAATTTTTGGAGTCCAGGACTACCACACATCACATAAATAACCACTTTCATCATCGTTTACGTAGCGTTATGACTCTCAGCAACTAGTATTCCGCAGGCCGGCGTGGCCGAGCGGTTCTACGCGCTCCAGTCTGGTCCCGCGCGACCGCTACGGTAGCAGGTTCGAATCCTGCCTCGGGCATGGATGTGTGTGATGTCCTTAGGTTAGTTAGGTTTAAGTAGTTCTAAGTTCTAGGGGACTGATGACCTCAGATGTTAAGTCCCATAGTTCTCAGAGCCATTTGAACCAACTAGTATTCCGATGAGACAGACCTGCTCGAAGAGGCGTCTCGTTTGCTCAGGTGTTCTGCACAGTTACTAAAACTCAAGAAAACCTTAAGACATTAACTCTTCAATCAGGCTCGACTGAGTAAGCTGTGCTAATGCCTGCTTTGCGACTACCGAGCTCCATCTCAAAACAAACGTCTCTGAAGACCTTCATCTCGATTGTCGGCAATGCGAATTTGAGCTTTCTTCGTGACGTGGGACCTGTAAGATAGAGGAATAGTTATGAAGTGAACAAACTAATATTGTTCTTCGGCGCTAAATCTCGGTAACAGAAATTAGGCACCCATGTAGTCATTTTCTGACACAAGCGTTAGCAACTTCAAACAGCTGTGGGTAGCTCAAAAAATGGGCAATCTTGTTGATTTAAAGCTGAATGAATACCTTTAATATCACTTTGGATTAGCGTTTGGTTTACCATGAATCCCTAGCTGGACCTCAAGACTTGCATTGCGCCTGAGTTGCTATAGAGCATGCACTGCCAGATATTCACACAGTTTAACGCATACATTTACCCTAAGGAGTCACACAATTACAGTAAAACACATTCCATCACAGCTAGCCACTGTGGATCGACGAAAACATACGAATGCCTGGCTAAAAAATTGCATGAAGAATCGCTTCCAAGAGGGAAACAAACAAACTACACTACTGGCCATTAAAATTTCTACACCACGAAGATGACGTGCTACAGACGAGAAATTTAAGCGACATAAAGAAGATGCTGTGATATGCAAATGATTATCTTTTCGGAGCATTCACACAAGGTTGGCGCCGGTGGCGACACCTACAAGGTGCTGACATGAGGAAAGTTTCCAACCGATTTCTCATATACAAACAGCAGTTGACCGGCGTTGCCTGGTGAAATATTGTTGTGATGCCTCATGTAAGGAGGAGAATGGGTACCATCACGTTTCCGACTTTGATAAATGTCGGATTGTAGCCTATCGCGATTGCGGTTTATCGTATCGCGACATTGCTGCTCGCGCTGGTCGAGATCCAATGACTGTTAGCAGAATATGGAATCGGTGGGTTCAGGAGCATAATACGGAACGGCGTGCTGGATCCCAACAGCCTCGTATCACTAGCAGTCGAGATGACAGGCATCTGATCCGCATGGGTGTAACGGATCGTGCAGCCACGTCTCGATCCATGAGTCAACAGATGAGGACGTTTGCAAGACAACAACCATCTGCACGAACGACGACGTTTGCAGCAGCATGGACTATCAGCTCGGAGACCATGGCTGCGGTTACCATTGACGCTGCATGACAGACAGGAGCGCCTGCGATGGTGTACTCAACGACGGACCTGTGTGTACGAATGGCAAAACGTCATTTTTTCGGATGAATCCAGGTTCTGTTTACAGCATCATGATGGTTGCATCCGTGTTTGGCGACATCGCGGTGAACGCACGATGGAAGCGTGTATTCGTCATCACCATACTGGCGTATCATCCGGTGTGATGGTATGGGGTGCCATTGGTTACATGTCTCGGTCACCTCTTGTTCGCAATGACGGCACTTTGAAGAGTGGACGTTACATTTCAGACGTGTTACGACCCGTGGCTCTACCCTTCATTCGATCCCTGCGAAACCCTACATTTCAGTAGGATAATGCACGACCGCATGTTGGAGGTCCCGTACGGGGCGTTTATGGATACAGAAAATGTTCGACTGCTGCCCTGATCAGCACATTCTCCATATCTCTCACCAATTGAAAACGTCTGGTCAACGGTGGCCAAGCAACTGGATCGTCACAATACGCCAGTCACTACTCTTGATGAACTGTGGTATCGTGTTGAAGCTGCATGGGCAGCTGTACCTGCACACGCCATCCAAGCTCTGTTTGACTCAATGCCCAGGCGTATGAACGCCGTTATTACAGCCAGAGGTGGTTGTTCCGGGTACCGATTTCTGAGGACCTATGCACCCAAATTGCGTGAAAATATAATCACATGTCAGTTCTAGTATAATATATTTGTCCAATAAATACCCGTTTATAATCTGCATTTCTTCTTGGTGTAGCAATTTCAATGGCCAGTAGTGCATAAAGCACTAATAATAACATTAAACAGTGGTGATCTATTATGATTGGATCACAAACCATATAATTAATTTTAAGCCATAATTATGTTTAGCATTTTTTGCGGAGTTTCACCCAAGAGCGACAAAACATTTTACACTATCCAGAGCGACGAGTAGTAGCCGGCGTCTTCGACAGAGGGAGAAGGATCGCAGCGCAGACGAGGCCGCTACCGCTTCCCAGCCAATGAGCCCCGCAGAGCTCTGGCGTGTGCGGCATCCACGGGCAGTCAGTCGGCCAAGAAATCTTTCGCAAAAACTTCACTGGAAGGAACTGTTATTACCGGTGTGACGGAAATAGCTGCACTTACATTACAATCATGACTTCAGTATTCAGATGAAAGGTGCTACAAAAATTCAGGCAACCAGTGGCGTCGACCACCTGACATTGCATTCCGATCAGATTGTAGAGCATGGGCGTAGATGTCACACAACTTCATCAACTGGACTGAATCCTATTTTTCCGTAATTTAATACATTAAACATCGTCTCTTTGCTAATAGTAGAAGTCTGTTGGAAGCTCAGAGATAAATCACGTAATTTTTTCGGCTACCAGAAACGCCAGTCATTACAGAAATATTTGCGTGAAAGAAGTCGTGGCTGCCTGTCCTGATCACAACAGTTTCTGCTCGACGAGCCCGCGTCCACCTAACACTAGCCAGCACCAGCCCAGCTGATCACAGCACGTGGCACGTCTAGCGCGTTTAACATTAGTTGCGACTTTTTAACTTTTGGCTGACCGGAGGTGGGACGTGACGTCGTTACACAGGTAACACCAATGGCGAGCCGGTTTTCCCTACCACGCCGCCAATGGTTCGGCTAGTAAAGCGCCTATGTTGCCGCACCATGAATAAAAAGTACCACATGGTGTCACGCATCAGATGTACCAAAAGTTCCTCAGATCTCATTTCAATGTCGTGTTATCTGGCGTTTAAGTGTTCTGTTGTCATGAGGTATTGTGAACAAGTGTTTCGTGTTGACGTTGCATTAATAAAAACAGTGCATACATCTGAATGCAAGATTTGCAATAAAAGTGTCGCCCACCGTTCACCGGCTGGGAAGATAACGTTCTGCTGCAAAACATTCCTCAGAATTCGGCAACAGTAATGGACAAAACGCCATACCATTCTGTTGGGGTGCATAAAGCTCCACCAATAGACTAAAGCGGATATTTTGCCCTGGGTACAAAGAAATGTTCGATGAGATAAAGTTGAACCTGCCATGTATTAGGCGATGTTAATGGAACTTGTAGCGCTGTAGAAGCCAAAATTCCACGCTCACAGGTCGACGAACTGGCTAACGGTACAGGGAATAATTTACTCAGAGTTCCTCCATATCATGCTCATTTAAATCCGACAGACTATATGAGTCTATGTGATAATAAATATAGCAAAAATCAACAAGAAATTTACGCTTACTGGACTGAAATGCTGCCAAAACAGCCACTAGTAACGTTACACGGCAGGACTGGTCATGAGTTGTCAGCCATACCAAGAAGGTAGTTGAAGAGGCATTGATTCATGTAGGACTGTGACGAGCTTTGAGAATACGTAACTTCTCTTGTTGCCATAATAAAATCTGATTCTTTTGTCAAGACATAGCGCAGTTTAGAAATATTCACCTCACTGACGTTCCAGTCTAGTTCCTGAAATCCTGAAATAGTGTGTTATCAAAGTAACATATAAGTGCAAGTCGGGTCAGTAGTTTATGAAACAGCTAATAATATATTGAAACTTCTTCACTTATATTGTTAGAAAACCCAAAGCGGTTCTCGTTTCATCAGCTGTCGATGACCGTTAATAATTACACTGTTTCACTGAAAAAATTTGTAGTCTCATGAATATCGAGGTAGATATGGAAGTTTCGTATATTAATCATATAACAAAACACTCTTGACTTTGCGCGCTATCATTTGCCAAAATCTCAAATCATTTATGAGTTAGGAGTAATTTATGAATATTTCATTCTAGTTTTTTCACTGACCTACGAGTTCATGACGGCGCACTTTACATACAGGGTGATTATAATTAAACATTCAAAGCGCTGTAGAAATGGCACCAATGGTCAGAATGACGTCAAATTGCAACGGAATATTATAGGAGAACAGGGAAAACGTATGGCAGAAGAAAAATGAATAGCTACAAAATGTAGCTGCAAGCATCATAATTTATAAGTGGTCGACTTCAAGTGACAAATGAATCATACATCAATGTACGTTTGACACTAAACAAGCTGTACTGCTCAGTGTGTTTGGGTGTACAGGTGTGATACTGTTAGTTACGTAAGCCCATCTATCACGGCAAGGTCACATGACATGGGATGGGAAAAATCGGTTCTTAACTGTCCTGAGGCCAAAAACCGCATAAAAAGTATCCATCAAAATCAAATCTGATTATTAATTTGCTTGTGAGTGGCACAAAACGTGCGGTCCACAGTTTTCTGCAACAAGTTGAAATCGAGAAACTGAATGTTTCACAACTCATCGAAGTGTTGTATTTAGGCTGTTTAGGTTTCTATGTTGGTAACGCCACGTAGCGCTCTGTATGAAAATCACTGACAGTGCCGTGTGCAGTCTGTGTCTGGTTTGCATTGGTGGAGTATTTGCTATTGTAGTGTTGGGCAGTTGGATGTGATTGTCCTATCACACTTCCCTGTGGATATTACCTTTACATCTGTCGATTTAGTTCCGTTAAGGGCGACATGTCGAGTTCTATCTGCAAGAAAGTCTCGAATTCAATCGCAGGTCTGCTCCGATACTCCGTAAGCTCGTATTTTATTCATTAAACGGCAATGCTGGACGGTATCAAATGCTTACTGAACTCAAGGAACACGGCATCAACCCGAGCGCCGTTGTCCATTGCGCTGTGGATCTCATGGAGGAACAGAGCGACCTGTGTTTTACAGGATGTCTGTTTGCGGAATCCATTTTGATTTTTATAGAGGAGGTGTTCATTTTCCAAGAACGTCATAATTCTTTAGCATAAGACATGTTCCATAATTCTACACCAGATTGACGTCAATGATATGGTTCTGTAACTGTGTGGATCTTTCTCACGGCCTTTCTTAAAAACGGGGAACGAGCTGCGCTTTTTTCCAGTCGTTAGGTATCTTTCGTTGCTCAAGCGATCGACGATAAATTACCGCTAGAAGGGGTGCATGTTCCTTCCCACAATCTTTATTCAATCATAGGTATCATGGTTCTGAAGTATTTCCACTGCTAAGCGAATGTAGCTGCTTTTCAATTCCGCGATCAGTGTAGCGGCAGCCGCCGAGTCGAGAGGACGCGCAGCAGAGCAGCAGCAGCACTTGTGTGATAAACTGTAAATTAATTTAGTCTTTCTGTCTTGTTCACGTGCTTCTGCAAAGTGAACTGTACGTGTGTATTTTACCATGTAGCCGTATGTCCTACAGGGTATTGAGACGAACTCTAGTACAAGCTGCCGGCACCTGAGTAGCCAACCTGTTCTAAGCCGAGGTACGATTATGTGTATCCTCCATGTGAACCGCTGCTGTCCCTACAAACCTGCAACGAGTGCAGGGATATACCTCTGCGGGGAGGATCTTCTCGATGGTTTTTTTACCAGACCATCACAATTATGGGATTTCTGTCATCAGTCCTCTTTACTGATGAAGCAATTTTACTAGAACTGGCATCATCAATTAGCATGATCGTCATTTGTGCGCTGCAGACATGCCTCGGGGAATGGTTGATGCGTATCACCAGCATCGCTTCAACATCAATATTTGGGCAGTGTTTCTTTGCGACCACATACGTAGACCGGTTATTGTACCACAACGCCTCGAGGGAGGAATGTACCTGGACTTCCTGCAGAATACTTTCCCTTGGCTGTTTGAGAATGTGCCTCTGGCAGTAGGATAGGTTATGTAGCTTCTGCATGACAGTTCGCCTCCGCCTCAACACATCTTCCCCAGATTATGGATATGTGTCGGAGATCCTGTAGCCTGGCCTGCTAGATCACCGGACTCAAACCTACCCGATTTTTACCTCTTGGTGCACCTGAAATGCGTTGCGTGCTGAACCAGTTCCTGACGTGCAGCCCCTTCAGCAGCGTTGCCCGACGCCTGTGACGCTATTCGGAGAGACACCGACACGTGAGAAACGGTGCCGTAATCCCTGATGTGGCGTCTGGACGCGTGCACCGCGTGCTGTGGAGGCAGACGTGGCTGCGATGCAGCTCTTTACTGTGTTCTGGGGCGATTCGCTGTCGTTGCACGTACACCGTCCATTTCCTGACACTTGTCCAGAGGACCTTTCTTCCCCCATTTCCAGTCAGAAACCGGTCCCTGCAGTTTGTCGTTTTTATTCATGTTTAGCGTGTGTACCGGGTCTATATGTCGAAGACAGTTCTGGGCGCCTCGGTAGGGCTTCTGTTACGTGTTCCTGTAGTGCCATGTCACTATGAGGTGCTGTTTCTTTTATCGGATTGTATTAAGATGGATTCTAAGGGGCGTCTCTCCGCTTGCAATGAAAATGTGATGCAGCGGACACAGGAGGCATTTATCTGGTGGCGCCGCCGGACGGCCCATATAACCAGTGTATCCGGTCCCATATCGACTCCAGGCTTCCCTGCTCGAAAATACTAATGGCAGACAGATCCCGCCCCGGTTCCTGTGGGAACAACTGCGTACTCAGATCGCTTGCACACTTGCATGAAAGATGTCTCAGACGTTCAAATGAGACTAGTAGCTACGACTGAAACACTGATACATTTTCTAAATATGATAGTGCACACCGTAGGTCTAGAGAGATCCGAGACGGATTTATTCCTGTCGTATAAGCGACGTCAGAGCGGCAACAACGGTGGCAGCTTCAACTGACAATTGTAAATAAAAGATGTGCATTGGAAAAATCAGTTCTGAGCAGGCAGTATTAAATACACTCCTGGAAACTGAAATAAGAACACCGTGAATTCATTGTCCCAGGAAGGGGAAACTTTATTGACACATTCCTGGAGTCAGATACATCACATGATCACACTGACAGAACCACAGGCACATAGACACAGGCAACAGAGCATGCACAATGTCGGCACTAGTACAGTGTATATCCACCTTTCGCAGCAATGCAGGCTGCTATTCTCCCATGGAGACGATCGTAGAGATGCTGGATGTAGTCCTGTGGAACGGCTTGCCATGCCATTTCCACCTGGCGCCTCAGTTGGACCAGCGTTCGTGCTGGACGTGCAGACCGCGTCAGACGACGCTTCATCCAGTCCCAAACATGCTCAATGGGGGACAGATCCGGAGATCTTGCTGGCCAGGGTAGTTGACTTACACCTTCTAGAGCACGTTGGATGGCACGGGATACATGCGGACGTGCATTGTCCTGTTGGAACAGCAAGTTCCCTTGCCGGTCTAGGAATGGTAGAACGATGGGTTCGATGACGGTTTGGATGTACCGTGCACTATTCAGTGTCCCCTCGACGATCACCAGTGGTGTACGGCCAGTGTAGGAGATCGCTCCCCACACCATGATGCCGGGTGTTGGCCCTGTGTGCCTGGGTCGTATGCAGGCCAGATTGTGGCGCTCACCTGCACGGCGCCAAACACTCATACGACCATCATTGGCACCAAGGCAGAAGCGACTCTCATCGCTGAAGACGACACGTCTCCATTCGTCCCTCCATTCACGCCTGTCGCGACACCACTGGAGGCGGGCTGCACGATGTTGGGGCGTGAGCGGAAGACGGCCTAACGGTGTGCGGGACCGTAGCCCAGCTTCATGGAGACGGTTCCGAATGGTCCTCGCCGATACCCCAGGAGCAACAGTGTCCCTAATTTGCTGGGAAGTGGCGGTGCGGTCCCCTACGGCACTGCGTAGGATCCTACGGTCTTGGCGTGCATCCGTGCGTCGCTGCGGTCCGGTCCCAGGTCGACGGGCACGTGCACCTTCCGTCGACCACTGGCGACAACATCGATGTACTGTGGAGACCTCACACCCCACGTGTTGAGCAGTTCGGCGGTACGTCCACCCGGCCTCCAGCATGCCCACTATACGCCCTCGCTCAAAGTCCGTCAACTGCACATACGGTTCACGTCCACGCTGTCGCGGCATGCTACCAGTGTTAAAGACTGCGATGGAGCTCCGTATGCCACGGAAAACTGGCTGACACTGACGGCGGTGGTGCACAAATGCTGCGCAGCTAGCGCCATTCGACGGCCAACACCGCGGTTCCTGGTGTGTCCGCTGTGCCGTGCGTGTGATCATTGCTTGTACAGCCCTCTCGCAGTGTCCGGAGCAAGTATGGTGGGTCTGACACACCGGTGTCAATGTGTTCTTTTTTCCATTTCCAGGAGTGTAGTAAATGTGGGACAGTAATGCTCTAAGCTTCAAAATACTGAAAGCATTTAGCGAAAGGTAACAATTTACCATTTTTTCTTCTTCTAGAACTATTATTCAAAACGAACTTCTCAAACATCTAAATACGAGTATACGTGAATACCTTTTACATACAATAATACATTCATCAGCCTTGTGGTAATCATAGCGTCAACAAAGCACCAAAATTTTAAAACAAATCAGTGGTATACGGTCGTTGTGGCCGAGCGGTTATAGGCGCTTCAGTCCTGAATCGGCTGCTGCTGCGGTCGCAGGTTCGAATCCTGCCTCGGGCGTGGATTTGTGTGATGTCCTTAGGTTAGTTAGGTTTAAGTAGTTCTAAGTCTATGGGACTGATGACCTCAGATGTTAAGTCCCATAGTGTTCAGAACCATTTGAACCATTTGACGCATTTGAATCAATGGTATAAACTTACAAGGGGAGGCCATGACGTTGGGATCACGAATTTACTGTTTAGTAGGCTATTAAAACAACATAATGTGCAAATGGTAAGGTGCACTACTCTGGTAATGCCGAAAAAATCGCAAGAGGAGTTTTACGCATCTGTTATGTGCGTCATGTATCTGTGCGTAGGTGATGTTGCAGTTCATGGTGGTCAATTGGTCAGCGCTCGGGCTTCGTCAGGCAAACGGATATGAAGCAACGGTTCGACTCCCACTTCAGACATTCATTTTTTTAGCACAAATGTAGATTCTGTGATATTCAAAAAATTTGCACCCATACTGTTCTTCTTGCTACATTAGCATCGTCTCACAGCTACGCAGGTTAAGTGCCAAATGGGTCGTGCCGCTGCTCGAAGCGTCGAGGTGCGAAGTAGTTCCGGGTACCGTACCAGACTGCACGTATGAGGGGTTTCGCAGAGCACGACATGCATAAATTTTCAGGAAAACTCTATGCATCTCTTCAAATACTTGTCGACAGCTATAATTAAAATGTAAACTTTCACGGCCGGAAATATAATGTCCATTATAATTATCCGGGCTGTTATGCCGTGGTCGGTTGATGAATTCTGCGGTGATTCCCAACGTTTCGTCTCCGACTGCGGGAGACATCTTCAAGGGAGTCCGTAGCTAGTGATTGTCAGTAGCGGGCCAGTGTGTGTGTTGGACCTTCCATCAAGCTACGGACCCCCTTGAAGATATCTCCCGCAATCGGAGACGAAACGTTGGGAATCACCACAGAATTCATCAACCGACCACGGCATAACAGCCCGGATAATTATAATGGACAAGCTGTAATTATGTTTGTTTTAATAATTAAATTAAAGTAAAAATAGTAAGTAGTCAGATAACATGAACTTCACTAAAACTTCAAGCAAATACATATGTGTTTTTTTTTAAAAAAAACTATATTACCTCTCAAGTGTAATACAAATTAAATAATATGAATAGTGATGTGAAGTTCGTTGTTGATCTCTTCAATCAATTTTTGTATTACAGAGACCAGACAGCTCTGAGACCGAACATGCTAAACTATCTTGCCGCCACCACTTGACCAACATGGACTGTTAACGTCCAACACCTGCGTATAGATGCATCCGATACGTAACAGACGAGTAAAAGGTTTCTTGCATAATATCGTAGATAAATATTGCCTTTACTAATATATTTCACTGTAAAAGGCACACAATAAGAACATAAGTAACGAACATCGAAAACACTAATCATAGTACTAATTCATCATCAGAACGAGGAAACAATGAAAGACTTTTCTTTTTCGTAAAGCCAGAATATTTCTCAACTTATACTAAACACGAATCCAAATAAGCTATATACCTTAAAAAATTTGAGCTACTTTATTCTAAGAGACCTCCTCCAAATCCGAGGTCGCAAATAAAGAGGCAATGCCGTACATAAACCAGAAGGATGGTGAACAACGCCTCTTGGACACGAATCAGGTACTGATAACGTTACAGTCATATTACTATGCTCCCACGGCAGTGATTACACAGTGGGTACTTTTCACCACGAACAGAGACACTGCTGAGCGCCTCCAGCCACAAACAGAGCCCACTCATGCCCGTTTTGCGTGCCAATTCCACTAGTTACCACAGCTGACTATCACTATGTATACGTAACTTCCATACATAAAGCCTTATCAACGGTGACACGCATAGCTAACCACAGAACACAGTCCACCGCCCACAGCTGGGGCTGGATAGGAAAAATGTCCCATGTGAACAATGCCATTGTTTCAAAATATGGTAGTGCACAACGTCCATCTAAAAAGATTTATTCGACGGATTTTATTCCTGGCGTATAAACGACTTCAGCGTAGTAACAATGGTAATCCATGAACTAAGAACTGTAAACAAAAGATGTCCAATCGACCAGTCAGTTGTCAGCAGACAGTGTTAAGTAGTGAATGCGGGACAGTAATGTTGTCCAAGTAAACTTCAAAATACCTAAAGATTTAGTAAAGGCAACACAAGTCTACTTTTTTCTTTTTCTAAAATTATTCCTTAATACGAATTTCTCAAGCACCTAATTATAAGAATACATGACTATGTTTTATACATGACCGTAGAATCACTCAGTCTGGTGGTAGCATGGCGTGAACAAAGCACTTGCCAACTGCGCCTCCTGTTTGCCCACAGCGCTCCGTCGTTCTGTTCCAGCGGCAGATTGATTGCTTCCTTTCGCCCCAGCTAACATCATGTGCGTCGTCCACTTCCTTGGTGGACAAAGAGAGCACACAACTACAGAGCACTACGGAGACACTCCTCTGGAATCGATACTTGGAGTCGATCCCCGAACCGCTTGCCCTTCCCCACCTAACTGGGAGCAACGCGGCCGATTATCTGGAACACGATGATACACGAACACAACCACTGTCTCGGTAAGACCGCAGTAAATGAGTCGTGATTAATGCACAAAATGGTTCAAATGGCTCTGAGCACTATGCGACTTAACTTCTGAGGTCATCAGTCGCCTAGAACTTAGAACTAATTAAACCTAACTAACCTAAGGACATCACACACATCCATGCCCGAGGCAGGATTCGAACCTGCGACCGTAGCGGTCACGCTGTTCCAGACTGAAGCGCCTTTAACCGCACGGCCACACCGGCCGGCGATTAATACACAGTAAATGAATATATGCAATGGCCTGTCCTCTGATTGGAAGCTATCTCTTACTTAAAGGAAGACAAAAAGTAAGGGATACTCCTGTTTACTACTTGCAATGGCCTGTCTTCTGATTGGAAGCTATCTCTTACTTAAAGGAAGACAAAAGGTAAGGGATACTCCTGTTTACTACTTGCATTTCGCGCGTCACGGTCTTTTGCTTTCTTAATAAATCTGAAGTGAGCAATTCATAACGCATACTAAATGATGATAAGTTCTATGCTGAGAGACACTAAATTCTGTTATCTGCATTGTCGGAAAAGATAGTAGGCAATATGGCAGCACTTCGGCAACGCGCGATGAAATGGATCACTGGTGACTCAAATGGCTCTAGCACTATGGGACCTAACATGTGAGGTCATCAGTCCCCTAGACCTAGAACTACTTAAACCTAACTAACCTAAGGACATCGCACACATCCATGCCCGAGGCAGGATTCGAACCTGCGACCGTAGCAGCCGCGTGGTTCCGGACTGAAGCACAGATGACTTTCTGCTGTTTTAAAGAAGAGTGTCCATCTTTTTCAATAGCAGTTAGAAACAACTTACGCTGTGCTTGAAAGTTACATTCATTATTTGTATTACAAAATAGATCAGTTTGAAATAATAACTAAAGAAGGGAAAAATCTACTAATGGATCCGGAAAAATTAAAGGAATGTTGAATCTAATGCCGATGGTGACAATAAAGACGATCCAGCAACAGAGGAAGTGAACTCTGGCATTTCTGAAACACGGTGAAACCAAGTAGTATCTGGTGAGGAAGGTCCTGAAATGAATGAAAATGCACGTCCATTCACAATGTTGTTTAAGAAAATTTCAATGACGATAAATGACCGTGAGTAACAGCTGTCCGTGAAAATTAAGACACTCTTGTAGATGACGATGAGATGACCATGCGAATGAGCGCAAATAAACAATACCTTAGCTGAAATGGTTCAAATGGTTCAAATGGCGCTGAGCACTATGGGACTTAACACCTGAGGTCATCAGTCCCCTAGAACTTAGAACTACTTAAACCTAACTAACCTAAGGACATCACACACATCCATGCCCGAGGCAGGATTCGAACCTGCGACCGTAATGGTCGCGCGGTTCCACACTGTAGCGCCTAGAACCGTTCGGCCATACCGCCCGGCGCACCTTAGCTCAACCTGATAAATCGTTTCCTGAGTAAATTCATACTACTCTTGCCGAACGTGACTGGACACTGTTAACGGGTATGGACAAGAGTGAGAAACAGTTTGCTGCTCTAATTAATACCACTCTTAGTGAGCCACATAAGGAATTAGCCGTTCGTGTGGATGCGTGTTTTCAAGTATTTCTACTGAAATTTCGGAACTTTAGAGAACCTACGATGACCTCCTGAAGGCAGCAAAGAAGTTGACAAGCGATGTACAGTCACTGCAATCAGCGCAGTCAACGATAGAAACCACTGTACGCCAGCTGTCTCAGAGAGTTGAGAGTTTAGTACTTGACCCTGAGGTAGTGGTGTGGGAGTGCTTAGACGCTCAAGGTAAAAAATTCTCCAACTAATTCAACAAATGGTTGGAAGAAAAAGATAAAGAGGTTAACGAATAGTTAATACCCAGTGTAAAGATACTGTACAACGATTTAAGCAGAGGCAACGCTCATATCGGTTAGTGTGGATGAAACCACTCAAAATAACCTAGCAGATATAAAGCATCTACTCAATCATAACATTCCGGAGTGGTGCGAGCGTGTATCCGCTGAAGTCAAGTCAGTGACATGCACCGCGAGGTTAAGGCGAGTAAGGACCGTCGCATACGATGATTTGGAATACTTTCTTTCGGTAGTAGATTTGATCGATCTGATACAAGAAGATTTAAAAATATGCTAACTGGAAGGGCGCCGCGCAGCCTGTTACACCGGCTCGGACGCCAAGAGCCACGGTCGCGGCTGTGGCAACGTCGTAGCGCCGCAGCCAGCGTCGGCGAATCGAAACAATCGTCCAAGGAAGAATAACTACCGGTCCAACGCTGGATACCATACAAACTGCAATTTGACCCAGCAGAATCAGTAGCATTCAAATTTTGCTACTAATTAGCAACAAAGTCGTGAAAATCGGCTACCGATACGAAATTCTAATCATGATAACAGAACGAATAATGCGCGGCGTACAGCTAGCTAATTGGTCACCTCCTTGAACCACTAGTAATGACGGCAGGCACGCAAACGATCTGGAACCGTTACCCAATTGGTCACGACCTGAGAATCATGCCATTCGTATTGTTGAAGAGACAGGTGGACCACACACAGACAACGAACGAAGTGTCGAAATAGATAAGAGTTTACACGATTATTTTGATTCACCTGTGCGCACTGCGGCGCTGTGCCGTTACCATAAGGGTGCTGATGACCTCGATGTTGAGCGCCCATAAACCCCAACACACACACACACACACACACCGTTACCATAGCCGCATCCGTTTAATGTGCAAAGCTGCGTGGCGCAGTTCTCGTTAGCATATTTTGAAATCTTCTTGTATCACATTGGTCGAATCTAGGACCGAAAGAATGTTTTCCAAATCATCGTACATTAATCGGCTATTTTTCTTTAAAATCCGCAGCACATTTTTGTGTGCGACAGGTTGGCCCAGTATCTTATCTTATTGATACAGTGCCCAAAATATTTTCTCAAGCTTCGGGACTAAACAATTCCATCCGAAGACGATCCTGGGTAGCTATTGACCAAAATATAGCCAGGAACGTTTTCTCAAACTCGTCACATTAAATAATATTTGTCGGCACCAACAGCTGCCCTCAGTGGCCTTTCGCCCTGAATATATGCTGTGACAAAGCAGAGTATTCTGTCTTTCATCCCAAAATCAAGGCAACACACTTCTACAAGCCTTTGTAAAGACATCGACGTTTGAGGATTTCTGTTCAACCGGATAACTGAAACTGGTGATATTTTAGTAGGCTTCCTTCGAGAAGAATCGCAGCTAAAGTGAGTGCTGCCCCCACCGGTTAGTTGATATACCTTGAATGGGGACTAGCCGATGCTTCTTCATTCGGGTTGGTTCGGTGGTACGCATCACCTGACTCGAATGTAATTTGCTGCGGGAGGCCGCGGGGCAACGGTACGTCACTCGCCGTAACCTCGCGGTGCAAGTCACTGACTTGACTTGAGCGGTCACGTGTTCGCGCCACTACGGAATGTCATGACTAAATAAACACTTTATTACACTTTAAAACAGGTCATTTTGAATGGTTTCAACCATAGCAGCCGATACCAGTGTTGCCTCTGTCTGAAGTCACTGTACAGTATCTTTCCATTCACTGAATTAGTTGGAGAATTTTTGACCTTGAGCGTCTAAGCGCTCCGGTACCATTTCCCCAGAATCAAGTACAAAATTCTCAACTCTCTGAGAGAGCTTGTGTGTAGTAGTTTCTATTGTTGACTGCACTGTCGGCAGTGACTATATATATCGCTTGTTAACTTCTTTAGTGTCCCCGATATGTCTTCGTATGTTTTCTGAAGTTCCGAAATGTTTGTAGGAATATATGACAAACAGGTACCAACGCTAGCGGCTAATTACTTATCTGGCTCAGTAAACGTGATCTTAAGGGGACTTGGAACGCCCTGTGCCGACAATGTTAAATTTAGTGAGTAGGCTTCCCTGTAATTTAGGAACCACTGTAGCCATTGACATGACACTTTTACAGGACATTAAAATATGTTCTGAATCTACTGAACTACAATAATTGCATTTCAGCCACTGCTTTCGTAAATACTAATTTTTAATCACACGCTTAAAATTATGTGTAGTTTTTTGTACGTTATCCTAAATAGTTTTAATTATACATAACATTATGTTCTTCTTTTAGTTCAGTAGACTCAAGATATGTATGTTATTATTTCCTGGTGTACTTTTTTGTGCGTTATCCTAAATAGTTTTAATTATACATAACATTATGTTCTTCTTTTAGTTCAGTAGACTCAAGATATGTATGTTATTATTTCCTGAAAATCTGAAAATACTCGAAGTGGTTTCTGAATTTAGGGAAAAATGCAACAGAAAATGTAAATTTTCAGAAACGGCTTATAAAGTTTCAAAAGACTGTAACTCACTTAATATATATTTTTTTTTTTTATTTTTAATCACTCAGAAGCACTCTGCACCGTACTGTATATCATTCTCTTGATCTTTTTCCCAGTTTTTTCTTCTTTTCTTCTTTCTGGACTCCTTAGTGGCCAACTGTGCTACATGCTCTGCTTTATCAATGCGAACCTTGTCCATCCGTTCAAGTTGTCTGATGCAGTTTGCTCCAGAATTAAATCCCATATGCTGCAGCACTTTCACCTTACCAATGTTGCATCATTAAAAGCAATAACAGCCTCACTGACTCCCCAATTTAATGTCCTCATTCAAACGATATCATTCTTTGGTAAGCGAGTCCATATAAGTTTATTAAACAACTCATTGGAATTTTGAGTCTAACCATGCAGACACTTCTTCAGTAATTCAGCATTTGCCAGGTCTCTGTAAATAGGTTTTATAATATTCATGACTGCTGCTGGGATGGAATGTTTATGGATGTATGAACTGTTTCAGTGCTCGGCATTGCAATAATTGCACCATGAATCAGGCCCAGGAGGGAAAACGTGTGTACTGGGTTTTCATCAGTTGACAGTCTGTGGAAGAATGTAGCCCATACTGCCTGCTTCATTTTCAACAAATTTTCAGTATTATTTCTAATGGCCATCGCATAATACTGCTGTAATTCATCAGTCATTTGGTCTGTCAGTCTTCCTCTTGTGGTTTTACCATCAGAAAGTTTATTGTCTCTCAAACTTTGTTTCAACTTCCTCAACCTAGTGCCCATCCTCTTGTGGACATGACCAACACATAAATATTATTTTCTTTGGAAAATGCCAATTTTATAATGAGACAAAAATCCGAAAATGTGAAAAAAATTTCCGTTTTAATTCCCCTTAATTTGAGGGGTAAAATGTTTGTCACTCTTGTCCATATCCGTTAACAGTGTCCAGCCACGTTCGGCAAGAGCTGTATTAATTTGCTCAAGAAACTGTTTCTCAGATTCAGCTCAGGTATTGTTTATTTGCGCTCATTCGCATGGTCATCTCTTTGACATCGACAAGCGTGCTATTAATTTTCATGGACAACTGTTACTCATATTCATTTATCATCATTGTAATTTTCTTAAATAACGTTGTGACTGGATGTGCCTTTTCAATAGTTTCAGGAATTTTCTGCCTAGATGCTGCTTGTATCAACATTGCCTAAGTTCACTTCCTCTGTTGCCGGATCGTCTTTATTGCCGGTATCGGCATCGGTATCAGATTCAATATTCATTTTTTTCCTAGATCTATTGGTACAACTTTCCTCATTTTCGTCATTGTTTGAAAATATCACTATTATCTGAAACTGTCGAAAATTATTTCTAATTACTACTGAAAAAGACGGACGCCCGTTTTTAAAAGAGCAGAAAGTCATCTATGATCTATTTTATCGCGCGTTGCCAAAACTCTGCCGTATTGGGTACTACATTTTACAACAACGCAATTAACAGACTTCAGTGTCTCTCAACATACAACTTAATATCATTTAATATGCTTTATGAATTGCTCAATGAGATGTTTTTCAAGATTACAAAAGACAGTGACGCGCGAAGTGCAAGCATTAGACAAGAGTATCTCTTACCTTTGATTTTTCTCTTTTCTTCAGTGATGTGTTACAGTTCCCGAATATCGTGCAGTAAAATTTCTTCTTCATACGTTTTTCTTGATACAAGTTTCATTCCATCAGCCTTCCTTCAGATGATATATCGCACCACCATATTTTTTATTTTTTTTTAAATTTCTTGGTGTCATGAAAGAGAAAAGACGTAAGATGTAATTCCAAACATTAATAAAAGTTTCCGAGTAAGTTTTCCGTGCCCCACGCTTTGAGAGGCAGATGAAGCGTTTCCATCCGTTCTTTAGATGAGACATTACTTAAAAGGGCGGGAAGAATTTAACAGCTTGCAACTGGACCAGTTTAGAACAATCGAACTGTGGTGACCCGGAGGGAACCTTCATTGAGGATGAATAATTTTACTAAAATTCCAAATTATATATTTTATCACAGGAAAATTCCCTGCTTTTACACAACAATTTGCCTTTTGAATTCCCCATTCTTTACTTGCAGATCTTCGTGGCATTAGGCTGTTGAGTATGTTGAATACGTCATTGATCGAAAAAAGGAATCCGATCAGACACACGCACATTTAACTGTAATATATAGCATACAGCCGAGAAATGACCGGAATGAATATCTCAAGTGGTTTAGGACACTTAACTGGAAAGTGATTAACGAAAGGAAACTAATTCTGTCCCACCGTTCGTGTCCGAACGATATACCGCCAGCCTCGCCTAAGTTTGTCTGCCATGTGTAGGAAAAGTAGCATAAAGACAAGGTTATGGCTTGAATTAATTGCGGAGCCGACGCAACAAATCGATGTAAATAATTTTTTCCATACAAACATAGATACATCTACAACACTTGCATCCGCTCAGCTCGAGTTCCAACGGAAAAAAAAGAAAAAGGAAAAATGATACTATAATAAGAAGATAAAAGAACAGCGCTCATTTCCTTTTGTTTCGATGGCTTTGCAGTCACCACTTTTACTGCTTTACTACTAGTTTGAGTATGTTAAATGCAATATTTAAACACACATTAAAATCATTGTCCCTTTTATAACTACAGTATAGTTTTCCTTTTTTACATATCATTACATTTTCCATTATTAGAATAAAAATTAGGGCAAAAATTAATGAAACTTTTTTTCGGAAGGTCAGGCATCTCATTATTCATGGAAAAATGAAACACAATCGTTTTATGATGTGTCGACAGAAGTGCCGACACAGTGTTATTTTGAGGGGGCCGATAGGCACGCTATAAGCTCACGCAGAATATCTTGAAGTCTGAAACAGGACGCTCAATGAATTGCTATAAAGAAAAGTACGTTGCTTTGGGAATACTTAACTTTTATATCGTCCTTTGGTTTACAACGTTCTTGATGAGACATTTCATACGATAAATATCAAACTATGTAAGGCTAATGGCGCCTTGCTAGGTCGTAGCCATGGACTTAGCTGAAGGCTATTCTAACTGTCTCTCGGCAAATGAGAGAAAGGCTTCGTTAGTGTAGTCGCTAGCAAAGTCGACGTACAACTGGGGCGAGTGCTCGTCCGTATCTCGAGACCTGCCTTGTGGTGGCGCTCGGTCTGCGATCACACAGTGGCGACACGCGGGTCCGACATGTACTAGTGGACCGCGGCCGATTTAAGCTACCACCTAGCAAGTGTGGTGTCTGGCAGTGACACCACATTCCTCCCCGCAAATCGGCGAACGGTCGTGTGATAAGGCTTCCGCCCGCCGTGGGGAGGACCCCATGTTGACGTATGCGATGAGGTGGGGAGCCTAACAACAGGCGAGGCTGTGCCACCCGCACCCGGCCATTCGGTCCGAGGGGAGCTAGGAAACGCCTGAAAACCTAGTCCAGGGTGCACGTCAACATGCGGTGTATGCGCCCGGAAAGAGACAGGAGGGGCCGAAGGGTCGACCTCCATTGCGTCGGGGTACCCGACGCGCGATGACGTCATGTGGTCCGGAGCGGGCAAGAGTTCCATGGCGGAGGGCAGCTGGTCACGGGAAGCGATCGGCGGCGCGTGACCCAGGGAGGCGCTTGGCGGCTGCAGCGAAGCGTCCACTGCGGGCGGCGCCGGCTGGAGGACAGGCGGCGGCGGCGGCGGCGGCGGAGGCGGCGGCGGCGCGGCGCCATGGGGCAAAATGGAAGGCATCGTCGGTAACACCTGGGGATGAGGCGAGCCAGTAGATGGGTCCCCAGGGCGCTGACCGGACGGCACCGTCGCTGAAAGCAGACGGGGAGCGGCAGAACCCGTGCGACGACAGAGGCGCAGCTGATTGAGATGCCAACGCACCTCACCAGAGGCCCCCAAAACCAAATACATCGCGCGGCCGAGGCAGCGAAGAATGCGCCCTGCGAGCCAACACCGTGAACCTCGATAGTTGCGATAGACTACAACGTCGCCTGGAGCAAAAGCAGAAGTCTGCCGCTGCACAGGAACCTGATGCGGCGGATGCAGCAAAGACATCAAGGTTCGATGAGGACGACCGTGGAGCAACTCAGCCGGTGAGCGACCATCTCGGGGCTGAGAGCGATCCGATGACAAAAAGAGCAGCAAGGCGTCCTCCCGAGAATGCGACTCTGTCAAATTCAACATCTGTGACTTGAAAGTCCGGACCAATCGTTCAGCGGCACCGTTTGACTGAGGCGAAAACGGCGCGGATGTCAGATGTTGAATACCATTGGCCTGGCAGAATGACTGAAATTCTGCGGACATGAATTGTGAGCCATTGTCGGAAACAATAGTCTGCGGAAAACCTTCAATGCAAAAGATAGCAGACAACGCTTGGATGGTGGTAGAGGACGTTGTGGAAGACATCCGGACAACAAAAGGAAAATTACTGAAGGCATCTACCAGAACCAACCATCGAGCATTCCTGAATGGACCAGCAAAATCGATGTGCAAGCGTTGCCAAGGGGAAGTGGCTTTTGGCCATGCAAAGACTTTCCGTGGCGGCGTGGATTGTTGTTCGGCACACGCCATGCAAGAAGAACACATATTCGTAATCGCAGCATCGATTCCGAACCAAGCACAGTACTGACGAGCAAGTTGTTTTGTTCGCACTATACCCCAATGTCCTTGGTGAAGAAGCCGTAAAACAGAGGACTGTAACGAACGTGTGACCACGACTCTGGACTGATCATTATCAGAACGCAACAACAAAGCACCACGTCGTAAAAAAAGTCTCTCCTTGTGAGCAAAAAATCGGCGAACCAACGGATCCTCGATCCGAGACTTTGACAAAGGCATTTGCGTGGCAACAAAACGCAAAACGGTAGCAAGGACCGGGTCAGCAGCTGTGGCTGTAGCTACACGACAAAAATCAATCGGAAACGATTCGACCACTTCATCAGTTTCCGAATCAATGAACATGCAAGCAAGTTCGGAAGAATCGAATGCTCTATCCTCAGCAACAGGCAAACGGGACAACGCATCGGCGTTTCCGTGCTTAGCAGTGGACCGATACAAGATATCGTAGCGGTACTGCGAGAGGAAAATAGACCAGCGAATGAATTTCTGCGCTGTAAGCGGAGGTACAGGCTTGTTCGGATGAAAAAGCGATGTCAAAGGTTTGTGGTCTGTGATGATGATAAAGTGACGACCATACAAGAAATCATGGAACTTAGTAACACCAAACACGAGAGCCAAAGCTTCTTTCTCTATCTGCGAGTAAGTTCTTTGCGCAGACGAGAGCAATTTGGACGCAAAGGCAATAGGGCGATCATGCGAGCCAACTTTGTGCGCAAGCACAGCACCGATCCCGAAATCCGATGCATCTACCTTCAACAAAAGGGGTTTCTGGGGATCGAATAGCGTAAGGCAAGTATTAGAAAGCAACGTCGATTTCAACTGGCGAACAGCGCGTTCGCATTCCGTCGTCCAGAGAAACGGAACACCTGTACGACGTAAGCGATGAAGCGGAGCTGAAATGGAAGAGGCATTGCGCACATTCACTCACACCTTGTGATTAGAAATCGTTTAATGTTCTTGCCACCTCATCACGCAATGCGTGGGGAACAGTGCGCGCTCTGAAAAATTTCGGTTGCGCGTTTACTTTCAGTTCCAAATGTGCTGCATAGTTCTGAGCGCAACCTAGGCCCGGTGCAAAAATGTCTGCAAATTCTTCACATAGACGAGAAACACTGTCTGAAGGCACAGTCTGATTCACTGATAGAACCTGGTTTACTATAGACATGTTAAACAATTGAAATAAATCTAAACCAAACAAGTTCACTGCAGTAGAAGAATGAAGAACGTAAAATGACACAAGTTTTGTTTGTCCATTGTATGTTGCAAGAAGGGTGCACTGTCCTAACACAGGGATAAGCTGTCCTGAATATGTAGTGAGCTCAACAGTTGCGGCCCGCAACGGAGGTTTGCCCAGTTGTTTGTACGTGTCGTGATTGAGCAATGAAACTGCAGCTCCGGTATCAAGCTGGAATGGTATGACCTTGCCATTAAAGTCCAACTCGACAAAAAGTTTATTGTCCTGCTGACGACAAGAGTGACTGTCTCGTGCAATGTGAACAGACACTGGTACAGAATCACTTGCTAATTGACGTGATTTCCGGCGACGTCGACGCACACTGTTTGTGGGACGAACACAGTCACTGATAGAGACAGTGGCACTGGACGAAGTGGAATTAAGTACATGAATGTCCATGGGCGAAGGTGCACGAGCCTGAGTGTCTGTGGTTCGATTCCGGCGCGAAGCAATTAAGAGTGTCTGATCTGAGCTTTTTCTGGCAAACACTTTGAACATGTCCTTTCCTATTACAGAAAAAGCAAATAGCTTGGCGTGATGGGCAATGTTCACGCGAATGTCTAGTAGCACACCGCGGGCATGATTTCACTGCATTTGTATGCTGGCGCGGCACACCTGGTTTAGAGTGTGGCGGCAGCTGCGTGGACGTGCGCGAGGGCAGTTTACCGGGCTGCGCAGCGCGCCCGGCGGGCCTGTTAATGTGACACACGGCCGGCGAAGTTGCAAATGATTCCTGAGCACAGTCAAGTGTGTCGTGCCTATCCAATATGTCTATCACTTGTGGAAGGGAGGGATTAACTAGTTTCAAAATTTGCTCCCGTATACGAACATCAGAAACGTTCTGTGCAATTGCATCACGTACCATTGTATCTGAATAAGGGAGTCCACATTCACACTGAAAAGCACAATCCCTTGTAAGGCCTTGCAATGTTGCAACCCACTCCCTATTAGTTTGACCGGCCGTACGTTTTGTACGAGAGAACGTATACCTCTTTGCAAGTACATTAACTGTTTCTTTGAAATAGGCGTCCAATGCCGACAAAATTTCTTCGTAGGACAGAGTTGCTACGTCGTGTCGGGGAAACAATTTCACTATCACACGGTAGGTGGACACACCGACACAGGATAATAAGTGAGGCTGCTGCTCATTACCTTGAATTCTGTAGGTGGCGAGATGAAATCCAAACTGGCGTGACCACTCAGTCCATGTCTCTTGCGTTAGGTCAAACGGCCTAAAACTCGGTGCAACTGCGAGTTGTGGCTGCGGTAGCGGTGAAGCGGCGGCTGCCGCATCGTGTTGCAGTGCACGTTGACCCTGGACGAGCTGTCCAAGGGCATCCAATAACGCCTGCGTCTGCTGATTCTGCAAGCGATAATATTCGGACAGTACATCTGGCGAAGCCATGACACAAGTAAATGTAAGCCTCGTCGTCATGTGATGTGTGGACAGAAGTGCCGACACAGTGTTATTTTGAGGGGGCCGATAGGCACGCTATAAGCTCACGCAGAATATCTTGAAGTCTGAAACAGGACGCTCAATGAATTGCTATAAAGAAAAGTACGTTGCTTTGGGAATACTTAACTTTTATATCGTCCTTTGGTTTACAACGTTCTTGATGAGACATTTCATACGATAAATATCAAACTAT
Organism: Schistocerca americana; assembly: GCF_021461395.2. NCBI lineage: Eukaryota > Metazoa > Arthropoda > Insecta > Orthoptera > Acrididae > Schistocerca > Schistocerca americana. The sequence continues at coordinate 47,450,537 of NC_060125.1, forward strand.
GTAAGGCTAATGGCGCCTTGCTAGGTCGTAGCCATGGACTTAGCTGAAGGCTATTCTAACTGTCTCTCGGCAAATGAGAGAAAGGCTTCGTTAGTGTAGTCGCTAGCAAAGTCGTCGTACAACTGGGGCGAGTGCTCGTCCGTATCTCGAGACCTGCCTTGTGGTGGCGCTCGGTCTGCGATCATACAGTGGCGACACGCGGGTCCGACATGTACTAGTGGACCGCGGCCGATTTAAGCTACCACCTAGCAAGTGTGGTGTCTGGCGGTGACACCACATTTTACAGTAAAATGCAGAGTCGATGGCTTGATGTGTCAGCTGAAAAGATATATCATTAGTATGGAGATTTTTACAAGGATGCAAAGGTCATGTTAGTTTTATTTGTTATGGTAACAGTTTTCGTATGGTTCTTGAATATCTTTGCCTGTGTTGTTGTTTGGTTTGAGGTAATGTCATTTCGTTATTTACTTCACCACATACACTGTCCACAGTGATATGGTTTACGGCCAGTTTTACTGTTTATGCACACTTGAGAAATGTCCGTTGTACAACAACCTCACAGAGCATTTTCAGAGACTCGGAATACAGCATGATCACGTGGCTGATATTTCACATCGACAATCCAATCCACCGTTGACCATTGTCTTCGATCATTCTTCGCAGTGCAGCAGCTGTGACGGTTTGCCGAGCGCACTGTGTTCGCTAGAGGTCGTAACTTTACATTCTGGCAGTACAACCTCGTTTCGCACAGGAGTTCGTTCACACAATGTTGCACACGCTCATACGATTCGATACATCAATTTAGGTAAGTGTAAACTTCACTGCGTATGATCAGCAGTATATCCGACTAAAATTGCGTGATAGGCAACGTTTCGCGGATTGGAGCCGGTTTCCTCCAGTCAGAACTCTCAACGTCACCCCCGAACGGTTCGCCGTTGCGAAACTGCCACAACAATCCGTCAGTTCACTTTACGCGGCTTTCTTTCTTATTTTGTTTGGATCCTGAACCCTGGGTCTGGCCCTTAATTTCGTGTTTCCCCACATATGATAGCAACACCAAATACACACACATACACAACGATGCTGACGATATAAACGAGATCCACAGACATCACTAACCAAACGACTACTGGACGCTTCTGCACGAGGCGCGAATCAGCGTCACTTATAAAGTTGTTATAATCATACAGATCGCCTTACATTATAAAAGTTTTGCACGACATTACGCGAAGTCAAATTTTTGAAGCTGCAGTTCATCGGTGATACTGGATTATCAGTGATATATGTAACCACTTTATGCATCGTTGTGTCGTAATGCTTTAACCTGTGGTATAGGGAGTCGTAGGATCGAAACTTGTTATACACAACGATTTTTTAAATTTTTTAATCTAGTCAAAAGACTTTTTTCTTTTATTCAATTAATTAATTTAAAATAAACTATTTTAAATTTCTAATACTTTGCTAAGACATTTTCATCCTCTTGACCTTTATATTTGCCCTTCTTTTTCTTCCCATCTTTCTTTTTTCTTTTTGAATCTGTCAGTATCGTCTGCAATCTATCAGCAAGTACCAAGCACGACTGCTCATCTGTTGGTAAAGCGGCAGTTTGTGTAGCCAGTTTGAGGATAGTTTCGGTTAACCAATGAATGATAGTGAGAATTTTTCTGTCTTGAGTTTGCAAATAGTGGCTACCTATAATCGCCATGAACAAAGCAGTCGTGATTTTAGTTCTGCCGCTGATTGCTGACCACTGTTTTCTCGGATACATTGAACATCACGGGGTTGTGGTTAGGTTAGAACATGAACTCAAATTCAGGGCTACAGGACGCGCCGTCTGCCGCAGTTCAACATCGGTCACAAAAAATCGGCTATCGACAAAGCATCTCGCATTTGCGTCATAAGTCGCAGCGCCCGCTTCCATCGTTGCATTTGTGAAGCGACCCGCCGCCTTTGTGTGTCACCTATAACCGAGCGGTAACCTGCAGCCGATTTCGCAATGGTGTAGCGACCACTGACAGACGTCAACTATCAAGTAATTGTAATCGGGCTGCAGATTGGTCGCCTTTTGCAACACGCTAGGAAGTCGCACATTTTACTATTTACTTAGTATTCAAGTTTCACACACTGCAGCTTTCAAAGAAAGTCTCTAATAGCACTGACTTTAATATTCGGCTGTATTCTCAATTATTTATCACATACAGCTCTTTACTTATGTCACTGGGTTGTTAAAGCTATTACTTTACATTAAGACCGGGCGCGTTCTACGGATCGGAGAGTGGAATGTCAGATCCCTTAATCGGGCAGGTAGGTTAGAAAATTTAAAAAGGGAAATGGATAGGTTAAAGTTAGATATAGTGGGAATTAGTGAAGTTCGGTGGCAGGAGGAACAAGACTTCTGATCAGGTAAATACAGGGTGAGAAATACAAAATCAAATAGGGGTAATGAATGAGTGGGTTTAATAATGAATAAAAAAATAGGAGTACGGGTAAGCTACTACAAACAGCATAGTGAATGCATTATTGTGGCCAAGGTAGACACGAAGCCCACACCTACTACAGTAGTACAAGTTTATATGCCAACTAGCTCTGCAGATGACGAAGAAATTGATGAAATGTACGATGAGATAAAAGAAATTGTTCAGGTAGTGAAGGGAGGCGAAAATTTAATAGTCATGGGTGACTGGAATTCATCAGTAGGAAAAGGGAGAGAAGGAAACATAGTAGGTGAATATGGATTGGGGCTAAGAAATGAAAGAGGAAGCCGCCTGATAGAATTTTGCGCAGAACATAACTTAATCATGGCTAATACTTGCTTTAAGAATCATAAAAGAAGGTTGTATACATGGAAGAACCCTGGAGATACTAAAAGGTATCAGATAGATTATATAATGGTAAGACAGAGATTTAGGAACCAGGTTTTAAATTGTAAGACATTTCCAGGGGCAGATGTGGACTCGGACCACAATCTATTGGTTATGAACTGTAGATTAAAACTGAAGAAACTGCAAAAAGGTGGGAATTTAAGTAGATGGGACCTGGATCAACTGAAAGAACCAGAGTTTGTACAGAGTTTCAGGGAGAGCATAAGGGAACAATTGACAGGAATGGGGGAAACAAATACAGTAGAAGAAGAATGGGTAGCTTTGAGGGATGAAATAGTGAAAGCAGCAGAGGATCAAATAGGTAAATAGACGAGGGCTAGTAGAAACCCTTGGGTAACAGAAGAAATGTTGAATTTAATTGATGAAAGGAGAAAATATAAAAATGCAGTAAATGAAGCAGGCAAAAAGGAATACAAACATCTCAAAAATGATACTGACAGGCAATGCAAAATGGCTAAGCAGGGATGGCTAGAGGACAAATGTAAGGATGTAGAGGTTTAACTCACTAAGGTAAGATAGATACTGCCTACAGGAAAGAGACCTTTGGAGAAAGGAGAACCACTTGCATGAATATCAAGAGCTCAGATGGAAACCCAGTTCTAAGCAAAGAAGGGAAAGCAGAAAGGTGGAAGGAGTATATAGAGGGTCTATACAAGGGCGATGTACTTGAAGACAATATTATGGAAATGGAAGAGGATGTAGATGAAGATGAAATGGGAGATACGATATTGCGTGAAGAGTTTGACAGAGCACTGAAAGACCTGAGTCGAAACAAGGCCCCCGGAGTAGACTACATTCCATTAGAACTACTGACAACCATGGGAGACCCAGTCCTGACAAAACTCTACCATTTTGTGAGCAAGATGTATGAGAAAGGCGAAATACCCTCATACTTCAAGAAGAATATAATAATTCCAATCCCAAAGAATTCTTTACAGACGAATGGAAAGACTGATAGAATCCGACCTCGGAGAAGATCAGTTTGGATTCCGTAGAAATGTTGGAGCACGTGAGGCAATGCTGACCCTACGACTTATCTTAGAAGAAAGATTAAGGAAAGGCAAACCTACGTTTCTAGCATTTGTAGACATAGAGAAAGCTTTTGACAATGTTGATTGGAATACTCTCTTTCAAATTCTGATGGTGGCAGGGGTAAAATAGAGAGAGCGAACGGCTATTTACGATTTGTACAGAAAGCAGATGGCAGTTATAAGAGTCGAGGGGTATGAAAGGGAAGCAGTGGTTGGGAACGGAGTGAGACAGATTTGTAGCCTATCCCCGATGTTATTCAATCTGTATATTGAGCAAGCAATATAGGAAACAAAAGAAAAGTTCGGAGTAGGTATTAAAATCTATGGAGAAGAAATGGAAACCTTCAGGTTCGCCGATAACATTGTAATTCTGTCAGAGACAGCAAAGGACTTGGAAGAGCAGATGAACGGAATGGACAGTGTCTTGAAAGGAGTGTGTAAGATGAACGTCAACAAAAGCAAAACGAGGATAATGGAATGTAGACGAATTAAGTCAGGTGATGCTGAGGGAATTAGATTAGGAAATGAGACACTTAAAGTAGTAAAGGAGTTTCGCTATTTGGGGAGCAAAATAACTGATGATGGTCGAAGTAGAGAGGATATAAAATGTAGACTGGCAATGGCGAGCAAAGCGTTTCTGAAGAAGAGAAATTTGTTAACATCGAGTATTGATTTAAGTAACAGGGAGTCGTTTCTGAAAGTATTTGTATGGAATGTAGCCATGTATGGAAGTGAAACGTGGACGATAAATAGCTTAGACAAGAAGAGAATAGAAGCTTTCGAAATGTGGTGCTACAGAAGAATGCTGAAGATTAGATGGGTTCATCACATAACTAATGAGGAGGTATTGAATAGAATAGGGGAGTAGAGGAGCTTGTGGCACAACTTGACTAGAAGAAGGGATCGGTTGGTAGGACATGTTCTGAGACATCGAAGGATCACCAATTTAGTATTGGAGGGCAGCGTGGAGGGTAAAAATCGTAGAGGGAGACCAAGAGACGATTACACTAAACAGATTCAGAAGGATGAAGGTTGCAGTAGGTACTGGGAGATGAAGGAGCTTCCACAGGATAGAGTAGCATGAAGAGCTGCATCAAACCAGTCTCAGGACTGAAGACCACAACAACAACAACAAAGACCCTTTATAAGGTGAGTGTACTTTCCTATTATAGTGTTGTTCATCATACCACTTACCTAATGTAAACTTCCAAATTGTATTTATACAAACTCCCAAAATATATTTATTGATATACAATAAATCATTCTAGTTATCATTCCTCAATTCACGTTACATAGCCTTGCTTCTTTGAATTGTGTTACCTGTGCTTCACATAGATATATTGGTTGCTAAGTGCTGGCATCCAGTAAATATTCTTAACATAAGGAAATCGCTGTTTCAGAGCTGTATCATATTTCTGCACATTAACCGAAGAACCCGAGAAAGAGAAAATGCCCAATATTACTGGAATGGAAGTAATGTCTGAAGACATCAGGCTGTGCCAAGAATTAAATGCACTGTACTCAAATGCAAAAAAGTTTAAAAAGTTGATGACTCTTGCATTTTGCTTTTCCTGTAAGCTATACCCACAGTTACTAGTCATTCAAAACTATTACTGATTTAAATTGCTGAATTTTTTTTTCGATGATTAGGTTATGTATTCTGTTGAAGTTCATCAGAAAATGCATATATTAAATGCTTCTATATTCCATTTAAGAAATACTTGTATTAGTTCACAGACATCTCTATTCATAACTTTGCGCTTGAATTTCACAGCACACAATTAAATGTTACGAAAAACAAAGAAGGAAAAGAATAAACGATACTAATTATAGTAAATATGCCCACAAAACTTAAATACTAGACACTCTTTGGACTTAAACTACTATGTACACATTTATTAAATAATTAATTACTGTGTGTCAAGGCACCATTTAAATTGTCTGTTTACTGGATTTCCTGTTTCACACAGGTTAAGTTCTGTGGTAAGCATGCTAACCAGTTTCTTTGCCGTAAATTCAATAGTTCACTATGAAGATACTTCTGTGCATTCTGTATTCATCTAAAACATTTCTGGTTTATGACACCACCAGTAGTTTATACAGTACAAGAAAGCTTCTCAGCACTAACGAATATACATAAAAAAACAACTAAACGTATGTTGGTATTAGAAAAGAAATCATCAAATGACACGAAAATTTCATAGTCAAATATGTATCTTTTTGGATCCAGTAGAAGATTCCAACACTCTTATTTTACTGGACTCAAGATATATAAGCAAATAACTTCCTTGGTGCGGTATATTGTTAATCCTCTAAGGACCAATGCACCACAACAGCCATTTTTTTAATTTTTCGTTGAGACAAGGAAGGTTTAGGGTGTGACTATAATGCAACTTTTTTCCGATCTGATATCTTTGTACTCCAGCTAGGTCTCTGTCATATTTGGTCTTCTTCAGTTGCGTCCAGTGTGCTAATGAGTCAGTCTTTCGTTTTATGTTTTTTCCCATGATAGTTCCTCTTTTGGCAAATGTGGAAGGGTTTTGAATCATTCATTGACCTCTTGCATTTTGAACATCAGATCAGCTGATGTATGTGTAGTTGAATTATGGGGCAAATTACTTACTGTTTCCTCAAAGCCCCTACGGATTGGTGATTTGGCATAAAGGTCCGTATGAATCAGTTAAAGTCCAAGAATGGACATGCAGTGGGGTTACCTTCTGGGTGGAACCGGTAAATTAGTTTGTCTGTAATATTCTGTTCGCTTAGAAAAGACTTACATTTGCGACTGGTAAAATTTGCAGCGTTCACAGGTAGTATCGCTGTAGGCATCCCTACCTTGGATATGTAATCGCTTAGAATTCTCTTCACAATGGGAGCGAAGTGGTGGTCTTTACTGCATACAGTTTTATATGTTTCTTGAATATGTCTAGAAAAGCCACTAAATACTTCTTGCCCTCATGTGGCATGGGAAGGAATCCAGCGACATCGACAGCTACGAATTCCAATGGTTTAGAATGTAGGATAGCATGTAATGTGCATGGCAAGATACATTTACCGGTTTAGTCTTTTGACATGTTGTACATATTCTCAGTAAATGGTGAACATATCTCTTCCTTTTTGGAAAGTAACAATATCATTTCAATTTCTGTGTGCAATTATGTATCCCATAGTGCCATCATATGTAATATGTGCACCAAACCAATGGTTCTGGAGGAATACACACACATCACTCATCAGACTGTCTGTTGTGAAGGAAAAACACAACATTGTTGCAGAGGATATAGTGTAGATTTGTTTTACTTGCAGGTTCGTGATCTAAAGATTTTCTAATCTGTGCCCACTTAGGATTTGTTCCATGTAGTGCTTTCATGTTCCAAAGAATATTAAGACTGTAAGTGTAATCTTTTATCAACGAAACATAATTCTGTTGACTGTTCAGCTAATTATGAAAACCCATGCAGACCCAACTCATGCATATCCTATGGAAGGCGAGATAGTACATCCACTACTACATTGTATTTCGCACTTATGTATAATATCTAAAGGTCATATTCCTGTAATATTAACGACAGTGCGCTAAGTACTGATGTAAAAGTTTACAACTCATTATAAAACTCAAAGCTTGATGGTAGCAGAAAACCTTTACATGTTTACCATGAACGCAATAGTTGAATTTTTTCAGACACTACACAATTGGTAATGCTTCAAGCTCTGTTGCTGGATTTTTCGCATTCAGACCATTTTCTGTTTGAAAATCCTATAACTTGAATACCAATACCAGCATCACTCTCTTCTATCTGAAAAAGACAAAATATTGAACCAAAGAAAGAGACGTCTATAACCAAACAGAATTCTTTGTTTAAGTCTGGATGTCATAAGATTTGTGCATTAGTCAATGTACATTTGATATTATCAGAAGCTGTTTGATATTTATTTTTCCAACACCAATATGAACAAGGTGTATTTTTTTCTTAGTAAGTGGAGTAGTAGATAACTATTGAGCAATTGATTAGGTACAAAGTGCCAGAAAAATGAAGTAAGTCCTAAGTAAGCTTTCAGTTGTTTTCAGTTCATGGAGATGGCATGTTTATTATGCATCTCTTTGCCTTGGATCTGGTATGATACCTTTTGGTGCTATAAAGTGACCAAAAATTTAATCTTTTTCTTGACAGATTTCGATATCTGCAAATTTGCAGTGACACCTGCCTCCTGAAATTTGCAAAATACTCTCTCCAGTAACTCAAGCTGTTCCTTTCATGTGGAAGCAGCTATTAACAGCTCATGTACATACACTGTGATCGTGCCTAAAAGATCAGGACCCAGTACTGTATGGAAAGCTGTTAGAAATACACCAGTACTGACATTCAGTCCGAACTGTAAGACATGGAAGTTCTAAAATTGAAAATAAGAGCTGTATACTTCCGAGATTCTTGTGACGATAACAACTGCCAGCATGAAGATCTCTGTTCTATTGTGGATAAATACTGAACACAGTAGAATTTTTGAATGTGTTCTTCCAGTTTTGCAGGACATGCCATATTGGGTATTATAGCTCGCACATCCAGCACCGAGCATACACTACCATCTGCTTTAACCACAGGTAATAATGGATTCCTATATGGTGAAATAGATCCCTTAATCAATTATCTTCCTGATCCCTTCACGTACTACCTCTATTTTTGTCCAAGGAATTGAGTAGGTAGCAATACATCTCATGACGTTTAACTTGCATATGATACACACAACCCTTGATTATCCCTGGTTTTTCCATGAATACTTGTAAGTACGTATATAATAAGCTACAGTGTTTATTTGTTTGTTTTTCAGTTAAGTATTCAGATTTTTAGGATCTTGCCCTGCAATGCTGTTTTTCCAGATCTTGCACCTTTAAAATCAGTTGTTGTACTTGGCTTTGGCAGCCAAAAGGCTACCTAGATATGGTACCCAAATACCTTTACCCCTGACAAAACTTGTGACACTTGGTTTTCGTTTTAATTACAAGCCTAGAACTAGCTCCTTGCCATCAACTTCCACAAAACACTTTCCTCCAGACAGGTCGATCTTTGCATCGTGCTCAAGTAAAAATCATATGTGTAATAAGCAACTGGCTGTCAAATTATCCACTACCAAGAATGTGCGCTGAAATGCTTCTTTAATTGTAACAAGTACCATCTGCATCTGCCTACTAACATCCTTTCACTTGGCATCGATGGTACCTATTACTCGTCGGTTCTGAACTGTTGATGTGGGATATGTACACTTATCACATATTTGCTTCTGTAAGCCTGTATCTATAATTACTACAGTCAGTACCTTACATACACTGGCAGCAAAGTTAGCTTGAACGACTGTCATTTTATTCTTTACATGGTTCTGAATCAGAGAATAGCTCATTACTTATATGTATTCTGTTGAAGTACCTGACGAAATTGATTTGTTCACTTGTATAGCCCCCTACACTGTTCCAAGCAACTATCTGAAGGCACGATGTGGCTATCTTTAGTTTGTTGAAATGCTGGTCGTGTGTTGGTTATTCTCCATTACTTCAATGAGCCTAACTGGTTGATTCTGTGGCCTCCGATCAGAGCTATCTCTATTACTACTGTTACCGTGAACAGGGTTAGAATTTTACTGGTTTACATTCTGGGTTATGGAATTTTAGTCCAGTTAGTTTGCGTATTGCCATGCCAAGTAGCTGACGTATTATTATTGTTGTTTCTATAAGATGGGCTAAAATCAGTTGTCATAATGCCTTTTCCTGTCATATGGTGGCCAGTTGGTACCATCATTACAATGATTGTACGTGAAGTTTTGTTGTGGTGAGGACCTACCGTTACCAAAGCCATTATGCTTGCAGATGTGATTATTGTGTTGCTACCAGTTTGCCTTGCCTGCGTTACTGCCTTACCTACGATTTTACGTTTTAGTATCTTCATGAAGCAAATCAGTTGATTCAGCCACTGACATGAACTGTTCAGTGTCTGTTTCGGAAGCGTCGGATGTTTGCTACAATTTTTCTTTCGAGTGCACAGGCAATTTTGCCTTAACAAAACGTATGACTTTTTTAGTCGATATTGGGTCATCACAATACCGAGCTTTATTCATGTACTTTTATGAAATATTTCCTCAGAGTTTGCTGTCGTAACTTCTGGGCTATAAAACTCCTCTTTATGCTGTTCCTGAGTGTTGGGAGACCAGTACTTGGCTCGAAAAGCTTTTTCAAATTGTTCATACGAGTCACAGCTGTCTATAACTGCAAATGTCCCAAGGGCTCAATCGCCCTGAATGTGTGATAAAGACAAATTCTTGGTAAAAGGCTTGCGGTTGCGGCGAAAAGCAATATTTACTGTTGCAGCGGATAGCTCCTGCTGTAGTTTGCCCACGGGAGCCTCCGCACTTTCCTTCCATCTCGGAAGTTGCTGTGTAGCATATACTAAATTTGACCTAATGCCGATTTAACTCCTTGGCAATCGTCTGTACGACTAGCTGCAATATCTGCACTTGCGTTCTGTACGACTGGTCGTAACTGATTTTTCAAAGACTCGTTGAGCTGAGCATCTTTCTTTGGTAGCCACTTAACAAATTCGTCATTGGTCTTCTTACATTGAACGGTTAAGTACTCGGTAACATGTACTTCTTCTTCGTGCAGCACACTAGCAAATTCACTATTGCTGTGGCTACTCCGCGAAGATAGCTGATGCATAGTAGTTTCTAACTTCGACAGGTTATGTTTCAGTTCCTTTACTTATGATTATGACTGCTTTATTGGTTCCGGTAAACCTTGGCACACTACATTAGCTAATTCTGCATTTGCTATGTTTGCTTTTAATTTGTGGAGTTGAGGATATTGTTCCTTAGCTAATCGCTCGAAAGCTACACTCATTCGCTGTTGGATGCTGTTACTGATTTGTACCTTACGTTCATTCGCAAAGAGTTCGAAACTTCCGTTCATGTTATGTGTCTGTTCCGCTGCGAGGATTTCAGAATTTTCCTTCATATTCTGTTGAGTATGGTAGTAATTTGTACCACCTGTTCGTCTGTAAGTAGCACAAATTTATGTTTTAATATTCATGCTAAATCTTTGTACAGTTCAGCGAATGGACCTGTCAATGGACTCGGTAATTCAACTTTTACTTCGACTTCTGCCGGTAATTCGACGTTAGTCGCGGCAGAACTCGTACTTGCATCTTCTTGGCCAGGTGTCTGCTGCTGTTCGGCATTTAATTCCCGATCGTATATCTCGTAACTCTTCCGAATTTGAGGTCATCTTTACCACTTTTTCCGTTACCATGAATTACACACAAATAACTGAATACTAATTCTTCACTTATTCTCACCAAATCTGTCGCAAAAGAAACAATATTTCACTTTGTTAAAATTAGAAGCAAAAAAAATCTAACGACTACCGGACATGATGTTTTCGGCTTAACACAACTTAGTCACCAAGTGGTGCATGACACAAATAGAGAAATCCCGCTAGTTAAAATTTCATACGCTTTTTTATAAATCACAAGAAAAAAATAAGGAAAGGCTGGATTCATCTACTTTGCCATCCTTCACTCTGGAACGCAAATAAGTATGTCATGAACTACGGTTTCCTTACCTGAAGTACCGACAATAGCGCATAGTTTCCAGAAACGTTCAAATGGCTCCAAGCAATATTGGACTTAACATCTGAGGTCACCAGTCCCCTAGCCTTAGAACTAATTAAGCCTAACTATCCTAGGGACATCACACACATCCATGCCCGAGGCAGGATTCGAACCTGCGACCGTAGCAGCAGGTCCTAGAACCACGCGGCCATAGCGGCCGGCGCGCATAGTTTTCTTGATATTTAGTATTTCGTCATTTTCCTTCTCTTGAGTTTTAAGTTTCATATCGTTGTTGTGATTTGTTTCATTTGTTAGTGTCTACATGTAAAAGAAACCCAATAAAAAGTTTTGGAACACTTAATTTTACGATCTGTATAGGATACATAGCCTCATAAAATTTTATGTTTTCCTGGCAGTGCTGCCACAGTCACCAATTATGACATTACCGCCTGTAATTACGGAAACTTGCTGTTATATTAGGATTCTGATACTGAAATGAGTTAAATGTTACGTAAAATTATTTTCTAGAACTCTGTCTTTGGTGATGACGTTAAAAGAAAACTGGGGCCAAATTATGTGTTTGATTTCATTTCAATGACTGCGGTAAATGTCAATGATGATAATAATAATGTTAGCTTTCACTTACTTTAAAACTGCAAAATAGCTATGGCGTACAATTAGCTTGTTAACAATTCATTTGGTATTTTATTGACAGTGAAAAGAAATGGTATTTCCTTTCAGAATAGTTGCGCACAGAAAAGTTATCGGACTACGAGTAAATTAAACGACTGAAGGTTATAATGAGTGTATTAAGCAAACAATAATCATACATTAACGAAAAGTTTCCAAATTTAGTTGTCTCACTTGCACCGAACGAAATCTATCTTTTCTATTTATCTCAAAAGAAAGAAGTTTTTCGAATGGTTCAAATGGCTCTGAGCACTATGCGACTTATCTTCTGAGGTCGTTAGTCGCCTAGAGCTTAGAACTAATTGAACCTAACTAACCTAAGGACGTCACACACAACCATGCCCGAAGTAGGATTCGAACCTGCGACCGTAGCGGTCGCTCGGCTCCAGACTATAGCACCTAGAACCGCACGGCCACTCCGGCCGGCTTTTTCGAATGAGGTAAATTACACAAAATATTTTCGTTGCTTTTAATAGGCATTCACTAAAGACGTGCACAAATACAGCTCGCATTAAGTAATACAGCTCAGAGACCACGACATAATTCCATCCAAGACATAATAACACAAGAGCAAAGGGCGCAAGAGAGGTTTAAACGCTCGTAGATGTCCTTTTGTAATATTGTAAGAGTTTGCGTAATTTTTATCTCAGTACTAGTTACAAGGTTCATGCACCTCTGCGTTTAATACATGGAGATACCAATAAAATTAAATACTGTTTCACTTAAGTGTACTGGATGCCGTCATTTAGTAATAATTTTCTCTTCATGGAGATAATTCGTTAAGTCCAGCTGTAACACCACAACGGTTTCCACACTGACGCTAACAGATTACGGGCTATGTACATATACAAGTAAATAATAAAACATGGAATACACACGAATAAAACACTCATTAAACTTATAGTAAACACTACAGACTTAAACTCCCTGTCGCGAAAAATGCTAAATACTACATTTCCCTGAATTATTCAGAAGCTGACCATTACTCTGTCTCTCAATTAAACGCGTATAAAATTTGATTTACAGGACATGCGCAGCTGAGTATCGTTGAATCGGAGTTGTTAGCTCGGACACGACCGGTTCCGCGCGATTATAAGGCCGTCTTCATGTGGACAAGAACGCTGTGGTGCGTGGCCGCCACTCGTTGGAGACCAGGCTGTGGCCGGGTTGACAGCCGCACGTGAAGCCGAGATAAAGTTCCGAGATACCGCAGTGTGCGGCAGACACGCGCCCCATCGTTCTTGTTCGCCTGAAGATGGGCTTATAATCGCGCGGAACCGGTCGCGATTGAACTAACGACTCAATTTAGAAATGAAGCCGTTTAAAATCGAGTTCCAAGCATGCAATAAATTAAAGCACCAAGAACCTGGGAACAGCTTAATGAATAAAGGGCTTATATTTTGAATTCTTTTTCCTGTTTTAGAGTCTACTACGGCCCGTGAATGATCACCAAATAGTTTTTGCACTTGAAATGGACCGCCACAAAGTAAATAAAAGTTTGAGTTTCTCTTCTCTACGAACCAGAATAATGTCTTCTACATTAATTGTGGGCGTGTTGGCATCACGTAGAATCAAGAGCAATGAGGTATTGGAAAGCGGCTCATTCCTCCTTATTCTACACAATGCAACTGCTGACTTCCTAATCTTCCACTGGAGAAGACGGCGGTTTTGTCGCTGTTCTAAGAAGCATCGCCACTGTCTTCCCTGTCATCAGTTTCGCTGGGGAGAAACCAGCAATGTCACGGAGTAATTTATTAATTATTTCTTCTAACTGAGATGGTGCTCAAATCACTTAATGTGTTTTCGGGAACAGTATATGCTAGCAGGGTTTATACGACCCTCGACAACCGGGAGATCCGGGAAAAACTCGGGAATTTTTTCATCCGGGAGAGAACCGGGAAAAACCGGGAATTTTTTTTCGAATTCCGTGAATTTTTTATTGTTTTAGTTTTCAGTTTTTTTGTTATTTTGACTGGTAAAAAGGTAACGGCCTTGCCCCAGTGGATACATCGGTTCCCGTGAGATCACCAAAGTTCTGTTGGGCGTGGCCGGCACTTGGATGGGTGACCATCCAGCCGCCATACGCTGTTGCTATTTTTCGGGGTGCACTCAGTCTCGTGATGCCAATTGACGAGCTACTTGACCAAATAGTAACGGCTTCGGTCAAGAATACCATCATAATGGTCGGGAGAGCGGTGTGCTGACCCCACGCCCCTCCTATCCGCATCCTCCCCTGAGATTGACACGGCGGTCGGATGGTCCCGGTAGGCCATTCGTGGCCTGAAGACGGAGTGTTTTTATTTATTTATTTTTTTTGACTGGTAAGAGCCGATATTCTAACAAAGGATATTACTGTGTTCTTCTACTGCAGAATAATACTGCAGTAATAAAATACGAAGTAGAGAAAAAAACGAAAATAAAACTTTAATTGCAAAGGAAATGCGCCATATACAATAACTAAACACAGTGCTCATACAAGCGTCTACCAACAGCAAAATGAGTCAAGGACTGTATGGAAACTATGCAATGCTTCATAACAACAAATTGCCTCCGATGAGCGTGACGACACAACTCTTTACATTTAGATTCGTTTTAGCTGTTACTAGCGGGCTCGTGCGCATGCGCAGTTGAGTCACGGATGAGTAGTACCTTTTCCCGCTTCTGGCTACAGAAATGTAGTTGTTGGCTGTGTAAGCAGTGGCAGCAAGCAGCTAAATGCAACCGGGAAAAATTTTACTCCCGCGCCCAACCTGCCAGATTCACGAATTCGCATCAGGCCCGGATCTAATGGGGGGGGGGGGGGAGGAGGGGAGGGGGTGCAATTCATTTTATTGGGGAAAAAAACCTTGTTTTACAAAGCGCATAGCATCCAGCACATGTTGGTCTATCGATTACTCATTTTATTCTGAAACGCATCCCTGTTCGTTTTTGAACACATTCTAAGCTGATTTCTGAATGAATCGTAAGTTGAGTTTTGAATGCGTGCACAGTAGCACAGTATATGTGATCTCTATGTCAGGGGAATCCTCGTCATATCTAGAAATAAACATTCCTGCAGGCAAAAGGAGATGGGGCTATACTAGCTGAGCGGAGTAAAGCCGAACGGGTGAATGCCAATCGCTGTCTGATTATTTGGTTGATTGGGTTTGCGAGTGACCAGCGTTGTTATAATTATAAGCAAAATCCATAGATTCAGACTACCAGAGTCGAAATAAACAACTAACAGGAATAACAGGTAAGAAAGATTACGTATTATCTCCACGGTGTATCCAAGAAAATGAAATTTTGACAGAAAATTGTTGGTCAGTTCGCTACACTAGTAACGGCCAGTTGCACATTCTCCGGTTAGCAGTCGCTTAAGTTCTGTTCTAGAAGTAGCGCGGAAGACGTGTTGCACGAACATGTAAAAACGCCTAACCAGAGAACAAGCCCTCGATAACTAAACCGGTGATTATCGCAGGGTTAGTGAAATTAACCGGCGAGTAAGTTTTGACAGTGGCAGGAGTAGTTTCGGAATTAGTGATGACAAGATTGATTGTTGGAATGAGGAAGGAGCAGAAACAGGGACATCACATAGATTATGGAAGAATATGACAATTCCCAATTTGTATAAAAACATCGTACTGCTACGTTTCATCTCATGCTTGAGAAACTGGAGCGTACGAATGAAATGTGAAACTAACATAAAGCTTTTTGCTTGTACTACGCCTAACAGGCATTTGATATTGGTATTTAGTGAATTACATTCTGTAGTGTTATAAAAATGACCATTTGTGCCAGAACAGCCTGGTTTATTTGATGTGTGTTACAACTGCTGCAATATTAGAAAATCTATTTTATTTTATCTAGCAGACAGTGACAAAATACACATAATCAGTTAGAGAAAACACACCAGTCTTGGGTACTGTTTGTATTAACAGCTTTTGCAGTATTAGACAAGGAAATTTCGATTTTTCATGTAGCAAAACGTTTGAGGTAGTTTGTTGAGGTAATACATCCTTTCGCAGAAAGGAAAGCACGCCGTGTAAAGCTGTAGCAAGATTAGAGAGAAAAAAATGCTAGGAGTTAAGGATTGAAGAAAAGTGTACTCTCTTGCTTGTCTCTCGTCTTTACTGGTTTTATGTATCCTATATTTAGTTTTAAGTCAAGCAAAACAGAAAGTTATTCCCTAATAGTCAATAAAGGGCGCAAATTTTCAGAGCGCTTGTTCTACCGATTACAAATAATCCCATCAACTATTAATTGCGAGGATTTTTTATTAGAGGTGTAGGATGTCAAACCGGCCGACTGGGAGCAGGAGAGGCACCACAGGACATTTTAATTTCTACTGTCCTGAATATAGTTTGATGGCATCAACTACAAAATATACGCGTTTCAATTCCACAGAGCGAAATACTGTGACATTCAATAGAAGAATGCTGTGTGAAGAGGCATGGCATTGCACCTTGGCACACTCAAGACCAAATAACAGCCGGCCGGAGTGGCAGAGCGGTTCTAGGCCCTACAGTCTGGAACCGCGTGACCGCTACGGTCGCAGGTTCGAATCCTGCCTCGGTCATGGATGTTTGTGATGTCCTTAGGTTAGTTAGGTTTAAGTAGTTCTGAGTTCTAGGGGACTGATGACCGCAGAAGTTAAGTCCCATAGTGCTCAGAGCCATTTGAACCATTTTGAACCAAATAACATGCCTTACATTTCTTCGAGCACATATGTTTCATGTTTCAGACTCTTCAGTAAGACGTGCGATTTTTTTAAAATTTTTGACATCCTATCTCAAACGCTCGATGGAGGAGGGCGGGGACCGCCACTATCTAGCATTGGCCAGGTGGGGAAATATCGTAGATCGAAAGCTGATGGGCAGAGCAGTCTGAACTATAGTGGGGAAGTGTATAGTCCCCACGTGATCCGTGTTTACATTTAGTGATTTTGCTGTTTCCTCTTTGTATACTAGTCTCTCGTCAAATGAAAACAAAGCGGATTTATATGGCCGGGAGCTATCGTGTGAATTAAAATACATTCACATAGTTGCGGAGGGCTAAAATATGTTATTAGTTTCAGATTTGATTTTATTTCCGCCTTTCTGACAGTCAAGCATTAATCGCCTTGCAGAACAATGAAGTTATTTTTGTCGGTTTGCTAAAGAAATTTGGCTTTTATTAATCTTTCCCGCTGATGTAGTCAATGTATTTGAAACGAAGTGTTTCATTCCACACTATTGGCTAGTTTCAATTGCTCGCTGCATTTCAAATGCACGTTTTCATCTTCTAGCACGTATGGCATTATGCCATGATAAAGAACCAAACATGAGACAATACACCCACTCGTCAATGAAGCTTCCAGCAGCCAGAGTTTCTTGTGGTTACACTGCTAGTTACTAGCCTTGCTTTGGCATCTCTCTCTTCATATGACAACACTTTCTTCCCCCACAAAGCTCCACTTCGTCGTCGTGTGCACATGACGGAGACTGGGTGGGAGAAGACTTACACGGATGCTGATGAGGAGACGGGGGGTATAACTAGCCAGTGCTCCACTTCGTCGTCGTGTGCACATGACGGAGGCTCGGTGGGAGAAGACTTACGCGGATGCTGATGAGGAGACGGGGGGTATAACTAGCCAGTGGCAGCTCGGTCCGAATCTGAGTATCCGCCTTAGGACAGACCAGGAACACAGGCCACAGAACCAGTCACATGGTGCACACCTGCATCTAGAGACGATGATGCTCTGGTCGGGCTAACATCAAGGGAACCGTCTAGGGCGGAATGTTGACCATACGTTTACGAACGTTAGTTTGGGCCGCGAGTGGGTTCCGACCTCAGTGACATCAGCGACGGCAGTGATGGCGACGGCGTCCTCTGTGGGCACCACTATGGTAGGAGCCAGCCACGACTAGTGGAGAGGTGGAGGCGATGTCTCACGTGGAACCCAGCATTTTGTCGTGTCTGTGGACAAATATTCTGCAGCAGTATCACTGACGTTTTCGGAATGCTCCACAGCTGCTTCTGGTGAGGCCGATAGAGCCCAGAGGAAAGTTGTGTGACATGTCCAGTGTCCAGTGGCTTTTGTAATGACACCATCAAACCAACGCTGTTTCTTGTTAAACACTTTAAAGAACACTTCATCATGTGGCTGGAACCTTCTCTGCCCAGGCGGAACGAAGTTTTTCCGCAACGGTTGTTCAAATGGCTCTGAGGACTATGGAACTTACCATCTGAGGTAATCCGTCCCCCAGAACTTAGAACTCCTTAAAAATAACTAACCTAGGGACATCACACACATCAATGCCCGAGGCCGGATTCGAACCTGCGACCGTAGCGGTCGCTTGGTTCCAAACTGAAACGCCTAGAACCGCTCGGCTCCACCGGCCGGCTGTTCACAATAACACTAGCATGATCTTCAGACTGGGTGTCATCTGCACATTGAACAAGAGTAATACAAGGAGCCTCAAAATCAATAGTAGTTGTGTCCACATTGGTTTGAGATCCACAATAGACAGAAACATCTGCAGATCAGATCCACCGTGAATACGTGTGTCTGACACATTCTATATGATTATATCACATAATGTGACATCACTATAACTTAGTTCACAAAAACCCTTAAACCTATTATGTTTTGTTATCAGTAGGGAAATTAAGTATGTTCTATCCCACTTTCCATTGTTGCTAGATGTATCCAAGATGGTGGCGATGACGTCATCCGATATGGCGGCCAGTAGACTTGGCAACAGCGCATGATGTCATCCAAGATGGCATATTTTGGCGGGAACATAGGTCAATTGGGGTATCTCCACTAACCTAACCCCTCCACCCCTCTCCTCCCCTATAAAATGGCAGGAAGTTTATTCCATCAGAACAATGCAACACACCACAGTGACCTCTACTAACCTAATAAAATGGCGGGAAAATAGGTCAATTGGGCTACCACCATTAAGCTAAGTCATTCGACCGCCGCCTCTTCCTAGGAATTGGTGGGAAATTTGAATTTTGACGGTAGAGAAAGGTCACTTGGGCTATCACTACTAACCTAAGAAAATGGTGGGAAAGCAAGGGCACTTGGGCTACCTCCACTAACCTAAGTCATCTGACTGCCACCTCTTCCTAGGAAGTGGTGGGAAGAGGACTTGGCCTGTTGTGGACATAGGACTTTATTTTGCATGCACTGTTTATTTAAACAGTTTGAGGCAGTATCACCATCCAGAGTGTTCGCCATGAGGTCTGGCGGTGGCTCATAGTGGTGAACGCGTGTGTGCATTGGAGCCTCTGAAATGTTGCAGCTGACTATAGTTCGAAAGTGTCTTTTACATGCCCTTAGTGTTTATCCAGTGCCTTATTTTCGGCTGTTTAAGCGTTGTGAGTGTGTTGGCAGAGCTTTATATATGCATTATTTCAGTGATTTACGAGTAGTTTGCAGGTTTGCACATCAATGTACCACATTATTTCTGTGATTTACTAGTAGTTTGCAGGTCTGTATTTCGTGTACTGCATTATTTTGACAATTTATGAGTTGATTTCGTGTCTGCATATCAGTGTAATGCATTATTTACAAGTAGTTTGCATGTCTGTGTGCTTTTTAGTTCAATATTTCGGTAATTTAGGAGTTGTTTGTGTGTCTACAGAGCGTTTAACGTGCGTTATTTCGGTAATTTACGAGTAGTTTGCAGGTCTGTAGGCTGTGTGGCGTGACCCCAAGCATGTCAGAGCAACTGTTTTGTATCAGTGTAATAAATGAACTATTTGTATCTGTCCCTAAATAAATTGCTCAAAAATAAATAAAGTACACTCCTTCCTCTCTCCAGCAGCCCAACACAAGCTCAGTAATTTTCCCGTCTTTTTTCCACCACAGACCGCCATCTAGGATTATGTCACATGAGGGATGACAGTGCCCTCTGGTGGCAGTACTGTGTACTAGGTCAGTTGACTCCACACCATGTGGCGAACACACTGGATGGTGGTAATGCCTCTAATTGTTTAAATAAATAGTGCATGCAAAATAGAGACCTTTGCCCTGCACAGGCCAAGCTGCTCTTCCTGCCACTTCCTAGTAAGAGGTGGCGGTCGGATGACGTAGGTTAGTGGAGGTAGCCCAAGTGCCTTTTCTTTCCTGCCATTTTCTTAGGTTAGTAGAGATAGCCCTAGTGGCGTTTCTCTACCTCCAAAATTCAAATTTCCCGCCAATACCTAGGAAGAGGTGGCAGTCGGATGACTTAGGTTAGTGGAGGAGACATATTTTCCCGCCATTTTCTTGGGTTAGTATAGGTCACTGTGGTGTGTTGCATTGTCCTGATGGAATTTGTACTTCCCACCATTTTTGGGGTGAGGGGAGGAGAGAGGGATTAGGTTAATGGAGGTAACCCAATTGGGCTTTCTTCCCACCAAAATCCGCCATCTTCGATGACGTCATGGACTGTTGCCATGTCTGTTGCCAAGACCTCTTGGATGACATCATCGGCGTTATCTTGGATACATCTGGCACTAATGGAAAGTGGCATAGAACATACTTAGTCCCCCTACTATTACCACCCTCAGTTCAGCACTCCACTGCTGCTTTTTGAGTTGAAAAAAATTTAAACCCAGTTGCTGCGTCATGCACCTAACTGTCAGAATGTGATGCTTTGTGCGCCTTGTATGTAAAGTTGTAAAGAGCGAAATGGGCTCCGACTGTGCATGATATTCCAACCATTCCTCATCCATGCGAGAGTATGTGTGTAATTTCCTGGACACTAAGCGACAGGTCTCCAGTCTGCTGTGGCTGCAAGTTGGCAAGGCGAGGCTATATAACCACCAGCCCCATCGCTATTTGCTGTGCGAGACGAAAATACACTCACGAGTATAGTGGTGGGTTCTTCAGTTTCCTCCAGGATGAGACCGAGTGGATAAGAGGAATTTTATACATTTCCACAGCAATGCTGTGAGTATTTACAACTGTCTCTACACATTAACGTATCACCTGACACAGACACATTACATGTCTCTCACTCAGAGTATATTGAACAATAACTTTCACTTATGGCTCTGCCTAAGACGTTGAATACACAGCTAGCCTTTTAGAAGACGATCTGTTGTGTTACTCGATGACCGTGGACTGGGGCAGAACGATCTCGTACTCGGCCATAAATAGTCGAACAGATGCAGTGGCATAGCGAAATGTTTGTACTTGTGGCTACGCCGGTGTCACTCATACGCCGGTGTGGCCTGTAGCTACTATCGTTTCCTGTGATTGCGTCGCAAAGTACGAGTACCATCCTTGCTTAAGCACCTCGTTCTCTGGACGACACCACAAATTTGTCTCAGACAATAGCTATGTATATCCTTGATTGTCCCCATCCACTAAATACATGCGACTCAGACCATTGTCCAGAACATTCTCTGATCCCTGAAAAGCTTAAAGTCTTAGTTGTCCATTGGCAAAGCGACAGATGTGTCTTGGTCTGGCTGACACCCAGCTGATGGCTTGACTTTCGGACATACTTCCTGATAATACGTAAATTTCTCTGTGCTGAACACCACAAACAAGGCTTCCAAATCATATAAATAATATCTTTTACCCATTTCATTCAACCCTCTTGAGGTATAGGTGGGTACCAGATTCGGATTTCCGTGAGGGGACAGCGAAGGCGGTGGTGACAGTGAGAAGAAGACTGAGTACTCAACGAAAGGAAAACGTTCTACGAATCGGAATACCAGAAATATGAAGTGGTAGGGTACCTAGAAAATCTGAAAAGAGATATGCGAAGGCTCATTTACATATTGTGAGAGTCAGTGAAGTAAATGGATAAGAGAAAGACTAAGAGTGTTCTGCAATTATTTTGATCTAGTTATAGTGAATACTCTTTCAAGAGCACTGAAAAGTAACAGATGTAACAGATAGCATTTTGTCCTCTAGTATGATTGAATCAAACTGCATTAATTCCAGTGGTTGCCTTTATTTTTTATTAAGCTTGTTGGCTACAATGTAAGACCGGTGGACTAAAGCGAAACCCTTTAACTGACGAACAATGACCAGTTAATATTCGTTTCTAGCATTACAGCATTGTTGTGTATATACGTTTTTCATTCTGTCAGACTTACAGAAGTCAGACATAAAAACGTTGTTGTGCCTAAGTGGAGAGTACTATAGAAAGCGAACGTGTGACTGTTGGAGAGGAAAAGGATCGTGGAACGAGAAAACGAATGAAGAGCAAATCAAAAAGGGAATTAGAGTATAAAAACAGGTAAAAGAAAAGAGTAATAAAATTACCGTTATTGCAAAGCTATACAAATTAATCTATTTGTACTTACCAGTATAATTATTTCGTTTTTGATTTTTTATTGTAGGATATTTGGATAAGGGTCATCATGTCATGTGCTTCGAACCTCGTTGCCAGCATAATGTAGGACGCTTTTGCTGTTGTTCGATTCCTGTTAACAGTCTACACAAAACTAAAAGGATAGTGTTTGCTAAACCAGACAAAATGGAAAAAGGTAAAGGGCTTTCCTTTCTTCTCAATGTGAGCAGTCCTAAGCGCAGGAGAGTATGTAATTAAAATAAACCAACTGCTCTAACAGTGCACTATCATGTAAGCAAAAAATCCTCAAATTTATCATTTATTACTGTGATAAAACGTCTTAGAGGAATAATATTGTAATTGTTAGCTTTAATGCTTTTCAGGTTTATTCAGAAGGTGGTAGGGTTCCTGTGTGTGCTGCTTTCCTCAGGAAGCTTTTTGGCATTCGTCAAAGAAGAGTGCGTACCATCGCTTATGGCCTTAAAACAGGTGAAGGAGTTCTTGGCAAGGCAGGAGAAAACCATAAAGGTGTGGACTACAGTGCAAAAATGAAAAAGCTAACAGTATTCATTTCACATCTACAAACAAGGAAGAATCACTACTCCAGAAGAAAGAAGCAGCACCTTTATCTGCCAAGTGACCTGAGTATAAACAAACTTTTCCTCATGCATAACAATTCAGTCATATCTGATCTGAAAGTGAAGAAAACATTTTATATGAAAATATTTAATACGAAAGATAATCTAGGTTTTGGAACTCCAGCAAGTGATACCTGTAGCTTCTGCCACAGAAAGTATCACCAAATGAAAACTGCTACAGACATCAACACAAAGAATAAGCTAATGACTGAACTTTGGTCACATAAATTAAGACCTAGAGGTTTTCACAAATTAATGAAGCGAGCTAAAACTGTAGCCTGACATTTGTATTTGATTTGCAGCAGATACATCCTCCCCCAAAATTATCTATTGGTGAGGCATACTGTGCAAGACAGATATCACTGTACTCCTTTTGTGTAACGAATGTCGCAGGTACAGAACCTACATTTTACATTTGGAATGAAACTCAGGTAGGTAGAGGCTCACAAGAAATGAAGTAATTGACCAATGACACATCTGTTACATTTCTCAGATTGTTCGTGGATGGATGTGCTGGCAGATACAAAAATCAGCACATTATTCATGCAGTTCTTTTCTGGTTATTCAAAGGATCTCCAGTGCATGTGAATGATGTACTTCTCTGCTTTCCATTTCGAGGACATTCCTTTTTACCTCCTGACAGAGTATTTGGACTAGTAGAAAAGAAACTTCGTAAAATTTCCGAAATATTGAACCCAAACACTTACCAGGTTGTTTATGCAGAATTATGGCAAAGATTGGGAAATATGTGGTTTCAAGGAGCGAAGTACAATTTTGAGGCCTGTAGATGGGATCAGTGATCTGAAAAGGATCCAAAGGAATATGTGGTAGATGAAAGGGTGATTGACGTGAAAATCAAAACGCGCATCATCTACTATTCTGATGATCCTTCAAACCCCTTTTTGCCATTACGTAAACGTGGCTACAGCTTGAACAAAGTATCAAATATCTCCAAAGTGTCATCAGGGGGATGAGGCTGGAACAAGAAAAGAAAGACGATATGGAAAAATTACTAAGTCTCAGATATGGAAACAACTGGAGAGAAACTGAAATATTTGAATTTTTCAATCAGACTATCAGCATTCCATGTAGCGAACTTATTGCACGAGATACTATTTGTGATTCCGTAGAAAGTTTGTTATTGTAAATGAAACACATTTTCGTTTTTGTCCCTACTTCTGGTGTTAATGTTTCGCTGAATGCTAAAAAATATATTACCAAACAATAAAGAGTTTTATTTGTGATCGTTAAGAAAAGGAGCCTGTTTTGGGAAAAAATGTTGTGAAGTATGTTATTGTAAATTAAGGACATTTTCGTTTTTTTCTTACATCTGGTGTTAAATGTGTTACTGAATGCTAAAAAATGTGTTTTCAAACATTAAAAAGTATTTTTATCAGTTCTATGTCACTGAAAACTAATCTAATGCATTTTGTCCAAAAACTTTACATCAAAAGGCAGATTGTCCAACATAACCCAACAAAACGCATTTTGTCCACCACTAAAGTGCTCATAGCTTAAAAGTATAAAAAGCGGTTTCCTTGTGTTAAACACATTTTCATCAACAGCCCTGTGTGTAAAATTCGTAAAAAATAATGGAATATTTTATGCAGTATACGTTTTTCGCTTCTTCTCAAAAATTTGCTTTTTGCGACATAATACGTTTTGAAAAGTAGCTCCTCAGATATAGTTGGAAAAGAGCGGGAGGTGCTGGAAAATGCACGAACATCTCATTTCTAAAAAGGGCAGTTATAGAAGTGAGAAATAAAAGATGTATGTAGAAGGAATGTATTTGCGAAGAAACAATGGGTAACAGAAAAATACTTCGCTTGATCCAATAAAAGGAGGAAGTACAAAAATTGAGCGAAATTCGGGAATAGGGAATCACATGTCACTTAGGCATGAAATAAATAGCTGATTCTGTGTTCATTGAGTTCCTTAGTAAGTCCTCTTGACTGAAACTCTGTCTCGCAGAACAGTGCCGCAGATTTTTCTAAGAATTTTTCTGTCTTACGCCTCTGAGTCCTGAAATTTGTTATGCTTCTAATTTATGTGGTCTCTCGCGCGTACGGAGCTTCTTGCAAAAGTAGGAGTATCTTGGTTTTGATTTACTAGGTATTCTCTTTTGTTGTAAGGATTCCGTTTCATTTGTGCGCCTTTAGCAGTTTGAAAATTCTTTCTGTGTTGGAATCTGTATTCAATACTGTGGTTGATTGGTGTCTTTAGGTGCCTCAAGTGAGTGACCTGTGAGATTTTCCCAACCGATTTTTTATAGTAGTTTCCTGATCGATTTTGTGCCTGCAAACTGAGTTTTTTCATAGGAAATTTGGAGCCCGGTTTTACAGGAGATTTCATATGTTGACCAACTGCTGATCTGTCTTCATCGATGTTGTTCGTTAATGTAGTGATTCAAATTCCTTCCTCTTTTCGAACTTGGATAACACCGATGTATATTTCTCATTCTCAGATTATTTTTGCCAGTACGATATTGAATAAGAGTAGCTATAAGCTGCCTCCTTGTCGGCCTACTGTGTGAATTTCGAGTGACTTGAGATTTATGCCACGAATTTCACTTTTGAGGTGGTTCCTGATAAGGTTCCATGCTATTTCTATCTACATCTAACTCCTCTTGGCTATTAAACACGTCTCTCATCAACTTTGTAAGCACTTTTAATATCCACGTATGTGAGTGTAGTGTCCGGAATCGACTGATGAGTAGTACTCTCTTAAGGTTTCAGATTTTTCAACATAGGTTGTCCTTTTCCTGAATACCTCCTGATATTCAAAAATCTTCGTATCACCTAGCGGCTGAAGCCGATTCCGCAAAGATTCAGAGCGAATTTAGTAATTTATCGGATGAAGTGGGATTCCACTGCAATTTTTCGGATCTGTTTGGTCTCCTTTTTTGTGGAGCGTGTTTACCGAAGCGTTCTTCACATCTTTTGAGGTTTTCTCTGTTTTGTAGGCTTCTATATTATTCTCAGAATTTTTGTGTTATGTTTTTGTGATCCAATTTCAATAATTATTTCTTCGCCAGGCGCTGCATTGCTTTTCAATCATCTGGTTATTTTTATATATTTCTTCGTCTGAGGGCGGATGCGAAGCAGAATTTGGCGCTGGTGTTGCAAATTGGAGTTTTCGAGATGGAACATCGCAGTTGAGGAGTATACTGAGATATTTGGCCAGAATTACACATTAATTTTTTATGTTAGTCTCCAGGGATCCATCAGATAGTTGATAGCATGGGCTAGGAGGTTAACAGGCACCTAAATTTTCTCTGAAGGTGTTGGGAAAAGTGCGAGTGTTGTTCTTGGTAAAGTCTTCTTATATTTCATCCAGTCTCCTATTACCGCAATTGCTTTATTCTCGTCGAGACGTTTTTCCGGACCTCTACGAATTCATTCCCCTTTTCTGTTGTTTTGTGGCTATTGAACTTATTTCAGGCTCTCATCCTACATTCGACAACTTGATCGAATGTGGTGTTCTACTACGTACGTTTCCGCCTTGTCGAGGGTTGGTCTAAATTTATTGCTTGCCTCACTTTCTCCGCGAGTTCAGTTCAGTTTGTAGTATCCACCCGACGGAGTTCTAGGTATCAGGAGATACCTAGGTATCTAGGTATCTGTTTGGAAATTGTTAGTTACTCTTGTCTGTTTTCTGTTGGGTTGATATTTTACTTCGATTTGGAGTAATCAATAGTGTGACTTGAAGAATCAAAGACTTCCTTGGCATTCCTTCTGGAGATGTCAGTATGCTCAATCTGCAAATTCTTCCAGTGTTTTAGTGACGGATTCAAATGTATTTGGTTTTCTTGTGTGTTTCTGGAAGTGTGCAGACACAATTCTTATTTTAGAATTTTGGCAGAAGCTTGTCAGATGTTCACAATTTTTTTCGGCGCTGTTGTGAGCATTGTACGGTCCTATGATTCCCCTGTGTTTCTTTTCTTTTCCTAAAGGCCCACTGAAGTAACCTAGTAGAAGATTGACGTGATGGTCGGGAATTTTGGTCGTGACTTCCTCCGTGAGTTCTCAGAAGCCTTCTATGACGCGTAAGTCTTTTCTGTTGTAACCATTTGTTAGTGCATGAACGTTATGCGGTATCTATGTCTTATTTCCTGATTTTATTGATATAGTTGAGAGTCGTTTTGGTGGTGTGGTAAGGTCAATGATGAATCTGTGAGGGACTTGTACACCACATCACGTGTACCAAATTGTTTCGGGCCTGTGTCTGTACTGATATTTTCGCTTATAAAACCTGTAATTATCAGAGCCGGAGGGAACTGCACCAGTAAACCGGATTTCTCGCAATGCCAGAATGTTGATGCCGAATTTTTCACTCGCGTACGTTGGATGTTTCGAGTTTCCAGATTTCAGCAGAGTGTTTACGTTGAGTGTACTTACGAAGAACCTTTTTTTTGTGGAAGATATTTTGAGAAGATCCAGTCCTTCTCCACATGGCATGTACGGTCCCCCAGAACCCTATGACGAGAACGGGAATCTTATCTGTTCACTGTTTTTCTGCTGTGGCTGCTTCTACACTATGTGATCGAAATTATCCGGAGACCCCAAAAATATATGTTTTTCATATTAGGTGCGTTGTGCTGCCACCTACTACCACGTCGTCCTTATCAGCGACCTCAATAGTCATTAGACATCGTGAGAGAGCAGAATGGGGCGCTCCGCGGAACTCGTGGACTTCGAACGTGGTCAGGTGATTTGGTGTCACCTGTGTCATATGTCTATACGCGAAATTTCCACACTACTAAACATCCTTAGGTACACTGTTTCCGATGTGATAGCGAAGTGGAAACGTGAAGGGGCACGTACAGCACAAAAGCATACAGGCCGACCTCGTGTGTTGACTGACAGAGAACGCCGACAGTTGAAGAGCGTCGGAATGTGTAATAGCCAGACATCTATCCAGCCATCACACAGGAATTCAAAACTGTATCAGGATACACTGCAAGTACTATGACAGTTAGGCGGGAGGTGAGAAAACTTGGATTTCATGGTCCAGCGGCTGCTCATAAGCCACACATCACGCCGGTAAGTGCGAACCGACACCTCGCTTGGTGTTCGGAACGTAAACATTAATCGACTGAACAGTGGAAAAATGTTATGTCAAGTAACGAATCATGATACACAATGTGGCAATCCGATGGCAGAGTGTGGGTATGGCGAATGGCCGGTGAATGTCTTCTGTCAGAGTGTGTAGTGCCAACAGTAAAATTCGGAGGCGGTGTTGTTACGGTGGGGTCGTGTTTTTCATGGAGGGGGATTGCACCCATTGTTGTTTTGTGTGGTACTATCACGGCACAGGCCTACATTGTTGTTTTAAGCATCTTCTTGCTTTTTTGATGTTTTAAGCACCTTCTTGCTTCCCACTGTTGATGAATAATTCGGGTATGGCGATTGCATCTTTCAACACGATCGGACACCTGTTCATAATGCACGGCCTGTGGCGGAGTGGTTACACGACAGTCACATCCTTGTAATGGACTGAGGTGCACAGAGTCCTGACCTGAATCCAATACAACACTTGTGGGATGTTATAGAGCGCCTACTCCGTGCCAGGCCTCACCGACCGATACGTCTCTTCAGCGCAGCACTCCGTGAAAAATGGGCTGCCATTCCCCAAGAAACCTTCCAGCACCTGATTGAATGTATGCCTGCGAGAGTGGAATCCATCATCAAGGCTAAGGGTGGGCCACCACCATATTGCGTTCCAGGTGTTCGGATACTTTTGATCACATAGTATTTTGAAGGGACTGTGAGAAAGACAGAGAAGAGTGAGAGAGAGATAGAGAGAGAGGGGGAGGGGAGAGAGAAAACAATCTTAATTTACTTGAATATAAATCACAAAATATTTTAGACTATCCGTTTTTTGCGGTTGTGATTGCAGTATCACGTTGGACAATTACAGTATTTTCACACAATAAATAGACACATTTCAGCTTTAAAATCGGTACAGTGTACATTGCATTGCTACTCGTCAAACGTATGTTGTGGTGGTAGGGAGGGGGGGGGGCGAGATGGGTTGAAAACGGTTGAGAGAGAGTGATGTGATATAAAAGAACAGAACCTCGAACTGAGGAGAGTAGAGGGATACTAAAATGTTTTTATATTTGACAATCCGTGTCACCTTGATACCGTCCCAGACAACGTACGACCGTGATTTGGAGTGACCAAAAAATTTGCCGATGACTGCGATTGTAGAAAGAATACATTTATCTGGCGCCGCAGAGTCCGTCGATATTGTGACTCCTCCTTTTTGTCACTGCTCTAATGGACCCAACGCTGTTGTGTGTGGAACACTGTTTGTTTATCCGTAAACACGCACCGTTATCTCCGAGATACTGTGAAGCAGAAGAAATTTACAGGCTGAATTTTAAGTAGGACAGGTGATGTAACAGCCTGTGAAACCTAACGCGAGCAGGCCGGCATTTGGCGGGCAGACGAGCGGCAGCGTTGCGGGGGCCGTGCCGATCGTAATGACGAGGCGAAACTCAACTGCCTTAACGAGCGCCTTCCTTTTTGCTCGTTAATTGCGTTTCTGTGGAGGTCATAAATTGGCACGAAACTTTACTAAACACTAGAAAACAAAGGAAAAAAATATGAAAGCGTTCCGCTGACCTAATAAGCGTAAATGATACTCCTGGCCTGACGGCAAGCAATCACTATAAAACGTGAAATGTGGCAGGGAGCTGGAGCTCGGTGTTAGGATGCTGGGCCATAATTTTAATGACAACTTTAATAACATGTAAACCACTTCATTCCCACATCAAAAAAGATCTAAAAAATCCCAACAGCTGCTACCATAATTTATTTACTAGCGACTTTTTTCTTTTGTAGGCAAGGCAACTGGTGGTAGAATTTACAAAATCTCCAAAATAGCGTTTAAGAAGAAATTAAAGGGTAAGAATTTTAAGAAAAATTTTCTCAAATACTCACATTAAATCCAAGTCTAAACACAAAACCTACATCAATGATTAACAGGCAAGCAAATAAATCACTTGTTATTAGGGAAAAAAATTCAATCCAAGTAAACTGGCTACTGACAAGTTTAAACAAAATATAATCTGCTGGTCGTGCAGACAAGGTGGCTATGTAGGACCTAAACAACACTCAGCCTAGCTGGCCAGCTAAGGTTTTAGGCCCTCGCTTTAGTACATTTGACAGAGAGACAGCAGCCATCTCGGGTTCAACCATTTCTTTTTTGTAGTCCCTTTTAGTCGAACTCACAATATAAAGCATCTGTCTACTCAGGCTGCCCTGTAACATATAAAATACTAGTTAAGAACATTTTTTTAAAATTACAACGCCAAACGGCACAGCAGATAATTTGGGAAAAGCGAGTCGTGCGCTGAAATCGCGATATTTTACTGCTTAATTCAGATGGCGCCAGTTAGCGCAGCCAGCCTGAGGCAAGAGGTTCCCACGCCGCCAGTTAAATAGTCAAAAATACACAGCAAAACGCCTTCAATAAGACAACTGCAGAACACAGAAGCTGCTTTACGAACGACGATGTATAACCAGGATTGCAAGTAAGAGACAGCCTTTTCACACATCAACTACGAGGGGCGTTTGAAAAGTCCGTGCAAAAATAAAAACTACTTACGTGTTTGGGGTTAATCTTTTTTATTTTTCGACATAGTCGCCTTTTAGACTTATACACTTCGTCCAACGTTGTTCTAATTTGTTGATCTCTTCCGTATAATGTCTGCAAAATAGCTATTAGTTGCTACAATCACCTCCTCGTTTGAATACAAATCTTTGTCCCGCCAGCCATTCCTTCGAACTGAGGAACAAATAGTAGTCAGAGGGAGCCACGTCTGGAGAATAGGGGGATGTGAAACGAGTTGAAATCCTATTTCCAATAATTTTGCGACCACAACTGTTGAGGTGTATGCTGGCGCATTGTCGTGGTGGAAAAGGCCATTTTGCGGTCCAATCGCCCACGTTTTTCTTGCAGCTCAGTTTTCAAACGGTTCAAAACGACGAATAAAATGCACCTGTAATAGTTTTACCCTTTTCAGATAGTCGATCAGGATTATCCCTTGCGAATCCCAAAAGACAGTCGCTATAACCTTTCTGGCAGAAGGAACGGTCTTCGCATTTTTGGTGCAGATGCTTCCCTGATAACCCATTTTTTAGATCGCTGTTTGGTCTGATGAGTTTAGTAATGTATCCATGTTTCATCCACAGTGACGAAAGAACGCTTAAAGTCCTGCGGATTCTGCCTGAACAACTGCAAACCATCCTCGCAATACTTCACAAGATTCCGTTTTTGGTCAAGCGTGAGCAATCACGGAACTCATCTTGCGGATAGCTTTCTTACGTCCAAATGTTTATGCAAAATATTATGAACCCGTTCATTCGAGATGCCCACAGCACTAGCCATCTCACGCACCTTAACGTTTCTGTCATCCATCACCATATCATGGATTTTATCAATGATTTCCGGAGTCGCAACCTCCATAGGGCGTCCAGAACGTTCAGCATCACTTGTGCCCATATGGCCCCTCCGAAAATTTAGAATCCACTTATAAACTGTTCTAATCGAAAGTGCAGAGTCACTGTAATGTTTATTAAGCTTCTCTTTTGTCTCCTGAGGCGTTTTGTCTATCATAAAGTAATGTTTAATCACCACACGAAATTCTTTTTCATCTATTTTTTGACAATCACTCGACTTCCTTGATTCACACGAATGCCAAATACATATAAATAGACCAATATGGCTGAAACTTGGTGTTCGTTCTTCCGAATGATGATAGTAACTGAACATGACCTCCATACGCGCCGGTGGTGCCATCTCTTGGAGTTTGCATGGACTTTTCAAACGGCCCTCGTATAACGCTTGAAAGTTTTGCGTTTGCTGCGGGTTTTTTATTTATATGGGCAGTTGAAATTACGTTTCTCATTTACCCAAAGGATACTTTTAGTGCCCTCAATACCACTCCCACCGAGGTGAAACATTCGTAAGTTGTTAAGAAAGTCTAGACACCGCGTAATGCTGTACCAGTCTGCTGTGATGAAAGATAGAGGGGTGAAAATGTCAATTAAATACTTTATCTCACCTTGTTCTTAGATAGACATTCTTCACCACCTCTCAAGAGCACACTCGTTTTTTCATGCCCTTTCTATATTCATCCGGGAACGCTCCCTTTCCTGATCTAGACAGCCCTCAATGAGTGTGGAATTTTATTGACTACTGGGCCACAACCAGGGGGAAAACCGACACAGTCTACGGGATAGTGAAGCAGTGGCTGCAAAATTACCACTGACAAGTATACAATGTAACTAAACGGATAATGGGAGTGAAAATGAGGGAGTTCCAGCCAGGGAACAGAGCGCGTATTTTCTAATTTAGTCCCTTTTTCAACGCAACTCTGAGAAATGAAGGGCGAAGGGCAGCACACGCTGATGCGTGGGCCCTGTGAACCCTCTTGTAGCCACCTTTTTTTATTTTGAATGCTTTAAGCATTTATATTGGGCACTGATTTATTTCTAAAGGGTTTGGTTTCATAGTATGTTGTAAATTGCTTATGACTGAACTCTTTTATTTTATCATGCTCAGAAAACATACTCATTTACAAAATATAACGATTTACTCTGTATTTGTTGCGACAAATGTGCATAGCGTGGAGGTGTGGCCTATTACGGATGCTAGTTTCAAATGCACGCACGCTACAGAAGGAAACGAGGATTTTAGTGGTCAGGATTGCGTCTGGTCAAGCCTTGTGGAACGATACCCAGAAATTCAGTAAACATGCGAAGGATGCCACAAACAATTGAACATAAAATGCCTATAATGAATAGGTTTAACAGAACAGAGCACCGAGAAAGAAGCAAATGTTGGACCACGGGAACGCGAAATATTAAAAGAATATCGAATTTCGCATTCGTAGCCCAACCAGCTTAGAGGAAATACGACAAACAACACAGCAGGCGGTACTGGCGCTTCAAACATCAATTCGATTCGGTCTGTAATTATGGGGGTGAATTTAGCAAATTAACTTAAGAGCTGAGCTACTTCTAATGATTCCGGGCTGTATATGAGAAATATTTGGCCACCGGTATTAAGCCTGACACCACGTGGGGCTGCCAAGGAACATCATCTGCCACGAAGAAAACGGAGTAAATAATTTACACAATGTGCCGTAAGGAGGCTAAAATTGATTTGATTAAGTTCGTTTCGTGGCACAAATCGCCTACGATCATCTACACTGCATAGAGTGCATACGTGGAGCACAGGGAAGAAGTCCCATGTGCCTCAAAGAAACACCTATTAAAACTCTAATATTTGATCCGGAAATATAACCATTCGCTAATATTTAACATTTAACACTAGTTTATGTCTATATTTGATATATACGTTAGCACAGACACTTTATAAAACCTATGATCTCCCTACCACATGGCCAGAAACAAAGGACAATCGCTTTTACTACTTTTTAAACTGATTTCTGGCTAATAAATTGAAAAATAAGCACGATTTCTGCAATAGATTTACCTACTCAATCTAATGCTCCAAAGAAAAATGGATTAGATAACACATAGTACATTCTGATACCTTTTTCCAGCAAACGAGAGACATACGCAATGAAGGCATGTCCGCTCATTTACCCGTCGTCTTTTACTCTCCTCGAAAATGGAGGGCGTCCGGAGGTCCTCCGGTGCCTAGTGGAGGCGATGGCCGAAACAATTGGCTGTGACCAACCTCACCACGACAAATCGGACTGTCTTTGGTCTCGACCTACCCGTGTTCCATCTCTGCCACTACCCCATAGAAATGAAGTTGGCGCTACTACAGAAGGTCCTCTGCCGGCCGTGGTGGCCGTGCGGTTCTAGGCGCTGCAGTCCGGAACTGCGGGACTGCTGCGGTCGCAGGTTCGAATCCTGCCTCGGGCATTGATGTGTGTGATGTCCTTAGGTTGGTTAGGTTTAAGTAGTTCTAAGTTCTAGGGGACTGATGACCTAAGATGTTAAGTCCCATAGCGCTCAGAGCCATTTGAACCATTTGAACAGAAGGTCCTCTAACGAGATTCGTCTGCTACATTTGAGCTACAGATGACCACGCTTTAGGAGGTGTGAGATGCATCTCACGCGCGCACAAACACACGAAAAATAGAAATGGTAAATAACATACACTGTTATTCTCTATAGAATGCATCGTCCGTTGGCATGGGGTTGCGCGGCGCGCTGGGCGTGGCCGCGTCGTAAGAGAAATCGGAGGACGAGTCACCTGATTAACTATTTTCCGATGACGAAAGTTTGGAAATGAACGGAGAATTTTACTGCTTACTACTACGGAATGGCTACAATAGTGCCATTTCACGGATGGGATTGGAAGTAAATGCTAGCCACAATTTCCAGCAAGTGGGCACGTAAGTCAGCAACAGTCCGATCACTGACTACAATCAGTTGACCGTATCCACCACTGCCCTTTTGTCCAGTCCGCAATAAATGGCTGACAGGAAACCGACCCAGCGCCAGCCGGCACAGGACGTGACGTAACCCGCTCCGATCAACATTCCAAATGCAGCGGCGAGCCAAGAATCTCATCGACCACGACGTCTTGGTGCTTACTGCCAGCCTTCGCCTCATAAACCGCTTGACACACGATCACTGAGAGAGAGCGACCGTCCCTGCGGTCGCTATTAAATCGATCTAATCGTGACTACGGTCTCCTGTGGCGGCAGAAAATCGCTCTGAATCCACTACCGCCAGTGATGCTACCAACCCGAGGGATCTATCGATATTGAATAGCGCCACGTTGTACCTGCACGGCACGGACCCATTTATCTGAAAGTTGGCCGAGCTTATCTGAGAGTATGTCGCAAAAGTGAATGGACGAATGAGTATGAATATTTTCTGTGCCTGGCTGAAGTGTATGTTTAATGTAGGTCCCCCCCCCCCCCCCCCAAATGAACTATGGCGGACCTTGCCCTTGATGGGGAGGCTTGCGTGCTGCAGCGCGATACAGATAACCGTACCGTAGGTGCAACCACAACGGAGGGGTTTCTGTTGAGAGGCCAGACAAACGTTTGGTTTCTGAAAAGGGGCAGCAGCCTTTCCAGCAGTTGCAGGGCCAACAGTGTGGTTGATTGACTGATCTGGCCTTGTAACACTAACCAAAATGGCCTTCCTGTGCTGGTACTGCGAACGGCTGAAAGTAAGGGGAAACTACAGCCGTAATTTTTCCCGAGGGCATGCACCTTTAGTGTATGGTTAAATGATGATGGCGTCCTCTTGGGTAAAATATTCCGGAGTTAAAATAGTCCCCCATTCGAATCTCCGGGCGGGAACTTCTCAAGAGGACGTCGTTATCAGGAGAAAGAAAACTGGCGTTCTGCGGATCGGACCGTGGAGTGTCAGATCCCTTAATCGGGCAGGTAGGTTAGAAAATTTAAAAAGGGAAATGGATAGGTTAAAGTTAGATCTAGCGGGAATTAACGAAGTTCGGTGGCAGGAGGAACAATACTTCTGGTCAGGTGAATACAGGGCTATAAATACAAAATCGAATAGGGGTAATGCTGGAGTTCGTTTAATAATGAATAAAAAATCGGAGTGCGGGTAAGCTGCTATAAACAGCATAGTGAACGCATTATTGTGGCCAAGATAGACACGAAGCCCACGCCTACTACAGTAGTACAAGTTTATATGCCAACTAGCTCTGCAGATGACGAAGAGATAGATGAAATGTATGATGAGATAAGAGAAATTATTCAGATAGCGAAGGGACACGAAAATTTAATAGTCATAGGTGACTGGAATTCGATAGTACTAAAAGGAAGAGAAGGAAAGGCAGTAGGTGAATAAGGAATGGGGGTGAGAAATAAAAGAGATAGCCACCTGGTAGAATTTTGCACAGAGCATAACTTAATCATAGCTAACACTTGGTTCAAGATTCAAATAGTTCAAATGGCTCTGAGCACTATGGGACTCAACATCTTAGGTCATAAGTCCCCTAGAACTTAGAACTACTTAAATCTAACTAACCTAAGGACATCACACACACCCATGCCCGAGGCAGGATTCGAACCTGCGACCGTAGCAGTCCCGCGGTTCCGGACTGCAGCGCCAGAACCGCACGGCCACCGCGGCCGGCTTGGTTCATGAGTCATGAAAGAAGGTTGTGTACATGGAAGAGGCGTGGAGATACTGAAGGCTTCAGATAGATTATACATTGGTAAGACAGAGATTTGAGAACCACGTTTTAAATTGTAAGAGTTTTCCAGGGGCAGATGTGGACTCTGACCACAATCTATTAGTTATGAACTATAGACTAAAAGTGAGGACCGAGCGAGGTGGCGCAGTGGTTAGCACACTGGACTCGCATTCGGGAGGACGACGGTTCAATCCCGTCTCCGGCCATCCTGATTTAGGTTTTCCGTGATTTCCCTAAATCACTTCAGGCAAATGCCGGGATGGTTCCTTTGAAAGGGCACGGCCGATTTCCTTCCCCATCCTTCCCTCACCCGAGCTTACGCTCCGTCTCTAATGACCTCGTTGTCGAGGGGACGTTAAACACTAATCTCCTCCTCCTCCTCCACTAAAAGTGAGGAAACTGAAAAAAGGTGGTAATTTAAGGAGATTTGGCCTGGATAAACTGACAGAACCAGAGCTTGTAGAGAGTTTCAGGGAAACCATAAGGGAACGATTGACAGGTGTGGGGGAAAGAAATACAGTAGAAGAAGAATGGGTAGCTTTGAGGGATGAAGTAATGAAGGCAGCAGAGAATCAAGAGGGTAAAATGACGAGGGCTAATAGAAATTCTTGGGTAACAGAAGAGACATTGAATTTAATTGATGAAAGGCGAAAATATAAAAATGCAATAAATGAAGCAGGCAAAAAGGAATACAAATGTCTCAAAAATGAGATCGACAGGAAGTGCAAAATGGCTAAGTAGGAATTGCTAGAGGACAAATGTAAGGATGTAGAGGCATATCTCACTAGGGGTAAGATAGATACTGTCTACAGGAAATCTAAACAGACCTTTGGAGAAAACAGAACCACTTGTATGAATATCAAGAGCTCAGATGGAAACCCAGTTCTAAGCAAAGAAGGGATAGCAGAAAGGTGGAAGGAGTATATAGAGGGTCTATACAAGGGCGATGTACAGGAGGACAATATTATGGGAATGGAAGAGGACATAGATGACGACGAAATGGGAGATATGATACTGCGTGACGCGTTTGACAGAGCACTGAAAGACCTGAGTCGAAACAAGGCCCCGGGAGTAGGCCACGTTCCATTAGAACTACTGACAGCCTTGGGAGAGCCAGCCCTGACAAAACTCTACCAACTCTACCATCTGGCGAGAAAGATGCATGAGACAGGCGAAATACCCTCAGACTTTAAGAAGAATATAATGATTCCAATCCCAAAGAAAGCAGATGTCGACAGATGTGAAAATTACCGATCTATCAGTTTAATAAGTCACGGCTGCAAAATACAAACGCGAATTCTGTACAGACGAATGGAAACAACTGTTAGAAGGTGACCTCGAGGAAGATCAGTTTGGATTCCGTAGAAATGTTGGAACACGTGAGGCAATGCTGACCCTACGACTTATCTTAGAAGAAAGATTAAGGAAAGGCAAACCTACGTTTCTAGCATTTGTAGACTTAGAGAAACCTTTTGACAATGTTGATTGGAATACTCTCTTTCAAATTCTGAAGGTGGCAGGGGTAAAATAGAGAGAGCGAAAGGCTATTTACAATTTGTACAGAAAGCAGATGGCAGTTATAAGAGTCGAGGGGTATGAAAGGAAAGCAGTGGTTGGGAAGGGAGTGAGACAGATTTGTAGTCTATCCCCGATGTTATTCAATCTGTATATTGAGCAAGCAATAAAGGAAACAAAAGAAAAGTTCGGAGTAGGTATTAAAATCCATGGAGAAGAAATAAAAACTTTGAGCTTCGCCGATGACATTGTAATTCTGTCAGAGACAGCAAAGGACTCGGAAGAGCAGTTGAACGGAATGGGCAGTGTCTTGAAAGGAGGGTATAAGATGAACATCAACAAAAGCAAAACGAGGATAATGGAATGTAGTCTAATTAAGTCGGGTGATGCTGAGGGAATTAGATTAGGAAATTAGACACTTAAAGTAGTAAATGAGGTTTGCTATTTTGGGAGGAAAATTATGATGATGGTCGAAGTAGAGAGGATATAAAATGTAGACTGGCGATGGCAAGCAAAGCGTTTCTGAAGAAGAGAAATTTGTTAACATCGAGTATAGATTTAAGTGTCAGGGAGTCGTTTCTGAAAGTATTTGTATAGAGTGTGGCCATGTGTGGAAGTGATACGTGGATGATAAATAGTTTGGACAAGAAGAGAATAGAAGCTTTCGAAATGTGGTGCTACAGAAGAATGCTGAAGATCAGATGGGTAGATCATATAACTAATGAGGAGGTATTGAATAGAATTGGGGAGAAGAGAAATTTGTGGCACAACTTGACTAGAAGTTTGGATCGGTTGGTAGGACATGTTCTGAGGCATCAATGGATCACCAATTTAGTATTGGAGGGCAGCGTAGAGGGTAAAAATCGTAGAGGGAGAACAAGAGATGAATACACTAAGCAGATTCAGAAGGATGTAGGTTGCAGTAGGTACTGGAAAATGAAGAAGCTTGCACAGGATAGAGTAGCATGGAGAGCTGCATCAGACCGGTCTCTGGACTGAGGAACACAAGAACAACAGGTCCTTCTAGAGACAAGTGTCATTAGAAGTTGTTCTTCATTACAGATTTGATTCTGCTTCTTATGTATATGAAAATCTTTCATCCGTTTTCATGGGGTTGGTTTAAATCATAATCTGAATACACAGCATGGCACTGTGATGACCAGAATAGGCATAAGATATGGTGAAGCACTGCGGAAAGTTGAAAATAATTTTTCCAGTCTGAAGTTTGCAGCACTCGCACAAAGATGGCAATTCCAGTTCTAATCGTAGCCTACCTTTTCCCAGACTGCGAACAGCACACCTTTACCTGCCGCATCGGCTTTAACACCGCTATATCTTATTCAGGATCAGTCGGTGATACACAACATGCATACTGCACGTCAGATGAGTTATTTGTGGGTAACACGCACCTTACTTATTGAGCAATTTGTCCACCAATGACAGAACAATCGAATTTTTTTTGTAAAACGCCTATATGGAAAGAAATGAATTCTGCGCAAAGCGTCGGATGTCGTTTTGAGATCCCCATTGTATTTCATCGACGCAACTAACTCACACCATCAGTTTCGATGATCACATTGCTGAGCTGTGGCTGAAGCCTCCTATCTGACCTAGTCGAGTAGAAGAAGTGCGTGTGCGGCGGCTCTACATTCAGCGGCCAATAGCAAAGATTTCCTGAACGGCAGCGGAAAAGACAGCTACGCCAACTGTCTGGAGGTGAGCTTTGTCCCACACGCAGAGGCTGTCGTTGATACTGTGCGCTACCTTCCGCCACATACCGAAATACACATCAGTGTCGACATGTGACCATCCTCCCGTTGTCACCTTAACATCTGTGACGCCACAGAGAAATGGTCCTATGTGTGACCAATAGCTCCTTTGTGGTCGCTGTGATTATACCATGCCCAACGCTTGATCCCATGATGCGCCTCTGCTCGGTAGGTTCATCGATCTGCGAATTTCCACCCGCTTCTTCCATAACGCTGTCCCAATATGAAAAAGATGACCTGAGAATGTTGCTGTTTTAGGAGTCCTTATGGTACCACGAACTGCTAAAATCGTAAATGTTCGTCCACTGTAGATATCGTTGACTGGTTTAGTTTCAACGATGTTCAACTGTTTGCCGTGTGCTTCACTTCCCGCAGCTGCAAGGAATGTAACAGACACCCGATATTTCACTGAGCTTGAAAGAGCTATGAGTTTCGTTGGAAGACAGATGACGTATTTAACTTTATGTTTCTTCATTAACGTTACTATTTTTGAAGAAATACTCCCATCGTATTGCAAGATGACCCTTCCTTTTTATTCCAGCTCCTCGCTTTGTGAAATAGTTGTCGGGTGTAGAGAGTGCTGAATCTCTGGAATATCAGTTCTTCAAGAGTATGGTACGTACGTAGTGTTGCTCAACGGATAAGTTGTCTGAATCCAACATGGCTCGTGCTCCGTGGGCCAAAGTCCTAAGCACGCCACTTCTTTGGGAAGATGGTGACAGCTGCTGGGCTGTACGTGTAGGCCTGTGTGTGAAGATTTACGGTGCGCGGCGTTACCAAAAGCGTCATTCTCGTTTCTCCACAACTGAAGTGGTAGATCGCTGTTCTTCTCCATTTCTACATCTACATCTACATCTATACTCCGCAAGCCACCCGACGGTGTGTGGCGGAGGGTACCTTGAGTGCCTCCATCGGTTCTCCCTTCTATTCCTGTCTCGTATCGTTCGTGGAAAGAAAGATTGTCGGTAGGCATCCGTGTGGGCTCTAATTTCTCTGATTTTATCCTCATGGTCTCTTCGCGAGATATAAGTAGGAGGGAGCAATATACTGCTTGACTCCTCATGAAGGTATCTTTTCGAAACTTCAGTAAAAGCCTGTACCGAGCAACTGAGCGTCTCTCTTGCGGAGTCTTCGACTGGAGTTTCGCGATTACTAAATGATCCTGTATCGAAGCACGCTGCTCTCTGTTGGGTCTTTGCTATCTCTTCTATCATCCCTATCTCGTACGGATCCCACACCCGTGAGCAGTATTCAAGCAGTGGGCGAAGAAGTGTACTGTAACCTACTTCTTTTGTTTTCGGACTGCATTTCCTTAGGATTCTTACAATGACTGTCTGGTATCTGCTTTACCGACGATTTCAATCATACACTTAATGTTCTAATGAAGAGAACTTTTATGTCGCAGAAATGCATCCAGCTTGCCGTGCCTGGAGGCCAGATTACAAAGTTGCTGTCCACATATCGCCGAAAGCTAATAGGTGTTGATTCTGCCGATAAAATGCTCTTTCTTCAAAATATTCCATAAAGAGATCACATCTCGTGCCCCTGGAATGTACCTCGCTTGTTTTAGAAGTAGAAACAGAGGTGACGGCAAACGTTGATCTCCAGATACCGTTGGCATGGCCGGCCGAAGTGGCCGTGCGGTTCTAGGTGCTGCAGTCTGCAACCGCGAGACCGCTACGGTCGCAGGTTCAAATCCTGCCTTGGGCATGGATGTGTGTGATGTCCTTAGGTTAGTTAGGTTTAACTAGTTCTAAGTTCTAGGGGACTAATGACCTCAGAAGTTCAGTCCCATAGTGCTCAGAGCCATTTGAACCATTTGAACCGTTGGCATGTTGTGATGCATTATATAGTATTAGTGATGCACAGACTGCACGAGTGTGTCGTCTTCCGTCCCTTTTTGATAGGAGCACGACCATACGTGATTTATAAAATGAAAATAGGGTTATACATGTTCTGTCTATCCAAAGCTCATATAGGCGTAGTAGCTAGGGTGTCGTTGAAAAATTCTTCACACACACTAAATATGGCTGATACGTACCGATATCTAGTTGTTTTGTTGTAGTAATTCGGGTTACTTTTCACATCGTAATTGAACTCTTATAGAATACGTACACCCACGAAATAGACTTGTGTTGCGGCTATAACGTCCCATTGCTCAATATGTTAACGTCGCGTACGTTATTGCAGCATACGATAGTAAATTTATGTAGAACGATTATGTTGACCTTTGAAAACATTTGCACACGAGTACATCGCTTTCTATCCTATTTACTGTTGACTTACAGGTCGCTACTATTATAATAATTAAAATATATTCTGAACGACACTGAAAGATCCTCTCCTTTTTAGTCTTCCAGAAAGTGACAGACAGTTTCGTATACTCCTTCGCTATAATCTCGAACTATTACTGATGATTTCAAATGTTCAGAACGGTCTTCATTACCACTTACTTCCTCATGTTAGCGTCCATTGTCCTTACCACCATTGGAGGTTGTAAAGAAGGATCGAACGTCAGTCGCTTACTTGCATCTTCATTTGGAAAGGTGTCTATGGTATTTGCTACGAAACTGAAACGTATAAATAAGAGCGCAAAGAAAAGCCCATACACTTCCATTTGCACGTGAAATAGCCGGAAAATAATGATTTTAGTCAGTCATGTCTTTACTAGCTCTCGCTATTTTACATGTAATGGTTTCAGTTTGACCGTCTTTCCGTTCAAATTCAGGAACTGTCGCACTGTAGCTCGTTGGTAGCCGGTAAGTCGAGGTTACGTACGCACTTCGCACTTTGGCTTTAAATCGCTCCACTGTGGTAGAGCAAGTGACGAAAAACCAGTGCGAACGAGTATAGTCCGGTCTTAACTGCATACTTTCACTATGTGTCCCACATTCTCAAGCTAGGTCGTTTGTGGGAGCCGACATTTTACCAGCGTGCTTCCCTTGTTAAATATAAAACATGAAGCCAGGTGGATGATGTTTTGTTGAGAGCACTAATTACGAATAATTTAAAGATGTGCCTGAGTTTGTATGGATAGTTAGATAACGGCTGAGAGCCCAGTCTCAGCACGTTTTGTTCTTCTTCCTGCATAATTTTCATGGGCACAGATCCAATACAGCTCGATACGCGGGAAGCTGTAGTAGTCGCAACTCTTGGAAGGCCACTACCGGTTTCGCCCTATTCTCCTATAGTGATAGTGAGCAGACTCTCGCTTCTACTTACACGGCACGTATCACTCGCTGCGTCCTACCAACCAGACCAGTGGAAAGATTTGTGAATTTTTTGGATATGGAAGGTCATACTGCTGAACAACTCTTCCAAAGCTTACCATCTTTTTTAACAGAGAATGGCATTAATATCAAAGATTGTCGTGGACGAAGCTATGACAATGCCAGTAACATAAGTGGCAGGTACACCGGCTTAGAAGCACGAATTAAAGATATAAATAAGTACGCTGAATATGTTTCTTGTTTTTCTCATTCGCTAAATTTGGTCGCCAAGTGTGCTGCAGTATGTAGTACAGAAGCATCCATTTTCTTTGATTTCCTTGAAAGCCTCTATACATTTGTTTACGCTTCTACCTATCGATGGGACCTTCTCTTGAAAGCAGTGAAAAATGATAGTACTAAAATTCCTATTTTGAAGAGGTTATCGGACACTAGGTGGTCGGCCAGAGCTGATGCT
Organism: Schistocerca americana; assembly: GCF_021461395.2. NCBI lineage: Eukaryota > Metazoa > Arthropoda > Insecta > Orthoptera > Acrididae > Schistocerca > Schistocerca americana. The sequence goes on from NC_060125.1 coordinate 47,493,767, forward strand.
ACAAAGGCGATTTGATTTGGTTTTCATACAATCAAACAAGTTTTAAGTGACATATCTACTAATATGCATCAAAAGACAGAGTGCCGCAATGAGGCTTACGGACTGGCCTCGGAAATGAGTAAGTTGGAAACGGGAATACTGTCTGTCGCGTGGAACAGAATCCTAGAACGTTTGCAAGCGACTGGCGTTTCCCTGCAGCCGTCTGATCAAGATATGGGCACCGGATATGCACTTTATAAATCTTTACATGAATACATCCAAGAAACTAGGTTCACATTTTCAGAAATTAAAGTAGAAACCAAATCCCTGACTATCTGTGAAGAATATCAGCAACAAACTTCGAGCGACTCACGCGAAATACGAAGTACGGCCATTTTAGTGGGTCAGCTACACTCGATGAAGATGTAGAAAATCAAACACCGGGACAACATTCTGAATTTCAGGTGTTTATTGTGATAATTGGCAATGTCCTGGCTGCATTGGCTAAACGCATGGAAAAATGTCATCACCTGACTAATGTTTTTGGAATATTGCGGGACTTTAAATCTCTCACAGCAGGAGAGATCTTGAATGCTTACCCAGATGATATAGAATAGTCGTTAGGAGACCAACTGGTACAGTTCGCTGAGCTGCTGAAAACAGATATCGCTGCTCCCATTGACAGAAAACAGAACAAATCTTTCGGAATACAAATTTTTAATGGAAAATTGGTTAGGATCGTGTTTTCCAAACGTAGAAATAGTATAACGCGTTTACGTATCTTTAATGATCGCCAACTGCAGTGGAGAACGTTCTTTTTCAGCGTTAAACAGCATTAAAAATAAGTTAAGTAATATGATGGGACAGAACGTCGAAATGACCTCAGTATATTGAACACTGAATACGATTTACTCAGAGACATTGCTCTAACTTGTATTATTTCTAAATTTGTCGAAATTAATGGGAGAAAAGTTTATTTGTAACAGTCTTGTTTCACTTTATATCCTAAACCATTCAACTTAAACAAACCAAGGGCCCCTTGTCAGAATTTGCTGCGGGCCCCGCGCTTGCTTAATCCGGCGTTGCTCAGACTACACTGAATGACATCACGTGGCCCCAGGCGAGCGACAGGTTTCTGCTATGTGACGTGTGTCTGAGCAGGCTGGCACCAAGTCATACAGTTAGGAATATAGGCACATGGTTGTCAGCCTCCTATTGCTTGATGCGGGTTAGATACTTCAAGAAAGCCAGCTACATAACTGCACACTTAAGAACTGTATGACGTTCTACGATTCTTCACAACCGAGCGAGGTGGCGCAGTGGTTAGCAGCCAGCCAACCGGTGCTTCACGAATGTTACGAGTGGCAGGCTTTCACAGTGACTACCTTCGGTACAATGCGCTTCCATTTGTGCTCGCATTCTACAACAACAGTAGTGTCTCATGGTATTTATCGTGGGCGTTTTGAGGCAAGCAGTACATTCTAGTGGCTATTTCGAAATTTGTGGTAAGGTCTTATGGGACCAAACTGCATAGGTCATCGGTCCCTAAGCTTACACACTGCTTAATCTAACTTAAACGTTAAGGACAACACACACACACACACACACACACACACACACACACACACACACACACACACACGCCCGAAGGAGGACTCGAACCTCTGAAGGGGGGAGCCGCGCCATAGTGGCTATTTTCAACAGGTAGGACGAATATGAATGCTATATTTCGAGAGTGCAACCAGAAGCCTAACGAAAAAAATATACTGAAGTCAACCAATATTACGGCTATTGTACCGATAACATTGAATTTGCCACTGAAAACAGCGAATATGGTACCGATGCCAATGAAAATTTGTTCTGAAAGAGGTGCAAAGTCCCTCTCTAGGTGTAGCTTTATGCTTTCAAAATAAATTTTGTACCGAGAACACTGAATTTTGAGTTGAAAACAGTTAACATAACACTGAAATAAATGAAATTTGAACATAAAGAAGTGGAAATGCTCTCTCCCCCCCTCCCCCCCTCCCACCCCCTGCCCTTCAATCTCACGACTCTTTTAGAAAATTACACTCCTTTTCACGTAACTAAACGATTGCTGCTTGATGGTTTGATATGCATTCACGTGAAATGAAGCCACACAACAATTTAAACATCGACTGTACCAGGGCGAGGCATGAGACCTTAAAACGTGAGTCAGTACGTTGTAGGAATGAACGAGGCTGGATGGCTGGTTAAAGGAAACAGATACAACGTGCTGATGTGTATGCAAGGCTCTTTACACCATCCAAAACTGTAGTGTGTAATGGGGCGGAGAAGTTTTTCTTATATACATAAATTACTGTAAAGGACGTTAACAGACAGCAACATCCATGAGTGTGCACACGGGAGACCATCGAATACTTGCGGCCGCAGCACAGCTGCCTTGAGATGGTGGACGCCACAGGCTACGCCACAGGCTACGCCACCTCCGCTACCGCACCAGACACTGGCTGACGTCATTCAGTGCATTGGATACTTCTGCACCATCCAGCGAGCAGAAGGTACGCCGTATTGAGGTTCCAAACTGGTGACTATCGTTCTGCGAAGCCTGTAAGGCCGAAAACTATGGCCGTAGCAGATTGTCTCCGATTCCGAATCACATATGCTGTTATACATTCTCGAATTTATTATTTATAGCAAATGAATTATTGTTAAATATAGTTGTTCCACCATTCACTAAACTAAAAAAATAAAGCAAATTGCTTGACAGAAATAATCGTTTGTAGGAGGGCAGTGTTTGACGTCTGAACTTAAACATTTAGCTGTACTAACGTTGTGAACAAGAACAGAACAGAAGATTATCACAATCTCATTCTCTCTCTCTCTCTCTCTCTCTCTCTCTTTCACGCACGCACACATACATACACACACATACTGTAACTGTTAAAGTAAATGGCTACAGAATCTTATGCATAGAGTTGACCCGATCTGACCAAAACTACACCTAATCCACATTGTATAATGAGAGGCAAAAAGATCGCTCGGTGCGACTGATGTAGAGTCTAGCAACAGAGAATTGCGCATGACCAAGTTTAAAAGTGCCAGTGTTTACAACTCTAGTGGTCTGTGGAGCTTCAGCTTTGTGTTTACGTCGTCAAATAGAAGCAATGTAAGAGTTAGGATACAGTTCATGTTGCGATTCATTGCAATTCAACTGGTTGTATAACTTCTTTTGAAAATCATTATTCACGTACGTAGAAACGTTTGAGGTTGAAGAACTCCTCGTCGGTAGAGCTGCTACAACGACGTGCGTTTCACATCTGTTTCAGCGGCTGAGTTAATAGGCGGACGGCTTACGAATGTAAATGTCGAGCGTTCGAATCCAATTGAAGGCATGAGAATGATAAGTGGATGAAAACCACTTTTGTTGAATTGCATGCTCCATCTATTGTTGTGTGAATGGTACTGAACTACTCCCCACAGAAGGCGCAGATAGATCTGCAAGTTATCAGTTCATAGATATACACTTTTCATTGAGAATGAGAAGTGGACAAACACCAATAAAATCCTGTTCTCACTCTGTATGTAACAGATATCTCATGGCTACATCTACTTGTTCCTCTGATGAAAGTGTTGATGATCCTATATATGTTGTGACAGTGACAGCGTTGTTAATGTTATTCAAGAATATCCAAAGAAATCCAAGGAAAGATCTAGAAATGTGGCACAACGGAAACAAGTCAACAGAAAACTTGACCGCAGTAGTGGACAAGCATACATACTCACCAGTGGAAAATCAGTTCCAGAACGTAAATCTGAGAGCTGGCAATGCAAGAGGCAATGTCCAAAGAGGTTTGCTGAAGATATAAAGAAAAATATTCTTGACAGTTTTAATAACTTGAAAGAAAAAATATACAGGATGCATATCTGTTTTGTTTCATATCAATGCAGCCTGTTGCAAGATATGAATAATATATACTGTTACTTGATTATTTTGTTATTCGAGATTAACAAATAAAAATGTGTTTTGTATATTTTATGATTTAATAAATCTTTAATTTAATATTTTAGGAGTCGGCCTGATTTAATACAGAAAAGAAAAGCAGTAAAACAGTGCAACCAAACCGAGTCATCATATACTCCAAAGTACGGAAAGGGATCATTGTACTACAAGTCATTTACTTGAAAATATTCCATTACTTTTTTATTGATCTTAGTGCTCGGTTCCCGGTAGGGGCTAGTTGAGGCTTCGAGCATCAGACGCGTTAATAATTCGAGTGAAATCTTAACAACACTCAGAACGGTGCCGTAGGCAAGTGGTAAAGCATTTGCTTCGTGTACGAGAGGTCGATGGTTTAAATCCCCCTAGTGGCATAAAACTTTAGTTCCTTCATTACTGTTTACAAGTATTTTTCATATAAGTTCTCTGTAAATTTACGTTTGTTTCGCTGATTGACATTTTATTCCATATAAGAGAAGTTGTACTTTGATACCACAGTTAGTTCTCATTGCATTGCTTTCGTGTACGCTGTATTTACGAAAGTGCTTTTATTTTGTGCTTTTAATATTACTTTCTTTATTAAGAATGAGTGTGGTGCAGCCTGTGCTGGGGCTGGCCACTACCGTCCTGTTTCAATAATATTAATCCATTCTTTACGCTATTTTCGCATTGTTATATTACAAAATAAATTTTGATCAAAACATGATTATGATCAAAACCAGTGCACAACCTCAAATATTATTTTCACAAAACAAACTGATACGAACTCACATGTTTACACATCAATATTTTCGTGAGTATCTTGGCACTCGCACGCTTTTTTATATAATACCAGTTCTATATTGTTTTATTTATTGATTTATCTATTTTAGGTTCATCTGGATGCAAAGGAAGTAGTTGTTTGTAAACAAGCATTCTCTGGTCTTCGTGGCATAAAAAAAGGAAGGATCGACAGACTACTGCAGCATACGATTCAGAGTTGTTCGCTGCCTACGGATCAGGGAGTTGTGTCTGAAAATTCAACATCTAGTAAGAAGCCTCAGCCTCTCATAGTTCAAGTGGAGGGTCACATAAGAAGTTTCCCATTCCAGTCATCACATTATTCTATACATACTTTCAAAAGAAAATATTTAAGTTCGGAGTTGACAGTAAAGAAGATAAATTTACTGTATTTGGAGAAATATGACCCCAAAAAGTTTTTAAAAATCAACAGTACCAGTAAAGTTAAGGTAAAACCAAGTGTAGTAATGAGTACTACAACAACATTTTTTGCACACGATTCAATCTGTCATTTGGAGCACCAAGGTCAGACACATGTCGTAAGTGTGATTTCCTGAAAATTGATAGTGAGACTGAAAGAGATGAAACAAAGAAAATGCTACTTATCCAGTGGCATGATCTACACTTGGCATGGAGATTTTATGTTTTGACTTCCAGCAGTATTTTCTCTTGCCAGTGATCCCAACAGGAGACTTATTTTACTGACGCCAAGTATGGGTTTATAGCCAGTGTACATATTCTAGCTCAACTAATAAGAGCAAGATGTTCATGTACGATGAAGTGACTGTAAACAAAGACTGTAATGAGAAAATCTCATTTTTGAAACATGATATAGATAACTTTGTATCTCCAGAGGTACAAACTTCGTATCTCTACAGTGACATCTGTGGAGGTCAGAATAAGAATCTAGCGATCGTGATGTTTTTGTCTACGTTAGCTGTAAGTGGAAAAATTGACAAAATAATATTTCACTATCCTGAACGTGTACATTCATTCTTGCCATGTGACAGGATGTTTAGACTTACTGAGAAATTAAAGAGAAAGAAAGAGTATGTCTTCATTCCAGAAGACTGATATTCTCTAGTAAGGAGTGCCTCAAAAAATTTGAGGTTGTCCTTATGACTCAAGATCTCATTAAGGTTTTCAAAGCCCATCTGTCACCATTTTTAAGATTTTTAAGATTATAGAAAATGATAAACAATCATTCACAATATCCATGTATAGAACGTATACTCAGGAGATAGTACACTCCTGGAAATGGAAAAAAGAACACATTGACACCGGTGTGTCAGACCCACCATACTTGCTCCGGACACTGCGAGAGGGCTGTACCAGCAATGATCACACGCACGGCACAGCGGACACACCAGGAACCGCGGTGTTGGCCGTCGAATGGCGCTAGCTGCGCAGCATTTGTGCACCGCCGCCGTCAGTGTCAGTCAATTTGCCGTGGCATACGGAGCTCCATCGCAGTCTTTAACACTGGTAGCATGCCGCGACAGCGTGGACGTGAACCGTATGTGCAGTTGACGGACTTTGAGCGAGGGCGTATAGTGGGCATGCGGGAGGCCGGGTGGACGTACCGCCGAATTGCTCAACACGTGGGGCGTGAGGTCTCCACAGTACATCGATGTTGTCGCCAGTGGTCGGCAGAAGGTGCACGTGCCCGTCGACCTGGGACCGGACCGCAGCGACGCACGGATGCACGCCAAGACCGTAGGATCCTATGCAGTGCCGTAGGGGACCGCACCGCCACTTCCCAGCAAATTAGGGACACTGTTGCTCCTGGGGTATCGGCGAGGACCATTCGCAACCGTCTCCATGAAGCTGGGCTACGGTCCCGCACACCGTTAGGCCGTCTTCCGCTCACGCCCCAACATCGTGCAGCCCGCCGCCAGTGGTGTCGCGACAGGCGTGAATGGAGGGACGAATGGAGACGTGTCGTCTTCAGCGATGAGAGTCGCTTCTGCCTTGGTGCCAATGATGGTCGTATGCGTGTTTGGCGCCGTGCAGGTGAGCGCCACAATCAGGACTGCATACGACCGAGGCACACAGGGCCAACACCCGGCATCATGGTGTGGGGAGCGATCTCCTACACTGGCCGTACACCACTGGTGATCGTCGAGGGGACACTGAATAGTGCATGGTACATCCAAACCGTCATCGAACCCATCGTTCTACCATTCCTAGACCGGCAAGGGAACTTGCTGTTCCAACAGGACAATGCACGTCCGCATGTATCCCGTGCCACCCAACGTGCTCTAGAAGGTGTAAGTCAACTACCCTGGCCAGCAAGATCTCCGGATCTGTCCCCCATTGAGCATGTTTGGGACTGGATGAAGCGTCGTCTCACGCGGTCTGCACGTCCAGCACGAACGCTGGTCCAACTGAGGCGCCAGGTGGAAATGGCATGGCAAGCCGTTCCACAGGACTACATCCAGCATCTCTACGATCGTCTCCATGGGAGAATAGCAGCCTGCATTGCTGCGAAAGGTGGATATACACTGTACTAGTGCCGACATTGTGCATGCTCTGTTGCCTGTGTCTATGTGCCTGTGGTTCTGTCAGTGTGATCATGTGATGTATCTGACCCCAGGAATGTGTCAATAAAGTTTCCCCTTCCTGGGACAATGAATTCACGGTGTTCTTATTTCAATTTCCAGGAGTGTATTTCAGTGTCTGCAGCAAAAAGCATGTTTGTAAATCAGAAATTTGTGGGCATGAAGAAGGAGTGCATGCTAATGAAATGAATATGGATTTAGCTACAAATCTATACAATTCACCATTGCCATTCAACCAGAAGAAACTGAATGATATTATGAAGCTGGAAAAGTTTATTCCTCCAGTGCTTAAGCAGTAGTATGAACGTATTGAAAAGCTTGGTGAGGGTAATGAAAAGAATGAATGAAAAGACTACCATGTATATTATTGTGTATTCTTCTTTTAGTGTTCAACCCTGAGGTTGGTTTGCAGCAGAGCGCCATTCCAGTCTTCTGTCTGCCTTCCTCTTCATTTCCACGTATGTGTTACATCCAACGTCACTCATGATCTGTTGCATGTATGATATCCTTGGTCGCCCCCGCCGATTCCTTCTCTCAATAGCTCCTTCTGCTATTGTTCCAATGATGTTGTGTCGTAGGATGTGCCCTACAAGTTTGTCTCTTCTTGTTTGGATGCGCCTCCACAGAGATCTGGTTTCCTGTACTCTTCTATTATTTATATTTTCTAATTAATTTGTTATTTTTTTCTATACAGCTACAGAATATTATCTTAAGCATCTTACAACACAATGTAAGTTAAATAACTCAAATCAGTGGTGTTTCAGTTCAGATATCAGTGATTTTGTGGTGGAACAGATTCACAACCTTGAGTATGAGAACTGGGTAAGTCTATCGACATTTTCTGTTAATAACGTACTTAAGGCTGAAATAATATTTAATTTATTAGTAAAAATGTTAAAAGATACGGGTAACATTGCTGTGACTACAGAAATATTACTAAATGGTGAAATAAAATGATTAAAATATTTTTTCTTGATTTTCTCAGAAATAGTGAATTTTTTCTTTGTCCACTTATCATTCTCATGCCTTCAATTGCAACCAAACGCTTTTTTTTCTATTTAGACCGCGACAGGTAATATTTTAAACCGTAATTAGCTCCAGATTGTGCAGTTGTAGGCTTTTCTAGGTTTCACATTCTTTCAAAAGATTCCATTTGTAATCTAATTTTTAAACGAATGTCAGTCTAGCAGTTTGTTTGACTGTTATTTTCTGTGAGAGGGAGAGTGAAAGAGGGAGAGCGATTGTGGCGATTTACTGTTCCGTTCTATTCTTATTCACAACGTTAGTGCAGTATACCATTTAAGTTCTGATGTCAAACGCCACTGTTTCACACACGTCTGTTCCGTCTAAGAATACGCTTTAATGGTATTGCTTTTATAGCATTCCCACCTGAGGCGGGACTTAGCTGTAGACCAATGAAGCCTGTGGGCAAAGTCAGGGAGAAATTTAAGTGTGTTGTTAACATTATGCTGCATGAATCAATAGCAAAATATTCTGTAACACCTCATCTATGTCATTTTGTATGAATTTCAGTTGTGTGTTAATGCAGACAAAAAAGATAAGTGGAGTAACAAATTATTCTCTTGTGAACCACTAGAGGTCAATGGCTTATTATATTAAATTCCAGAAATTTGGTTTTTGTTGTCTTTTCAGTAGTAGTGGTTGTGGTGTTGGTCGTAGTGTTGTGATACCGGAAGATATAAAAGTTTTTGTTATATTGTTTGGATTGTTACACTCTTTATGTAAAAAACTAGTTTCTGTAACACTTTGTGGCCTTCTTGAGGCCTAGAGAGAGAGAGAGAGAGAGAGAGAGAGAGAGAGAGAGAGAGAGAGAAAGAGAGAGAGGGAGGGATATAAAAAAGGTCAATGGGTTAAAATGCTACATAGAATTCTCTCCACAGCTCTTGGTCCTGTGGTAGCGCTCTCGCTTCTCGCGCTCGGGGCCCCGGGTTCGATTCCCGGTGGGGTTAGTGATTTTCCCGCCCTCGAGATGACCGGGTGTTGTTGTGTCGTCTTCGTCATTATCCTTCATCCCCATTTACAGTCGGAGGAAGGCAATGGCAAACAACCTCCACTAGAACCTTGCCTAGTCAGCGGTGCCGGTCTCTCCACATCGTCCCCTACGATGGGACTTCAACATCATCAGCATTGCTTTTATAACTGTTGTAACTATATTAACTGCATTTCTGTAGCCGGCCGAAGTGGCCGTGCGGTTAAAGGCGCTGCAGTCTGGAACCGCAAGACCGCTACGGTCGCAGGTTCGAATCCTGCCTCGGGCATGGATGTTTGTGATGTCTTTAGGTTAGTTAGGTTTAACTAGTTCTAAGTTCTAGGGGACTAATGACCTCAGCAGTTGAGTCCCATAGTGCTCAGAGCCATTTGAACCATTTTTTGCATTTCTGTAGTTGTATACTGGCTAAATTAAATCGTACATTGACTTTATAAAATATATGAAAAGTTGATGGAAATAGGTTTGCTGGAAGTATTCTAGGAAAATGTCAGGTATCATAAAGAAAAAAAATGACAAAGAAGGTCCTAGTATGATGACTCTAGAATCCATGACAATAGGTACTGAACGAAATCAGACACACTTTAATAGAATCATAACAGCTAACTGCACTACACCTTATACAGAACGATAGTAACGGCATTGGCATTTGAGTATGGTGTGCATTCCATTCGCTTGATGGTGTTCAAATGGTTCAAATGGCTCTGAGCATCATGGGACTTAACATCTGAGGTCATCAGTCCCCTAGAACTTAGAACTACTTAACCCTCACTAACCTAAGGATATCACACACATCCACGCCCGAGGGACGTTTCGAACCTGCGACGGTAGCAGTCGCGCTGTTCTGGACTGAAGCACCTAGAACCGCTCGGCCACAGCGGCCGGCGTTTGATGGTGTAAAATGTCTGATAAGTTGAACGACGCCTGCCATTTTCTCGTGCACTAACACAGGGGGCGTAGCGTGCGGCTACCGCACTGCAAGTCATCTCTGCTACGGGCACAAACTTTCGGTATACAATCATGGTGGCCTTGAGTCTGCACACCGGATGATGTTGTGGTCTGCTAACGTCTCATACATGTATTTAAACATATAAAAAGGATTTCATACCTATTACATACATGACGAAACAGCTTTGTCTTTGATGCTGGACTTCGCGGAAGGTCGGCATCGATTGTGTAGTGATCTTCACATGTGGCCTGGAATGCTATCATACAACGTACTGGAAGATGGTCTTAGGCCTCATAAATCCTCCTAGTACAGCCTGTATTTAATATAGTTGTGTCATTGTGTCAGCACACTTCACGTGGAAGCATATCATAGAGATAGGTAATAGAACTTCAGTGATGGGAAAACGAATGTGTGCTTCAGCTCAAGTACCGAGAGAGGAAACTACGGTGGAAAGTCTTTCCATATCTTTATGTACGAATTTCATGGTTCATTGTCAAGTTTTCAACGTAAAATCAGTGTTCTGAGTACAATATTCTTTTTAAAACCACCTGGAGAGGGACTTTACACTTCTCTAACTCCATCCAACAGTCCTTAGGCTCATGTGTTAAAGTAAAATCATAAGAGCAGCACTGCATTGGTCTGTACTTTACATAAGCTCTGAGTCGTCAGACCAGCAAACGGAAAGCAGTATACTACTGAGGATTTTAAACAATCCTACACATGAATTATTTGTATTTTACGTTGTACATAGAACAGACAATATCTCCAGTTGATTTCTTACAGTAATGTCTTCTGTGGTGTAACATCTTGTGGACCTTCGAGCCGCTGAGCACAATGTAATCACAAGGAGGATGAATGTAGGTACCATTGGAGTAGACCTCATGAGAGTTGATGTGTGGTATTGTCTCCAGCAAGAAGCCACTTAGAGATACAATTCGATTTCGAAGAGGATCACTACACTACAAGTAGCACTACATTCGTAGATGACGTATCTCTGAAAAGAACATGTGTACCATAATGATAGTCCTCGCGAGAATAAATGTGTGGTATTGTGTCAAAGACTCCACTGAGAGACAAATTTCCTTTTGGAAGAGAATCACCAACAAAGCCAGGCTACAAATAGAACTAGATTCGTCACCAATTATACCTACAAAAAATGTATATCATCAATACACATCTCACTAGCAGCGCAATGGCGGAAATGTGACTGAGAAGATGCTTTCGTCACGCTATCCCACATTCGTCCCCTGTAGACAGAGTGGATGCAACTTGATTTTTTCATTTGCCTTCAGGAAAAGGACTTTGGTTTTCTATTGGCTTGCATCCAACCTAAAGCAATCATAGTCCATATTGTCGCTCTTCAGATATATGTCTGTAGCTTAGTAGAAGTAGCATGAAAGTCTTTGGCTTGCAGGTGTTGCAAATAGTTCTACACATTAATTGATTTCAGCGCAATATTCGCTTTTTTCAATGCAAATTTCCCTATTGTCTGCACAATATTCGCTGACTGCAGCATAATCTTCCCTTTAGGCCTCTTAATATTCCTTTCACCAGCTGTGCTTAGCCTCCGTAACGTTCTCTGTTAGAATGTACTGCACGCCCTAAAATTCCCAAGATAAATGCTTTTAGACGGTAGTATTTTTGGTGATCGTTGGTAGAGATGGGAGTAGTGGTTGTCTTGGCTCGTGTTGGCCGTGAAGCGGAGTAGAATGCCGTAAAGTGTAAAATAATTCAGCTGGCTGCGTTTCGGTATCCAACTTTTATTGGAAATAGGAGGCCGATAAACTTCTGCGTGCATTCGCAACCGTATAACGTTGCGATGGCCTATTCAAATATGAAACGTGCCACAGGAGTATGGATAATTTACAACTGTCACTGACTAGCAAAACATCATTTGAAGAGCTTAGAAAGAAACTGTTCCCTTGAGGTAAAATGTTCATATTTTACTAAAGTACATCAGTTTACGAACATACTAATATACTCGTTCACCCTATTAGATGATGCTGAACGCTTCAGCAGAAGTTACAGACTGGGATGAGCTCTTGCGTGCTCGACACTATATGCATCTCAGTGTGAGACCAGTTCAGTGCTGAGAGGGTGGCGTGGTCTTCTTGGGTGCCTTCCCTCAGTGGTTGCCGATTGCGGTGAGCCCTCGCTAATGTATGCGATATCGATTAGCGTTGCCGACTTTGGTGTGGCATCGCGATCTCTGGACGATGCTACGGCTTCTCTTGGTCCTGTCTTTATGGACTGTGACGTCATAATAGGCCAGCACCAATACTTTTGGTCAGTCATCTTGCCTTCTATACTTAGCATAAGTGATCTATATAAGGACTCAAGTTGTTTTGGTAATAACTTTAATTTTCGTTATGTAAGATTTGGAAACATTTTTTCTTTTGATGTACCGAAATTTTATTTTATTCTTTTGTATGCGTCAGAAGTTAATGACAGTGAACGAGTGTCAGCAGTTCTCTACCCCTTAGTACAACGCTGAACATCAACAGGCGAAATTACAACAATATAAATATTTGCCACCACTACTTCGGGCCTGTAATTATACAATTCAAGCAAAAATAGAGTCTAGCAACGCTAATAATGTGATGGGCCTCCGTAAATGAGTACAGTGCATTAGTATGAAATGTCAATTTGTTGACCAACGATACTGTATGACCGATACTTAGTTTCATTCCAAAATTTCCTTGGCCTTGTTTAACCATGTACGTGGCAAATTAAGTCACTCTCGCTCAATGCAACTTCTTATCCATTCTCTGCAGCAATGGTTCACCACCAAATTCTCTCTCTGAGCACAAATCATCCAAATGACACATCTGAAATTCAGAATGCACCAACCACATATATAAAATTACAGTACTATTCAATTATCTCTGATTTTGCCAAACAGGAATACTAGCTAGAAAAAATGGAACTGTCCCACGAGCATTTGACCTTAAATCCAGTCACGTATCTATAAGAAGTTATTGGTCTCTGTATAATCATCACTTTGAAATATTTCTGTCATCCTACAAACTATTAAACCGACTCTTTGCCATTACGAAATCATTCTATGACTCTCAAGGGTAACCACCACACAGTTTATTACTGATGGAAACTGGCAAGAGTTAAACCAATCAGCTATCTCGAGCCTGTAACCGATCTAACCTTTAGGCATTCAAATTATACTATCACTGTAAGTTACACTACACTGCTGTGACTACAGATACTATAACTTATTGTAAGTGTATGTAATATACAATGAGAATGCCCCAGTGTAAACTTGACCATCCACTACGACTCCTGTATGAAATACCCCATAGTGTAGTTGACTGCCCAGTATTTCGTAATCACTTACGCTAACAGGCATACAGCGATACAGTTACGTTTAGCAATTATGTCATTATTTCAGGTGGCCGTCGAATCTTCTTCTCGTGGCCACCTGCTACTGCTGGGAGACCTTTGCTGCTCGAAATACTACTGCTGTTGCCGCCGATGTAGGTATGAACTTTACTGCTTGGAACACGAATACATTTCAATGCTACGTCATTTGTACTCTACGACATTTTTGAGCAAGCACACTTCAGTAGTATTACAATAAGTAACGATGGATATTCAACAAATTCAGTTACTCTGCCAGTAAGTTAAGATGACAAACGTATTGTGACAACAGATAAAAAAAATTAAAAAAGAACTTCTTCCATTGTCCCATCATAGAGTCTCCTCCGTGCATTACATTGTAAAGCATGTGTCAAATAATGTGTGACAATGCTGTGTTCTTTAAACTTTAACCACATTTATCAGTTATTACTCTGAACATAATTATAAATGACCTTACTTACAGTACCAATGGGAAGTTGTGGAAACAGATTTTTTTCTCTATTACTGTACAACAGATCATGTAACTTTATGAACTATCTTAGTCACGATTGTTCAGTACAATTTTAGCTTTAAAATAATTTACCTAGTTATAATTTTGTTTTAATTTAATTCAGTATCAGCCAATTTCCATTCCCCTTGCTACACATCCATTAATTCTGTATTTTGTAAACCCTGCTAATATCCTCTCTAATTATTTCTTGACCTATTTATATCACAATACGTCTCTTTTACTGAATATATTGTTTGCACAGTCCTTAAGTAAATTAGTTACCTTTTCTGTTTCCTTATCTCTGTCAGCATAATTAACAGTACCAGATTGAGTATTGGTTGTTTCTGTCTAGTCATTTCTTTAGGTGTAAACCACATCAACCAAATCAGTGAGTAGTCTACCCATTCACCCTTGGCTGTAATTTGGCCTTCTGCACTTATGCACTGAGTTTCAAAGCCAGCAGTCACATGCTTTCTCAGCTGATGAAACTGGAGCTTCACTTTCATGATATCATAACACACTTCCTTTAACATGACTGTAGTTGGATATGGAATAGATTGTATTGAAGATGGACCTACATAAAAACAGAATAACTTTTGTAAGTATATTCAGTCTCTAGAACTTTAAAGATTACTTCTAACCAAAACATAATTTCCTCTTGGAAACTTGGGATAAATAATTCTATGGTGAATCTCAACCACCATTCATTCTTGAGAATTCTATTTTCCACTGCTTTCTTACGCAAAACTACATCATTTGCTAATACTTTCATGTACCATGATACCCTCATCATTTGTCTTGTCTCCCTGTGTCACTAAGCCAACACTAACATTAACACATGGCAAGTTGTCCCTACAATGGATTATTTGTTGCTCCTGTCTCGCTTCCTCCAGCTCATTTACTATATATTTGTCCTCTTTCTTTTCCAGACTCAGTGCAATTGTTTCCTTCTTAATTTTTCCTGTAAATTTTTATTTTCTTCTTTAAATTACCCTGCCCACTTTTTAAATCATTTTGTTAATAGTTGAGTCAATAAAGATTTTACATCACTATATACTTGTATGTGTTATACATTCACTAGTAATATTCTCAGTTTACAAGCAATTACTAAGCAATTAGTCAAAATCAATCACATCAAATGAATACTATAGAGAAATATCCTTTTTTAGTCCTTCAAATTATTAGTGTATTAATTACAAAACACTTCTCAAAAGTCTAGCACCAACTGTAACACAATAAAGTAATTAAAATAGTATAGCGCTTTCAGTTTAGTTATGTAAGTTTTATCTCGTTACACACCCTGCTTATTGGAGTCTTACATGTGGCAATGCCGTTGCTGAAGCATGTATAGATCAGCCCTTTTTATTGCTCATGAAAACCACACATTGCATGTTGTACCACCATACAGCGAGACCTTCAGAGTTGGTGGTCCAGATTTCTCTACACACAGGTACCTGTAATACCCAGTAGCACGTCTTCTTGCATTGATGCATGTCTGTATTCGCCGTGGCATACTATCCACAAGCTCATCAAGGCACTTTTGGTTCAGATTGTCCCACTCCTCAACGGCGATTCGGCGTAGATCCCTCAGAGTGGTTGGTGGGTCACTTCGTCCATAAACAGTCCTTTTCAATCCATCCCAGACATGTTCGATAGGGAGCAGGTGAGGTATACGAAAATGCGATGGGCAAAACTGATGGAACGGCCATATATGGTTTTTGATAAAGGTTAGCGGACTGAGATAATGTTGACCCGTTCAGAACTCCAAGAATAATAATGGTATCGACAACTACTGTTGAGGGAAAGTAATGCTGGAGGACGATGTCCCGTTACAACATGCAAAAGCAGCCATCCTTAAATAACTCCGAATTGAAGGTAAACGGATGACTCAAATTTGGTCCTCCGGTGTATCCGACCTTAGTCTAAGATACAGTTTAACTGTCTGATAAAATCTTGCTTCCTGTGGATTTCACGTGAAAAAAAAGGAAAAGTCCGGGAGGTTTTTGAAGCATGCCACTTACGAACTTTATAAAATAATACAAATCAAACTTTGCGCAAAGGAAGATAAATGGATATAGTGAAAACGAAACTTATTATATTGAATACTCTTGATCCGTTGTCGAGGTACGAAAGTTTAAAGTCCAGCTTAATGTAGCACGTGAAATACGCTCTTGCGTGACGTGAATGCACGGAGACGGTTTAAAGGGAACCAAGAAATAAAATAAAGCGTTCTTACGATAAAACTAAAAACTCGATTTTCTGACATCATTCTGATTTTACGAGAAAAACATGTTACTTGTTTATGTATAAGAAGCGAACTAGCTTTTCTACTTTCCAGGCAGCTTCAAAGACATTTAAATCAAAACATCTTGATAGATTCGCTCTTTATTAACAGTCAACCCTATTTCCCCAGCACAACGAGCTCTCTTACACCAACCCCCTCTATTACACTAATGGTGAGGGGTACGAGATGATACAGACAAAATTCGTAGTGACTGGGATGCACCTACAATAGGAGGCATCCGAGAGTGCGCGTGCAGCTGTAACAGGAAGTATCCCAGAGTGGGGAAGCATGCGCCCTATAATTTATTGACATGCTGTGTCATACTGCAAGACATGACAAGTGCCATGTTGGATGACGTGTCATGTTACATGGTATGACATCATGTATCAGGTTACTTTACTTGACACGATTACGTGCCATGGGTACTAATAATGAAAAGTAAAGGAGCGCTAATATGTGAAGATGTTTTGATTTAAATGTATCTGAAGCTGTCACGTAAGTTTAAACGCTAGTTCCCTTCCTTTACAGGCCTAATTCTGCCCAGGACATAATCGCCTTTTTTCCTGCTACGGTAGGACCACTTTTCACAGTGTTCTTGATAGCCCCATAATTATCTCTCTGTTTCACTGTCCCTTTTATCATTGATATTACCAATAGTTATTGTCGTGTTTCAAGTTAGAAGAATTTGGTAAGGATACTAGGCGAGAGAAGACTTCATGGCGCTAATGTTACCGGGTAAGACAAATGCATACATGAACAAGGGTTTGAAAGTAAGTTAATTATTTGACACGGCGATCTGTAGGGATTCATGGTTCACATGATTCCAAGTCTCTTGTTATGTGACTCATTACGATGATCAGGCTTGACCACTGTAACAGGTGCAGGTGCACTCATACAATACGTATGTGAAGCATGAGCTACAGCAATGAGTGAAAAGTTTCGGGCCCGCATCTCGTGGTCGTGCGGTAGCGTTCTCGCTTCCCAGGCCCGGGTTCCCGGGTTCGATTCCCGGCGGGGTCAGGGATTTTCTCTGCCTCGTGATGGCTGGATGTTGATGTAATTAGGTTAGTTAGGTTTAAGTAGTTCTAAGTTCTAGGGGACTGATGACCATAGATGTTAAGTCCCATAGTGCTCAGAGCCATTTTTGAAAAGTTTCGGATGTTAGTCCGAAACGAGACAGTAGGCAGCACCTGGTGCTGGGGAGGCTCTTGCTGTAAACAGATAAGAGCAAATCAACTGCCCAGAGTCGAGAGAATCGACTGGCCCAGCCGTAAATCAGCCGGCAGTTAATTTAGGCCGGTGCATGAGGCGCTACTGGAAGCCATTGGTTAGGCTGACCTTAGACTGAAAGACGAAGTAATGGTGGCTCGTGCCGCGCCGGCCGTATTTGATCTGGCAGGAGCCTCGGGACTGGACCTGGACTCTCCAGTCGCGTGCTGACTGAGGACCGGTTCCAGTGGAAGTGCGTGACGCATGCACACTGGCTAGCCGGTGTCCCGTCTGGCATCTTTAGGGGAGACCCAATTCTCAAGCGCTTCGCTGAATGCCGCCATCGCCGGTGTCATCACCGACTAAATCACCCACTCAGGAATCACGGCTGCTCCGAAGTAGACCTTAGTGTCATATTCATATTGTTCGAGGGACTGGGACTGGAGCTACTTCCTGCGATAACTGTAATAATATATGCAGCTGTTAAACAGTATTAAAAGAGAAATGACAGGTGAAAAATTACTCAATCTCAGGCGTGCGGACATTCTAGATATTGCGCTAAGTGTTCTAATTCAATTAAATAACCATCATCATCAAGTATATGATGTTCACTAGTGGATGATAACGCATCTAGACTCTTTCCTGTAACGATACATCTATGTGACTTTTGGAATTTGAAGGCTAACTGTCTCAGAGAGGCTAGAGTGTAGTATGCGGCTATAAATTTTGTGAAGATGCAGATTCATATTTCTCGAATCTATAGCACTTGCTCCGAGTTTTTCGCCTTGTCATATAGTTTTGAAGTAGATACTTGATATTTCTGGTTGATAATTGGAAGATTTGGAGTTTTTAGGTAATACAATTTCATAACTGACAAATCTGCTGAAGTTTGAAGAAAAAATGCAAAGTGTGTCATTGATTGTATCATAAACTGCGACTTTTATATGAAAACTAGCATTGATTATGAAATTAAGTAAATGTAAAATCACTCTACTCTTATGGCTGGCCGTTGAATCCTACTACTATCGGAATATGTAACGACATTGTAGAAAATGGAAAACGTTTCACTAATTTTGCATTTTTAGATATATTTCTGCATTTTTGTAGCAGAAAATATGTTATCTCAAGGAAAAAATATAAATTAAGCAATGCAAAACGTTAAAGGAGATGCAACACTTTGTTTCATGTACAGAAATTATTGCGAACGATTGATGTGACGACGAAGCGTGATGCATTTTCTACAGATATGAAGTGTTACAATTATGGATATACAGGGCTTAGCAGAAATAGTGCCGCCAGCCTTGCTGGAACTGGGGTGGCATGTGTCATCAACAGCATTAATTCAGTGCTAGCAGAGATCGACAGGGAGCAAGGAAGAAGATTTCCAGGTGGAGGCAATCAGGTTGAAGCAGTGTGTAAATAGTGCCTTATGCAGGCAAGGGCTATAGCATGATCCTGGGATTAGAATTTCTGCACAAACATCACGCTATAAGAGTTTGGCCTTCAGAGACGTGTGATGAAAAATAGTGGGAAGGCATTCCAGCCAGAGGAAGCCGTCTGTTGTGGAGTGCATCCACTGTAGTGAGCAATGGGTTTAAACCTCAGAAAAATGACTAAGGTTGGATTTGCATGATTGCTTGCCTAGTGACAACCAGACGTTGCTTCGGGTTAGCGTGGAACCAGACTTACCAGTCAATGTGTTACGAATAACAGATCCACTGGAAGGGAGCGATGTATCAGATTCAGCGAGATGTTTGGTTAAATGCAGTATTATATGTGTGTGGGATAGAATAGCGTGTAGGTATTTCCCATCAACAGTGACAGGTTTGGCATCGAAGAAATAAAGTTGACGGAGGAAATGTTGATAGCGAGATTGGACATTCCGGAGGAGATGGAGTGCTGCACAAATGATATAAGCCATGAAGAGCCACTGGATGCCACTAAGACAGCATTACGCAAGAAAGTGGAGCATTCGTAAGGTGTGAAGAGAACGTAGATAGAAGAGTTATTGGTAGAAACTGAGGATTTGTTTTTTGCTTGCAGTCCATTGTCAGGAACGCCCGTTACACAATATAGAATTACCGTAGGGAGTGAAGCACAGGTGTACCGCAAAACATATAGAATACCTTGGCACTTGCAAACTACAGGGAGGAGTTTATTAATGAAGGGATAAGAGAAAAAAGTAATGGTCGACAGGGAGCAGGAGTTGTGATAATGATGTGAAAGCTACAGACATATCCAATAAACAAAGATTTTGCTGTTATAACAACTATCTTGCCGGCCGCGGCGGTCTCGCGGTTCTAGGCGCGCAGTCCGGAACCGTGCGACTGCTACGGTCGCAGGTTCGAATCCTGCCTCGGGCTTGGATGTGTGTGATGTCCTTAGGTTAGTTAGGTTTAATTAGTTCTAAGTTCTAGGGGACTGATGACCACAGCTGTTAAGTCCCATAGTGCCCAGAGCCATTTGAATCATTTTGAACAACTATCTTAGTATTCTTAATTTGTGTGGCCATATTGTCCGTACTTGTTTTACAAATCCTGAGGGCATTTTCGTTGCGTCGTTACAAGAACAAGAAAGTGCGTATTTTTCTTACCAGACGCGTTTCGCTTTAATGAGGTAAAGCATCATCAGTGATCTGTAATTAAGACTATTTACAAACTGATTTGTTTTTAAGACCGAAAAACAGTTCACCAACCAATTGTTGGCTTTTATGTATGGTAATTTCAGGTTGGTTTCTCCCCAACATAAGGAAACGACGTCTGCCAGGTCGTTTTTGGTTTCTTTCTTCATACTCTAAATGTTCAGAAAGGTAAAATTTTACACTTCAGAAATCTGTAATGTCAATGAGTCGGTGCTGAAGTCGTCCAACTCATGCAAATACCTGGGTGTAAAATGGATATGAAATGGAATGATGACATAGGTTCATTCGTGGGTAAAGCAGATGGTAGACTTCGGTTTATTTGTAAAATTCTGGGGAAATGCAGTCAGTCTACAAAAGGAGATTGCTTACAAATCACTCGGTAACCGGTTTTAGAATATTGGTCAAGTTTGTGGGACCTGTCCTGGATGAGACTAACGGGGCATAATAAAAGTACACAGAGAAAGACAGCACGAATGGTCACAGGTTTTTTTAACCCGTGGAATAGTATCACAGATATATTGAAGGAACTGAACTGGAAGACTCTTGAAAATAGACGTAAGCCATTCCGAGAAAGTCTATTAACAAAGTATCAAAATCAGCTTTGAATGGGAATGTACTGCAATCTCCTACGTATCGCTCACATGGGGGTCGTGAGGATAACATTAGAATAAATACTGCACGCTCAAAGGCATTCAGCCATTCTTCCCGCTGTTCGTATGTGAATGGAGCAGGAAGAAACCCTAATAACTCGTAAAATTGGACGTGCCCTCTGCCATGCACCTCACTATGGTTTGCAAAGTATACATGTAGATGTCGAATCAGTCCGCGATTTCGCAAGAAAAATAAAGCAGATGTGGAACAGGGCACAAAGAGCAAATACGAAGGGTACGGAGAAACAGAGAGGGGCAGTAAGTCACGTGGGGACATTATTGCGCTATAGGGTGGGCCAGTGGGTGGATGTTGTTGAGTACATATGCGCCGAAGGAAGAGGGAAAGGAGTTTTAGCACGGTACCAGGGCCCGCACCAAGTAGTCGAAACTATGTCACCAGTGAATGTAGGCAGGATCGCGATTGTACACGTGGGACGTCTGCGACCATTCACAGATGCTACATAGGCGATTCCACGACAAGTGCTAGTAAAGGCAAGGAAGAATATTAAAAGGAAAAAAAACGAAACGATGAGCAACGGGAGAGGGTAGCCTCGATACCTCAGATTCGTTATATTAAGCTCAAGAGAGTAGTTATGTGTACCGATTTTGTGCAGTTTATCTGCATGTGTCGTGCAGGACTTAATATTGATAGTAGACCTATATATTTATTTGTGGTAGTCTTACCAGTAGAACAAGATGATCGCTGTTCAGAGACAGCAGGCTTCTTGGGGGAGGGTAGGTGATATGGATCGCTGTCATCATGTTGCCACGCGAAGGAGAGGAAGAATGCTCGTTTTGGCAGTGCTATATAAGGGACAGGATGATAGGACATCTGCTAAGACATGAGGGAATCACTTCCGTGGTACTAGAGGGAGCTGTAGAGGGCAAAAACTGTAGAGGAAGACAGAGATTGGAATACGTCAAGCAAATAATTGAGGACGTAGGTTGCAAGTTCTACTCTGAGATGAAGAGGTTAGCACAGGAGAGGAATTCGTGGCGGGCTGCATCAAACCAGTCAGTAGACTGATGACCAAAAAAAAAAATGTCTCTTCACCCGGGGGCAGAGTAACGATACTGCAAGTGCATCACATGGACGGTAGAGTGTTGTTTTCCAGACTGAGAGATGCAGTATTTTCTAGACAAAATGGTCTTTAGTATTTAATGTGCGGGAGTTACGAAATGGATCAAGAGGCTGGAAGAAGTATTTTCAGCGTAGCCAAGAATTGACGATTAATAGGGAGAAGCAGCGTCAGGTCTTATAGGGACACAGGAACTTGCTCGAGGCATATGCACGACTAAAGGAACAGATGCAACAGGTGACTAAAGTAGTTCCATTGAAGACAATCTTCGGGACAGCAGACACAAGCGACGTGAGCAAATTGAATTAAGTGCCAGACGCCGCAAGTGGGTTAGTGGAAGCGTTCAAATGGATCAAATGACTCTGAGCACTATGAGACTTAACTTCTAAGGTCATCAGTCCCCTAGAACTTAGAACTACTTAAACCTAACTAACCTAAGGACATCACACACATCCATGCCCGAGGCAGGATTCGAACCTGCGACCGTAGCGGTCGCGCGGTTCCAGACTGAAGTGCCTAGAACCGCTCGGCCACAAAGGCCAGCTTGGATGTTATTCAATCTGTATATTGAGCAAGCAGTAAAGGAACAAAAGAAAATTTTGGAATTGGAATTGAAATCCATGGAGAAGAAATAAAAACTTTGGGGTTTCCCGACGACATTGTAATTCTGTCAGAGATAGCAAAGTGCCTGGAAAAACAGTTGGGAATGGACACTGTCTTGAAAGTAGGATATAAAGTGAATATTAACAAAGGAAAAACGAGGATAATGGAGTGTAGTCGGATTAAATCAGGTGATGCTGAGAGAATTAGATTAGGAAATGAGACACTTAAATTAGTAGATGAGTTTTGCTATTTGGGAAGCAAAATAACTCATAATGGTCGAAGTAGAGGGGATATAAAATGTAGACTGGCAATGGCAAGCAAAGCGTTTCAGAAGAGAAATTTGTTAACAACGAATATAGATTTAGGTGTCAGGAAATCTTTTCTGAAAGTATTTGTATGGAGTGTAGGCGTATGGAAGTGACATGGACGATAAATGGTTTAGATAAGAAGAGAATAGAAGCTTTCGAAATGTGGTACTACAGAAGAATGCTGAAGATTAGATGGGTAGATCACGTAACTAATGAGGAGGTATTGAATAGAATTGGGGAGAAGAGGATCTTGTGGCACAACTTGACTAGAAGAAGGGATCGGTTGGTAGGACATGTTCTGAGGCATCGAGGGATCACCAGTTTAGTACTGGAGGACAGCATGAAGCGAAAAATCGTAGAGGGAGACCAAGAGATGAATACACCAAGCAGATTCAGAAGGATGTAGGTTGCAGTAGGTACTGGGAGATGAAGAAGCTTGCACAGGATAGAGTAACATGGGAAGCTGCATCAAACCAGTCTCTGCACTGAAGACCTCAACAACAACAACAGGGTATATTTAAAACGGTGACGATTTTGCTGCTCTGAAATGATTATTAAGTTAAAAGGAGCCACAGAGCAGAATAACAAGATGGGCGTTAAGATCCAGTAAGTGCGATTACAAAGTAGTTCACTAGCCAGGAGAGAAACAGAGAAATGCAGATCCATTATGAAGGAAGGTAATGACAGTATAGGTTCTGGAAAGTGATTCACAATGATGTCAGTAACGTAATCAATACACATGCAACTAGAGACCAGCTACTGGGGTGTCTGTTACGCAAGGTAACAAATTCAGTGCCATTAGTGATGGTACTGGCTATGTTGAAGCAATAATTTCCAATGGAAATTAATGATCATGTGCTGTATGGTGATGGAGAATGCAGAGCAATGAACCAAGGGATAGTGAAGAAATACAGGCGGAAAGCAAAGAAAAGAGCTGTGCATTAATATGTAAAGAGTCGTGTGCGTGGGTATAGCATACAGACTTCAGCCGTATATGAGTACCATTATAGAGGCTGCCATTTGAAATGTTTCGGGCGGATGTGTTATCACCGTTTAATCAGACTGCTGTTTGGAATCATTTTGTGTCGATGTTGATTGATCATTCCTCTCAATATGTTGAGATGATACCTAAGCCAAATTAGCAACTGTTTATAGTCACACAAGCAATAGTCAATAGTGGATGCAGAAGTTTGAAGTACCAGAAACGTTTATTGCGAATTAGTGTTCGACTTTCATATCAGACGTGATGTTGTTTGTTGCATATGAAGAATTTAGTTCAAATCAGCCTCAGCCGAATGCACGAACAAAGTGGATGCATCAGACAATCGGAAGAACGCTGAGTTATTATGTGAACTCTCGCCACAATGATTGAGACACACATATTTCGATTGTAGAGTGTGTGAACAGTTCAAATGTTAACCCAAGTACAGAGTTGTCTCCACCGTGGCTGACACATGAGAGAAGAATGCCATCAATATTTTAACACGATTAAGGCCAAAAGAGGCAAGGACGTTGAGTCGATCAGTGAATTCTCAAAAACAATGGGAGAGGTACAGAGGGTGAACACCAAGGCATTAGACAACGAAGCTGCCAAATGCGCAGGAAGCTTAGTGCAGCATAAAGTGGGGCAGAGGGTAATGTCTTCTAGCCCTTGAACACCAAATAGCAAGACGATAAAGTTCGTAACAAAGTACAGAGGAGTTTATCAGTTAATAAAAAGCACATCACCAGTCCATGTTAGGCTACAGTAGCTGACAACATCGACAGTACTCATGTTGGAAGCCTATGTCTGGTCAGAGTCGCTCGGGAATCGAGCCTAGGGGTGGTTAGAAAGGAACCATAGGAAAAAGCAAATAGGACGAAGTGGTGGAGTATAGGGGAAAGTGTATACCAACGTATGAACTCAGATCGACGAAGTAGCATATGTCTTCTTTTTGTGTTTACTGATTATTAGTTTCGATGTAATGTGCAGGGTACCAGGAATAGCACAGAAAGGCTGAACGTGTGAGCTGTGTATTAGAATAAGGGCTCCGAAACATGCTGACCAGTGTAATTTTTTTCACTCTGCACCAGAGTGTGCGATGATATGAAACTTCCTTGCAGATTAAAACAGTGCTCCAGATCGAGACTCGAATTGGGGACCATTGCCTTTCGTGAGTAAGTACTCTTCTGACTGAGCTACCCAAGCGGGCCTCGTGCCCCATAGTTACACATTTTCTTCCGCCCGTACCCAATCTCCTGCACTCCAAATTTCACAGAAGTTGTAAGAGAGGATATTGCAGAGACATGGCTTAGCCATAGCCTGGCGGATATTTCTAGAGCGAAAGTCAAAGGTCGCGAGTCCGTGTCTTCATTAGGCACACTGTTTTGATCTGCCAGGAAGTTTCTGATCAGACCCACACCGCTACAGAGTGAAAAATTCGAACGGCAAACAACTCCTAAGTTGTGACGAAGCCACGTCTGCGCGGTATCCTCCCTTCCAGGAGTGCTAGTTCTGCAAATTTCACAGGAAAACTGCTGTGAAGTTTGGAAGATAGGAGATGAGGTACTTGCAGAATTTAAGCAGTGAGGATGGGACACAATTCCAGCTTTGTTAGCCATTCGGTCGAGCACCCGCCAGCGAAAGGAAATGCGCCAAGATTGAGTTTCGGTCCAGCACACTTTTAATCTGCCACAAAATTTCATGCTGACCGGTAACAACTGACTTCTTAGGGAGGAATGAGGACGATTTAGACCCTTTCCTCATCATTACACTGCGATTGAGGATGCTAAGGATGCTTGCAATGGCTGTGAAGTAACTCTTCACCTGTGACAAAGTGAGGGCACAGTGGAACCAACGTGAGCAGCGAGATAGTCATGCAGCAACGACAGAGGGAGAGCTGCAACAATGCCAGAGGGGGGAAAGCCAATGTTCACCTCATGTGATTCCGACAACAGCGAAAGTATGCACATTGCAGTTATTCATGGCCAGTGTAGGGGTCAGCATTCTCCAAGGGATGTAGTAGAACATAGGCCATATTTCCAGCAAGCAGATCTACATCGGATTAATTCCATACTGTATATGACTGTCATATATATAGCGAGTTGCTGTGAGCAATGAAGCTCATGAGGGTAAAGCAGTTGGAACTGAAATATAGTTGGTTGTTGATAAACAGGACAGATTGCGATATAGCAGGTCAACTTTCCATCTACTAGCCTTGATGGCCATTTTTCTAACTCGACCATAACACAGCCACAGATTCATTGGTGGCATGAGTCGCTGAGGATACGTCTTGAGCATAACCAAACATTTCTCAACCACATGTGGAAACCCGACCTGATCCATTTCCTGGAACAATTGACAGCTGAGAGGGATGAATCTCCGTGGAACAGTTAACACAGGATGTTACGCAATGTCAGGCATGGCAAAGACGAGTAACTGTGACATTCAGTGTCGTGATACCTAGCGCCATAGTGACTAATTTCCATATATATCACCTATTTGAGATTAAGGGTGACCCAGTAGACTGATCCACTGCTAATACAGATCCAGGTAGAGTGGACTATAGAGCGTAAACTTGAATATGGTGTTGAAAAAAAAAAAAAAGAAGAAAGACTGTTTCTGACAGAAATTAAGAGAATATAAGGCCACAGAGTCTGCATCGAATATCTGGAAATTGTGAGGGCCACATGTTTTGATAGAAAGTGACAAGTGTAGAAACACGAAGTGATGAATGTTGTACAGGAACTAATGGGCTGTTAAGTGGGGTAAGTGTAAGCAACTAAATGGCATAAAGAGGCATTTAGCAGGTAATGGTTGACGCCAATTGTGGACTCTAAAATTTGAGGTTTGGACTGTCAGATGATTGGTTAAGAGGAGTTAATGTGTGGCAGATGATGGGAAACTCACGCTATGGAAAACCTGAGAGGCCATGGCGTCTTCATGGAGAGACATAAAATAGGACTTCCACCAGCTTAATAGCAAAAGTTGTCAGAAGTTGCAGAAAAACATTATGTTAGCCACCGTAGCCAGAGTGTGTGGCTTATCAGCATTCTGGTTAAGACAAGAAGCGCGTGAAATTTTTGCAAGGTGGACTAGCCACGCTTGGAGTAACTTGCCAGCAGAGTGCGAATGCGTGGTGCAGGCAAGGTGACACCTCCATCAACAGGATATCTATGATGTTGCTGAGTACATGACCACGAGCACCTAGTTGTCACAGAAGTGTACTATTATCTGGTATAAGCAACTG
Organism: Schistocerca americana; assembly: GCF_021461395.2. Taxonomy (NCBI): domain Eukaryota; kingdom Metazoa; phylum Arthropoda; class Insecta; order Orthoptera; family Acrididae; genus Schistocerca; species Schistocerca americana. Next base: position 47,520,888 of record NC_060125.1, read on the forward strand.
TTGGTTTTGTAACAGATTCTTTCACAGTCCAGCAGTACCACCAGACCGCAGAGTCTATGCCAGATCAGGAGACGACATGCAGCCACCAGTCGCAGTCACAGGTTCGAGTCACATCTGGGATACCTGCTTCTAGCACTACGTCTCTGGACTCGGTGCCATGCTGCAATGGGCCACCTGGTTCACTCCAGCAGCAACTGGACTCTTGCCAGGAGGCACTGGGTCGCACCATGGGCACTGCAGCCTCCTTTCAGTAAAGCTGTGCGCGCGCCTCTTTTTTCTGGCCTTGGCCATCAATGTTAGGGCATTCATTGAGTGGGGGCTATCTTTGCAAGATTACAGTTTGTGTTGCTGATTTCAGTGCTGTGGCTCATGTAGCATGGCCATGGACCTGGTGCAGAGTGGAGATACCAATAAAGTCGGATGCCAGTACGTGTTACAGTCAGCTGGATAGATACTAGCCATTGAAAGACCATCTGGACTAGGGCCGTGGCTGCCTCTCCACCACACTTCAGCACAAATGTATTAGTTAAAAATAAATAGTTTTGGCAACCACGGCTTTCTGGGCTTCGTTGGCCTGCCAACCAGTCTCACCTCTCATACCATCCCAGTTTCTAATGCATCTCTCAAAGTAGACAAATATTTGAAGTGTAAGAATGCTTGTAGAATTCAGTGTGTCAACTAAAGATGATTGACTGATCTGGCCTTGTAACGCTAACCAAAACGGCCTTGCTGTTGTGGTACTGTGAACGGCTGAAAGCAAGGGGAAACTACAGCCGTATTTTTTCCCGAGGGCATGCAGCTTTATTGTATGATTAAATGATGATGGCATCCTCTTGGGTAAAATATTCCGGAGGTAAAATAGTCCCCCATTCGGATCTCCGGGCGGGGACTACTCAGGAGGACGTCGTTATCAGGAGAAAGAAAACTGGCGTTCTACGGATCGGATCGTGGAATGTCAGATCCCTTAATCGGGGAGGTCGGTTAGTAAATTTAAAAAGGGAAATGGATAGGTTAAAGTTGGATATAGTGGAAATTAGTGAAGTTCGGTGGCAGGACGAACAAGACTTTTTGTCAGATGAATACAGGGTTATAAATACAAAATCAAATAGGGATAACGCAGGAGTAGGTGAAATAATGAATAAAAAAATAGGAGTGCGGGTAAGCTACTACAAACAGCATAGAAAACGCATTATTGTGGCCAAGATAGACACGAAGCCCACGCCTACTACGGTAGTACAAGTTTATATGCCATCTAGCTATGCAGATGATGAAGAAATTGGTGAAATGTATGGTGAGATAAAAGAAATTATTCAGGTAGTGATGGGAGACGAAAATTTAATAGTCATGGGCGAGTGGAATGCAACAGTACGAAAAGGAAGAGACGGAAACGTAGTAGGTGATTAGGACTAAGAAATGAAAGAGGTAGCCGCATGGTAGAATTTTGCACAGAGCATAGCTTAATCATAGCTAACACTTGGTTCAGGAATCATGAAAGAAGGTTGTATACATGGAAGAACCCTGGAGATACTGGAAGGCTTCAGATAGATTATATAATGGTAAGACAGAGATTTAGGAACCAGGTTTTAAATTGTAAGACATTTCCAGGGGCGGATGTGGACTCTGACCACAATCTATTGGTCATGAACTGTAGAGTAAAACTGAAGAAACTGCAGAAAGGTGGGAATTTATGGAGATGGAACCTGGATAAAGTGAAAGATCCGGAGGTTGTACAGAGTTTCAGTGAGAGCATAAGGGAACAATTGACAGGAATGGGGGAAAGAAATACAGTAGAAGAAGAATGGGTAGCTTTGAGGGATGAAATAGTGAAGGCAGCAGAGGATCAAGTAGGTAAAAAGACGAGGGCTAGTTGAAATCCTTGGGTAACAGAAGAGATACTGAATTTAATTGATGAAAGGAGAAAATACAAAAATGCAGTTAATGAAGCAGGCAAAAAGGAATACAAACGTCACAAAAATGAGATCGACAGGAAGTACAGAATGGCTAAACAGGGTTGGCTAGAGGCCAATGTAAGGATGTGGAGGCTTATCTCACGAGGGGTAAGATAGATACTGCCTACAGGAAAATTAAAGAGACCTTTGGAGAAAAGAGAACCTCTTGCATGAATATCAAGATTTCAGATGGAAACCCAGTTCTAAGCAAAGAAGGGAAAGAAGAAAGGTGGAAGGAGTATATAGGGGGTCAATACAGGGGCGATGTTCTTGAGGACAATATTATGGAATGGAAGAGGAAATGGAAGATGAAATGGGAGATATGATACTGCGTGAATAGTTTGACAGAGCACTGAAAGACCTAAGTCGAAACAACATTCCATTAGAACTACTAACAGCCTTGGGAGAGCCAGTCCTGACAAAACTCTACCATCTGGTGAGCAAGACGTATGAGACAGGCAAAATACCCTCAGACTTCAAGAAGAATATAATAATTCCAATCCCAAAGAAAGCAGGTGTTGATAGATGTGAAAATTACCGAACTATCAGTTTAATAAGTCACAGCTGCAAAATAATAACGCGAATTCTTTACAGACGAATGGAAAAACTGGTCAATGCTGACCTCGGGGAAGATCAGTTTGGTTTCCGTAGAAATATTGGAACATGTTAGGCAATACTGAGCCTACGACTTATCTTAGATGAAAGATCAAGGAAAGTCAAACCTACGTTTCTAGCATTTGTAGATTCAGAGAAAACTTTTGACATAGTTGACTGGAATACCCTCTTTCAAATTCTGAAGGTGGCAGGGGTAAAAAACAAGGTGACAAAGGCTATTTACAATTTGTACAGAAAGCAGATGGCAGTTATAAGAGTCGAGGGGTATGAAAGGAAAGCAGTGGTTGGGAAGGGAGTGAGACAGATTTGTAGTCTATCCCCGATGTTATTCAATCTGTATATTGAGCAAGCAATAAAGGAAACAAAAGAAAAGTTCGGAGTAGGCATTAAAATCCAGGAAGAAGAAATAAAAACTTTGAGGTTCGCCGATGACATTGTAATTCTGTCAAAGACAGCAAAGAACTTGGAAGAGCAGTTGAACGGAATGGACAGTGTCTTGAAAGGAGGGTATAAGATGAATATCAAGAAAAGGAAAACGAGGATAATGGAATGTAGTCGCATTAAGTCGGGTGATGCTCAGGGAATTAGATTAGGAAATGAGACACTTAAATAGTAAAGGAGTTCTGCTATTTGGGGAGCAAAATAACTGGTGTTGGTCGAAGTAGAGAGGATATAATATGCAGACTGGCAATGGCAAGCAAAGCCTTTCTGAAGTAGAGAAATTTGTTAACATCGAGTATAGATTTAAGTGTCAGGAAGTCGGTTCTGAAAGTATTTGTATGGAGTGCAGCCATGTATGGAAGTGAAACGTGGACGATAAACAGTTTATATAAGAAGAGGATAGAAGCTTTCGAAATGTGGTGCTACAGAAGAATGCTGAAGATTAGATGGGTAGATGACATAACTAATGAGGAGGTATTGAACAGAATTAGAGAGAAGAGAAATTTGTGGCAAAATTTGACGAGAAGAAGGGATCGGTTGGTAGGGCATATTCAGAGGCATCAAGGGATCACCAATTTAGTACTGCAGGCCAGCGTGGAGGGTAAAAATCGTAGAGGGAGACCAAGAGATAAATACACAAAGCAGATTGAGAAGGATGTAGATGCAGTAAGTACTGGGAGATGAAGAAGATTGCACAGGATAGAGAAGCATGGAGAGCTGCATCAAACCAGTCTCATGACTAAAGACCACAACAACAACAACAACAACAACTAAAGACGTTTCCGGTGAAATATAATGGCTGTCTAACAAGATTTTTCTTCATATATTTATTGATTTCAGTTATTTCTTTTGATAAATTTTGTGGTATATGCCACCTTCTTCTGGAATACATTTACAAGATGTCTTTTTTGATATAGCCTATTATATCATGTTTGATTTATCTCATCAGTGTACTCCTTGAACCAGCATTATTGCATGAAAGAGATGCTGTGCCTTATACTAAAAAGTTCGATGTTCAGCCTGAGATACTGCTGGAGGTTTTTGTAGTGAACAGATATGATTGCTTAATCGCTAGTGTTGTCAGGGACTTTGGGTTGGTTCAAATGGCTCAGAGCACTATGGGACTCAACTGCTGAGGTCATTAGTCCCCTAGAACTTAGAACTAGTTAAACCTAACTAACCTAAGGACATCACAAACATCCATGCCCGAGGCAGGATTCGAACCTGCGACCGTAGCGGTCTTGCGGTTCCAGACTGCAGCGCCTTTAACCGCACGGCCACTTCGGCCGACCAGGGACTTTGGGGTGGAACCATTTTTCGGGTGTAGGCACACTGGACACAGCGGTAAACCGCTGTCCCCGTCCAGTAAATTTGTAGGATTTGCTACTTCCAGTTAAAGAACATATCTCTCACCAGCATACATTGCCAAATGATCGACGTTCCGCATCTGTCGGGCAGTTTCCTTCTCAGGTAGCCATCAGAACCCTCAAATTTGTAGACTTCGATGTAGAGTTGCTTTGATCCAGGTGAAGCAGATTGCCTGTTCTCCTCCTCACTCTTTCCTGAATCATTTGCCTTGACTTACCTGTGCATAGACTTAAAAAGCCCACGTGAACCTCACACTTGAAAAAGAGCAGCATATCAACATCGTTGAACAGTTCGATGTTGAAAAGTGTTCTTATTAATACTGCGACCCTGGAAAGGCCTGGCGCGGTGAAATAGATGGCTGGATCCAGATACTATGTGCTCTAGCATACACCCCAGAATTTCTCGAAAATACTTGCGAACATGTGAACATTGGTATTATCGCATAGTCTAGCATATTCCCCAAAATCAGACACGCCGAACTCCTGTTAAACATGGACCATGTGTTTATATTCTCCATCCATTAGGGCAGAGCCAGTTAATATTTCGGAGAATATAGCTATGCCTGGCATAGTGATTTCGTACGGGCTCTCCAACGAATACAGGTATTCTTATGGAAAGGCTCCGTTCCTCATCACGAGCTTAAACTTTCCACTATCGGGATATGTGGCTCTGGTGACATGCACGCCTTCGGGACGCACCGTCGCAGCAAATTTCTAAAGTGACAGAAATATGAGGTGCAGTAAAGTCCACGAGGCGGAACAATGTTCATGGCGTAGTTATTTTGGGAAAAAATTTACTTTTCAGTGGTATCAGGAAAGACACTGACAATGTTACCGTTCAAAACGAAATCACCCAGGTGCTGAACGAGGAAGTGGGCATCACACTTCTGCAGCACATTGCACTTTATAATGTCACCTTTGTTGTACGTAGCAATGGCATGGTATACTCCAAAATGAAGAGTATGAATTTCCACAAACACATTTTTTGGGATTCTGGTCCAAAATTACATTATTCACACTCTCAGTTTGATTTGTGTACGTCCATAGAGACACTTCTTCAAAAGTTCAGTTGCAGAAAGATCTCTGAAAACTGGTTTTATACCCTTCATGACAGTTTCTGGCAGACTGTGATGATGCTGGTATACACTTTCATATCCCTGATATTTGTTGTACTTGCACCAGGAATTGGGTCCCTGTGGGCATAGTCCTTGTAGTGGTTCCTCATCAGTCGATAAGGTGTGGTAGTAAAGTGCCATTACAGCCTTTTCCATTGCATCAACACTGTGAGTATTTTGTCTTATTGCCAGTCCACAGTATCTCTGCAATCTGTTGATTACCTCGTCTGTTAATCTTTTAGCTCCACCCAAAGGTTTTCCATCGCTGAATACTTGGCCTTTCATTGTGGTCTTTAGTTGACCCAGCCTTGTTCCAATATGTTTCTGAACGTGACCCATGCGCTCCTGTTTAGTAATGGTAACATAAGCATCAAAAGACTTCGAATCACCATCATCCAGGAACTGTACGTATCTGACCTTGTACCACAGAAGAGAGCGACTGAAAATGTCTTTCACTGTAATTCCTTCGACAGTTTTCTGCATGCTCATCCTTCACTCTTTTAGGACGCCTACAGTGCTTGGATTTAATTACAACTCTATAACTTTTGTAGTATCAGCACTTGTTGCCGTTATTGACCCATTATGTGAAGTGTGCCCGCGCTTCTGCCACGTACCATCTAGTGCGACAGTCAGGTCCCGAGGATTCTGAACATCTGGTATTTCTTCATTCACCGCCAAAGCCTCCTCCACTGCTTCTTTCATGGATTCTTCGGCAATATCTTCAACACAGGATCCAACAACCGAGTTATATTTAGAGAATTTAGTTGTTGGTGGTGGTAGATTCATTACACCACAAAACATTTGACCAGCAGAGTATCCCTTACCGATTGACCTTAGAGCATAAACACATCTAATATTTACACCATAGTACTTGCTTTTCGCACTATCAATTTCATCTTGGTCTATTTCGACATATTCTGAGTTCCAAAATGAAACACTGTAATGACAACTAGTACATTGGAGACAGATTTCTGCTGCAAGTCCTATATGTTGCTCGATATTTACTGACTTACTCAATTTGCAACATTCCTTACACAGAACTGAACTCTCAATCACCTTTGAGAGCAATAAAATGTTAATTATTTCGTTCACATTATCCTCACTACACTTCTCCAATAAACTGCAGTATTTTTCAGTTGATCCATGCAATTTCTTACTTGTGCTAGAGACAGGAGTAGATTTCACTTCATGAATAACCTCACTATTTTCAGAATCATTTCCCAAGTTTGGAGGAATTGTCACAGTTCCACTAGTGTACCTCGGAGGAGGCTTCTTCCTCTTGTAAACTCTGTTACTAAATCGGGGCATATTTGATAAGTTCCAGTTACGCAATAGAAATACAACACAAATCGTGCAATAACCACAAAATGCTCAATGTAAACAACAGTATCCAAAGACTACAATACGCAGACAAAACAATTGCCTATCAAATCGTGTTGCCAACATAATATAAAGTCTCTGGAAAGACCGGAAGTTTTGAAAAACGATATCTTCAATGAACATGTATCCACGGAAATTCAATGTCGCGACATGCCCTCTACAGCACATTATTGAAAATAATATTTTCAATACTTGGAGTTCAGCTACAGGTAAGATTAGTATGTCATTTTAAAGTGGAAGATCTGTAGTATTTTATTTCACAATAAACTGAAAACCCAAAATTTCATCATTTTTAGGTTCCGTGTTCCCTTAAATTTCAGGGTGAGAGGATATCAATGATACGATACGCTGATGGCATTGTTATCCTCAGTGAAAGTGAAGAAGAGTTGCAGGATGTGTTGATTGGTATAAACGGTTTAATGAGTACAGAATATGGGTTGACAGTAAATCGAGGAAAGACGAAAGTAATGAGAAGTAACAGAAGTAAGAGCATCGAGAAACTTAACATCGGAATTAAGGATTACACAGCAGACGGAGGGTGTTAAAGAACCCATGACGGACAAAGCAAGGACGACATAAAAAGCAGACTAGTACTAGCAAAACAGGCTCCCCAGACAAGAGAAGTCTAGTAGTAACAAACAAAGGTCTTAATTAGAGGAAGAAAGTTCTAAGATTGTACGTTTGGAGCACAGTATTGTGTGGTGATGACGCACGGACTGCAGGAAAAGCCTTCAAGACGTGGTGCTACAAGGAATGTTGAAAACTAGGTGGACTGATTAGGTATGGAATTAAGAGGTTCTCCGCAGTATCAACGAGGAAAGAAACTATGAGAAACACTGACAATAAAAAGGGACAGAATGATAGGACATCTGTTACGGCATCATGGAATGACTTCCATGGTACTAGAAGGAGCTGTAGACTGTAAAAACTGTAGAGACCCTCTTTCCTGAATTTTAGAAAACGATCCTCTTGATAAATGTTGCAATGCTATATGAATCATACTTCGGTAAAACCCTTTTTTGGACGTAAATGACTGACAAGACGAAGCATTTATGAACACATCTGATGCAGCTTCTCACTCTAAATTGTGAAACAATATTTACCGCTGGAATTTTAGATTGTAAAATGGAAAAAATTACTTTCACCTATTCTCCAGTTCAGTCGTCAACGCTAATTAAGGATGAACGCTGGTAAATTGTAATTGTTTTTCGGGAACCTTATATAAAATCATGAGGTCATACACATAATGCACAATATTAATAACAATCTGCAGAATACATTTAAAATCGACATTCAATAAAATTTACAAAAATATCATCCTTAGTACCGACTAAAGAACTGCCTGTTGCTAGGCTGTCTTTCGGTAGTATATTTTATCACTAAACGAAAAATAACTGAAACTGAGGGCATTTTCCATTAGATATGTAAACCCATCTACTTACCCGCCAGGGTAACCGAAAGTGCTGATGCGCTGCTTTCTGGACTTGGGTAGGTGCGCCGGCCTCAAATTGAACCCACCTGGCGGATTAACGACGAGGGCCGGTATGCTGGCCAGCCTGGATGTGGTTTTTAGGCGGTTTTCCACATCCTTCTGTGTGAATACCGGGCTAGTACCCGCGTTCCGTCTCAGTTACACGACTTGCAGACATTTCAAACACGTTCGCACTATTTCACGGCTTACCCTAGATGCAGACAGCTGGGGTTCACTAATTCCGTCCAGGGAGTTCAGGATGGCGACAGGAAGGGCATCCGGCCACCCTCTGTCACTAACATCGCAAAGAAGTTTGACAAAGGCCCAAAGGAAATGATGATATAAACGCATTTACTTCATCTGTATTCATCACTTTGTGCAGCAGTAAATTCTCTATAATAGTATTAGGTTACAGTGAAATCAGGACTTCATTCAATATCACTTGCCACTTGATCCACAGTACTGTTCAAGAATATTTTTGTTGTACACTTTGTCACTGCATAGTTATATCTATAAATGGTCACTTAATTTCTCTCTCTTCTAACCAAATATTTTACAGTTTTAATATTTTAATATAAATATTACATGGTTGAGAAACCATTCTCTGTAACAGGGATTTATGGGTTTACTGATGTAACAAACCCGGTCACTAGTGTAAAGTAACGGTAACAGTTTTATTAACTCAAATATGTAGTTATACACAGTATACATACTCAAAAATAGTCGCCAAAACTGTTGGCACATTTATCCCATAGCGACACTAGCCGGTCGATTCCACCCTTGAAGCAGCTAGTAGGCTGCTGTCGGACCCAGGCCTGGACACAGCCGAATCGATGTCCGCGAATAGCTTGTTTTAGAGGTCCAAATACATGAAAGTCACAGGTGAAAGGTCGGGACTGTACGGTGGACGTTCCAGCGTTTCCCACCGAAGCTGCTGCAATGTCGTCCTCACCGCATTGGCCGTGTGTGGGCGGGCATTATCATGCAGGAGGATAACGCCATTGGACAACATGCCTCAGCGTTTCGGCTTGATGGTTAGTCTAAGGTTCTGTAAAGTAGCTTGATAGCGCTGGGCATTGATGCGTGGTTCCCCATTCCAGAAACTCGACAAGCAGTGGGCCCTTGTGGTAAAAAAAGAAGTACATCATGACCTTACCAGAACTGGTGTGCACAGCCCTTAATTTCTTTGGAGATGGTGAAGTCGATATTTCCACAGCTTGCTCTGACGCTTGCTTCCGGTTCAAAATGGTGACACCATGTTTCGTAACCTGTGACAATACGCGACAGAAAGCCGTATTCCTCGTCATGATAACGTTGCAGATGACTCAAAGACAGCGCTATTCGATATTGGGCTGTCCGGGGTCAGTTTATGGGGCACCCACTGCGCAGACATATTTCGTAAGTTCGAGTGTTGATGCATTATGGTGTGGGCGGTGCCCACGCTAATACCCAGTAACCGATGGATCTCGACCACGGTTATTCTGGGGTTGTCCAAGACTAAAGCATTCACTTCCGCAACCATTTCCGGTGCGAGGACACGATGAGCCTGTCCAGGACGAACATCGTCTTCCAGTGACTCGCGCCCCTCAAGGACTCGTATGCGCCTTTCCACAACACTTTGACGACTCAGACTGTACTCGCCGTACACAGCCTTCATCAGTAGATACATTTCACGACCTCCAACTCCCTCCGCCGCCAAAAATTGAATCACTCCTCGTTGTTCCTGCTTACTCGCCTGCAAGTTCGATAGTGGACGATAACTTGTATGACCACCTTCTCTTCGGCGTGAAACCGCACTGCCGCTATGCAACATCAAACAGTGCGCTCGCGTCAGTCTCTTACCAATAGTTGGTGCCACCTTACGTGTAAGGCAAAAGTAGACGCACTGACCAGGCTTCATCTGAAAGAACCTCATAGATATACTGAATGGGCTTCCAGTAAAGTTCGTGACGATTTTACATCTTGTTTTTATTTGTAAACATCAGTATGTTAGCTCATACAAAAAGGCCATTGTACTACTGCATTACAGAAAACATTTCGAGTAATGCAGTAGTGGAGGGCGAAAAGTGGCGGTTTCTTCGCTACTGTCGCGTATCAATATAGACTTCCAAGCCATTGGATAGCCGCCGCCTGTTCAGCGTTCAGGCTTTAACCACAGTCTCGCTGTTGGGCCTTGCCGGAGCGTAACTCTCAGTATCGACAAGCCATTGTAGTGGTAACCAATATAGAAATCTCTGCTGCGACCACTTTAAACGATTTCATACAAATGTCCATAGAGGGCAGTCTACATACAAAGTCGGTCAGCCGGCCGGGGTGGCCGAGCGGTTCTAGGCGCTTCAGTCTGGAACCGCGCGACCGCTACGGTCGCAGGTTCGAATCCTGCCTCGGGCATAGATGTGTGTGATGCCCTTAGGCTAGTTAGGTTCAAGTAGTTCTAAGTTCTAGGGGACTGATGACCTCAGAAGTTAAGTCCCATAGTGCTCAGAGCCATTTGAACCATTTGAATAAAGTCGGTCAAATCATGTCCCTTATGGATTTATTTGTTTTAAAAGATTATGAAAGGATATGTAGTGAACCATTATGGATGTAATTTTGGATATATTTTTGAATTTATTGATGCTGCAAGTCTGAACTATACTATTTAATGTAACATACCTCATGTAATGAGTACATGACTGGTTGTCAATGATGTAGCCCCGTATGCGCTGGGTAGGAATTACAGCATAAGTTGTCGAGTAGCGCTGTCATATTCAATCCTGGAACACCATGAGCTCCTCCTCGCCTATCGGATCCGCCTCCCCTCCCCCCCCCCCCCTACGAATTAATTTCGTTCCCACGCTTCCTCCTTTTCCTCGAACGGATACGGATCTTTTACACCTCCCGCAAACATGATCACCCTCACCCGTTGGCTCTCCCATCCTTTCCCACCCCAGTCTTCTGCCGCGCCTGTACTCCCACACCCCACCTGCTCTCGAACTCTCCACAGTCAGTACCCTTGCCCAGGGTGGTTTCCGCCAACTCCACCTCCATAATGATCCCCTCATCCCTTCCATCTACTCCTCCTACCAACTTTGATCCTCCCCTTCCTCCCCCTATGTTTTTCCTCCACGGCACCTTCTTTACCTTCTCCAAAAAAATGGTTCAAATGGCTCTGAGCGCTGTGGTACTTAACATCTGAGGTCATCAGTCCTCTATAGCTTAGAACTATTTAAACCTAACTAACCTAAGGACATCACACACATCCATGCTCGAGGCAGGATTCGAACTCGTGACCATAGCAGTCGCGCGGTTCCAGATTGAAGCGCCAAGAACCGCTCGGCCACCACGGCCGGCTTCCCTTCTCTCCCTCCTTTCTTCTTCCCTCCCTCCCCTTCCCCCGGGCTTGCACAACGCCTCCTCCCCTCTCCTCACCCACTGGCATCAACACCCTCCCCCTCTGCCTCCTACCCGCACCTCATCCCTTTGGCAGGTCCCTGGCTTTGCGCGTGAACAGTGCATCTTCGTGCGCCAGTGCTCGTGTGTGACTTCGTGTCAGTGCTTCAGAGTCTCTCCGTTTGTGCTCCTCCGTTCACGTATGTAATCTCGTTCTTCCCCGTTGTGTACAGTGATGAACGTTTTTTATCCAATCAGTGCGCCCGTAAACGGCTTCATTTATGTTTACTATACCTGTCTCCCATTTTTGTATACCATGTTTGTTTGTTTTTCTGTCTTTCTGTTTCCTGTATGTGTTCACTGTGGCCGAAGAGCGGCGTAGATAGGCCGCTACTGGCCTAGCTTTATTGTAAAGGTATTAAAATAACAATAAAGAAAAAAACTGTCATATTCAGCACTACACGTCCGTGCACTTGCGGGTATTGCTCCGTTCACCGTCACTGGGGCCCATCATGGATACAACATCTTATTTTGCAATTATTGTAGCTTTTATCTTAACCTTCATTCTAGATGTTTTTAGCCAGGTTACCACCTCTTCGTGTAAGAATCTCTGTGAATATGTATCATATTGTACTGTAGTGCTTATGCCTTCAGGATGGTCTAAAGTATAGACCATAACTGATTCCAACCGAGAATAAACATCTGTTGCAATCGATAATGTTTCAGTGTAATTCAAAATTCAACACCAACCGATGTTCGCTCTCCATTGAAATAAAGCTTTCTAATATTTCGTTGGGTAGTGGTTTTTTCAAACATACTTAACCTCTCAAATGTTCTTCAAGAATAATTACATCTCCCATAGTGGACTTTTCAAAAAACTGATCGAGGATATCAACTCGACAGCCGCTGTACCTTTGAGCTCTTGGTCTTATCAGGAACGTAAGACCAATACGGCAAGTATCCACAATTACCGGACTTACCGAGGATGCCTTAAGAAAACGTATTAAGCCCGGCAATGGTAGTGTGCACCTCGAGCGATTCATAAAAACTTTTTCATTGGAGGAAGAGCAATCACTAGTGCTGCACTGCATTTCCCTCTACAAACACATTATCGATCATACTCTCAGATCATTACAATTACTTTTTGAATTTGCCGAAGAATAAGGGGTTCCTGGTATGTCTTTGTACGTACTGATCTGTAGCCTCTTTTTTTCCGGTTGGAGGTAGAAGTAGGCGCTGTGTGTTCTTCGCCCTGTCCCGCGTACTGTTTTCTCACTACATGGGGTAAGAGTACGGAAAATTAATTTTTAGGGAAACTTTTGCTGCTCCTTTAATAATAACTCTACGACAATGAAGCTTTTACATAATCTTACCAAGATGTCAGACTAGACAATTTTTGACATAAATTTCTTTTTAGTTCTTTCTAAATATTAAGTAAAACAAATAATGCGTAGCTACACCCTCACCCACCCTATGAGTGCTATATACATATGCTGAAAATTAGATGTGCGTAACAGGTAACTACTGAGGATATGCTGAATCGTACTGGGAAAAGAAGAAGCTGGTGGTACTACATGACTGACATAAGGGATCAGTTGGTGGAAGACATACTTAGGCATCAGTGAATCATCAACTTGCGGATGTTAGGTAGAAATTACAGACGGAGGCTCAAATGTACGTAGATTTCAGTAGCGAAGCAGAGGTAAAGAGGTTTCCAGAGGATATGCAAGCGTGCAGAGTGTGAGTTAACGAGCAATGCGCTCTCATTTAAATATATGGCCGAAAGAGTCAGCCTATAGGAATTGTGAAACGCACATTGTCGTCGAGGACCGTGTGCCACAAAGGGGGGAGATTCATCACGAGATGGGGAAATTCACAGGCGTCTGTTGTCTACTGAGGCCTAAGCGCTGTAGTGTGCGAGTGAGACAGACGAGAACCTACGTCATAGGGGACCCCAGTAGAATCCGTTTGTGGCCGAGGAGACGTAGCAGTGTTAAATATGGCGGACCTAAGATCGGCCATAAAGGGTAACTTTTATGAAAACTACTTAATTCTGTAGTAATGCGGCAATGAAGCCAGATTAATTTCAATCTGCCATCCTTCATAAATTTTCATGGTGATCCCAATAAAACTTGAATATTAATCATATCTATAATAGTTTAGGATTTACTGTTAAAGTGAAATTAACAAGTTTTGTAACAAAGATGTGAATTCTTGATCGACATTTCACATAGACGCGCATCATTAAAATGAAAAACGTTGTGAATATCAACTCTGTAACTTCATTTGTTTAAAAGTTATAGTAAATTTAAGTTATCAGTATTTTCAATTAAGCATCAGATCATCATTTCCTCCACACAAAACACACCAAACGATGTCAGCATGACACCTTATTGAATCACTAGGTAATAGAATATTTGTTGTAAAGTTTAGTGCATAATAGTCACTTTTGTTATTTATTTATTTATCAGAAAGCACATCGGTGCAAGGTTACTGGCCGTGACATTCAAAGTTAAGAAGGAAATTTTACTGACTTTATGTAAAAGAATTTAAGGTTTATTATGTAATGGATATTATTGTTACTTTATTTAGTACGTGAAAGTGGTCAAGCTTTGATTATTTAAATATGTCAAAATGTAAAGTAAAGTAGAATGAGCTGTAGCCAATCAGATGGACGGCTTCAGGAAAGGGAACTGCGCTAGTCAGTTGAGCGAAGAAGTTCGGCGCGCGGGAAACGTGGTCGGAGACGGGCAGAGGGGGGCAGTTGTGGTCTATACACCAAAGAGTACAGTCCGGCTGGAGACACCGAAGGGACAGTTCGGACTGAGATGCGAAAGCGGACAGTCGGTCTTTATGCAGCTAGGAGTGAAACGACTTAGAAAATTTCACGTTTTTTTGTTATCGTGGGACTAATCTCTGAGCGGTGAGCAGCCACGCGCCTGGAGTGAACTCTAACTTTTCGCGTAGTTAACGTGGTGCAGTATCGAACTTGTAATTCGCGATGAGGTTGTGAATGATCGAACTGTGTCAAATGGATATGCGCTTGAGTTTAACAGTAACTCTAAATATGACCAATTTCGATATTAGTTTGTTTTCTGAATAAACATTATGCTAACTAAATCACAACTGTGTGGGCTACAACATTTATAGGTCGTTAATTTAGTTCCCGATGTTATTATTACTGTTATTATATGATAACTTTGTATTTCACAAACTTGCCATCAACCAGACAATTTAACCAAAGTGTCACAAGTATCTAATTTAGGGCGTGTAATGCCCGAACGTCTTTGGGATATTAGCTCGCACTTGGGGGCTCGTTCGGGATAATAACTGGGAAAGTGTTAGTTGAGAGATAAGAATCTTGCAGTGTTGGAACAAGAATGGATTTCATAAAGTGTTAGTTGTGGAATATGAACTCTACAAGGTTTTAGAACTGGATTTGAAATCTGCAAAATGTTTTCAAAAGTATTATCTAGACATCGATAGGCAGGACCACTCGCAAAAGTTAAATGTGAGATCGGTTCAGGACTGAATATTAGGTTTTTTTAATTGTTGTGGAATTACAATCGTAATTCTCACAGTTAAAGACATTCTGTGACCTAGTTCCCAAGACTGTGGCAGTTTAGGCAATTTGCGTATGGGCTGAGCTACGAATTTTGCAACAGTTGGGTACACCGAGTTTTATCAATGGCTAGGAGTGATAAAATAGTAACGCGGAAGAAGAGGCGACATCCATATCACGTGCTTCCAGCCAGCAGCGTCATCGTCAACGGCGATTCATCGCACAGCGGCGGTTGCAGTACCACAGCAGAGACTAGGAGTTCTTCAGCGTTGGCTTCAACTGCAACATCGGTAGCAATACCATGGCAAGAGGATCCAGCAAGACGAAGCTGAATACCTGCGCCGATAGCGAGATTATGTAAGATTCTGTAGTTCAATCACCCATAATACAGGGTGGCCCATTGATAGTGACCGGGCCAAGTATCTCACGAAATAAGCGTCAAACGAAAAAACTACAAAGAACGAAACCTGTCTAACTTGAAGGGGGAAACCAGATGGCGATATGGTTGGCCCGCTGGATGGCGCTTACATAGGTCAAACGGATATTAACTGCGTTTTTTTAAATAGGAACCCCCATTACTTATTACATATTCGTGTCGTATGTAAAGAAACATGAATGTTTTAGTAGGACCACCTTTTCGCTTTGTAAAAGATGGCGCTGTAGTAGTCACAAGCATATGGCTCAGAAATTAAGACGAACAGTTGGTAACAGGTAGGTTTTTTAAATTAAAACACAGAACGTAGGTACCTTTGAACATTTTATTTCGGTTGTTCCAATATGATACATGTACCTTTGTGAACTTATTTCTGAGAACGCATGCTGTTACAGCGTGGTTACCTGTAAATACCACATTAATGCAATAAATGCTCGAAATGATGTCCGTCAACCTCAGTGCATTTGGCAATTCGTGTAACGACATTCCTCTCAACAGAGAATAGTTCGCCTTCCGTAATGTTCGCACATGCATTGACAATGCGCTTACGCATGTTCTCAGGCGTTGTCGGTGGATCATGATAGCAAATATCCTTCAACTTTCCCCACAGAAAGAAATCCGGGGACGTCAGATACGGTGAACGCCGGGGCCATGGTCTGTCATGAAATATGCTATTCAGTACCGCTTCAACCGCATGCGAGCTATGTGCCGGACATCAATAATGTTGGAAATACATCGCCATTCTGTCATGCAGTGAAACATCTTGTAGTAACATCGGTAGAACATTACGTAGGAAATCAGCATACATTGCACCACTTAGATTGCCATCGATAAAATGGGCCCAATTATCCTTCCTCCATAATGCCGCACCATACATTAACCCGCCAAGGTCGTTGATTTTCCACTTGTAACAGCCATCGTGGATTTTCCGTTGCCCAGTAGTGCATATTATGCCGGTTTACGTTACCGCTGTTGGGGAATGACGCTTCGTCGCTAAATAGAACCCGTGCATAAAATCTGTCGTTGTCCCGTAATTTCTCTTGTGCCCAGTGGGAGAACTGCACACGACGTTCAAAGTCGTCGCCATGCATTCCTGATGCATAGAAATATGGTACGGGTGCAATCTATGTTGATGTAGCGTTCTCATTACCGACGTTTTTGAGATTCCCGATTCTCGCGCAATTTGTGTGCTACTGACGTGCGGATTAGCCGCGACAGCAGCTAGAACACCTACTTGGGCATCATCATTTGTTGCAGGTCGTGGTTGACGTTTCACATGTGGCAGAACACTTACTGTTTCCTTAAATAACGTAACTATTCGGCGAACGGTCCGGACACTTGGATGATGTCGTCCAGGATACCGAGCAGCATACATAGCACACGCCCGCAATAGCCATACATCAACACGATATCGACCTTTTCCGCAATTGGTAAACTGTCCATTTTAACACGGGTGATGTATTACGAAGCAAATACCGTCCGCACTGGCGGAATGTTATACGTTTGTGACTATTACAGCGCCATCTATCACAAAGCGAAAAAAGTGGTAGAACTAAAATATTTATATTTCTTTACGTACTACACGAATATGTAACAAAAATGGGGGTTCCTATCTAAAAAAACGCACTTTGATATCCGTTTGACCTATTTCAGCGCCATCTAACGGGCCAACCACAGCGCCATCTGGTTTCCCCGTTGAAGCTATACGAGTTTCGTTCTTTGTAGTTTTAGTTTGATGCTTATTTCTGGAGATATTTGGCCCCGTCACTATCTATGGACCACCCTGTAGATGTCGCTAATATTAAGCAGTCGGCCAGTTTGTGTGGGTCCGAAAATATTATCGTGCAGCTTAGCCCTAAGTCGGAGCAGGAGAGCGTGATCGGCGGCGAAATTATGGGGTCAAATAGTCCGAAATCAGGCAAGGGAGATGAGTTTGAGGGAGAGATGGTGTCGCAATGAATGAAAATGATAAGAGGATTGGGATCAAAAATTGATTCTGTTATGGTTGCTCGCAGGAGCTCCATAAGACTAGTCTTCGTACTGAAGACGACGACAACAACAACGGAAACTATGGGGGATTGATGGAGATTTCACTGATTTTCGTCTATTCGCATCATGGAACACAATTTCCGATGTCATCACTAACACGTAAATTGCCATTTCCAACGATATGCTTGAGAGACTTCGAATTCCACTGCCTTCGGTAGCACTGTTATTTCTTTGTTTTCTCGATGAGTGAAATTTTACCATTTGCTAGTGTCAATGTGCACCATTCTTCAAGCTGCGCTGGGCACTCTGCATTCAACCAGTCTCGTTGCCACGCCTATGCCGTGTTGCCTATGATTGTGTATCCAGTTATACCGGAATATGCGACCAACATCTCCATCGAACAGCAGTAGTAGTGTTTGTCGTTGGACGCTTCACTGGGACCATCGCGGTGTAGCGGCGGTAAGTCACAGCTGTTTGCCATCTGTCAAATAACTCGTACGACACCGGACTTCAGCGCCTCTACGACAGTAAAAACAGAGCAAAAATAGCGGCGGCTAAAGACGTGTTTACAGGGCGGCAGCAGTGGAATAACAGCCGTTCGTGGCGGCTGGCCGCGTGCAGGCGCTCCTGGCAGCGGTCCACGGCACTGTACGAGTGTAAAGATGGCCCGTTCCACAGCCCGCGTATCGTGTCGCTCTCATGCACCGATCGATCAGCGGGCAGCCTCACAGGGGCAGATACCTCCAGCAGCTGGGGTCGTTTCGTTAATAATGCATGAACCGGTGTCGGCAACTGTCTTTGATCTACGACGTTGCGTGGCGACCTGAAGCTCTCCTCACACTTAACACACTCCACGTAAAATTGCTTCCGCGTTAGGAGGTCATAAACATCCTCCTCATTAGCTACTAAGCGATTTCAGGTCCCTGTCTCATTGCCAGGAACTTTCGTTCTTTTAGGAAAACTGTTTATTCAAATGCTGTTGGAATTTAAATATGAGTCTTACCTGTTTAAACACGCTCCTCCTATCTTTACGCATCTATCATTCACAGCAAGTCGCCACGTCGTGTACCAGCCAGAGTGCGGCTCTGCCCGTCTCAAATTTTGGTGGGCATTTGGGAGCGCAAATCTCTCGGTTCAGAAGGGCTCTGAGCACTATGGGACTTAACTTCTGAGGTCATCAGTCCCCTAGATCTTAGAACTACTTAAACCTAACCAACCTAAGGACATCACACACATCCAAGCCCGAGGCAGGATTCGAACCTGTGACTGTAGTGGTCGCGAGGTTCCAGACTGAAGAGCCTAGAACCGCTCTCGGATTGATGAAATTTCATGAACTGCGTGTCCATATCGCTGTTTCTTTTTAAATATACAGGGTGTTCATTTTAATTGAAGACCTTGTAATATATCGAAAACTACACATCACATCAAAAAAATTTATAATTCCTATTTGTTTGTCTCGGAGGGGGGCATCCAATGATGCCACACATCCCCCCCGACCGCACACCGTGTATCGGTGGCTGGCGGCAACTTTGAAATCTACTGTGGAACCCCCCTCTTTTATTGCAGATTTCGATTCTACAGAAAAATCTATATACGTTTTATCTAAAGAAATTTCTTCTTTTAGCCAAAGAGGGCGCTGTAATCGGAGGAATATAAATGGGCACACAGTTGAATAGGAAACTCTATTCGCACGCTGTATTCCTCCTACAAATGGAACTTAGGACTACTCGACGTGGCATTGTGGCCATGGCTACATTAGTATTTCAATTGAAGTAAATGTTCAAACGTAGAACGGCCAACTTCAATACGCTTAGTGATCCGCTTTTCAATTGGTGCTGTTAGTGTTAAGTTCCTAGGGGACCAAACTGCTGAGGTCGGTCATCGGTCCCTAGGCTTACACACTTCTTAATCTTACGCTAAGGACAACACACGCACCCAAGCCCGAGGGAGGACCTGAACCGACGAGTAGGGAGAGGGGGGGGAGCCTAGCAAACCGTGGCAAGGCTCCCTAGTCCGCGCGGGTATTCAAATGGACGTTCGCTGCGGGAACGTCAGCACAGGCGTTTATGATGCCGTCGACCACATCTTCACAGCATGTTGTCAATTGCCGGTACACCTTGTCTTTTAAATATACCCACAGAAAAAATCCGGTGACGTCAAATCCGGCGACTTAGTGGGCCAGTTAATAGGACCACCTCTATCGATGCACCGACCAAGGTAAACGCGGTGTAGTACCTCTCCTGCTACAGTTTCGTAATCCTGCAGTATTACCCGTAGTTCCTGTTCCAAAAGCGATCAATATTTGCGTCAATTCGACGTGCCGTCAATAAAATACGGACCGATAAGTTTTTCCCAATGATGCCACACCATACGTTGACCTTCCAAGGACGTTGATAGTCAAATTGCAGTAACAAGTGCGGATTGTCTACACTCCAGTAATGCACGTTATGCCGGTTAAGGCTACCATGGTTTT
The DNA here is from genome assembly GCF_021461395.2 of Schistocerca americana. Taxonomy (NCBI): domain Eukaryota; kingdom Metazoa; phylum Arthropoda; class Insecta; order Orthoptera; family Acrididae; genus Schistocerca; species Schistocerca americana. The sequence goes on from NC_060125.1 coordinate 47,541,055, forward strand.
TGAATGTAGACTCATCGGAAAATAGTAACTCGGGAAAGAAAGGGGGTTCGTTTGCTTTTGCTGACGTGCCGATTCACACAACTCTACCTGGTTAAGGAAATTGGCGCTATTAACTTCTTGATGCAGTGACAGATGATATGGATGATACTTATGACAATGCACTATTGTGACAATACTACCTACGGATGTATCACAGCCGCGGTGTAACTGCCGGGCGCTTATCACCGGGTTGTGGTGCAATGCTATTCCATTATCTTCTCCTGTAACACGTTTGCTTCATTTTCTTTTGCCGGCCTGCCATCAGGCATTAAGGCATTCAAAACTTCTAAAAGAACGAACAGAGCGAGCTTTCTCTGAAAAGAGCTCGGCATTTAAGGTAACTGCAGCATCAACATTTTCCTACATTCTCCGTAAATCAGGATCATTTCAGTTTTTTCTTCTGTGGTTGCAACATTCATCGTCGATTTACACGTCTGTACTCCAAATCGTAGGTAGGTGTGCACGCAATATACACTGCGCAAAAATTGCAATGTTTAGAATCGCTATCTGTTCTACATCTGCACGATATGTGAGCTCCGGTGGCAGTATACAACATGTTATGGTAGGGCGTAGTTCCCTCCACGGCCACGGTGGCGCGTCGAGTAGTCCCCTGCTCGATAAGTCGGAGGAATACAATTACCAATTAGAAGCTATGAAATACTGGCATATACTATCCTCGCACAAAGGAGGTGGGGTCCCACGTTCCACTGGATATTCAAGGCCCGTTGAGTAGCATGGTGCAATTAACGATTGTATACCCATTTCTATTTCTCCGATTACAGCGTCGTCTATGACGTTACGAAGGAAATCCTTCAGACAAAACGTATGGAGAATTTGTCGTTGAATCGGAATCTGCAATAAAAAAACGGAGGTTCGCATAGAAGATTTCAAAGTTGAGCCTCGCGGCCCACGCACAGGGTAGGTTGGGGTTCGTGTGTGACATCACTGCGTGCCCCCCTCCGAGACAAACAAATTGAAATTATAACTATTTTTTGATCTGATGTGTAGTTTTCGGGATATTTAAATGTCGTCAGTGAAAATGAACACCGTGTATAAGGATATGCTTATGGAGGTAGATGAAGTTGAACAGACTTCATTACGCGCCACTATGCAAACAAGGTGTCGTCTGTGATTAGTTCTGTCTCTTGGTCTTTGAGAGTACGTCGTTGTTTACGTATCCACTCCGCCGCAGCGTCGCAAGTGCTTCGGACTTTGCGCATTGTTGGTTGGTTGTTTGGTTGATTGGTCGGTTGCTTGGTTTGGGGAAGGGGACCAGACAGCGAGGTCGTCGGTCCCATCGGATTAGGGAAGGACAGGAGCAAGTCGGGAAAAAAATGACAACACAACAACGCCGCTCAACAACTTCGTGAGTCTTTGCTCAGAAACAACGCAGAAGTTGTTTGAGCGCTGAAAAAAGTTTACATTACTACATCCTACGCATAGCTAATCAAAAAGCAGGGTCGTCATGTATAATGAGCCTAGTGTTTTTAAAACCTTCCGAACCTAGGGTAGAAAGTAGGCGTGGGTGACTGACAAATTGTTACTACTGTTTTAAATTTTTAAATTTAAGGAATAGTCACCCACACTATCAGCTCCTTTTTTTATAATTGTATTATTACTTTAAGTAAACAGATGATGGGGAAAATTAGATTAAAGAAAAGTAAAGTAAGTATAAACTTTTATATTTATTTTAAAATTCATCAATGTTCAATGAAACGTATAACACATGCTAAGTCTGTCTCAATGCTGGTTCCTTATTTACTCTTGCGAATTAATTAAGAAAAGTGTTACTCAGAGGGGGTTCAATTACCATAAAACGTGATTTTCAAAGAACAGGACACAAAGAATAGGAAACAAAGGATAGGAAACAGGATGAGATACTGCATTCAAACAAGCACACAAAGATAGTTCAAGGGTACACAAAAAAGGAACTGAACCGTAACCAGTCCATTCTATTTAGGTCAAGGAAATTTCTCTCCTAGCACAGCCGTGTTCCCAATGGATAACCACAGACTGGTACTGGCAGTTTAAACAAAGATCACGTGGTTCAATATATCCAAAATCTTACCAAATTGCTCTATAAAAATCTTTCTAGAAATTACCAAATAGTAATACTGCTCGCGATAGAGATTAATTATGTTTGAATACGCGAAATATTATGTAGAAAAGTAGCTGAGGGCTAGTATTGTTACTACACCACATATTCCACGTGCACAAGTACATTTACAGAAAATGTGTAATTCCACAACGATTTTAATGACGAGATCAAATCCAAACACATTAGTTACAAAAGAAACTTCCGAGCTGCGTTAATAACAGCATAGTATTGGACTGATGGCTCAAACAGTTTTACGAGCACGTTGTACTGCTACTACAAAGCACACACCACTTGGGTTGAGGCCGGCCGAAGTGGCCGTGCGGTTAAAGGCTCTGCAGTCTGGAACCGCAGGACCGCTACGGTCGCAGGTTCGAATCCTGCCTCGGGCATGGATGTTTGTGATGTCCTTAGGTTAGTTAGGTTTAACTAGTTCTAAGTTCTGGGCGACTAATGACCTCAGCTGTTGAGTCCCATAGTGCTCAGAGCCATTTGAACCACTTGGGTTGAACACAAAGAGAAATCATCAATTTCAAAAACTTCAGCGAGAGAAAACAGTTACAAATACATTCACATTAATGAACGATGATTTTAATCAGAATTACGCCTCATGACAACGTGATTCCACTTTCTTTTATTGGACTGGAAACAAAGCAACTACCGCAATACACTCCGAAACCAACGCTGAAATCGCACTGCATCCCAATTTAAAATAATATATAAATCATTTTCGATGTAGATATGTAAGAAAAGTATTAATATTTCAGCTCGGCTGAAAACTTAAGAATTTCATTGTCCTTCATACTCACCAAACACACGCTTACCCGTAGATGTTACCACTTGAGAAACTGCCTGCAGACTGGCTAGCGTGAGCCCTGTCCGGGGGTGTCCCACAGATACAATAGGAAGTGACCAAGAATTCCTTTACCAACCTGATAAGCGACGGACAGAACCACACCAAGGAGACAAACTTCCTTGCCTCAGAAATCGTATCTACCTACTCAGATGTTGGTCCTACTGTTCTCCAGCAGACAGAACTTCTCTGCTATCACATAGCATGTAACTACAAATACTCACACTCATTCATCCTTTCACACCAGAAGGGAAGGAAATGACATTATCTTAAGACATCATATAGACTACGTAAAGGAGGCGGATGTGGGTTTTATAGGAAACTGTATGATAAGAATTACACTACTGGTCATTAAAATTGCTACACCAAGAAGAAATACAGATGATAAACGAGTATTCATTGGACAAATATATTATACTAGAACTGACATGTGATTACATTTTCACGCAATTTGGGTGCATAGACCCTGAGAAATCAGTACCCAGAACAACAACCTCTGGCCGTAATAACGGCCTTGATACGCCTGGGCATTGAGTCAGACAGAGCGTGGATGGCGTGTACAGGTACAGCTGTCCATGCTGCTTCAACACGATACCACAGTTCATGAAGAGCAGTGACTGGCGTATTGTGACGAGCCAGTTGCTCGGCCACCACTGACCAGACGTTTTCAGTTGGTGAGTGATCTGGAGAATGTGCTGGCCAGGGCAGCAGTCGAACATTTTCTGTATCCGGAAAGGTCCGTACAGGACCTGCAACATGCGGTCGTGCATTATCTTGCTGAAATGTAGGGTTTCGCGTGGATCGAATGAAGGGTAGAGCCATGGGTCGTAGCACATCTGAAATGTAACGTCCACTGTTCAAAGTGCCGTCAATGCGAACAAGAGGTAACCGAGACGTGTAACCAATGGCAGCCTATATCATAACGCCGGGTGATACGCCAATATGGCGGCGACGACGAATAAGCGCTTCTAATGTGCGTTCTACGGGATGTCGCCAAACACAGATGCGACCATCATGATGCTGTAAACAGAACCCTGATTCATCCGAGAAAATGACGTTTAGCCATTCGTGCACTCATGTTCGTCGTTGAGTACACCATCGCAGGCGCTCTTGTGTCTGATGCAGCGTCAAGGGTAACCGCAGCCATGGTCTCCGAGCTGATAGTCCATGCTGCTGCAAACGTCGTCGTTCGTGCAGATGGTTGTTGTCTTGCAAACGTCCCCATCTGTTGACTCAGGGATCGAGACATGGCTGCAAGATCCGTTACAGCCATGCGGATAAGATGCGTGTCATCTCAACTGCTAGTGATACGGGGCCCTTGGTATCCAGCACGGCGTTCCGTATTACCCTCCTGAACCCACCGATTCCATATTCTTCTAACAGTCATTGGATTTCGACCAACGCGAGCGGTAATGTCGCGATACGATAAACCGCAATCGCGATAGCCACAACGTGACCTTTATCAAAGTCCTTACACGAGGCATCACAACAACGTTTCACGAGGCAACGCCGGTCAACTGCTGTTTGTGTATGAGAAATCGGTTGGAAACGATCCTCATGTCAGCACGTCTGTAGCACGTCATCTTTGTGGTGAAGCAATTTTAATGGCCAGTAGTGTACATATAATATCTTGTTTGAAAGTGTTGTATGTCAAGTTGTTCTTGTTTATTTGTGAATATAACAAATTCCACTGCCCAGTCTCCTCCCAGATAAATTTATAAATACTACAGTAAATTTAGAGGTGCAAATACATGACATAAGCAACAATAAATCGAGGAAAATAGCATGAAAGGAATGTAACAGAGACCTTTCAAGGTACTACTCCGGCATTTGCCTGATGCGATCTAGGGAAATCTCGGGAAACCTAAATCAGGATTTCCGGACAACGGACGTGTCCCCCGCCCCCCCTTCCCCACCCTAGTTCGGCTAAACACTGCGCCTCCTCGCTTGGTCTTCTTTCTGTGTTTGATATCGTCATTGTCTCATCTCGTTCTCCGTTGGTGTGTGTCGGACGGCAGCCCAGTCCGGTCCTGGTTGTTTCTAATGGCGTCTTAGAGTGTTTCATGCAAAGGTACTGTGAGTTTTTAATTCGGGAAGTCGACAAGTACCGCGCAGCGCCGATGTTTAGAAATTCATGACTGGTTACTTGATACTTTTCACGCTTATAGAACTGCTGAAATATTTTGTACTTCTCATGTTACCTCAGATCGAGTGCATACTGCCTATTTTAACAGTGAGATTTATGTTCTGTGTGAAATTAGTAGATCCGTTGAAGTAGACAAGTTCCTGTTAAATCATGGTAATCAGGTTTCCTTTCTGGAGTATAGATGATTCACGCAGCGCGGCAAAGGTTGTGAATGTCGTGTGGTTCAAAAAAATGGTTCAAATGGCTCTGAGCACTGTGGGACTTAACTCCTGAGGTAATCAGTCCCCTAGAGCTTAGAACTACTTAAACCTAACTAACCTAAGGACATCACACACATCCATGATCCATTCCCGAGGCAGGATTCGAACCTGCGACCGTAGCGGTCGCGCGGTTCCGGACTGTAGCGCCTAGAACCGCTCGGCCACCCCGGCCGGCGTCGTGTGGGTGAGTACACAAATTAAGATCACTTGCTACTAAGAGTGCCGTCCATATTCGACACTAGTGCATAGTGTTTGTATTTACTTCACCAGGCGAGATTGTATTATCACGGGTATAACGTCTCTTGATAACACATGTTTTTGTTTGCTCTTGTACAAAGAGTCCTCCCGTAAAATACACATTTACGTGTACTACTTCACCACTGACAGTACTGTTTGCCATTGACAACTTATTACTCAGACTCTGTCGGTATGTGTCATGTTACTTACAAATATGTTCAAAGAAAAATCCCGCAGCTTATATACTCTGTTGTAGGTACTAACTGTATGATTTACATAGTGCTTATGTTCTATAACTTCCTAACTTTTTCCTTTTACATTTCTCCCCGACATTAATTTCGTTGTCTGGCTGTTTAAGGTAGTGAAGCCCAGCGTTACAGTGTTTATTTTTCCAGTATGTAATGCGAGTTTAGTCATTACTACTGGAGCTAAGAACATCTCTGTTTTTACCTTACACAAACTGGTGTGTGCTGTTGAAATTAGTCACGAGAACTAGTGTGGAATACAAACTTGCTTACATCTACATCTACATATATACTGCGCTAGCCACCAAGCGGTGTGTGGCGGAGGACACAATTCGCGCCAAAGTCATATCCCCCCCCCCTCCCTCTGTTCCACTCGCGGATCGCGCGAGGGAGAAACGACTGTCTGGTACAATGTTGCCATTTCCTTACTAAGGGACTAAAATCTCAATATTTTTATCACTTAACTTTAAAAACACAACCAACAGTAGCTTGCTGTTTATGTTTACAAACTACATGTTAGGCATAAACAGAAAATTATTTTAAACTACATATCATTGCATCTGTACAAAACGTAAAATCTACTGTTAGAAAAGCTTTATCGTCTGTATGGCTTCTGCCTTACTTTCTTTACTTAGAATTGCATATCAAAAGAAATGGAACAATTTCATCCATGAAAAATGTTGCTACGATTACATCAAAACAAGTTTCTTGTTTACTTTTGTTTTCTTAATATTAATGAAGTGACTTTACTTCGGTAATTATTCCTGAACTTCTGCTATTAATGTGAAAATTTGTTGTTCAGCAAAAGGTTTTCTTAAGATGTGCTTATGCAGATGAATAAAATAAATTTGTCTTAAGATTATTATGTACATTGTGAATTGTCTTATATATTAACATGTTTACAAATTCTCATAATATTTACATAGGTACATCCACTCTACGAAATGTCTACTCAGCAAAATATTTCTTTATATCTTGGTGTAGATGTAAACTTTTGATCTTGTTTTATTTTGGATATGCTAGCAGATAGCTGGAACCATGTGGTTTTGCTATTACTTTAAATATTCTAGAAAATAACATCTGCCACTTCTTGTTTCTTTTCTTTGGTAGTGAGGGTTTCACATGAGTCCTAAGTGTCACCTTTTCCCCTAAGTTAAAAGTCTGTACTTTGGATAGCTTTTTGTCATATCTATATTTCCTCAGTTTTGCCTGATATGTTAGAGAAATTACAGCTTGTTTTATTTTCTCATATCAACGAAATTCTTCTCTTTGTATACAGGGCAAGGGTGATAGCCATTCGTTATTTTCTTTAGCATTAAACATAAGCTCACATGGAGTACATTTGGTTGACATATGGGGTAGGTTGTTTGCTACTTATTGGTTTAGGCACTGCAAGTAGTGGACTGCTATGTGGTGACATGGATGGTTCTATAAAATCCCATCCTAACATGTGAACATGTGACGGATTTCATTTGATACAGCTTCTCTGTTGGCCCACAGGACAATTTAGGTAGAGTTGTGAAAGGTTTCTTGAAGCTTTACTTACACTGTATACACATATCTTTTAACTATACGCAGCTTTTCATCAAAAACATATATATATATATATATATATATATATATATATATATATATATATATATATATATATATATATAGCAGTTCACCATTTAGTTTTGTTGTACAGTATTTAAGTAAACTGATTAATAAATATTGCTTTGTATTTCTTGTCTGCAAGACTGTACATCAAATTTCTGTTTACTGGGCTGCGTTTGATCTGGCGACATAGAAAACTGAAAGTCACATAAAATTACTTCTGGTTTTATGTTGTTGATTCGGACTCCTTGACGTAACTTACTTTGTACCGGCTTGCGTTTGATGAGTGGATATGCTATCCCCTTCCCATTCACTTTTAATACACATGTGCCACAAGAAAGGTCAATTACCGCATCTCTTTCTTGTAAGAAATCTACTCCCAATATGAAGCCCACTGATAAACCTCCACAAACCAGTAATGTGCTCTCTATAGCTCCATTACCTGCATCAACTAATCCTTGAGTATGCATACGTACTCCCTTTGACTTATTTCCAAACACACCAATGATAGTACAATTGTGTACCAGCAACTTATGTTGTGTCTGAAGTTCTCAAATCTCACTATAGAATTTTAGAGCCATACAATTTGCGCTGTGCCCGTGTTAACAGTAGCTGTGGTTGGTATTCCACCTACTACGGCGCGAAATGCAGCTTGGATTGTTCCCTTTTCTGTTAGTTTGCACAAATGGGTTTCTTCTCAAAGTTCATCGCTCAGATTTTCGCCCTGATTATATCTTGTTAAATACACGCTCTCACGACATTTGCCCCCTGCATCTTCCACGACCGCCGTATGAGGGCTGTATGAGGTCGCGTTTAGCTTAACGCCTCTGAAGTGCTGGGCATAGCGTTGGCCACCACTTCTTTAATTCTTACTGGTGGCTGTTTTTGTCCACATCTGTTGTGTTCAGCGGCAGTGTTTGGTGGTACAGAAGAGCCAGCTGATTGGGTATTGGTAGCTAAATTAGGATGCCAATTACTGCTGTGGTATCGGTTGCCAGTGATTTGGCTGATTAGTGTTATTACTATTGTAATTACTGTACCCTGGATGATATATGTTGTCTTGCCTACGCCTCTTGTTAAAAGGAGGAGAATTTCTTCCATCCCTTTTCCTGGGTTATTATTACCATTGTAAGACTGAGGCAAAGTATTCCCATTTTTGTTACCATTGCCATTTTTATTATGATGTTGGTAGTAGTAATTACTGTTGTTGTCTGATACTTGGGCATTACTGCCCCCGTTCAATTTTGCTTGATCATGCAACAGATCAATACAATCAAGCGTTTACATGAAAAGCTGTACGTCTGAATCTGGTACATGAAGTAGTTTTTCTTTTACTGAGACTGGTAATTTTGATTTTAAAACCCATATGACTTATTGTTTGGGTATTTGTTCATCCCAATATTTCGTTTTATTTATATACTTCTCAAAATATTTACGCAATGTACGTGCTTTACTATTGTTCATCTCGGGATTATACATCTTACGCCTTAAACTTTCTTGTGTTTTTGCTGACCAATACTTACTTAGAAAAGCTTCCTCGAATTCCTCATAAGCATGGCAATAATCTATTACTTCACTTGGTCATAAGGCTCCATCACCTTTAGTATGGGTAGTGACAAACTATATTTTCTATTTATCTTCCCACGATTTTGGTAGTATGCCACGGAAGCTTTTGATAAAAATGACAGGGTGTCGTATTTTGCGATCTGGTGTAAAACTTTGGAACTGTCTGTAATTTTGGTAAACTCTCTTCCACAAGTATGTCAGGAAGAGAAATGGCCGCCCCCTGTTCAAAAGCGACGTGAGCGGTTTGCGGACAGGGCATTGTTGCCGAACAGCTGATTGATGTCGCTGCTCGAGATGTCACAGTCTGCGTCTCTGGCAGTTTATTGACACGCAAATCAGACTCGCCTCCGGCGTTTTTTATCGCTGTATATTCCTTTTTTACCGTCTCTACTTCTTGTGTGTCTGTTTCCATTCAGAAACCGGTTCAGTGTTTTCACCTAACATGTTTTCTGCAGACAAAGCTCCGTCTGTCGCTTTCTTTACGGTCACAGGCAGTTCGTTCCGTAAACACTCTTGAAATTGGTTGTCTTTCGTCTTCAACCAGTTTACAAAGTCAAGAGTATTTCTACTGTTCGGTAGCGAGTGTCTGTACCTGTGTAGCTATTTGCTGCACAGAATTTTCTAATGTACTTTGTGCTGCATTACCTTGCGCGACCTGCTTGGTTACAACATTGACGGCTTCGCGCAAGTGCTTGTATGTTTTTTGAATTTCGTCAAATTCCTCACTAATATTTTTGAAGTTAGATTAAATTTTACTGAATTTTGTATCAAGGTTATCACTAATTTGTGTGGCAACATTTTCTTGTATGTGGTTGATTACTTCTTTCAAAATTTCGTTTACTAATATGGTTACATTATCTTGTATTACAGTGACCGCAGTTTAAAATTTTCCATTCAAACAGTCAGTCACATTTTGAAGTTTTGCGTCTAAACTACCAGTCATATGAGTTTTGATTTCAGTGGCTGCAGTTTGCAGTTTTGCATCTAAATTGTCAGTCATATTTGTAGTTTTGCATCTAAACTGTCTGTTACATTTTTCTGAACATCTTTAAAGTGTGTATTTTGTTAATGAACAGCGCGATGTAAACCTTGTCTATGTTCTCTGAAAAATGCGAACAGTTCCGCGAAATATGTAGGTACTGATTCACTCTGGGTGAGTTTTTCAGTATGTTCGGCCTTAAGTGCAGTTTCAACCGCCGATAATTCATTATTTTGTGTTTCGTGCCTCGGCATATCTTGCTCATCACTATCTGTCTCTGTCTCTACTCCGGGAGGTGTAGCCATTATACTGTTTCTAGCAAATTTGCCCATGAATTTAGAAAAATACACTTCACTTAATTTAATAAAATTGACTGTTAATTCTACTCAAGTTACACAGGGCAAATTTTATTTAATAGGAATTACTGTTAATTAATGTCAATTGAAGACAAAACAATCTAGCGACGATTCTCAGTCGTTCTAGAAAGCGGCCATCTTGCCGACATTTCGTTTTGCAAAATTCACCAAAAGATTTGCAAGCTATTGTGAGCAACGTTTGGAATTTAACACTCCCTAACTGACTTTTGCACACCAAGGCAAAGGCAAACAGTAATTCCTTACCTCCTTCCTTTTTGCGCTTCAGCAACGTCTCGTATTGCCCAATTTGCTGAAATTGTCTCGTATCTCGTTACAGTGCATTTTCATGTAACAGAAATATACAGATTATTTAGATACCAAAATTACAGTGATACATATACATTCATATGTACATACAGTAATAGGTCCTGTACAAAGGCAGCCATTTTAATGGTTGCTTTGTATTATTATTTATTATTATTTAGTTTTAAAATTAGTATTTACTTTTGTATTATTCTGGCTTTTAAATGTTTGAACTCAAATGCAAGTCTGAGTCAAATTAAAATTATCTTAGGCTAAATGAGTGTTCAATTGAAGCAAGATAATTATGTACTAGAAAAAACATGCAAAAATATGTTTAAGTATTGAAATTTGAATGCAATTTGCCAGATATTACCACCATAATAATTAATGGTAGATGTTTTTTAGCTAGGCTCCTCTACTGGGATTGTCTGTGGGTTAGTATAATTTTGGGACGTGATTTACGCCTAAAAGTTATTGGACTTCGTTTTGTGAAAAGTGAAATTTTATATGCAGGTCCTATTCTGAAAGTATACCAAACGTATTACACTAATTGGTGCCGTTAATACGCGATACACAAAGTAAGCCACATTTAAGTATCAAGTTCATGAAAAAAACGCTGAGGGGAAAAAGATATGATTAGTCGTAATAACAAACACACTGAAATTGAGCAGTCATTAGTAGGCAAAATGAGCACAAATAACAAAATCTCTACATAACATAGACCAAGCTATGTATTTTAATACCGTACCAGACAATGGCTGAAAAGGAAGAGAAAGAACAAATAGTTGCGAGTCCTTGTTCTCTTAAATTACATAGATAATCCTATTACAGAGATATTAATTTCATTGTAATCGCAGTGTCTATTGTCATGGTAAAATCGTCTCAGCGCTACTGCGTCAATGCACACATTCATTAAATTCACTAACATTTGTGGAAACATTTCAAGCAGAGGGTTTTAAATTTGCTATTAACAGAGTTGGACTATTTCCACCATCTCGATTTTTTTAATATACTGCTATGATTGGCTGGAGATAAGGAGTACTGCATTCGGGGTGGTTGGAGGTAGGAGGAGGAGGATATGGTTTTTACTTTTCCACTAATGTATTCGTGCTATTTCCGCCATCTTGGGTTATTCAATACTGCATTATGATTGGCTCGTGATAAGGGGGCATGGGGGGGGGGGGGGAGCTGGCTTTACACAGATAAGGATGATATCACCGATAAAAACAATATTGTCACTGATGATATCACTAATAAGGCTGAGAATGTCACCTGGTCAATGACCTATATCACATAACGTAACAAAATCAAAGAAAGTGTTTCAAAATGCGTATAGCCCAACTACTTGCATCCGTTAATGAAAATGTCAGCGACATACTGTGGCCTCTTGTAATCTCTCAGAGGTTTCCTTAGAAATTTCTGACACACAAGATTCGTCTCCTAATGTAGCTCAAAAAATCCAAGTTTGATACCTCACCATTAGTAAATCATATGTACATATTTCCTCTTGACTATCAAGTTACTCATTCTAAACATGCTGAGGGAATTAATCCACAAGTTACCCTCTTCAAAGAAGGCTCTCTCTGATAAATCCTTGATACAAAATCTCTCTCTCCTTTATACTGGCTGCAGTAGGTTGGCACCATCGAACTGCTTCCACGAAAATCCTTACATCACCCATCTCTATAAACTTCAGCACTGATTAATCTTCCACAGTGAAACGCTCTGCTAAACCCACAGGATAGTACAGGTAGTTTAAGTTGTGGAAAGGGGCCAAAATAAGCGGCATTCAGTTGCACTGGAACATACAACCTGCCATTTGATTAAACATTACAAAAGTCAAGAATTTTTTTTAATAAAAACACAGCTTTAGTTTTTGACCTTAATTAGCGGCTGAATGCGCCTTACAATCTCATGCCTTAAGGGCAAGACCACTTTAATTTAAAAACCAATAACTTAAATCTCAACCAAAATCATAAATATAAAAGGCAAAGCCTTATCTCAAAAGAGTTCCTTACTGAGGCTAAAGGCCCAAAGAATCTGACACTTTAAGAGCAAACAACTTAAATTCAAAATTGGCTGAAGGCCCAACACATAAGACTCAATAACATTAATTATAAAAAAGTGCCAAAGGCTTCACGTAAAACACTTCTTAAATTAGGCTGAAGGCCCCAGCCCGTCTGACGCCTTAAGGGCAAAACAACGTTAATCTAAAAGTCAGCTAGAAGCCATACAAGTAGAAACAACAAGAACAAACAAGAAAAGGCAGTAAACCCAAGGGTGCTCAGAAGTTACGAGGGTCGGCATTGAATTCAGACACTAACGCTCGCTTCGGTGAGACAAGCAGTCGGCCCAACCATTGTTGATCTGACGACAACCCAACCGACAGACAGTCAACGGACCAAGCGTCAGGATTACTTAACTTTCGTGTCCGGTATCGGTGAGCCACGGACCTCGTAGCAACGGGAACAGCCCCTCACACCCCGACCGCGCGTGGACGCCAGCACCTGCCCCGGCCAAACTACCAGCACCTGCTCCGGCCAAACTACGCACCGCGATTTCCTCGCTGCTCCACGCCAACCGACCAGCTGCCCAGGCCCGGAAACGGTGTAGGACCAAATATACGTCGGCTGATGAGACGACCAACCGAACGACCCACCAACAGTCGTCCCGCTCCAACCTCCCTCCGTCGGACAGTTCATGTGTGTCGCCAGCACTGTCGGTGCCTCACCGGCGCTCCGTCCCCGACTTCACTGCTCCGTCTCCAATTCACTAGTCTGACACACGACGACCCGGAGAAAGTCGGTCGCTCCACAGATGGTACGACAGTGCGCTTATCGACACGGGCTGCTGCTGCCGCTCACGGGCAAGTAAAGCAGGAAGTTTGTGACGCCTGTAAGTGGAATAAGAAAAGAGGCGACAGTACCGTAATAGAAGATGACAAACAATAAATGGGATAAACGCGATCCGTGCACGGCTCACACAGGTTACAGGCTGAAGTACATCACATACAATGGATGACGTCTTTCTACATCACTTTCCATTTGTTGGGAAAACCACTGAACACTATTAAAGTACACAAAGCGTAGCCACAAAGAATAAATACCCAAAATTCTCTCAACTGATCTCTTAAACGACTGTTATTACAGTGACAATTAGTTCTATATTCACAAATGATCTGTCAATACGGTCACACATCGGGAGAAAGCTGTATACTCAGTCCTTTTCCTTGCAGCTATCCTTGCTCATTTACATCACTGTGGTCACCTGCTCCCTCTTCCCATCAATAAATCATCTTAAAAATACATCTTACATCTAATACATCAAACTGTAAACGGAAAAACACTTTTGTGGAAACAAAATACTAGAAGAGTCTGGGTAGCAGCACAAAATGTAAAACGGAAATGAACAGTGGTAATGGCTGGGGTCTTTGGATTTCCATATCCGTTATACATCCGGATAATATATTCCCTTGAAGAATCTGTCACTGCACTAAAATACTCTATCCGTGGTCAGCACTAGTGGTGCCAAGACAATTCTTTTTCATAGTGGCATCGGCACTTCTAATTTCGTCGACCATTGTACGTATCACATGTTGGCTTCTATGTCGGCATCGAGTGCATCAGAATTCCATTTTTTATCTATACTCTAAAAAAGAACTCACGAAATAGACATTTCACCAATGAGACGGCTACGCGCAAAATTGACCAGTGATATTCTTGTAATACAGCGGTCCAATTGCTCACCTAGCAAATGTTTTATAGGTTAAGCAATGAGATGCTTTCCTCCATATACAATTCTTAGCAAACTTCTCAGATACCTGTTTTCCTCCACATGAAATTTCTCGAAAGCAGCGTTCTAAACTCACTCTTGCAGACATATTTTATATCAACCAATGAGGCACATTCGCATATTGCGAGAGCGACAAATCCTCGTTCCATACGGTGCCCACCTGTCGGACGTCCTCCCTGGTAAGGGCGTGGAAAAATTTTTCAACAATAAACGGCCATCAAACTTCGCACGAGATAGCATAGATGAATATCTCCCAGTCAGGCTGGCTGCCTCTACTTTTCTAGTCACAGCGTTACTGGCAGAAGTTTCATACCTCGTTCTGCGCTGATCCACTTTTCTGGCTTATTGAGAAGAAAGTCTCTGGATGCCAGATTTTCAAGTTTAAGCACTTTCTGTCCGTATATGATAAAATTGGTTATGTTGCAAATGACATCTATACTTTCATTAACTGCAGCAGTGGATGCCCATACCGTAATTTAATTATCTAACGATTCGTCTACTTATTCAATATTTTCAGTCCAAATTATTACTTAGTGTTAGATTCTCAGAGTAAATGACTCTGACAAGAATTTCACAGCTCAAACTTTGTCTCCCATTGTACAAGTAATCGTCTAACATTTAGTTTCTGTTTACACCTTCGACTCCCGGCTCTGTTATCATCTTCATCCATTGACTTTGCTCTTGATCCATCCTCTCATACGTCTTTGATATAAGCCTGTGTAACCCTTCTTCTACCGTTGTCTTATTTCTCCTTTCTTGATCTTTTCCATCGATTTCAATTCACTGTTCTGTCTTTTGTTCTTCTCCTCTTTTATCATGTGAAAGCCTCTTCTGTATCAAAAACTTTAAAACCTAGTTGTTTCACGGTAAAAAGTCAAGCACTTCTTATTAAAATAACATTCACATCATCCATTTTGACTCATCCTTGTGCCACTCCATACTAACTCCCAAAAGGTGCTTGTCACTCTCTCAATACTTGGACCCTTATCTCCACACTTCACCATCTCTCCGTTACCATAAAATATTTCCTCCCTTCCAGAAAAGAATGTTTTCCATCCACTAGCTAACTTCCGTGTACCTCTGTCCTAGTTTCTACCTCTGACTCTCACTGTTAAGTGTTTCACTGCTCGATGTTAATTTACAAAGAAAATTTTCAGCTATTTGGCTGGAGAACTCCTTTTCTACATCAATAGAACATAAAATTTAAATATCTTCAACACTTCGCCGCCTTGTCACCAACTGTGTAAGTATTAATTTTAATTTGAATAATTAACAGCCTCAGTGGCACCGTTTACCTAGAATTTACCTAGGTTTCAGTCGGGATAACCCAGCCTTCTTCAGCAGAACAGTAACTATCGTTTGTCCATGCTTGACGATGTCCATTATGGACAAACGGTAGTTACTGTTTTTCTGAAGAAGGTTGGGTTATCCCGACTGAAACTTAGGTAAATTCTAGGTAAACGGTACAACTGAGGCTGTTAATTAATAAAATTAAAAGTAACATAGAATTTATACTAACACGACAAAGAACACAACAAAACAAATATTCACAGGGAACAATTTTAGAATTTGGTGTATAAAAAGTCTATCTGATACGTATTACATTAAATCATGGTAAAACCATTATCCATAACTGAAAAGATACAGCACTAATTTCCAGTTAAGAGATATCTCCGTAGTAATATTTCGTCCAGGAATGTCAGCTACGTGGCCACTCCAAACGTTTAATAATTTTTTAGGTTTGATTAATCTTTCTCATATGAAAACGGAATGGAACAGATTGACTATTTATAAGACTTAGCTGACGTTAAGGACGTTAAAATGCGATATTTCTATCATCGTCTTGAAATCCCCGACTACTCAGAGTAATTTAATTTCTCCCAGGCTTCCATAACTACTAAAGACCAGTTGCCAGCACTAAACAGACAACTGTAGCTCTCTGCCAGAATAACAGAATCCGGAAAATCCTATCAGGGAAGAGATTTCTTGTGGAGCAGGGGATATGGCACGAGAGCGGTATAAAATGAGAACAGACGCCTTTCATGAAGTCGTGTCATCTTACACACCATGTTAGACTTGGCTAATCATCACTTGCGTCACGAATCGGCTTCCAGTCTGTGGTAACAACACTCCCATACAGCAACAGGTAATTTTGTACCTCCAATGGGGTAACAATCAACACACACACACACACACACACACACACACACACACACACACACACACAATACAAATCGTCGAGAATGTTACATGAGGCACATTTACTTAGCATTGAAGACTGTTATCGAATGGAAACTTGGGAAGTGACTATTAATTTGTCATGTGAACAGTCCTAATTGTCGTCACCCACTGTATACAGTGTAATTTACAGCAAAATTAAGGCATTTGCTCAAGCACAGACAAGCTTTTGTATCGCTTCATAGTGGAGTGCTGCTATTAGTATGCTTAATTATGATACGACGACACCTTGAGGCTTCTTGTCGTTTGCTTAACACTGTGATGGTAACAATCTGTCCATTTCGTTGAAGAGGAGGCAATTGAGGAGGCAAACTGGGAAGTACAGATGATTGTCAACGATTTCCCCGACAGTCATGTGAAGATTTCTCGATTATTAGTGACAGTTTGTGAATGAGCATTGTACAGATATGTTCATGGAAATTAAAATAAAAAATCTACTCATTCAGTAACTTTCTGTCGTCGCTTTTCTTATTTTTTATTTCAATCTTTTTCAAAAGCTGACCGGTGATTGTACATGTTAGATTAGTTCTTATCTTATCACGCAAAACGCTCCACAATTTATTATAATTCTTAAAAACAAAACATTATTTTGAATTTCACAGCTTATGTATGTTCGGAATTTTCTTCTTCAATCACTGCAACCAAATGTTTGCTCATACTGCCCAGCTGAAGGTTCAGCAGATTGCAACCCTTTGTCATGCAAGACACAAAGAGATAGTGAACCTCTCTCGTCGAAGTCCGTATGTGTTATCGCTCATGCTGCATCTGTGGCACAGTAAATGTAGATACGTATTTTTATTCCTGTGCTGGGAGCAAACGTTTCCTTCTAAGTTGCCACCGTAACATGATTTGTGAAATACCAGAGTTTGTGAAATACTACAGAATGTGTCATTTCAAAGCTGGATGCTGTGGTCGAGAGGTTGTAGGCGCTTCAGTCCGGAACCACGCTTTTGCTACGGTCGCAGGTTCGAATCCTGCCTCGGGCATGGATGTGTGTGATGTCCTTAGTTTAGTTAGGCTTAAGTAGTTCTATGTCTAGGGGACTGATGACCTCAGATGTTAAGTCCCATGGTGCTTATAGCCATTTGAAATATTTTGTATCATTTCTGCACATGTAGACTGAAGAGTTGATAACCTGCACAGCTGGGGAAAGTCATTCACTAACAAATAAAATAAAACATCGATATCATATAATGTCATAGAGGCCTCCACAGGGATGACGTTAAGAACGATACTAAGAAGAGAGCACAGACAATATTAGCGTTCCTCTCAGATCATTCGCTGTAATGTGTGATGTCAGTACCATGTTGAGGAAGAGTCCTAACAGGACAGTGAAGAGGCAGTAAGAAGAAAACTACATACAACGTCATTTCACTTGTGCTTTTGTTCAGTTTGTGTCTGCTACAAATTTAGATAGTAAACTGCTTAGTAAGTTTGTTAATGTCTCATTCCCTACAGACATGCTTACTGTACAGAAATTACAGTTACCACATATGTTCTGAAAGGCATTGATGTAGAGTGGTGCAGATACACATGTGTGTTGCAAAGTGCTAGCAACTGGCTGCTGGTGATGTAGATACTTTTGTATGTGTGCTGCAGATGAGTGGTAACTGGCTGCTGGTGATGTAGAGTGTATGACCTTCCAGCATGCTGGAGTATCTGTAGGTCAGCAACTTCTGTTAACCAGTGCAACGAATACCCGATCCAAAGTTGCATATTTTACTGTTCTTTATTCACTCGATGACTAGTTTCACGCTCAAAACAAGTCATCGAGTGAATAAAAAAAAATTTGCAGTTTCGGACTGGTTATCCATTATAGTGATGTTGAGCGTTGTGCCTATGTGCTGCAGATAATTGGCAACTTGCTGCTGCCGGCCGCGGTGGTCTAGCGGTTCTAGGCGCTCAGTCCGGAACCGCGCGACTGTTACGGTCGCAGGTTCGAATCCTGCCTCGGGCATGGATGTGTGTGATGTCCTTAGGTTAGTTAGGTTTAAGTAGTTCTAAGTTCTAGGGGACTGATGACCACAGATGTTTAGTCCCATAGTGCTCAGAGCCATTTGAACCATTTGAGCCAAATTGCTGCTAGTGATGTGGAATGTTGTGCCTGCGTGCTGCAGATAGTTGGAAACTGGCTGTTGGTGATGCAGAGTGTTGTGCCTGTTTGCTGCAGATGGGTGGTAAGCGGTTGTTGGTGCAGTGGGAGCGGTACGAGACGGGTGTGCTGGCGCATCTACGGCGTTTGCTGGCAGCCGAGGCATTCGTCGACGTCACGCTTTGCTGCCAGGGCCACCGACTGCGCGCACACCGCGTGCTCCTCTCCGCCTGCAGCCCCTACCTACAGGTCAGTGCTCTCTCTCTCTGCCTTTTTTGTTGACCTTTTACAGGAAAGCTTCACTGTGTGATTTTATGTAGCTCACTAGAAACTAAAAGTGTGTAGTGCCACTTGCACAACAAATCATATCATTGGGCCAACTCCCCGACATGCTACCAGCTCCAGATGTAGTCATATTGTACGTTTGGATACTTGGATACTTTCTTGCCACGTTTCCTTAGGTGATGTAACTGTACGATTCTGTACAACTGAGTGAACCACATGTATATCCTCTCGAGTGCTAGCCGCTTGGAGTTTTTAAGGCCTTGCATGGCCTTCAGTACGATTCTCCTGAAACCATCGAATCAGTATCCATGTGACCAAAGCAGGCAGCAATATTGTGGAACAATAAACTGTGTTCTCAGTAAGCCATGATTCTGCTGATGTGAAATTCAGACAGATCCGCCATCATCAAATTGTGTTTTTTGTATTATCATGTGAGTCCTCAGATCTAGCAAACCTTTAAGAACTTGCCCCTGAGGCACTCGAGACTTTCAACAATGAATGAGGAAAAATTTTGTTTTGAATAGTATTTTAACACTAGAAAATTTGAGAGAACATAAATTTAAAGGACAGTTCGCCAAACAGGCACAGTCATTGGCGTCTACTTACAGTTTTGGAACGCAATTTAATGCAGGCGTTAGAATTACCACCACTGAAATCTTTCAAGTGCCAAAAATATTTAATTCAAGTTATCTTTTAAATTCTTTAAGACATGAAATGTTATTAAGGTGCTAAAAATTTTAAAATTACTTAAAATTACGACAAACCAAAAGCCAAACTCTTGGATTACCAGATTGGCAACTTAGTTAAAAAGAAACTGAAATCTAATGTATTGCCATGACCTCGCTCATTTCGGGCTATTACATAACAGGATGTACTAGCAAAATAGTAAAGAGGGGGCAGATTAACGCTGGGGTGTACAGTTCGATAGTGGTAGTACTCACAGGGGTTTATTTAATAAGATTTATAGTGTACCATAGTGCTGCCCCGAACCTCCGTTAGGGATTGACTAGGACAGTGGCCGCGAGGGTGCACCTTCCTCAGCCAGATCGTCGATTGAAGTGCCTCAGAGGGCAGATGTTTATCGGAAATCAGCTCTGTGCATTGTTCAAGTTTTCCATATGCCACAGCCGCTGAGCCACAGGTAGGTGCCCCTCACTGACTCAATCAGCAAATCTTCATCTCCAAGGGTGGATCGTCATCCCTGTGTAACTCAAAAGCCAGTGATTCTCTCTGGTTGAAGAAGAAGTCAGAATAGTGGCATGAGCCCCTATGCTTGATTGCTTATGCCCATATAGGTACACTTCTGACGTAGTGCTAATACAGGGAGACGAGTAGTTTTGATTCATATTGTCCTTTCAGGTGTTTATAACTCGCTCTGCACCGAGCACATGTGCCATTTAAATGTGAACCCTGTGAGTTTCTCGTTGGCACGCAAGATTATTACTTTATTCTCGCTCACATTGTGTGTGCACTCGACTGTCGACCCGTAGTGCGAACTCCCATCTGCCCGGGGTGTTTTCTTGTAATGTGTACAGTACCATCCAGTGGCTTACCTCATTAAGGATATCAGCTGGGCTGGCCTCTCCTGCGTGGCCTGCAGTAGGAATAAAACTGAGAAGTCACACGCCGAACGTTTATGAGATACAACACTCCTCCCCCCCCCCTATTCGAAACGTTCATTCCGAATCCTCTAGAGCGAGTCTTTAATTAAAATTACTCTAAGCCCTAAAAAAGGTGCTAAAGGCAACACCATCTTCAACTATTAGCCGTCCCACATGTGTTTCTCCTTTACTCTCTACTAACATGAGCTTACTCACAAAATGTGGTGTCCAGAACCTTACTACAATACAACACATAATCTAATGTTTATACTACTTAATACAGAGGTTTTACTTCCAACAGCTGTCCTCGCGGCTTCTGCTGGCTAATCACTCGACTGGCAGGTGATGCGTCAGTGGATCTGTGGACTATGCATGTCTGTGTTCATTACACAAATAAAATATGCAAATACGTAGCAGCGACGTGCCGCCACTGATAGCTCAAATACTTATCGACATAATCTTTTGCAGACGATTTTCTTGAAAATCTTCGACGTGTACTCCATTTAAATTTTCCCCTGCTGTGATTCGATACTTTTGTCTAATGAACACATAAGTTTACGACTGAGGGTGGCGTTAACATAAGTTAAAGTCTGGGTGGATAATACCCTCATTGAGCGTTCCAGCCAACAAAACGCATTCCGCATTGATGTCATGACAGTGGTACAAGTGAATATAGCCGGAAGGCGAAAATCCCTCCCCTCTATCTCACAAATTAGAATTCCTGGGGAGTGGTATTCTCAACCTGTCGGGTTTCTCTTTTTCATAGTCATTTGTCAACACAGTTTCTGGTGGGAAGATCAAGTACCGAAAATGCTTCTTGAAGTAAGACAGTGTGGGAAAGATTTTCCTTTTACAACTTGTCACATTCGTTCTCCCTAAAGAAGTCCTGCATTCACATGTCTGCATATCATTGTGTATCGGTCTGGTTGGACAGACAACAATACTGTCGTGAGTGCACTTCCCCTAATCCGCTAATGACATAAATACACCAGGTTCCCACCATCCGAAATCATAAATAGTGCCTGGTCATTATTCATACCCATTTCCCTGCTACCACCCTTTCACTGGATGCTGGTGAATGACGCAACACTGAAATTTCGTGCGAACTCCTGCTATATGTAAGGCCACTGCCATTTATGCCATTTCCCACTTAACCATAAGGGAAAATAACGGTAATATGAAATATCAGTAACTAACGTCAATCGTTCCACGATTACGTTCATAAGTTTATGGGAAAAAATTGGTCACCTGAAGTACAAGCAAACGCAGTGAGAGAATTTGTGTGGAGTCTAGGATATAGCAGTGGAAGTGTTTCAACCTATTGTCAGAAGATGATTAATAAATAGCGCCATACAGACATGTGGTCCAGTGACGAGTGAAAGATTTCTGAATTGTGCAGGAAATTGCCAAAAGCGATACTGGGAGTAATTGATAGTGGACTGTGGAAAGATAGAGACAGTTTGCTTAGAAGGGTACAGTGGGCAGAAGCAATCCTTAGCGGCAATACTGCAACAGAACCACATACAAATTACACGACTTGATCAACTAGGGAAAAGGATATAGATGGACAAGGTGGATACAGTCGAAACATTCCAAGAAATAATTATCAAAAAGGGACCTATGGGTAACTATGGGTAAACAGTATATGGGGATATTTACCACAATTTACTGCAACACAGAGCTATGTGTGAAACAAGACGAGCTTCAGAAAAGTGAACAGACTGGGTAAGGTCACCTGCCATGACACATAATAGTGAGTAGCGGTGAACATAAAAGCAATGAAGCTAATGCAACACGAATGCATCAGAGAGACTGAACTTCAGACAGGGAGATGGGCGGTATCAGGTCACCAGCCAAAGTGCCATCGTCCAAGTCAACACAGAGCCCAACAGAGGACAGACAGAGTCCGTCAAACACAGTCACAGACACTATGATTGGTGGGTGGCAGGATCGTTGCAAACCCAAGTTCCAGAGGCAGGAGAGAGTGTGTAAACAGCAGCCAGCAAGAAGTGAGTAGTAGGGTTATGAAAAACAAATACTAGTAACTGGGTGTGAATTGATACGATACCACTGTGCCTTGTTGACAGATCTCTCAAAGGTGAAGGTTCAAGGTTACTGTGTTGGCAGATCTCACCGAACAGTCTTTGTAGTGATGTGTCTGATCCCCATCAAGGACAATGGTCAGCTGTTCCTTGCTCGAGGTACCGTGGGAGTTATCCTCCTTGAAGCTCAGGCCTCTTGTTTGCCTTGATCGAAGTCTTGACGCAGTTGTCCCATTTCAAAGCCAGTGGACAATGTCCTCTGTGGAACAAAGACACATTATCCTCTACAAGTCAGCCACAGGGTCTAGCCTCTTTGTCTCATATAAAATATCGTATGTAATTATTATGATCAGTCACTCTTATCACCATTATTTGTTGGTTAATTAAAAGCCTGTCATAATTTACAGCCTAGTTACAATGATATCTTAAACAAAACTAATAATATTCAACACCACACCAAACATCAGACTGCTTCCTGAGTTGTGTTCTGTGCACCATACAGAGTGTTAGTACTAACCATCAAGCAGACAGTGTTCTCAGTGACTACCCATCAAGCAGACAGCGTTCTCACATTCAATTTCTGCCTCTTTGGACATCTGACATACGCCATCATGTTTTATGCAGTTTTTTAATGCAGTCTATGGCAAAGTTTTGAGCTACATGATTTTTCTGCAAGCAGTACATCGATCAGTCTTCTTCTGTTGCTATCTTCAGTTTTGTTACAATTTTGCTGATTTTTCATAAAATACCCACACTTCAAGATAACTACTAACTGCGGTATAAATTAAATAAAAAGAGATTAATTATTAAAAGAAAGGGTTAAAAAATGGATAGCCCAAAAAACTAATAACTGAAAAAAATAATGAACCAGACAGCAATAGCCAATTCGAATTACACCAAAAATTCTAGATCATGAATTTCACTATTATTATTTGTATGTTTCTTCATTCCCTTGTATCACAGTTTAATATTTCATCTTCAAAAAATTGAAAGTTCCAAAGACTATTCATTATCAAGCACCATACAATTTTTTTAACATGTTTAGTTTTTACTTATTAACAGCCAGGAGTGTAATATCAATTATTTACTTCTAACTCACTAATCCTTTCAAACACATTAGAAGTGTTTTCGTTATGGAGCTTCTATAGCATAGCCTCTATTTCTATAAATTAAAATTTTGTTAAGATTAAAAATTTTTCTCTCAAAACTCTATGCTGAGTGTTGTATGTTAAATTTTTCTTATCATACATGATATTTAGGCAAGTGTACGATTCTGAATTTTGATATTTAATGTGACAAACAGCTTCAGTGTTGTTTTCTGGACATTTAACACATTCAGTCTTCTAGACATATTTATGACACTCATAGGATAATTTTCAATAAAACTGAAGGGACTTATATTGACATTACTAGCCAATTGTGTGACTCTCTTACAATCTTGGAAAGCATCACATGCTATCAGATAGTTATGTGGTGGAACTAGATTGCTCATTTATTGAGGAAAAATGTTACGTTTTCCATTCTTTATATAAATAGTCTGTAATTCGATGTGATCGAACAACAAAACATCAACTGATTATTCTTCTTTTTGGGGTGGAAAGCAAATAAGATGAAATAAGGCATATCAAATTCTGCAGGTTTGTAGTTATTGGTGGTATCTAGTTAAAAATTTCTCTTTCCATTAAATCCAGCAATCTCTATGGCTTGTGGTTCAGAGAAAATGTGGGATTCTGTATCTCAAGTGAATATTCTGGCTCATATATAACCACAGTGTCATGAATTTCCATTGGTTTCCACACAGTTTTACCTTTCTTACATAGTGTGGTCACATATTCAACACTGACTTCATTATGGTCAACCTGTCAGAAAACGGAATCATCACTGCTTGCAGACCATGTAAAAATGCAGTTGAATCCTATTCCCAAATAATCGTTGTAAAATCCATCAAATATTTCTGAAGGATAAATTACTTCTATTTTCTTACATTTTATCTTCCTATTTTTGAGTATATGACCCTCCATGACTCAATGGCATGAAATGAAGTCAAATGCTTGACTCAAATGGCTTTGTCATGTAGTTGTCAGACAATTTTTTATTGGATTTTACATCATATGTTGGATAATCTGTATCATCATCCCCACTAATATTTTAGTTAATGTACAGCATAACATGTTTAGAATGAACCCAACAAGTGCCAATATTTATATTAATCTCTGTGGTCTTGTTGCAAAGATTAAGGTTATTTTTAGTCTCCTCATTCAAAGGGAATGAAAGAAATTGATTGCTGTTTGTTTTTTTCGTTATTTATTAAAGGTAAAAATTTATTCAGCCATTTCTAAAATAAATGTTACTGTAGCGCTATTGAAGTCGATTAAATTATCGTTTCCATCAGTTATAGTTACTTCTGAATCCATAAGAGGATCAAAAATTGGAATATATACTGGATAATGTGTAAATGTTTTAATGGTCCTTCAAATTCTGTATTATGCTTCAATGCAGTGATAACAGTTTCTCAAGAAAAATGATCAGTATGCTTTACAAAAGCTAAATCAGCATCAGCTAAATTAAAATTTATGTTGATTAATTCTGTGGAATCAGTCTAGGCACATCATTAGAAACAGTTCTGTTTACCAGCTTTAGCAGGTTGACCACCAAATCCAAGTACACTTTCAATACTATCTTTTATGTCTGTATATAATGTAACATCACTCTTAATAATTGGTTCAGATTCTAAAATAAGAATTGCAGAGGAAGAATCAAACTATAAATATGGTAAGCTGTAACCAAATTTTATTTGACATGTGATAATAGAACCAAGTGGTTGTGGAAAAAGTGCACTAATGCTTGACAATTATATATTAACTCCAGTATAATTGAACTGGAATAAAATTAATCACTTGTATGTTCAATCAAAAAGCTTAGATCAACCAGAATCCTCGGTATTCATAAATGGATGTAAAATATTGAAGCTAAACTAATAAAAAAGCTACCTTCATTGAAAATAATGATGACATTATACCACTAGATGAATGTGAAGACAGTACAGTTGTTATATTTGACAATTTCGTTCTTGAAAATCAAGATGTAATTAGAGAATATTTTGCTAGAGACAGGTATGAGCAATTGAATGTTTTTATTTAGTTCAGTATTATTCAAAAATACCAAAACAATTAGTAAGGGATAGTAAAAATAATTTCAATATTTGTAGTCAGGATGATACAAATTTAAGTCATATACATCATGAACTTGTTGGAGGTGATTTAAAATTTTATGATTTCAGAGGTAAATATAGTAAATGTTGGAAATAGGACCAGATTGGTAGTATTACAATAGACACAACTAAGAAGCCTAAAGAAGAATAAATTTCTTATCTAACAAATATTTTTGTTGCTTTTATCATCAACAGTTGTTTGCAAAATATGACCTAGAGATCGTTATTAAAGATGCAGAAACAATTAAAAGAATAACTTCAAAAATGGAAGAAACAACCTAGGAAAAAGTATGAAAATATAAAAAGACAATGACTCTCTTATTGACACAATGAGAGAAATGGGAGATAAAGTTTTGAACACTATTGAAAATAGAATTGGTTCCTAATCAATATCACCACAGTCTGATGAATTTGACAACATATCAATTACAATTACAAATACAATAAGTATTGAAGAAATATGAAGAAGATGTTATAGATTGAACAGGTGAAAGAATAAAGGAGGGTAATGTTAAAAATAATCTATAAGCAAAAGTTTGCTACAATACATAAACACAGTGAAGACCAAGTTTTTTGATTAAGACCTGCTGGTGCATTTAAATTTCTAGGTACATTGCCAATAAAATTTTATGGAGACAAAGTAATATTTTTGTGATAGGACATATAAACATACAAATGGAGAGATGAGTCTTATAACAGACAAGAGATCACTGTGGAAGTTATGCACACAGAATGTGCTGTTGTTTATTTATCAAATTATGCAGATATTTTGTACCATTCAGGATCATTATAATCTGTAAAGGATCCAAATAAAATAAAATCAAGTAGATTTATTAAATAAAAGGAAATGATAAAAGAAATTGTTGTTGTCTATGCTTTATGGCCATGCTGTATGGCATGTTTAGAGTCCAGTTTCGATGAGAATGCAGGTGAAGGCATAGTAAAAAAAAATGCAGGAGAACCAGTTGAATTAACTGATAGATTAGCAGTAATCCATTGTGAAGAATTAGAGAGAAATAAAACTTTTGTATTGAGAATGTTGGAATAATCGAAATACAAACAAATAAATTTAACAATCTGATTATTAATAACCCGAAAGAAACTTCATATTTGATCAGAAATTTGAATAATTTACCATGTACATTTTGGAAAAGGAAATGGATGGAGAATAATTAGTAAACTGGGGTTTAAATAATTTACCAGTGTGGGAATTGCTTCTAAGAGGTTATGCAGACTGCAGACGTTTTACTACCCTAAATGAAACGTTAGCACATGGTGATAAAAAGCTTAAATCCATTAGATGAAGCTTGCAAAGAACATCATACTACATATAGAAATAATAAAGATTTAGAAAAAAGACATGAAGTGGATAAAGAACGTCAACTAGCTGTAAGGGAAAGTATCTATGCTTCAGTTGGAGAAAAATTAGCTGCTACAGCATTTACAGGAATAATGTGCAGAAATAGAAAATTAGGAATGGCCAATGATGATGATGGTTGGGATCGATGAAATCCCTATACATTTTTTATCTATATAAATTAATACTCATTTCTACCTAGTGGTAAAAATTAACCAAAATCAGTTAAAGCTAAAATCATTAATAGTACTGGTAATTTTTAACTTATGCACAAAAATTAAACATAGATAAGAAAGCTGGTGGCAGTTGGCGCATATCGCTAGGTATTCATGTTGTAAACCGATTATTGAACATATAACAAAAATCAAAGAAGGTTCAGGACTAACAAAACCTGAAGGTGATTTTGTTCCATTACTTTTGGCAGCATTACCATATCTAGCAACTATTGGTTCACCAGCTGATTGAGCAGCTGGTATTGGAAAAGCATTAATAGTTTGATATAGAGAAACATTCTAAAATGTAATATTAAACACTTTTGTGGTGTTTTTGTGATTGATGAATTAACTAATAAAAGAAAAAATAATGAATGCGTAGGAGCTAATTTAGAAACATCTGATCATCTTGGCACTCACTGGATTTATTGCTATAAGAATAATAATAAAAAATGTATTCAATTCATTTGCTGGTATTACACCAAAACAGCTAGTTAATAATTGGACAATACAAAATTTTAATGAAATGACATGGAATTATTTGTGTATATATGATTTAAAATCGACTTCAGATAATCATAAATTTAATGAAATTTTGAGTCTATTAAATAGACATTATCAGAAATAAGGTGCTGCCTAAAGACTGCATCTTCAGGTGAAAGATGAATCGTAAAAACATAAAAAACTTAGAGAAACTAAAAAAAGAATTGAGAAGAAAAATATAAGATTTTCAATCAAATGTTAATATCTGGTACATTTGGTGCAGAATATTTACTAAAGCACATAAGCTTCACAGAATAACAAGTAAAAATGATTAAGGTCTCCGTACAGTCTGCAAGACCAAAATGGGTAAATTTGTTAAAAAACTTTTGTTGCTGATGATCTGAATATCTAGGAAGAAATTATTATTGAATTACATAAGACTATGACAAAAAAATTTTAATGAAGTAATATTGTTTCATTTTGTATAGATAATGTATGGTAAGCTCATCTAATAGAAAAGGATTAAAATAGATAGAAGGAATATAAAAAGTAAATAAAGGATATAAATATTTATTAACTGTTATTGAGGTATTTTCCAGACTTCATGGGCTATTCCTGTTGTAGATAAAACAAATATAAATGCAGCTGATGCTTTTGAAAGAAAATTTGATGTAAGAAAGAACACCAAGAAGTTTGCAACATATAATCGAAAAGAATTCTACAATAAAGATTTTAAGGAACTCATTAAAAAATTCATGAACTATTACTCAACTTATGAAATAAAAGCATCATTTGCAGAAAGATTTAATGAAACACTCAAAGAAAATGTGGAAAAACTTGACTTAGAAGGAAACAAACAGACTTAGTTTAAAATTAGTTGATAAATACAACACACAAAACATTCAAGAATAAAAATGAAACCAGTGGGAGTTAATGATAAAAATTATAAGCCAACTATCTTTGTTTCTAATAATAATCAAGCAGAATTTGAAATAGGAGATAAAGTGAGGATCAGTAAACTTTTTGAAAAGGGATGCAGAGCCCATTGACCATCAGAATTTTTTTTAGTAGAAACTGTTATTCATTCTGATACAGCCACATATAAATTGAAGGTAATGGATGGGGAAAAAGGGGGAAGAAATATTTATGACCAAGAAGTGCAGAAGACAAATCATCCTTATTTATATTTTCTGGAGGTAGCAGGAAGAAAGAAGACAAGGCATATGTGAAATGGTTGGGATTCGATAATTACATAATAGTTGTGCACAGAAAAATAAAAGTGTTTTATAAAAATTTTATATATATGAATGGAATCTGTTGTTGAAAATTTAGACTCCTTCATATTGATAACAATATTGGTTATGCTATTGTTTCCTTAAAGAACTGAAAGTTAATAAAAATTATATAAGGCCAGAATTATTTGAGAATTTACAATTTTAGTTGAATGAATCAGATGGATTTATCATGTGCAGTTGAAAGATGTATATAAAAGTTGTTATTAATGTAATATAAAATTTGAATATGAAAATATGTAGTTGGATTTTCACTTTTATTGATGAAGTTTCATTATATCACTAACCAATTCTTCAGCCATCCTTAAGATTAAAATAATTGTGCCAACACATAATATTCAATCTTTCTCTCGTCCTCTCGTTCTTATTGAGTTGATATCACAATTAAGTCTCAACATTTCTTCAAAGTTTGCATGATTTTCTCTGGAATGATTGAACAGTTTTTGCAAATTTCTTGTTTGTTCTGCAATGACATAATAATGTACTTGCATTTATCACCAAATAATCTTCAAAGAACGACATTCAGTATTAAATCTTGATTGGTGGTCTCAGGTAAAACAAGTGGTTATAGTCTCTTTGTTTCTTTCATTTCTTGTCTCTAAAGCAAATCAACAAATCAAATTTTCTATTAGATTCTCCTCAAATGTAGTTATTCCTTCATTAAATTTATGCATTTCGTTGGTTGGTTGATTTAAGGAAGAGACGAAACAGCAAGGCCATTGGTCCCATTGGAGGAGGGAAGGATGGGGAAGGACTTGGGCATACCCTTTTAAAGGAACTATCCTGGCATTTGTCTGAAGCGATTTAGGGAACTCATGGGAAACCTAAATCAGGATGGCTGGACACAGGTTTGAACTGTTGTCCTCTGAAATGTGGGTACAGTGTACTAACCACTGCACCACCTCCCTAGGTATTTTTAAATAATTTGTGTAATTGTTCTATAATGTTATACTTCTGTTCTATTTGGTTTCTGTAGGCATCTTTAATTTTTTTCTCATCTCATGTTCTCCATGTTCACAAATTGGGGGCAAAACTTCTTCAGTTACCTAATCATGATATTGTTCATATAATTTCGCTTTTGATTTCATAATTAATGTACAAAGACTTAGTTCATTCATACAATTTCTATCTGGATGTAAGGTTATCAACTTGCTACCCTTCCAATCCAAGTAACTTTTCCTATATTTTTCTCTAATATAAGACACAATTGTTGCATTTGTATTTTTATTTTCTAATATTTCAGCTGCATCTTTAGCTGCATCTTTAGCTTCAAACGAGGGATTGTTAGTTTTGTAAATAATCCTATATGGAGGCTCAAAATTGTATTTCCATTTCTTGTTGATGAGATCTACAATCGACTCCATTTATATAGAACAAAAACATATTAAACAAAATATTGTTAGGAAGATTCTGTAACAGGCTCAGACAAAATTCCAATATGAATATTTTTCCTCATCTCATTTACTTCAGCAGAAATATCGTGGGACTGGTCACTATTATTTATCAACAAAATAAGATAGATTGTTGGAATAGATGTTGTACAGATATTTACTTTTATCTATTTTGTGTACACCAAAATAAATATTAAGCATATGTTCTTGCAATTTATAATGCTTTATTCATAGTTTCTGACATAAAATATTTGATCTTTTTTACGTTTTCCACTGTTATAACCAGACAATGTTACTGAAAGATGTTTTCTAGACAATGCACATTAAGTTTAAAATAATTTTTCTTGGCATACAGCTTAGATGTGACAATGTAAATAATTTGTTTCTACTTCACCACTACAGCATCAGAAATTCATAATTAATGAATATAAACTTGGTTCATTGATAAAATTTGTGTATGGATGCAAGAGTAACTGACTATGTCTCTTCATGTCTTTGTAGTTTTCCCAAATTTTTCTTGAACATTATCTAATGTAGCCTTCCTTGTGTCTGCATATTTAAAAGTTTAGGAATATCTTTAGCTTTAAGCTATAGATTATATTCTTTATCAATTATCACTAACACTACCTTTTATTATAAACAAGCATGTTGTAATTATTGTGATAAAGATTCGTGAAACTAGATGTGTCTGGGGAATCCATTTATACAGAATAAATTTTGTTCATTAAATTTTAGCACTGTCTAATGGATGGCAAAACTTCATGTGTAACCAAATTTTTGAATAATTCAGCTTTTCGATAAAATTAAAGATTATAAAGCAGATCCATTGATAAACACAATTCTTTTCTCGTTATGTGTTAGAACCAGGTCAGAAGCAGATCTGGAAATTTTCCCATACTTTATTTATCTTCTTCCTGCTTAAAAATCAAGTGTTCAGTTTTTCCATCCATTGATGAATCCCAGTAATTAGGATCTCTTTCTTGAATCGATTTTGTTTTGCACTTTCCTTAAGAGTGTGTGTAATACTGTTTTATTACAGATCTGATTTTTTTCATGAGATGTGTATTGCACTAAAAACTCGTAAATGAAATATAAACACATAGTAGAAATGCTAGTGACAGTAAAAAAATCGGGTTGTAAATATTTTATGTATGCAGGTCTCTGTGCACATTGATTAGAAAGGGGATTCATTTATTTTTATAAATTTTTATTTGGAATAGGGAGAACTGAATTCTAATTTCCTGCAGCTACAGCATCATTTTACTTAGATCTGTGAACAAATACATGTTTATGTCACAAGAGTAATTACGTATGGACATATTTTCATATCTAGTAAATGACAACCAGGGCTGTATCGAGTCCATGCCCCGTCCCCCTCCCACAAGTGTGCAGGCACAGAAGGGGGGCGCGAAACCAGACGAAAAAACAAGAGATGCAAGAATAAACCGGAATGTGTACTTTACCGTTCGAGTTCCCATCTTCAGCCAGCGAGGAATATCCTTTCCCTCTGCCAGTGACTGTAAACGCAAGATGCTTTCACAGTGTCATGTAGTGCAAGTAGCATCCTATGGATATAACTGCTACCATCTCCTATCTGTTCAGCAGCGTCGCATTTGTTGTGTGTCATCAGTGCGCTAGGTGAGTATAGCTGCATCCCACAGTCTACACAGTTAGCTTATGATCCACAGTGGATATTATACTGCTATTTCGCGACGGTATTGTAGCGTCTCCAAGATTGGCGAGCTGTTGCAGAAGCAAACAGGTTATTTGAAGGAACGCTTCCAATGTTTGTCGGTTTCTGGCAACCGAGGACTGGCGTGATACTGTTTTACCTAGGAAGTCTCTAAGTGTTTGATAGTCTAGCAAGCGAAATGCGAAACGTATCTCTCATACACACCATTTCATACCTAACTGCCTGTCGGGAACGCCATATATAAGAGCTCTATTTCGTTTTGAAGAACATACATCACATATATAGCGTAAATATAGATACAGCCGAGCTAATTATCGAAACTGTGGCTTTCGAATTTCTGTAGTAAGAGCTGATGAAGTGCACTGACACTGCTTCACACTTCGAAATTTTGTAGTTATTTTTCTCTGTTTTATTTTTCTCCCCCGCTCAAAGTGTGAGTTACAAGATATTTACAGAAGTAGCTTTAAGGACGTTTATGATAATACCTGTGTTTGCAGCATCCTGTCAGGGCAGTTTCAGTAAATTAAAGATGATAAAAAATTACTTACGGTCCTTCATAATCAATGAGTTTGTTTCGCTCCACAGAACGAAATGGAGGGCAGTTCATGATAAAAACGAAATTCTTAAACAGGCACGTTTTCGACAAACAGTTATACTCCCATTTCTTTTATTTCAAATTAATAATGTATCAACATTAATAATTTATGAGTAGCAAATAAAAATCAGTTCTTTAGTATTACCATAACGAAGCTGCGCTAAGCAATGAGATATAGATTTTATTTTACTCCCAATTTTTTTGGGAAAGTTCATAACACAATTTGTAATTTATTTACAATAATGATAAATAATCTAGTGAAATATTTCAATAAACCATTATATTTATTAAATGTATCTTACAAAGTAAAAATTTTCTAAATAAGTGTAGAAAAAATTGGAGAGAGGTACTTTTTCTGGGGGCGGGAAGGGAGCTTCAGCAGTTCAGCCAAGGCACAGCTCTGTCCATAACAACGGTGGCGTTAAGAGGTCAGTGAGTTAACGTTAAATAACGACGCACCGAAGCACTTCCGATAACCCACATGTAGCATATCAGGTGTTCGCGGCTGTGTGTAATGTGATTGGCTGAACTTTCTTCCATGTCACGAGCAGGCACGTGGAATGAATGGTAGTCAACTGGAACAGCCTGCGTGGTCCACTGTAGAGCGGCACCGGCAGCGACCGACACTTTACTTACAAGGAAAACTCCCCGTCACCCCCCCCCCCTTACAATTAGTGGTAAGGTTGCACAGTGTATAGCCCATCAAAACTGAACACAGATCAAGCATGAAAATAGGAAGAACGTGTACTGAACTCTGAAAAAATAAGCAAAATAGTAATAGTGAATGCTCCAAGCTCCCGATGTGCAACATCGGACCAAATACGAGTACACAGGCGACGTGTTTGTGTGGTCACGGTGTTAGACTGCAAAGGGAGAGATCTCTGTACAAATCTCCGTCGTGCCCCATTTTTCTTTTTTTTCAGTACATTATTAACTTTCCTTCCACTCACTGACATGTCTGTTCTCCTTCTGTAGTCTTGGCAACTGTCATACTATACATTAGTTATAAAATATGAGCCATGTGGTAAGAATATGTTACCGTCGCAAGTGAATGTGATGAATAATGAGAGCAGGCGAGATGCAGCATAGACCTCCCACAGAAATTAAAACAGTAAACAAACTGGCGTGGACTATATTACAACAAAGGAATTCAAGAGTCAAAACCCCCAAAACGGAACGCAAGAGTCACAACATGTGGTACTTGTGTGGAACATATGAAGGGCTTATTTCAATAGTGGTAGAAGTCCATTTTTGTTTATTTTGAGATACAGAGTCCTAAAGTTAAATGAGAGCTGAAAAATCTGTAGTTGAGATACCAGACATATTCAAGCATATGGCTTCTTGCTAGAGATGAACCTTTCTTTCTGTGTGTTTGAATCATTTCAGAAGAATTAGAGGCAGAAGAGTGGAGGTAATGGACTTGCACCACTATTAAAATAAGCCCTTATTATAGGAGGTACGTACATCTGGAGGTCCTTTCCTCACACCTCGCTGTTGCAAACTGGCGTTACACCACGATACATATACATATTTGAATACAGCGAACAGATATGTCAATGACTGGACGGAAAGTTCATAACTTGTTGAAAACATAAAAAAAAAATCTTGGCCACGAGAGACATTTGAGCACAAATCTCCCAATTTACAGTCCAACATCGTGGCCACATAACCACGATGCCATGGCTCTTCAAATTTACTCGATGTTGCACGTCTTGTTGTTGGACCGTTCACTGTTTTCTATTTTGCTTGTGTTTTCACAGTTCATTGCACCTTCTT
The DNA here is from genome assembly GCF_021461395.2 of Schistocerca americana. Taxonomy (NCBI): domain Eukaryota; kingdom Metazoa; phylum Arthropoda; class Insecta; order Orthoptera; family Acrididae; genus Schistocerca; species Schistocerca americana. Next base: position 47,575,790 of record NC_060125.1, read on the forward strand.
CCCGTTTCCATGCTTCATCTGTGTTCAGTTTTTGAACATCCACTGGGTGCATGTTAGCACTAAATCTAAGTGAGGGGGGGGGGGGGGGTGCGATTGGAGGTTTTCCTTGTTAGAGGCCGATAGTGCATGGGAGAGCTTAAGAGGTTTTCAGCAGGTGGGCTGGTGTTTCAGCAACCGCCTGGTGACGAGCTCCACCGCTGATCAGCTACTCAAAATTGGCGATGGAGGAATCAGAGGCTGACCGCTCAGTCGTTGATTAAGGAGCAATAGGGCGTCGTACCAGCGCGGTATGTTGGGTGTTAGCTGGCGGCCCCCACATTCAAGGTGAACGTTAAAGAAACCAAGAAACTCAGGGTCAGACCCCTAACCGGGAGTAGAGGAGAAAAGATCCTATGAACATAAGATCCTATGAACATGTGTCCGGAAATGCATCAATACCACGGTAGACTGCGCTGACGAATGACAGTTCCTCTGACCACGTGCCTTTTGTTTCTTGTGTGCTGCAGGTGACAGGGATAATCGCGGCTCACGTGTAGGCTACGCATAATCATAGTCTGGCTTACACCATGTTGGCAGGCAGCTTGCCTGGAGCTTTCATTGGGATTCGCCTCAATATTCTGTAGAACCCAGACTTTCACATTGCGTGGGCGTACAGTCCGTTGCCTCCCTACACGTTCGTCTGTCTGAAAGGACACATGACCACACGAATGTCCTAAAAGGTCGTGAAATGTTGTGTGATCTGGCTGGTGTCACTGAGGATACTTGTTTTGGTATAGCCGTCCTGCCTCACGACCATTTCCATCTGCGTGGACATACACAAACACCACATCGACTTGTTCCCGACATAAATGCCGGACTATTCTTCTGCTTACAGTACGCAGCGCCAATCACATAGCCTGCAACACACAAGGAACAGACGGCACGTGGTCAGAGGAAGTGTCATTCGTCAGTCCCATGTACCGTGCAACGATGCATTTCCGGACACATGTTTATAGGACCTTTTTCCCTCCATTTCCATTCAGGAAGCCTCCCTGCTGTCTGTCGGTTGTATTAAAGTTCTTGTACAACATACCAACAAATTGCAAGAACTGATATTTTTTCTCACTAAAGACAGAATTTGTACATTTTCTTGTTCCTTACACGTTTTTTTGCTTCCAGAATGTTATACTAACTAAGGAGTTTCTCTTGTATAAACAGACTAATACCTCAGCTACTTCCACAAGTAAATTCATCCGAAGATGCTATTTAACTCATAGAATTTTCATAATTTTTGTGTTAAATTCACATTAGATGCAGTTTCCGCAAGTATTTAACACGTTGATAACTGATATACGTCTTCCTACACATATAAAGCAGTGCTTAACATAACTTTTAGAAATACATCTAGTCAGCTTCCAGTGCCCTATTGAATATTTGAACTTTAAAATTATAATGTATTGGATGAGATTAATATCTACGTATTATACTGATATAATATCACTTAATTTATGTATACGCACAGCAAATTGTTAAGTTTTGATTTCAGTGTGCTTTTCCATAATTTATGTCCCTCATGAGAAATTATAATAAATGTTGTAAAATCTCTGGATGCGGGCATGGATGAATGTTGGTGTGAATGTATTTTTTCTTTCAATACCAAAATTTTCTGTAGCATGGCTATAAGACAAGGATGCCATTCACATTTTGTATTTTATCTAACATTTTGGTTTCTTTTGTGATTTTTGGGTTTAGAGAGTCTTGGTTAAGGTTTTGGGTTTTACATTGGGTACCAGAGGGATCCTTTTCGTTACTCTCCCAAATTCTCGGTTCTCGCATTGTGGAAAATACTTGTTGGAGGAAGGTTGTAATGGTAAAGATACGAGTTTAGTTCCTATGTATCAAATGTAGCTCTTATTCATCTCGTCCGTAATCAAACGATTAAAAGTTACTACCATATAATAAAATAGATAGAAAGTGTTACTATATCTCTTTATTATCGCAATTTGTTTCGACGTAATCTTCATTAGGCTTCATACCGACGTAATTCACTACAGTACCCAACTTCCAACACGCAGTACTTTAATTAATCTCAACTGTGATTTTACTCCTTTAGAACTCACTTCGAAGCCAGTAGATCATTGTTAACGCTTCATGTCCATCTAATCAATGATATGATACACAGGTGAAGATACTTACTTGATACTGTAGTGCCTCACAGTTTCGAAATTGACAACACAAGTATACACACACTCAAACCATATAAAAATTCATTAAAGTAGAATAATAATAACAATATACTCATATTATTGTCTCTGTCTACCGATCATTAATGCAGAATAATGATACTAATGATAACAGTAATAACAATGTACTCGTATTTTCGTCTCTAGTGTACAAATCACTAATACAGAATGGTAATAATAAATAAAATAGTATGTTATCTGTAATGTACCTGAGTGTAAGTTACTTACTAAGTCTAAATATAATGTATTCATGTTCACATAAGAACTTCTGTTATGCGTATAAATCTTGTTATTTCATGAACTGGGCAGGCAGGTTAACTTAACATAACGCCAGAGTTTAATCACTAAACTTTGGTGTTACTTGACCTCTAGAAAATACACAAGCTATCTTCAAATACGTCTACATGAAGTTAACTGGCTTTGCATATATGTAAGTTGTATGGTACTATATTGTGTGAGAATTTATAGTGTCTATGTTTCTACTGAGCTTAGACTTCCTACTGCTTACTTGATTCAATTTTTTAAAGTGCAAGACTATTATTTTAATTTATTTTCATTATTTTAGTTTTTACTGAATATGAATGTTTAGAGATTGACTTAATTCACTCGTCTAAACGGGTTTAGTGATGTCAGCGGCGTTTAGAGTCGTGGTAAATAAGCTGTCACAGTTGTGTTTCTGAGACGCACCTAACACTGTCTGAAGACAGTTGGTCGTAACAGGATGGTACGTGAAACGCGCTGTATCGCACTGCCACTCCAGGTCTGAGATTGCTGTGAAAATGGCGGCTTCTCTATTTCAAAATACCAAAATTAAAAATTTAACTGAAAACACATTTGAGATTCCGCTGCAACCTGTAATTTTATGCACAGAGAACGCCTTGAATAACCAGGGTTAAGTTCAGGATTGATTTAAATCAGGTATTTTGTGAATAACGCAACTATATATCTTCGTATAATGAGCCTTAAATTGCTCATGTTGATTGCACACTTACTATAACTTCCATTTCTCAGACGCAAATTGCCTTCTATGCCCTCACTATGATGACTGGCCATCTACTTAAACTTAAATTTTTCGGGCACAAATTGCCTGCTATGACTTCAAAAATGATAAAAACAATCTAAATTATCCTTCACATAGAAAATCAGTGCAGTAGTCACTGATTTAGATAATCAGTTTCTTCATTTGCCACAGTTTGTCCATGTGACACAGTCTACGTATACCATCCACTTTATCGACATAAGAATTCTTGGCTGCTTTTACCGTTACAGTTTTTCATTTCACCCTCCGCCAGTCTGTCTCCAATAAGTATCTAAACAGTTAATAACTTTCAACTTGACGTAGTTACAGTCCTCCATTAAATATCTCCCAATCTCTTCTGTTATTCTCCTTTCTCTTGAGATCTTCTACATAAATCTGACACAATTTCTTGTCCCATACGTCTATCCATCTGTCTTCTTTCTTGAACCGCCTCAACTACCTCCGCATACTTTACGCATTTAATTTGAGACTAAGAGCTAACCAATACATTCTATCATGACATCTATGCTCTGTCTCCAGCGATACTTTTCATTACATCGAACAGTTCTCTACTCCCTGCTTCAATATTTATTTCCGAATTCTTCTGGACACATCACAGTCTATACATTGCTACAAAATATTTTTTTCCTTTCTCAGTCCATAACAGTCTCTTCACTAACATATTTGCTTCAACTTCTGTACACCAACAATTATATCACCACTCCTACGTCGATTACAAAACACATACATTAATTTTGAATTAACGGTCTTAATGCTTGATTACATACATTCAGTAAACTATTAGTACACAAAAGTACAATAAAATGAATAGATTTGCAAATGAAGTTCCATAAATGCAGATACATACTTAATATTTTACGTTAGTACTCCAATCTCAGTAGTAACAACTCTCTCGCACGCAAACATTGCCGTAGTTTGTCAGAACATGAATACATGGAACATAAACCAATAGAATATTGCTGTAATTTCCGTTCATCTTGTCATCTTCCCTCAATAACTTATATTTTAGTTGCTAATGGCCCCTATTTAACTTACACTCCTGGAAATTGAAATAAGAACACCGTGAATTCATTGTCCCAGGAAGGGGAAACTTTATTGACACATTCCTGGGGTCAGATACATCACATGATCACACTGACAGAACCACAGGCACATAGACACAGGCAACAGAGCATGCACAATTCCGGCACTAGTACAGTGTATATCCACCTTTCGCAGCAGTGCAGGCTGCTATTCTCCCATGGAGACGATCGTAGAGATGCTGGATGTAGTCCTGTGGAACGGCTTGCCATGCCATTTCCACCTGGCGCCTCAGTTGGACCAGCGTTCGTGCTGGACGTGCAGACCGTATGAGACGACGCTTCATCCAGTCCCAAACATGCTCAATGGGGGACAGATCCGGAGATCTAGCTGGCCAGGGTAGTTGACTTACACCTTCTAGAGCACGTTGGGTGGCACGGGATACATGCGGACGTGCATTGTCCTGTTGGAACAGCAAGTTCCCTTGCCGGTCTAGGAATGGTAGAACGATGGGTTCGATGACGGTTTGGATGTACCGTGCACTATTCAGTGTCCCCTCGACGATCACCAGTGGTGTACGGCCAGTGTAGGAGATCGCTCCCCACACCATGATGCCGGGTGTTGGCCCTGTGTGCCTCGGTCGTACGCAGTCCTGATTGTGGCGCTCACCTGCACGGCGCCAAACACGCATACGACCATCATTGGCACCAAGGCAGAAGCGACTCTCATCGCTGAAGACGACACGTCTCCATTCGTCCCTCCATTCATGCCTGTCGCGACACCACTGGAGGCGGGCTGCACGATGTTGGGGCGTGAGCGGAAGACGGCCTAACGGTGTGCGGGACCGTAGCCCAGCTTCATGGAGACGGTTGCGAATGGTCCTCGCCGATACCCCAGGAGCAACAGTGTCCCTAATTTGCTGGGAAGTGGCGGTGCGGTCCCCTACGGCACTGCGTAGGATCCTACGGTCTTGGCGTGCATCCGTGCGTCGCTGCGGTCCGGCCCCGGGTCGACGGGCACGTGCACCTTCCGCCGACCACTGGCGACAACATCGATGTACTGTGGAGACCTCACGCCCCACGTGTTGAGCAATTCGGCAGTACGTCCACCCGGCCTCCCACATGCCCACTATACGCCCTCGCTCAAAGTCCGTCAACTGCACATACGGTTCACGTCCACGCTGTCGCGGCATGCTACCAGTGTTAAAGACTGCGATGGAGCTCCGTATGCCACGGCAAACTGGCTGACACTGACGGCGGCGGTGCACAAATGCTGCGCAGCTAGCGCCATTCGACGGCCAACACCGCGGTTCCTGGTGTGTCCGCTGTGCCGTGCGTGTGATCATTGCTTGTACAGCCCTCTCGCAGTGTCCGGAGCAAGTATGGTGGGTCTGACACACCGGTGTCAATGTGTTCTTTTTTCCATTTCCAGGAGTGTATTTCCTCCACCTACTAGTTTCACCTGTTCAGCCAGTGAATCATTAATTTGTCTTTTTAGTGCATATGCTGACGCTTTGGCTTGTCAGTAGGTACCTTCAGCATTGCTTTCTCCTTCTTCCTCTTCCAGCTTGATTAACAAACAAATGACTTTTTGCGCATGCTAGTAATGCTTCTTTCCTCATAATAAACAATTTCATTTCGCAAACACCAACGAACGCAGACCAGTGAAAATATGTGATGTCTTGCATCTTTAGATGTGTGTATCTGAAACTAAATTTTCTGCTCTTACTAGTCCCTCGACTTCTGTCTCTCTTGCTCGTCCCTGCCACTTGTGCTTCTCCTTCTCTTCGTCTTCTTTCTTCTCTGTTTCCCCTTAACTGACATATCCTTTCAGCTAAAAACACCTCCTTCTCTTCTGTCGATGCCAGTTTATCCTGTGGAAGACTTTTCGTTTCTGCGTAATTATCGCCATCTGTCCATTGAACCTGCTTCCTATATTCATCTCTACAATTTAAGCGCCTCTCCCCGTCCCCTCCTACCTTTCCTCCATTACGAAATCGACGATTCCTTGATGGCTCATGATGTGTTGTATCAACTAATTCTTTCTTTTAGTAAAGTTGTGCCATAAATCACGTTTTTACCCAGATCGATTCGTCACCCCATCATTTGGTGTTCGATTTATCCATTTAATGCTCAGCATTCTTCTCTATCACCATCTTTCTGAAGCTTCTTTATACCACGAGCTGAACATGGTGAGCTGCACTTAATTATTTATTTGCGAAACTGGGATTCGGGCGACACCCATCGTTAGTGGTATGTATCTCTGTAAGTTGGCAGTGCTAACAAAACTCATCCTCTACGAAATGTCAAATACGATGGAGAAGGGTACATTTGAGGGCAAGTGACCCAGATCCGGTATCAACCGAGTCGAAAGTTTGAATCGAAAATCGTTGTGATATCTCTGATACTGCAAACTCCTTGCTTTTCCTACTTTGGGAGGAGTTTTTGTAGGCCAAAAGAAGAAAAAATGTCCACTAAACGAGTTCATACCTTAACACTCTAAGCGCCAAGCCCGTAAAATTTACGGGCCTGGGATCGCGCGAAAATCACCAAGCCCGTAAAATTTACGGGCCGCTACATTTAATTTCATTCAAAACACTGCAACGTTATTTCTACGGGTTTGGCCAGCGCTATACGTTTTTCAGATGTTTATTAACAAAATGCGTCCATAGATGTCACGGCAGCGCTGTAATTCATGTTAAAACTTATCTTTGCGTTCTCAGTCTGTATATCATTCAGTTGTTTGTCATCATGTTTCGGCGCGGTTTATCAGACGCAGAAATTGCGGATTTGATCAATCATAGCGACACTCTGGATAATGTAGAGAGTGATTCAGACGATTCTGAATGCAATGGTGTGTTTGAAGGTACGTATTTCCGAATTTTCCACGTAATTGTGCAGTACGCACATATCTGTTGAACATGTGTAAACGATGTATGTAGTTACACATAATGTGATATTCTTTTTAGAAGACGAGATTGATGACAGTTTGTCTTCAGATGAAGACGAGAATGATGTTGAAGGTGTTGCTTCAAATCCAGCAGCTGTGCCGTATCCGAAAGACAGTGAGTGGACTGCAGTTGACACCTACCGACCTCTGCCTGTCAACACGACACCCAGGCAGATACTAGTGGATATTGATGAGTCGAGTTCTGTACTGGATTGCAGTAAAGTGTTCCTTACTGACAGTGACGTAAATGAACTCAAGAGACAGACAAATTTGTATGCATCACAGACAATACAGAAGAAAAGAAGAGGAAATAATCTGAAGCCCCATTCAGTTTTGAGTTCGTGGAAGCCAGTGACTATAAGTGAGATGAGGCGTTTCTTGGGTATTATTTTCCACATGTGTGTTTCGAAAAAGCCAAAAATTGCGGACCATTGGAGCACTAATCCTGTTCTTAGTTGTAACTTTTGTCCCCATGTCATGAGCCGTTTGCGTTTCACTCAGATACTGTCATGCTTGCATCTTGTTGACAATTCAAATCAGAAAAAACCAGGCGAAGATGGATTTCATCCACTTTACAAAGTTTTGCCATATTATAATAATTTGAAGGAGCGATGTATCCAGGCATATCGTCCCTCAGAAAAAGTGACAATTGATGAAGGAATTTGCCCATTTCGAGGTCGTGTGAGTTTCCGTGTTTACATGCAAAATAAGCCTCATAAGTATGGACTGAAAGTATATGCTGTTGCTGAAGCCAGTAGTGGCTATGTTGTAAATTTTGAAGTTTATGCTGGTAAGCATATTGTTGACAATTCTTCGTCTGCGGTTATTTTGCGATTGTTGTCTGACAGCAGCTTGCTGAACAAAGGCCACACTGTGTATTTAGATCGATTTTATTCCAGTCCAGAGCTATTTCAGCAACTGGCAGAGAAAGGCACTGGAGCTGTTGGTACTGTGAACAAATCCAGGAAAGGATTGCCTAAAGATTTAGTATCTGCTAAGCTGAAAAAGGGCGAAATGTCTTTTCGGCGTAAAGATAATGTATTGGCAATGAAGTGGAAAGATAAGAGAGATGTGTATACATTGTCTACAAGGCATCAAGCAACATTTGGTACGCATACTAAGAGAAATGGGTCTGTAGTATTGAAACCACTTCAGGTACTTGATTACAACCTCAATAAAATTGGAGTGGATATTGGAGACCAACGCCTGCAGTACAATCCGTTCCAGCACAGAACTGTGAAATGGTGGCGAAAATTATATTTCCATTTGCTGCTTATGGGAGTATCAAATGCATTTTGGCTGTACAATGCAGTGCACAGGAAGAAAATTACAATAACAGACTTTATAACAGTGCTTGCAGTTCAGCTTGTTGAAGACGACACACTTGAATTCATTCCAAGAAATGAAGGAACTGTAGGTCGGCTAACAAAGAGACATTTTTTGCAGCACATACCTGCAACTACTAAGAAGTATGCTGCTCGTGTGTGTCACGTGTGCAGTTCCAGGAGCAAGAAACAGAGTGGCAAGGCTTCTCGCAAAGAGACACGATACGAATGTGAACAGTGTGGCGTTGCACTCTGCCTGGAACCTTGCTTTAAAATTTTCCACACTAAAAAACAATATGATTCTGTGTGAAATTTATATGTAATACTGTATACTATCAGAAACATGTAATGTAGTGCCACAATTTTGGTTAAAAATAAATCACAATTGTATTCCCTTATTCGTATGACTTTTTCTAAATTCTTAAAACATCTAAGTGATTTCTATAACTGTACCTTAAAGCTGTGCATTGTAAAGTAGTTTCTTTCACTCAGAATTAAAGTAGAAATGTGCAGCTTCAAGATGGTACCAAATTTGCCACAATCCAAACAGTAGATTTGATGCAGTAATTTTTTTAATATTGGTAAAATTGCCCGGTTTCTAGGGACGGGTGCATAAAATAGGCCTGGTACAGAGAGTGTTAAAGGCTATGAGCTTTTGCTCATCTTCGATACTCTGAAACACAGCTCTTCTAATGAAAAGGTACTCAGAGCGCCAAAACGCTCCCAGCTCCGGTTACAGATATAGCGACGTCATCTGTGGATTCCCACCTGTGACGAAGTTTTTCATCTTTCTGTGTGTTAATTCGACTGTAGTTTCTCTTTTGTGAATTCTCCTTGTTTCCAATGTAATGTTAGTTAAATGTGAAAACTGAAATAACGTTACGGATTGTTGGAGTAAAGTTACCAGATGATGCTGTGAATACAAATACCAATATGTAACCTATACAACAGAAAACTTAAGTTTTCAGTATTCAAGAACCAACATTAATATAAAACCAGCATGGGACTTTACAAGTGCTCATTAAATGATCTAGCAGTAAATACATTGTTTGAGAGTATGTGTGTACTGTGTAATGACTTGTCTGAAATGCCTTATGATAGTAATTATAATTACAATTAATAATGTAATATAACTTTAACACTATGAATCACAATCCGAGTTCAGAGCTTTTCCTCCATTGTTCTTCGAGTTACAGGTTGAAGTGTAGAGCAGAAAGCATGCATCTTTACCTTACCTCCATTTCAATCCGAACACTTATCTATTTGTTTTCTGTTATTATTGCTGATCCTTCGTTCTCTTAAATATTGTGTATTACTTCTATGTTTGTGAGAATTTCAGACAACTTGCGCCTAGCTAATTTTACTCTGCTTTTGCTAGAGCTACAGTTTCTATGAAAGCCCATTGATTTTATGTTAAGTCTTGATTACATTATGAAGCCTAATGCTGGACTGCCTTTCAGGCACCTTCAGTTTCCCAAAAACCAAACTGATCGCCAAGTAACAGCTCGTAAATTTTATTTTCAGTATTCTTAGTCTCCTTGATGCCATAGCAAAAATGTGGAGATCCCAGCTGCTACACATTCACTGTGGAAAGTAAACGTATTTATTCCTATTTTTTGTGTCTAAATGGCTGCATTTATTGTTTTCCACCAGATGCAAGGTCTGAAGAGTTCATGGTCAAAGAAACAGCACGGAAATAAGTGAGATGTCGCTATGCCCATTGCTGTATAGCTGCTAACCCATGATCACATGTTACACCTGTGGCTTTTAGATGAATTACAGTTAGTGACAAGTAGCACATAGAAAGGTTATGATATAAAAATAATGAAAAAGGCGTAAGTAGGTTTTACCTTTCAGTGTGAAAAATTCATCTGCGTATTTTTCTAAGTGCTTGGATGTTGACTAAAGTGTCACTTGTTACTTTTTTTGCTGATGCAGCCAGTGTTGGTTGTGTTGCAGCGCATGCTACTAGAGCAACCGTGCGGCGTGGGCGAATCAGTGACTGTGATCCTGCACGGCATCAGTCATGAGGATATGCGCCGCCTGCTGGACCTCATATACACCGGAAGCACCGAGGTGCCGAGCAATGACTTGTCGCGCTTCCTGTGCACCGCTAAGGAGCTCGATGTCAGCCTGCTGCGGTCAGCGGCAGTGCGGATTTGTGAAGTCGCCGCCTCACCAGCCGCAGAACCCGACAGCAGACCCACTGCCGGCACTCTCCCCTCTGTCCCCTCATCGCTGCCGAAAACGACGTCAGACTCTGCAGTGTCGCCTGCAAAGGAGTGTTCCTTGCCACGCAGGCAGTTGCAGCTGATGGCCCCTCAACTCTGTGACACTGGCTCTACGGACCACTGGCAGCAGGCGCCACCTACCGGTCCGCCTGTACCACCGCCGGCGTGTCGGAGCCCTTTGACGCACTCGTCCTTGCCACCCACAACCACCCACAGCTCTACCCAGGCTGCTGCACAGCCCGCGATGCAGATGCAGTGCCACTTCTACACCCCGCCACCTACTGTTACCTTCGTGAGCAAGTCGCCCTGTACCGCGAGTATGAGCCGGCACATCCAACCCTGGATACCACAAAATGGTGACACAGAACAGGTGTGGTCCTTCACCTGAACTTTCACACTTTGATTACCAGTGCTAATCTGAGGGTACAAAAAGGTCTTGGGATCACTAAGCTACTGAAAACAACGAATTGTACACATTTATCCTTTTATCATTATCCATCATTTAACAGCTCCAGTTTCCAGGGCTCTGTCTGCAGGCAACTTCCATATCTTCCTATCAAGACTATTGCTCATGACATCATCCTTTGATCCTGCTGTCAGGGCAATGCCCACCTTTATCAATGTCTATATCCAATATCTGCAAACCACTGCGACAATCATGGCAGAGAGTACTTCCCACTGGATCAGTTATTGCGACCCTTCCCAATCTATTCACATATGGAGCATGGTAAGAATGATGGTTTAAACACCTTTGTACATGTCATAATTAGTCTGCTTTTGTCCTCACGATGTCTGCAGTAGCAATACACGTGTGGTTAGTATATTTTTTCCTTCATCAGTTAAGACTGCATCTTGAGTCTCTGTAAGTAGGCTTCCTCTGGATAGTTTGCATCAATCTTGATGTGTCTATCACTTCACTTTCTTTAGCACCTCCGTCACATTCTCCCATGAGTCAGACCAACCAGAGACCATTTTTGCTGCCCTTCTCAGCATGCATTCAATATCCCCTGTTTGTTCCATTTAGTATGGGTCTTATAAGGCAGTTGCGAGTCACTCTGACTGCTGTCTACCAAACTGAAGGAATTTTACTACCTTGTACGAAATACTACCTTTGACAGATGAAGCAAATAGGACTAGAAAGCAGACTATCATAGGAAAAGAGGTATTCCTGGCTAATAGAAGCCTGCTACAGCATTCTATGGAAGTCAATTATGGAAATGTGGAAAAATCGAAAAGAAGAGAATCAAAGCGTTTGATACTATGGATAGATGTTGAAAATTAGACTGATAAAAAAGGAATGAAGGGATTCTGTGCAGAATCGGCAATACAAGAAATGTGTGAAAGACGCTGACAAGACGAAGGAGTGATACAGGATTATGAAACATGTGTTAAGACATCAGAGAATGCCTATGGAAGTGAATTATGAAATACTGAAAAATCAACAAAAAGAGAATCAAGGAGGACTCCCCAAAGACATATACTAGACATTTCAAAGGTACCTCAAGAACCATCGTCTGTTATGTCACCTCGAAAGTATGGGAACTGCTACTACTCATCTATTTGTGGCGTATCAATGACAGGGATAGGCACCATGTACAAGGTAGACAGAACTCGGAGTGTTACTCCCATTCCCCTAACCAAAAAGTTCAAGGTGCAGTATACCACTGAAATCGAAGCTGTGCCAACGAGATTTACTTCAGACGTTGGGAAACCTCCTGTGTCAAACGGAAGAAAACGCAGAACAGTTAGCGCCTATTAACTGGAAGGAATATCAAGTGCGCTGTGTGGATGTGCACAGGTCTTTTACCATATGTTTGAAATGCTATTCTGGCACTACTGAAGGAACAGTGTGCAACCAGTTGCGGATTTTAGCGAATGATGGAACAAGCAATTCCTGTTCATAGCCATACCCATATTATTCCTGAGACTGACAGAGAAGATTGAGATTGTAATAATGCTGGCCCATTACTGGTGCAGGGGCAAGTTAGACATGCATGATGACACCACTTATGACATCATGCAACACTACCAAATTCCTCACTCCACTCACCTCACTACCCCTGTTACATAATAGGCCAGTTGCCCAAAATAGATAATGGGGATAAATTCGAAAATACAAGATGGCAGACATAGTCAATTCTCCTGAGTATAAAATCGAAAATAGCGGACAGGCCACTAATCCCATTATGTTTGCTCTAGCAATATGAAACACAATTCAAGATTACGATCCAAAATTTCAGACCCTGGGATAATGGTGCATACCTATTGGTTTCTAGGACCTTTTTACTAAGAATAGAATCCAAGACGGCGAATCAAGACGGTCATTTGTGCTAGAGGGATTTCCCAAGCCCTATGATATCGCAGACTAATATGCTGACCTGCGGATAATGGTTCAGCATGCATGGTTGCCAGATCACTTGTGCTAACTACAGAATCTGATTGTGTTTTCGTAGCCCTGTAAGGATGGAATAAAAGACGACCAATCTCAGTAAAGTGGAGGAATCTAGATGGTTGCCAGATCAATTGGCCATAGGTATACAAGGAGCTTGCATGTTCAAACAATTTTCCCCATCTGTTAATATCTCACTCGTGGTGTTTAAGCAATTGCATCATAAAGTTTGGTTCCCAAGACCTGCCTCGTCCTAAGTTTATAACTGTGCTCTGTGAAAACATTTGCAGTAGGATAGCAAGGAAACAGTTTTGTCTTCATTTTAAATAAAATGCAACGGAGCTTCTTTGGTGGCCATGGAGACTGCTATGGCGCTATGCCAGAGATGATAATCAGTCGACTGCGAGCCGCCACTGAACAGGCCATGTCACCATGCCTAGTTTGCTGCTGCTGAGCACTTGGCTGGCAATGGGCACCGTTACCTTTGAGTAATGCCATCAGTGTGCTCAAGAGAGCACCATGTCAGCAGTTGAGCTGCTCCCACAGATCATCCCACGCCTCCACAGACCATTGGAATAGATTCCCAAGTTTGAACCCAAGAGTTCACTGGCCGTAAATTATAAATAGTGAGATATTCAATATCCAGTATAGTGGTTAAGATTTTAAGATTTCCACTGTAACATGTTGTTCCTGATGGTGCTGCAGTTACCCACAACACAGCTCTAATGCTAGAACCCATGTGAGCATACTTAAAATGGTGGGAAAATTGGAAAATGCAAGATGCACACATACACTTTTGCCCAGATTGAAAAAAGTCACGAAATTTAAAATGGCATTAGTTACGTGACAGCCAACTCTTGCACATACCACGACAACACCATGTTACTTCGAGTGTCCTCAAATGAAATTCATAAATCACACAAGCACATTCATTCTCTAGGGAGAATTTGTGCAATGGTATTGAAGGCCAAAGGGTTATGAACACTATTTTTAAAATTTCTCACCAAGGTATTAATTTGTGAGAGACTTGGTGGCTATTAAACAAGCAGATCTCATCATCATCCAAACCCCAAAACTGAATGAAGTTATAAGTATGAAGCGTGGGTCAACCATCTTTGAGAGCTAAGCATGTTTATATGAAGCGACAAGTTGATTCAGAACCATCAAAAAGGATATAAATAAATGCAGTATTAGGGGATAAGTGGTCGGTGACCAAGTTGCATGTCACATCCCTAGAGAAAAAATTGAGCAGTGGTACACTCAGGACCACAGAACATCACAGTAGTGGCAATTGGGAGACTGACAACCCAAAGAGACACTGATGGTTTCACATATGGCAACACGAGACAATCACATACGCCAGCCATGTCTGCTAGAGGCTTATGTGGGAACTTGAGAGGCCACGAAGCTGTTGTCAAACGCTAGGGCCTAGGGCCCATACACAGAATCACATAAGTGTGGATCTGCCTCCTATCAAAATGTGGAAGCTGTTGTGTCAGCTCTGTGGGACATAGCACTGATACAAACGAGGAAGAAGAGTTGTGATGGCCAGTGGCATGAATCCAAAATGATCTGTACATAATACTTGAATATTAAATGAACACCTTGTTCCTAAAAAGAAAATAAACATAACTTCTCTTTATGAAGTGGCTTCCTGTGCATCCTACTTACAAGTACTTTAGCCACCATTACCATTCGCAGAAATGTATTGATTCTCTCAAAGTCTGTGACTGAAATGTGCCGACCAGCGATGGGCGGCCTGTTAAATCTTTGTAACATGGGGCGCTGAACTCTGTCTTCCTGGAGGTATGACACTACCTGTTCTTTCCATTGACGCATGGGTCAGCGCCTTCTTGACGCCATTTCACAGCACTGTGCAGGTCGGTGTGTAGTCGAGGCATATGGGACTGCACAAAGGCTAGTGGTGCTATGGCAGGATTCCAGTGCTGCAGCACAAGCCACATCCTTTCTGAAGACGAAGGGTATTAAACAGTGGGCCACTTTGTGCATCCATCTGAGCACATAGCTATATATGCAGACATGTGACTCTCATCATAGTTTAACTCACCATCTTCTAGTGCAATGAAACCATATCTTCCGTTTCCTCAAGTGACGCAACTCGTAGCTGAGATTTAGTTCAGACCTTAACCGCAGGAGCGTCCGGGAGCACAGTTATTGCCCATAGCGCACGTGCGGATGGTCTTTCTGCAGCTCCCAGTAGGGGGCAGCAGGTGCGCCGCTTCCTCCAACTATGAGCGTCTTCCCGCGCACGCGTATTGCCTGCTCCCGTCATGATAAATTCCGACGCCGCCGCGGGATTACCATCAGTCGCGCCTTGCAGCAGTAACAGCAGCAGCTACCACCAGCTGACGATGTCGAGCAGTTGCATCGAAGAAATATTGTGCGATTTACACAATACTATCCGGCGGCAAACCCGAGAAGCGTATTTGCAAACCATATCTTTTTGATAATGATTGTATTGTTCTTTAATTAACACTGAAATCATCAGATTTCATGATGAAACTCATGTTGGAGTGCTGTGAAGCAGAATCCCTAAATAGTCCAGTGCCAGACCAGGGTTAAAATCCTGTTGATGGTGAACCGAAGGGTTTGGCATCATGGTATCAAGGATACTGAAGTTCAAGATGAACTGACGAATGAGGTGCTGTATGTGCTTGGAAGGCCCCAGCTGGCTAAGAAATATTCCCACTGTCAATAAGTCTACTATGGCACAGTGTGATTGGTGTGGTACCGTCGTTCAACACACACACACACACACACACAACACAGCCCTGGGGTACACAATCGTGCATTGCTATGTTACTGTGGAGGCAGCTATTTGCATGGGCTGCATCTATGCTTTCAAGCCCTCTGGCGCTACACATGAGCTGTGACCAGCTGTCCATGGGCTGTATGACATACAACGTATGGCCACATGGCAGCAGGCACCATCTTCCCCTCCACACAATGCCTCACTGTGGTGGTGTACAGTGAGAGACTATGGAGGCTGGGCTGCAGACAGGCTAGGATCTGGAGTGGGAGACAGCTGACCTGCATTCCAGCATCTCCTGTGTGTGTGTCCTGAAAAACCAGATGAAAAACCAGTGGCAGGCTGCATCTTCTGCACGTTCAGGTGTGAGCACTCCCTGATGGCATAGGCCTGTCCTCTGCCATGGGCGTTTCAGTAGACCATCGTGAAGGGGAAGGTGGCAGCAGCTGTGATGGCAGGAGTGGTGGCATCTGGGAGGGGGGGGGGGGTACCACAGTGAGTGGTGTGCTGCTGGGTATGACGATGGAGGTACCGACACTGGGGGCTGTGGTGACTGGAGCTGTGGGGGTGTCCACGGCTGAGGTGACCCAGATTTCCAAGGCTGTAGCAGCAGAAAAAGTGGTTGCGATGTAGGAATGCTGCTGATAGAGCCAGCAATCTGGTAATAAATATGCCAAAGATAATGGGTGGGGGAGACACGATCTGCCAGTGCAACTTCTTTAACAGAAAGATGCAGAATGCACAAATAACATAGGTTACACTGGCCACAGGTCGGACTGCAGGCCAGGTTCCCATGAAGGACCATTGTTGAAAACCTTGTAATGCACCTAGTTAGTGGCCTGGAAATTTGGGGAGGATGGGATAGAATCTGGGTAACTCAGATGGAGGACATGCAGCGTTGTCCTCTGAGATCTGACAGATAGAAGTCCACTGGCATCTTATCTCCCTGAGGTGTCCTACAGCATTTCGATAAGAAAAAGAACAGAGAATTTTGCTTGCAGTGGGACTGCCACAATGGCGACATTTGTACATTGAAGGTACGAGGAATCGTTCTGCTTCACCATTAGACCGTCGGAAGAAATATGCTGAGATGAGGTGTGTGACGCCTTTGGACTTACTGAAAAGTGCCAATACTCTTGAAGTCAGTTGTGGGCCACTATCAAATACGATCATGGTTGGTTATCTGTCTTGGCAGACTATAGTTGCCAAAGTTCGAATCGTGCCGGTTTACATTGCGGAATTCAGGAAACCACAAAAGAAAATTTGGAAAAGTGTCCACCACAGAAAGATACTGCAAGCTCAAAACAGCCCTGCAAAATCGATGTGAATTCATTGCCAGGGGCGTCTGGTCAGGTTCAGTCGAAAAACTGTTAGTGAGAAGCAGGCAGGTTAACAGTGTACCCCTCGCAATGCGACTTCATGTGATCAATGTCGTTGTCCATACCCAGCCATTTAATGTGCTCCCTGGTGAACTGCCTTATATGCACGATGCTCCAATGTCGTTTATGAAGTAAATCCACATCATATTGCTACAAAGATACTGGGGACAGCATGCTGATTTATTCATTTGATGCGTGTAAAAGCAAAACTAAACTTTTGACAGAAAATGTATCTTGCTGAGGAAAACAACGGCAAAGAGTCCCATTTGGAAGTGACTTCCTGTCTGAGGGATAGCAGACTGAGTAAACTGCCGAAAGCACCGTGGCCATGGCGCTTTGATGGTGACCAATCTAGAGGTAACCGCTGTGGCTTTCTTGATCTGGTCAATGTGAAAGCAATCCCCCTCAGAAGAATCAAATTCACCATATTGTGCGATAGGAAGATGAGATAATTTATCAGAGCTGTAGTACTGACCATAAATAGACTGATGATATTTGGAAACGCAGAAGCTGATTGCCAAGGGGTTCTTCTCCAGGTGAATGTAATTCACCTTAGCTTTGTTCAGCTGTTTCCATACGAAAGCAGTTAGATGACCCATGGTACAGTTCTTGGGACAGCACCACCCTAATACTATCGGAGAAAGTATCCACCATGAGGGCCACAGGGATCACAGGATCAAAGTGCACTAGAAATCAATCGCTAAGCTAGAAATTTCGAAGATTTGGAAAGCCATATCTTGCTCATACGACCAAACGAAAGGAACATTTTTTTGCTAGAGACCATGTAATGGTGCAGCGAATTGAGCTGCGTTAGGTATTTAGCGAAATTAACACTATATTTTATCTAGAACAGTTTGAATTTCAGCCATATTTTTCTAGGAAAGGTACTTCTGAATAGCCTCCAAATGTTTGACATAGGGACGAACACCGTGGGCGTTAACTGAGGTATTCCATTTGGGTACAGAAAAATTCACATTTCTCCAGATTGCTTCGGAGCCCTGCTTGAGACGACGATGATTGGAGCAGGAGAGCACCTTTGAAATCATTTGCTGCAAAAACTGTTGGGAGATTGCTGGAGTAGAAGTGCTCCCATAGGGGAGACACTGATATTGGGGCAGCGTGATCGGAGCTTTGATGAAAGGGAAGGGTATCAGTGCGTCACACAACGGTAGTTATAGTTCGAGAAGAACAGGTCTCCTTGTAATCTGTCCATTGATCGTTCAGGGCGATGGAGAGAGTAAAAATCCACGACGGACTGTGCATTCATGGTTGACATGAAATCTGTGCAAAGTTGAAGTTATCCATTGGATTTTCTGACTTTGATGACAGGTGACACTAATTGACTGGTGGACATGAGTGTGATAATCCCCCGATAACCTGACTAAACATAGCATCACCAATCTGAAGCTTACTGTCAGCATTTCAACGTGGACAATAAGCATTAATGTCTTGTTTCAGAATCACTGTAGTTATTAAAATGCAAAATATATCCTTGGCTCTATTAAGATAGTCTGATTTATCAAATAGTTGGGCTGTGCTTGTGTCAACCTGTCACAGCCAGTCTTTTGCTTACTATGTCTAGTAAGTTGGTTATAAGTACTTCTGCTAAGTGTAATTAATTTACCAGTTCATATGTTGACTGAGATGGTATTCCACAAAGTTTATATCTCCATCCCAACTTCCACTGTATTTTTGAGAACAAGAAATCTGAAGCAACAATTTAGTGAGTGCGATTTCAGAACAATACTTAGCTTTAAACGAACGAGTAATGACCTCAAAAGTGGAAAACGACTCAAATTCCTCATCGCACACAGAGAGGCACTAACCTGCAAGTGACTAAAAATAAATCTTATGCTCTTAGAATTATACCAAAATGGCGATAGTGCTCCCTGGAATTACTTTAAGAAGATAACAGAATATACAGATCCCCTTGGTTTGAACGACTAAAAATGAGTACCAGTATTCTTCATTCCTAATTTAAGTTCTTTCACTAGATTCCACCTAGATTTTTGTAACTGGCCCCTCTGCTCATGATATAAGTTGGAGTTCAGTTACCTATGCACAGACGACTGATTTCCACTAGCGTCATGTGGACTACCCTCATTTTGACTGCATCGAATTGAAGTCAATCAATCTCCATTACTCGAGCTTCTGCTCACTTTCGACAGAGCATATTTCCTCTGAGAGATTAACTTCTGTTACACGTAAATCAGCCTGTTTTATTTTCTCTACGATCCATTTCTGAGTTTTATGTAATTTATACTCTGCAGTGTATATATATATATATATTATATATTATTTTTACACGAATTTCAAAATTCTCTTAACAATTGACTGAAAAAAGTTTATCACTTTAATCAATTATCAAACATCACTGAGTACATTCTACTCAAAATTCAAACCCTATGACATGATTGTATTTAGGCACATCCTGGAAACCTAGAACTTCATGTGCTGTTTTGGAGTAATACCAAGGTAATTTTATTTGAAACTTGTCCCAGGCCATTGATGCTGCATTTTGCACAGAGCCTAAAATACTTCCAAACAGCAGGTGAGGCTTCGATTACTGGTATACAGTTAATCTTAGAGAAAACCAATACTGTGCAAACCGTGTCAGGATACAATGCTTCAGTCTTGCATACGTCTGTGATGAAATATGTATGTGGCCAGCTCCTAAGACTGCCATCTTTTCGAGCAAAACATTAAATTTTATCTATTGTTAATATGTTAATATGTATCCGCAACTGTGCACAAAACAGAACCTGAACTGTTTCTATAAATTCGAAGTATCGGGTATCATTCAGTAATTGCGCGTATGTTGATCATCATTAAAATCACTGGTAATACGTTCGCTACAGTTTCATGTATTAGGTACTATGTATTTGGAAAGCTATCAGTATAGTTCTTTATAAGGAATTGGACGATACATGTATTATGTAGTAGTTACTAGCATCATGATCAGTTGATCATTTATGTATAATGCTTATGTTGATATAACATAAAAGTAGTTCAATTTAATTAATAAGTGTTAATGATCAGTTTAAAATGATTTTTCAAATGATATTTAGTATCATATACGAAAGATGCCGCATGTAACTTTGTGCACTCAACCAAAGTTATTTCACTGACTATTTTGAATGACTTAATCACATACTCACAATGTTTTGTAATACGAAATAATGGTAGCTTCACTATAAGTTGTGAATTAATGTTGTTTACAAAAGTGATTATTCACCACCAAGTCAGTGATATAATGTCAATTTCATCTGTGACTCGTTTCGATAAACGAAATGTATGTCTTTCTTTCTTTCTTCTTCTTTTCCGAAATATTTATTACAAAATAGTTCTTGGAATTCAACAACCTATAATGATAACATTCTCCTCTTTCATTAACTTTTAATTCTATAAATTCTACCCAAATAATATCGTGAGTCAGACTTATTACTAATATACTGAATCTCTGAACATTGTCACTTTCGTTCAAGTAACTAACAGCAAACAAATAATATCTTTACATGACATGTTTCTTTCAAAACACTTCCTATTTATAGCTTTAGTTTTTTATTTGATTTTATTATTTCTTTCTTTAACTACCTGAATTGTTTCAGGGATAACTTTATTTTCCCTTAAATACGATTGGAGGCCCTTCTTTCTTTAGTGTACCAAAACTTCATTGGCTTTCTTCGTTTACATCAGAAATTGGCAGTTCTGAACGAGTACCAGAAATTCTATGTCCCCAAGTACATTGAACTGGCATACACAAACAAATTCAAACAAAAAACTTGAGCATCATCACCACTTTGACCCCGATGTGACGATATCCAAACAAACTTAAGCTTTTTCAGGTGTTGGCAGACTGCAACCCACAATCGTTTCCTACATTAGTGGTCAGTCGCCACTTCACAGTAGAAAATAATGATAATACTCTAACGTTCTACCACAAATGGTTCAAGTTGGTAACTGTGCACTGTTAAGAGAAAGATGTTTGCAGATTACATGTCATCTACACTACACAACCAATATATAGTTTCGTTCTGAAAGTGGCTGGTGCCTGTCCAATCAACTCAATACAAACCACCAGTCGATTCTCAACGCAATCAATGCATCAAACTATCCCGTTATTGTCGGCAAATCTTCCAAATATACACAACAGAGTTTCTTTCAGAGTTTTCTAGTCACTTATACAAAAACTCAGCAAACATTCCATTATCTCACAGTTTACTAAATAGGAGCACTATCTCAAAATCTATGGAACAGTTCCGATTAGTGTTTGACTGTAACTCAATTCACGTATCAACAATAAGTACTTGGTCTTAGTACAGTGTTCTCAATGAAGGTTTCAATCATTCCACATATTTGTTAAGCCAACGTTTTACGCAATTACTTAGAAAGGTCTCCCTCACTGATTCATAGTGGATCCACTAGATCATAGGTCGTCAAACGTCTTTGCCGAAGCGCCAATAGAGGCATTGTGGGATGGCATATCACGCTGCATATGTACCGACCTTAATATTACTTGGTAACCCATATGAATTAATATCTCCTGTGGCCCCAAGAGACTACAATGAGGCCAAAACAAGTTGGCAGACAGCCTCCAGGTACTGATTGTGAAGAGTCATCACCATTCAGAACACTTCATTTGATTGTTCCCTGTCTCTGATTGATGCCATCCTCGGCCAACTCAGAGTTGTGAGACTGCTATTGCCTGGCGAAATCTTCTTGTGCTGCCTGTGGGGTAGATGATTAACTGATTAATGACCGTGTTGAAATCATATTTAAATGAATTAGACAATTTCAGACACCACTACAAATGTTTACTAAATGTTCTCATGTAATTTTTCTTCCACTCATTGCATTGTATTGAAACAGCTTTAATTTATTTTCTTATTCCTAACTACAAATACGTCCTGCATTTGAAGATGAAGACCTCTGTAAAGTGCGTTCACAAATACAAGTTCCTTCTGTGACAAAATTTATACCATATCAATTGATTCGTACAAATATGCACGCCCGTGAGTTGTCAGTACTCGAACACTCAAAAACATTACTCCTCGCATATCCTCTAACCCAGCAGTGGCCGCACTATTTATAGCTCTGCTTCTTAGGTAAGTGGCCAGATTTACTTAGTTCATAGCCAAATTCACCAAAGACAATTATTATTAAGGTCATTTAAAATATTACTCTCTCTGCAATTATTTTTGTTTGTTATTGAGCACAAAAACGACAGTCTTGATAATCTCTTTATGTTAGTTGAAGTTTTTGGATTCAGCTGTTTGTTTTTACTCGCATATTATTATCAAATATGGCTGAGAACTTTGGGCCAATGTAACACTTGATTTGGAGTGTATGTGGCCCTTGGCCTATAGTTTGGCGATCACTGCTCTAGATAATAACGTACTTGGAGAAATTCGAAGAGCTAAACAAATCGTTTATATTGGACAAGTAATCACTGTGACCTGTAAGTACCCAAACTCTATTACTACTGCAGGTTCCACTACTTCACTGCAGCTATTCATCCAACAGCTAACTGTAGCTGTCAATATGCCACCTTCACTAATAACTCCTCAGTTGAACTCCCTGGCATAACTCCTCCTGTATGACTGACCACACGAGCCACAGTAAACAATTTTGGAACCAGTTACAGAAACAAGTATACAGCACTACCATCACTTTTAATAATTAAATCAATTCTGCTCTCAGTTCTGACCATTGTCTTCTCGCAATGTGATTTTATGGTATCTCAGAATTTCATTCTGATGAAGACACCCTTAGTGTGAAACCTAGGTCAATGTACCAAACAGTTTCTTGCAATCGGTTGGCTGTATAATCTTGTGTTGTAACTGATAATACTCTTAATAGAGATAGAGCCCTGCAGCTCAGAATGGCTTGGGATTCAGTGATCCTGAGGTTGAAGCAGGTGGAGTGGACACCGAAACAACATATGCTATACGTGAGCACCAAGACAGCACAGATAAGAGCTAGTATAAATCTTCATGTGGGGCCTGCAAGACACCTTACGGCGTGAGGTGTAGTATATATTGTGTCCCAGTATCACTTCCTCTGTTTCCTGTTCTAATAGCACATGGTACACGGGGAGAACGATTGATGACAAGCCTTTGTTCGTGGCCAAGTAGCTCTAATTTTATCTTGATGATTTTTTTTTGTGATGTACACTGGAGGGACCCATATATTGGGAGACTCTCCTAGGAACGTACACGCTAGGAACTGTAACAGTAGACCATTCAGTGATAGACAACACCTATATTTCAGAGTCTGCCTCTTTAGAAGGCGCAGCATCTCCGTGACGCCTGCCTCTTTAGAAGGCGGAGCATCTCCGTGACGTTTTCGTGCTTATTGAGTGAACTTGAAACGAAACGTACTGCTCTTCTTAAGATATTCCCTATTGCTTTTATCAGTCCTATCGGGTGCAGACCACGTACCAACGAGCAGTATTTAAGTATTACTCAAATGATTATCTTGTAAACTACTTCCTTTGTGGAGGGACTATACTTCCTCAGAATTGTTCCAATGAATCTCTTCTGGCTACTGCCTTACGCACCATTATTTTCTTGTTACCGTTATATTTCAGATTGATCTGTACCTATAATCCCAGATATTTAGTGGAATTAACTCTCCCCAGCGATTTTCCTGCAACTGTGCAATAATACAATAAAATGTCTTTCTACCTTCGTATTTATAATATGTTACGTTTCTTTACATAGAAGGTGAATTGCCACACTCTGCATCACGTACTGACGCTTTGTTTATCTTCCTGCATTCCGCTACAATTTTCTGGCATCGTGACTTCTCTGTATACAACAACATCATCTGCGAAAAGCCTCGGGGGACTTCTGAAGTTTTCTGCCAGTTCACACACACACACACACACACACACACACACACACACACAAAGCTGGACTGTATCCCGTATTGTCGTATTTTGCAAATTAAGTGACAATGTGGAACTGTATTGAATGACTTCCAGATGTCAAGGGACACGGCGTGTCCCTAGTTGGCCATGTTAATGATTTCTTGATCTCGTGGACGAGTGGACGAGCAGCGCGAGAATACCAGCAGGTCACTGGCAGTCATACAACTTCACAGTTTCCAAGTCGAACTTGGTAGAAAGTTCGTGTTATTTTAACTATGTGATGTGCCTAGAAGCTTGATGTTATATTACTTATCATTACTGCCATCAGACTCTTTTATATTTCATGTATTCGGCAAATGAATAATACATACATGCAAGATGCATCATCCTACTCAGTTTTGATTGAGACTGAAGGCAACACAAATTAGAACCAAATATTGGCCTCTCTTGATATGAGTAATTCACCCCAGGCAACCAAGAGTACATTGCAACAAATGGCTGTACCTAATTGGATACCCTAGTTCTGGTCCAGCAGTAATAGATGCCGGAGTACTGTCGCCCTTGTTGTTATGTCTCACGCAGTCTATGTCAAGTAATTTCATCTTTCCCAGCGCTTCCGGATACTGTGAGGTGTCGCTATAAATTCTCGTTCTGGTAACAATTTTACACACACAATAGCACGAAGTAAACCCCGTGCTTGTGGTTTCACGCGGCTGCTCAGAAATATCGTTTAATATATTCTCCTAAGTGACTGATTTACACAACGATTAAAATAGTGTAAAAACAGAACTCATACGCGAGAAATTACAAGCTTCCCCAATAAGATGAGACAATGCTATTTAGATATCTTAGTCGATAGAAACCAATCACAAGCAAGGTCAACTGATGATTGGCCTTCACATGAGAATGTAGCCGCATAGCTACATGATTTACGTAAGAGTGTAGCCATATATGTATATGATTTTACCATTCAATGCAGCAACTGTAAAATAAGACCTTTGTGGGACACTGCATACGTATGTGCAAGACTATCCGTTATTTACGAATTGTTAACATATCTCCACATAATTTCTTATCGATCCAGGGTGTCCCAGAACAGTTGTGTCAGACTTCGAGGGGTTGTAGAGCGTGTATTGAGGAACACATCTAGGACAGAAAACTACGTCCGGAAATGTCCAACGACACTGTAGTTCGTCGAAATTATAGGTACCGACGTCTGTCTCTGAGCCACCACCCATTCGGCAGAAACCGTGAGTTTTACGCTGACGAACTGTAGGCGGAATATCCCGTGATGTTGTTTGTTATCCAGCGATCGCGACTGATTGTAATATCGCCAGTGGGGGTGACGGAGTTAGCTGCTGCGTAGACAGGCCTTGTCTCTCACGAAGGCGATGGTAGACGACGCTTTAGGATGTGGGTTTCGTTTTAGAGGGAGATCCAGGAGAGAAATGAGGTGTAATTGGAAGCCACGTCCTAAACCGTCAGCACAGAGGCGGCAGAGAAGACAAAGCCTTTCCATGTAGCAGCTTCTCCGCTGGCGGTTGTGGCAGTCACCATTTGTTTTACAATACATTACTCACAGCTAGGTCTCTGCAGCAGCAGTTACAAATACTAGAACTCGTCACAATCCTTACATCATATAGCTACACAAACTATTTCTACTTCGTTAAACAGAAAGTGATGATACAATATAAGACGCCCTGCTAAACCTGCAGGACAGGACAGTTTAAGTTGTGGAAAGGGGTCAAGATAAGCTGCTGTCAGTTATACTTGAACATACAGCCTTTTATCTGATCAAACACTACAAGAGCCAAGAAAGAGTTTACAGATACCTACTGTCTAGACATGCCCTCCATAACTTCTCTTGTTATCTGTTACCACCACGTAAATAGTACTTTCTGATGTCTGCATCTACAGACATACTCACCAAGTCACCTGGTGATGCATGGCTGGGGCTATCTAGTAGTATTACTGCACATTTTCTCTCTTGTTTCACTCGAAAACAGAGGAGGGAGAAACGACTGTTTAAGTGCCTCCATACAAGACCCGGTTTCTTTTATCTTATCTTTGATGTTATTAGGCAAAATGTACGTTAGCGGCAGTAGAATCTGTTTTGGCGGAACCACGGTAGCCTCTGAGGGCCGGCAACCCATATTACACCACAGCGAACGGGGTTGTCTATTTCTAAGGCATACCAAAACACCATGGTAAACACGAGCTATTTACAAACAAGATAATGGAAACAGACATTCCGAGCACCACTTCCTGCAGGGGAAACGCGAGCCACGGCGTGCACGAAGTATCACTACACCAAAACCTGATTGGCTGGAGACAGCTACACTCCTGGAAATGGAAAAAAGAACACATTGACACCGGTGTGTCAGACCCTCCATACTTGCTCCGGACACTGCGAGAGGGCTGTACAAGCAATGATCACACGCACGGCACAGCGGACACACCAGGAACCGCGGTGTTGGCCGTCGAATGGCGCTAGCTGCGCAGCATTTGTGCACCGCCGCCGTCAGTGTCAGCCAGTTTGCCGTGGCATACGGAGCTCCATCGCAGTCTTTAACACTGGTAGCATGCCGCGACAGCGTGGACGTGAACCGTATGTGCAGTTGACGGACTTTGAGCGAGGGCGTATAGTGGGCATGCGGGAGGCCGGGTGGACGTACCGCCGAATTGCTCAACACGTGGGGCGTGAGGTCTCCACAGTACATCGATGTTGTCGCCAGTGGTCGGCGGAAGGTGCATGTGCCCGTCGACCTGGGACCGGACCGCACCGACGCACGGATGCACGCCAAGACCGTAGGATCCTACGCAGTGTCGTAGGGGACCGCACCGCCACTTCCCAGCAAATTAGGGACACTGTTGCTCCTGGGGTATCGGCGAAGACCATTCGCAACCGTCTCCATGAAGCTCCTAGACCGGCAAGGGAACTTGCTGTTCCAACAGGACAATGCACGTCCGCATGTATCCCGTGCCACCCAACGTGCTCTAGAAGGTATAAGTCAACTACCGTGGCCAGCAAGACCTCCGGATCTGTCCCCCATTGAGCATGTTTGGGACTGGATGAAGCGTCGTTTCACGCGGTCTGCACGTCCAGCACGAACGCTGGTCCAAATGAGGCGCCAGGTGGAAATGGCGTGGCAAGCCGTTCTACAGGACTACATCCAGCATCTCTACGATCGTCTCCATGGGAGAATAGCAGCCTGCATTGCTGCGAAAGGTGGATATACACTGTACTAGTGCCGACATTGTGCATGCTCAGTTGCCTGTGTCTATGTGCCTGTGGTTCTGTCAGTGTGATCATGTGATGTATCTGACCCCAGGAATGTGTCAATAAAGTTTCCCCTTCCTGGGACAATGAATTCACGGTGTTCTTACTTCAATTTCCAGGAGTGTATTTAGGGGCTAGAACCAGCCCCGAAGTATTCACTTCACTCCGGATGCCGACCTCGTGGACTTCGACCGCTGAAGATTACATCTTCGTCTCTGAATTGGACTTTTACTAGTGTGTGCGTGTTACCATGAACCTCTGTGGAAAATTAGAAGTGAACTTTTGTGTGCCGTAATTAGGAGACTTTTACTGGCATCGTTATTGTTACCTTTCTTTTGTTGTTCAGTCATCAACCTTGTAAACTTACATAAAGAAAAATTGTGTTGTGAAAAATTGTGAATTGTCAGTTCCAACAGAATCCTTATGCAGTCAGTTTCAAATGTCAGCCTCTAAATTTTTTAACAGCATTCATTGAAAAGAAGGTCACTTTTCTGCCAAGGATTCTCATTTCCCAAACCATCTGTGTAATAGTTGCGTGTTGATCGAATCTATCCGTAAGAAATCCGGGAGCGCGAATCACTTCACTGCTTTCCTACAATATTACCTGGTTGGGGTCCCAAATATTCGAGCAGTACTCAACAACTGACTGCACTTGTGTTCAATACGTGGTCTCCTTTACCCACACTTTCCAGAAATTCTCCCAAAAATCGAAGGCGACCTGCAGCCTTCCCTACTACAGTCCTTACACGCTCGTTCCGTTTCACATCTGTTCGTATTGTTACGCGTAGATACTTAATTGACATGACGTGTTGAGCAGCAAATTAATAACACTGTATTCGAACATTAAGAGGTTGTTTCTTCTACTTATCAGCATTAACATAAATTTTTCTACATTTAGATCTAGCTGCCATTAATCGTACCAGCTAGAAGGGGCCATCAGAAAGTGTACGTTCGAAAGCCGTAAAGTACAAAATGGATATACCAATCACATAAAATCGGCGTGAGCATTAAGGCAATCACGCCACTGGCGCACCCAGTTGAAGATACCCGTTTGGTACAACGCCGCGGCCGGCCGCTGTGGCCGAGCGGTTCTACGCGCTTTATTCCGGAGCCGCGCTGCTGCTACGGTCGCAGGTTCGAATCCTGCCTCGGGCGTGGATGTGTGTGATGTCCTTAGGTTAGTTAGGTTTAAGTAGTTCTATGTCTACGGGACTGATGACCTCAGATGTTAAGACCCATTGTGCTTAGAGCCAAAACACCGCGTCCTGCTGCTTGAAGAAGTCCCTTGTTGCCCGATGCCCATCCTCACCCGACAGGAAAGGTCTACTCTTCAAGGTCTTTCTAAGACGGGAAATGGGCGAGGGATGGAGTGTCTTCCACTTGAGTTGACGTAACTTTTGTGTTACAGTATTTGCGATATTGGTACGAGCGTTGTCATGAAGTAGCAGCTGCGCCTGCCGCACCGTTCCACAATGATGGTTTTCGACGGACATGCTGCCTCATATACATTCTTCATTCTCCGATGTACGTCTACCATTGTTTCTCCTTCACCAGCCGTGAAAACAATAAAAGCCGGTTCGTCCTGCTTAGACACATTTGCTAATGACGTTGGTACAGTTCACGTTTCCGTATTAACCTCACGCATGTCGGAAAGACTCGAATGCCACATTAATTACTTGCCTGCGTATCGATGCTTATACACCCTCACCGGAATCGCGCTATGTTGCCTGTACGCTGTGGTAACGCCCTCTTAATATAAAATTTATTCAAGTCAACTAGTATCCTCCTACTTTCATTCACCTTCGATATCTTCCCGTACAGATGTCC
The DNA here is from genome assembly GCF_021461395.2 of Schistocerca americana. Classification (NCBI taxonomy): domain Eukaryota; kingdom Metazoa; phylum Arthropoda; class Insecta; order Orthoptera; family Acrididae; genus Schistocerca; species Schistocerca americana. Next base: position 47,605,092 of record NC_060125.1, read on the forward strand.
TCAAAAAAGGTTAAATTAAATAGTTTATCGAGTATGGAATGTTCGAAAGGCATCTTTTATATGAAAAGTAACTACTGGTTGTGCGAAAGTCAATTTAAAACTCATAAAAGACGAGATTTCATGATGGTGTCCACATTTTTTACGTACTGAGACGGCTGAACTCATAAGTACCGTGAATTCAAAAGAAGGAATTATTAAACTGCTTCAAAGTGACATTGAAGCGCTGAAGGTGGAAATTTTAACACTGAAACAAGAAAATTCTGAACTAGTTACTGAAAGAAAATCCTGCGTGTGCAGAAATCAACCCATTACTGAACAAAGTGGAAAACATCCGCTTATGTGTAATACGGCTAATAATACCACAGAGAACTCCGTCAGTGTAACAGTTGATAAGTATAAATGGAAAACAGTTTCCTATAATAAGAAGGACAAACGTAAAAGTGCAACGAACGAATAAGATGACAAAAACGATTTTCTGTTAATAGGTGGTACTATGTTAAAAAATGTTATTGTGCCGGACTGTAAGATCGATGTTCGACCTGGAATTCGATCGCATCAACTCAACAAACATTTTAAGAATGTATTGTATATGAAAAGAAACATGGGCGAAACTGGTAACAAAACTTTAAGTACCGACGATTACAGAGGTGTCTTAATCCACGTGGGCACAAACTCCATCCGCAGTAACAGTGAGGAGGAAATCGCGAATGAAACACAGAATCTGATTAGATCGGTGAAAACTGTATACCCAACATCCAGGTTGGTAATTAGTGGAATTATTCACCGAAGATCGGTAAGTGATACTTACATCAACAGGGTAAATACCGGCATTAGGGAACAGTGCAACAGACTCGGTGCAGCATTCATTGACCCAAAGAAGCTCTTAAACTATGAATGTCTGGGAAAAGACGGCCTGCACTTGAATAGATTAGGCTCTGTGAACCTTAGTAAAATGTTCATAGACGTGTGTAAAATCCTAAGAAGCAAGGGAAATTAATTCGTTCTGATAGGGGTGACAAAGAAAAAGCTCAAACTGAAAATTAAAAGTTCAGGTACCCAACAAAGGATGCACGTGAAATAACCAAAAACAAAAATGATCTATTGATGCACTGGAATGTAAATGGCTTAGGGACAGAACTACCAAATCGTAAATACGCAAAAATCGACGAACTAAAAATTCTGCTTTCAGACTCTGTAAATATTATTATAATCTGCATAAACGAACGCTGGTTAACAGAAGATTGAATAAAAGTATTAAATAGTATTAATAATTTTAAGGTAGCTACTAGCTCTTGTAGAATAAGCAAATCTCGTGGAGGCTCCTGCATTCTTGTCAATTCTTCTGTAAGTTATACAGTAAGAGAGAGTTTTAATTATTTAAATGAAGAGAGCATGTTTGAAAATTGCTTTGTACAACTAAGTGATCTGAATACACTGGTTATAGCAATCTACAGATTTCCTGGATGTACGGTAACAAAAGGGTTCTTAGCCAAATTCGAATGCCTCCTAGAAAGATAGTAAGAAAGAAGTTGTTATAGCAGCAGAATTAAACTTAAATGTCTTAGTTGAAAGCAATGATTCCACAAAATTACGTGATTTAATTCAGAAATCTGGTTTCAAGCTAAACTTTTCTGAAGACACTAGGGAAAACAGCATATTAGTGACCTACACTGATAGTATTATTACCAACTACAAATTTGACAGAGAAAATAAGCACAAATACTGCTTAGACTTGGGTATTTCAGATCACTCAGCTCTGTTTATTGAGCTCCAAAAAGCAAATAACCTAGAGCCTCCAGGAGTGTATATAAAAAGGGAACTCAGTAAAAGTAAAAGGATTTATACCGCAGTAAATTAAGTATAATTAGCTGACCTGTAGACCAGCTCGATAAACTATGTCAGATTCGTAAACTGTTTCTTAGAGGTATTTAATGAATCATTTCCTCGTAGATATAAGCGAAAGAAAGTAAATGGTAAACGCAGATGGATTACAACAGGAATAAAAATTTCTAGTGCTAGAAAGAGATAGCTCCACGAGTTAAAATCAAACAGAAATCCGGATTTTGTTACTCATGTCAAACAGTATAAAGCTGTATTTAGGAAAGTTGTAGTGGCAGTAAAAAAAATGGCAAATAACAAATTCATACCAGAGCACAGAAATAAGATAAAAGCAGCATGATCAGTTGTTCAGTCGGAATTAGGAGCCAAAGTAAAAATTCATGAGATTTTGAAAATTAGACATGAAAAGGAAATCATTGTAAACCCTGTTCAGATGTCAAGTTGTTTCAATGAATTCTTCCTATATGTAGTAAGATCAGATATGGATATGACATTCTATCAAGGCATCATACATTTGGAAAACGGCATGAACACATCTTTTAAACAATTTGAAAAAATCACCCAAAGGGATGTGGAAAAGGAAATATTGTCACTAAAAAACTAAACCTCACATAGGTGGGATGAAATAACAACATCTGTAATCAAGTGTGTGTACGGTATTATTTCTCAACCAGTCAGTTATTATAGATCAATCTTTTGAACAGGGATGCTTTCCAAATGTATTGACATATTCTGAGATCAAACCTCTATTCAAAAAAGGATCGACAGAAGATATGGGAATTACCGCCCTATCTCTATTTGCTGGTCTTCTCTAAAGTGTTTGAAAAGATTGCAGCAAAACAAATTAAAAAATCTTACTGTAAATGATATAATTTTTAAAAACCAGTTCGGATTCCAAAAGGGTAAATGCACTGTGCTATAAACGAATTTATCCAAAAAATATGCTCCACGTTATATAAGGGTAGAAAGGTCACAGGAATATTCTGTGACCTAACTAAAGCTTTCCATTCAGTGAACCATGCATTACTCCTCCACAAATTACAGATGTATGGAATCGGGGACACTGCTTTAAAATGGTTTAGCTCTTACCTGTCAGGTAGGAAACGAAGAGTAACTTTAACTTCAAATAGAACCAATTATTCCTCAGACTGGAAAATGGTTCCCCAAGGAGTTCCACAAGGTTCGATATTGGATCCATATATTTTTCTTTTTTACGTAAATGACGTAGCACTTGCTACTGATGTTCATTCAGTCTTATTTGCTGATGATACATCAGTTCTAATTGAAAATGAGGTACCTGAAAGTATTCCAGAAAAAGACAAAAATACTTCAGAAAATATCGAATCTTTGTTCTATCAAAATGGACTAAAACTAAATGTAACTAAAACCAAAATGATGCAATTTGATGCTAAATCAGTAGAAAGGACTGAAATAAAGATAAGTTGCAATGATCAGGATATCAAGAAGCAAACCACATGAAGTTCTTAAGCTTAAAACTTGACAAAAATTTAAATTGGAAGGTACACATAGATTACGTAGCAAATAAACTGAGTATAAAATGTGTATTTTGTCAGGTGCCACAAACATGGATACCAGAAAGATAGTTTATCACCGCTACTTTGAGTCAGTTATTCATTATAGCATAATCTTCTGGGGGAATTCAGAAAATGTCACTAGGCTCCTAGTATTACAAAAGAAAGTAATTAGAAACATGTGTGTTGCAAAGAAACGGGAATCCTTTCGACCACTATTAAAAACTTTTAAAAATACTATCTGTCCCCTCACTTTACAAACACTCCTGGAAATTGAAATAAGAACACCGTGAATTCATTGTCCCTGGAAGGGGAAACTTTATTGACACAATCCTGGGGTCAGATACATCACATGATCACACTGACAGAACCACAGGCACATAGACACAGGCAACTGAGCATGCACAATGTCGGCACTAGTACAGTGTATATCCACCTTTCGCAGCAATGCAGGCTGCTATTCTCCCATGGAGACGATCGTAGAGATGCTGGATGTAGTCCTGTGGAACGGCTTGCCACGCCATTTCCAACTGGCGCCTCAGTTGGACCAGCGTTTGTGCTGGACGTGCAGACCGCGTGAGACGACGCTTCATCCAGTCCCAAACATGCTCAATGGGGAACAGATCCGGAGATCTTGCTGGCCAGGGTAGTTGACTAATACCTTCTAGAGCACGTTGGGTGGCACGGGATACATGCGCACGTGCATTGTCCTGTTGGAACAGCAAGCTCTCTTGCCGGTCTAGGAATGGTAGAACGATGGGTTCGATGACGGTTTGGATGTACCGTGCACTATTCAGTGTCCCCTCGACGATCACCAGTGGTGTACGGCCAGTGTAGGAGATCGCTCCCCACACCATGATGCTGGGTGTTGGCCCTGTGTGCCTCGGTCGTATGCAGTCCTGATTGTGGCGCTCACCTGCACGGCGCCAAACACGCATACGACCATCATTGGCACCAAGGCAGAAGCGACTCTCATCGCTGAAAACGACACGTCTCCATTCGTCCCTCCATTCACGCCTGTCGCGACACCACTGGAGGCGGGCTGCACGATGTTGGGGCGTGAGCGGAAGACGGCCTAACGGTGTGCGGGTCCGTAGCCAAGCTTCATGGAGACGGTTGCGAATGGTCCTCGCCGATACCCCAGGAGCAACAATGTCCCTAATTTGCTGGGAAGTGGCGGTGCGGTCCCCTACGGCACTGCGTAGGATCCTACGGTCTTGGCGTGCATCCGTGCGTCGCTGCGGTCCGGTCCCAGGTCGACGGGCACGTGCACCTTCCGCCGACCACTGGCGACAACATCGATGTACTGTGGAGACCTCACGCCCCACGTGTTGAGCAATTCGGCGGTACGTCCACCCGGCCTCCCGCATGCCCACTATACGCCCTCGCTCAATGTCCGTCAACTGCACATACGGTTCACGTCCACGCTGTCGCGGCATGCTACCAGTGTTAAAGACTGCGATGGAGCTCCGTATGCCACGGCAAACTGGCTGACACTGACGGCGGCGGTGCACAAATGCTGCGCAGCTGGCGCCATTCGACGGCCAACACCGCGGTTCCTGGTGTGTCCGCTGTGCCGTGCGTGTGATCATTGCTTGTACAGCCCTCTCGCAGTGTCCGGAGCAAGTATGGTGGGTCTGACACACCGGTGTCAATGCGTTCTTTTTTCCATTTCCAGGAGTGTGTATGAGGTGGTGGTGTTCCTATATGAAAATCAATATACACTAGACACTTTCGGTTTTGACAGAAACCACAGCACTCGCCACAGAGATAACTTCAAACTTCCAACACATTGTTCAAAACTTCATGCCCAAACGCCAGAGCATATCGGATTAAAAATTTTCAACAAAATAAAAGGGAGTAATCTATTTAAGATGGAGCTTGGTTCACTGAAAAGATTGCTCTTTACTCTTCTGGTGGAAATGTGTTATTATTCTGTCGATGAATTCATTGAGGACAACTTCATGGTCTGAAAACAGTGATTGTATTACGTGTATTATTTTATGAAAAATGTGTAGCTGTAGCTTAGAAATGTAAAATATAGTGTAAACTTTTGTATTTGTCTAAAAAAAGAGAAAAAAGTTTCTTTTGTAAACGTTGTCATGTCCACTGTAAATCAACTCAAATGATTTGAAAATTGTAAGTAATGAGATGAATAAATCACATATCACATCACAACACCATCTGAATGCCGCCCGTCAGATCATTTTGAATGTCGGGAATAATAGCAGGCCAATTACACTTCACTGGATCTATCCTGATGACCCCTTGTCTCGATGACAACACTCCGGGTTCCATTAGTTAAGACGTTTCGAGCCACTGACATTTCTCTGAATCTACTCCGTATACTCGTAACTTCGCTGACAGTCTGAAGTTGTACACCGTTTCCAACGCTTTTCGGGTTTCTAGGAATGTGGAATCTACCTACTGCCTTCATCCTTGGTTCCCAGGATATGATGTTAGAATAGGGCAGACTGGGTTTCGCATGAGCGATGGTTTCTAAATCTGTGCTGATTTGGGGACAAAAGCTTTTCGATCTCAAGGAAGTTTATTATATTTCAACTGAGAATATGTTCAAGAATTCTGCAGGAAAGGAATGTTAAGAATATTAGTCTGTAATGTTGCGGGTCTCTTCTTCGACCCTTTTCGTATGCGGATTTGCCTGCTTATTTGTCTAGTCACTTGGGATTTTGTACTGGGTGATAGATTAGCGATAAGTGCAAGCTAAGCAAATGGCCAATTCCGTAGAGTACTCTCTGTAAACACGAATTCGGATTCCATCCAGACCAGGTGACGTATTTGATTTCAACTCTTTTAGTTGCTTCTAAATGCCAGGGACGCCTCTTACTATGTTTTTAATACGGGAGTCTGTGCGATTATTAAACACCTTATTTAAAACTTCAGCTTTTGCTGGCTTCTATTGCCACCCTAGAATAGTCAACAAGTGACTGGGAAGAAGCGATTTTACGGAGGAATTTTCTCGGGATCTCTGGAAGATCTTTCTTAAGGTATGGCAATGGCAGCTGTTGTATCTTTCGCCCATCGATCATTTTACAAACGCACGAATCCCTACTAATTTTTGCCTATTGTCATTTGCACGTTCTCTCTCGAACCGAGAGTACAGCAGTCTTTGCTTCCTCAGAACTTTCTGAATTTTATTATTTAAAAGTGGTGGGTCTTTTCCGTCCTTAGTCCGCTCACTCGGTACTATGGTTCTCCAGGGTATGATTTACAGTCTGTTTAAACTTTGCCCATAATTCCTCTACGTCAATGGCACTAGAACTAAATGATGTGAACTCATTGTCTAAATGGGATCCTAACAACTATCTGCTCTTTCTAGCAGAAATACTCTCCTACCCATCTTGATTGACTTATGAATTTCAGTAACCAAAGTCACTATGATGGTATCACGGTCACTAATTCCTGTTTCTGTGACGACGTGCATGGGCTGTCGAATTATCTGCTCAAGACAGTTTCCGTGAAACGTGTTCAAAAGAACTGGACAAGATTGTCTATCTGTACCCGCTGCTACGAATCCATATATGTCCAAGTCTATACCTGGTAGGTTAAAGTCGCCTCCCGCTATTTCTGTATGATTTGGGTATTTAAGCGCTACCCTCCGTAGACTTTCTTTCAATGATTGTAAAAGCGTCAGAGGGGAAGCATCCGACAGTTAACTAGATGGCACCTATAACGGGTACACGTTACCAGATAGCTTCACAATGACAATCAATTTCGACCTCAATAGAGACAATACTTTTGTCGACTGCAGTGAACAATCCTCTTCCTGTGGTGTCTAATCTGTCTTTCATATATACATTCCATGAGTCGCTTAATACTGCAGAGCTTTCTAGTTTGGGTTTCAGCCATCACTCGGTCGCGAGAACCATTTGAGTGCGACAGATTTCCTGGAGGTCAGTAAGTTCGGGATATTTGTTAAGAATACTTAACCAATTTACTGAGAAAATTTTGACCGTCAAAGTGTCTTTATTCCGAACATGTTCTGAGTTCCCGGTCCGTGTGTCGATTGGCTAGAGTGACTCAAACATCTAGCCTAAGAAACGTCCATGTAAACTACACGAATACTGTGCTACCTGAGTAGCTGGTCCCTTTATGTATAGCATCCGTGACCTACCAAGGAGAGTTCTACAAATCTCATCCCGATAACACAGGTCCACAAATCTGCAGAAAAGACTGTCACCAAAGGCTGTGTAACATTCTGGGAGCAATGCTGCAAAATGCAATCTCCGTGAGTTGAATAGCTGTCACCACTTCCGCTAGCCGATCGTATGAACTGAGAGGCCTCAGAACCTAAGCAACAGACACCAATAGTGCCGACCTGAGCCACATCTTGCAGATGACAGCGACTTTCGAGCTCAATAGCCGCAGGCAAGGCCTTCTCCTCATCTCGGATGAGGTCCCTTGTCAGATATACCGAATGCACATTGTCTTTTTTTCTGGCCCTAAAAGGCATCTCCCTAAGCGGTTGCATAACTAGCCTACCGTCGTAGCTCCCGGTAACTAGCAAACTCCTCTCCGCAGAACGTGAAACCCATATGTACACTTAATCTCAAATTTCCTTCCACGTGTAGCATAACGATCATCTATAGGCATATTAGAGTGAGGCGCAGCGGTGAACTGCAGCAGCGCTGACAGTAGTCTAGTGCAGGATGTTTTCACTGCAATAATTCAACAAATCCATTGCAGTGTTGTGAAGCAGGTTAGCACCGCATAGAGTACATAGAGTGATTCATCAAGGAGAAAGATTTCCACACTGACAGTGGTAGTAGTGTTTTGACATACGTGTTTGAAAGTGGCACTTGTCCAGCGTAACAAGCAGCCTAGATGTATCAAAAAAGAAAATTTCCTCCTGGGCTCCCACTTCGCCTCCACCACGGCCGTTAGAGTTTGGTTTCTGAATCTGCGATAACGTTTTCACGCAACACGGCGTCTAGACCACGACGTATCGTCTCAGCACGGTGCAGCGAGCGATGAACCATTTGCTTATGTTCTCGAGGGTATAACAGCCATGGAAGCGAGGCGTGACTATCAGCGTTACTCTAAGGTCACGTTATTTAGTCAGCAGGATCCGACCGACTTATCAGAGTTTAAGGGCGATTGTAAAGAGCACGGTTTGGTGGATGTAAGGAGTACACTATGTCACTTCGTTGGGCGTACTGTGCCATGCACAGAGTCAGTACGGTACCTCTAACTTTTTATACATTTCACTGGCACGGTCATACTGCAAGGCAGTGTAGAGTGTCTGAGTGGCACATCATACGAGGGAAAGGCTAACTGTAGTGATGCTGCGGATTCGTAATTTTATTTTGTGTTGTTTTAAGTGACAGAGAATACGAGTGTCGCAATGGCAGAGTCAAAGGTACAAGGATTGCCGGAGCCGGAAGCAGTATGGATGTTGTTGGAAGAGGTAGTGCAGATACTCAAGTACATATGCACCTACATGGATGGTTGACTGCTGGAGATGAACTGTAGGCATTGCTTGAGGTACAACAGCATGAGATGCATGCGAATGCCGCGGGATTAATGGTTCCCTTTCCTGGAACATCATCTTAGGATGAGCATTATTTCATGGTGGACCTTAAAAAGTCGGGGAAGGTAGGTGTGAGGGCTGGTAATCAGTTGTTGCGGGTAGCAGAATGGCGACTAGACCGAGAAGCGAAAAAGGGACTTGCGGTGTGATGTTGTACTAGAGAATGCAAAAAGCTTGTACGATTGGACAAGGGGCTTTTCTAAAGATACAAAAACAAAGTAGGATTAGGTATTTTTGGGAGTAGTTGAGTTCTATTGTGAAGAGGCATGGGGACTCTGCACAAGATTTAGTGGACAGGGTAAAGAAATGTAATGAGCACACGTACGAGCTAGAGCAGAGTTACCGTATATTACGGACTATAAGACGCATCTTAATTTCTAAGCAATTTTTTAAAAAAATAACATTTTTACCAATTTCATTATTAAACTGCAAAGCCATGATAAAATAGTCTTAGTTTACAAACACCTTCAATGTCCCCGAAAATCGTCATCTGAACTTTCTACTCTCTCTTCTTCTTCTTCTTCTTCTTCCTCCTCTTCTTCGTCGTGGTTGTCCTCTTTATGTATAACATTGTCTTCACTGCTACCGAGAGCGTAACTTATGCCGTACATCTTGATTTAACAATAATGTCTTCTCTCACTATAGTCCACGGCTGTTTCATCCACTGACACACTTGTTTGACTTTAGGTCGCTTCAAAGCTCCCTTCGGCGTGAATGCATGTTGGGTTTCAGCCATCATCCATTTGTTCCATTCCTCTCTCATATACACATTAAATGGTTTATTTATCGAGACGTCAGGAAGTTGTAATTGTGAAGTAAGTCCTCCAGGAACAACAGCAAGCTCCCTGCCTACTTGTCTCAGTTAGTCTTTCACAGAACTTTTCAAACGACTCTTTACCTGATCTAGCACAAGAAGAGAAATCTTTTCCAGTAAAGTACAATTCCTTCTCTCCACACGTTGCTAATCCAAAATTTCGTACCAGTCTCACCCATCCAATCCTTGTCATATACGTGAACAAGAACGCCTGGTGGTTTTTCAGAAGCTTTTGGCTTTGTTTTGCACTTCAAAATTATCGTTGGATTAGGTTTAGTGCCGTCAGAACAGCATGAAGGGACAAGAGTGTAGTGCATTTTTTCATGTCCACTTGTTTTTACAGTTACAGTTTTAGCAACTTTCATGGCAACAGTTCTGTTACTCGGCACATCAAATTTCAGAGGAGTTTCCTCCATATTCGCTATTTGGCTTAGTTTCACACTGGTTTTCTTTCGATATTGGATAATAAAGCGATAATATTTTGTCTTCATGCTCTTGTGCCATTTTATGAGATGTTTTTGTTTTGGTTCGCGCGCTAAGCCACGACGCTTCATAAACCTGTAGCACACTCCACTCTTAAAGTATATTAAGTTCCACTGACCTTGAATCCATTTTAATTCCTCGTCTTCTAGTTTTGGCCACTTTGGATTCAGTCCTCTATTTGCACGTTTAGTCTCCCTCATTTTCTTCTGTTCTTCTTTACTAGCCCGCCAATCTCGAATGGTTTTTTCTGTTGGTGGTGGACCTAAATGTCGCTCAGCTACTCTGTTTCCATGTTCTTCCCCATATACTATTACTTTCAATTAATAGCCTGCATCATAAGAATATCTTTTATTTTTTCCTTTACGAAAATAGCTGCTAACAAAAATTTTATACTTTTACCAATAACACATATCGCTTTGAGTCCAAGTTTACTGGTACCGCAGGCCGCAATGGTAGCATGCATTGACGCATCATAGTCTATACGGTGTTCATTATTGGTGATGGCGGGGCTGGAGGGAGGTAGTGTTAGCAAGCTTGTGAATCTTGACGACTCATGTCCGTCGCATGGGTGCACAGCTGCTGCCAGCGGAATCCAGTGTTGCCACATAGACATAGGCCAAATAGATATGGGCGACATCGAATATATGGCCATTTCTTCATATAAAGTAACGGACATTTTAAATTGATTTAGAGTATAAGACGCACCTGAATTTTGGTAGCATTTTTTGGAAGAAAAAAGTACGTATTGTAGTCCGTAAAATACGGAATACAGCAAGGAGATGAGCAGAAGGCTGAGTGGATTGCTAATGAACATGTCAACAGGGGGTGCATACAGGTGAACCAAATGATCTGCTGTCTCTTATTACGTTCTCGATGTAATGCGAAGTCGATACATATGCAGATGTGGAGTGTGAATAAATAGGTGTTGAAAGACGTAATGCGGACAATTTTTGTTGGATACAGGTGCACCTGTGTTGGTTGCCTACAGAGACTTATTGGTCGAAGACAATGGAATCTGCCGAGCTACAGATTATGTGGGGTCGGACGTCTTTAAGTGAGACCACTGGGGTTGATGGCCTTAGATTTTCGTACAGGTTAGGTTGGGTTGTTTGGAGGGAGAGACCAAACAGCGAGGTCATCGGTCTCATATGATTAGGGAGGGACGGGGAAGGAAGTCGGCCGTGCCCTTTCGAAGGAACTATCCCGGCATTTGCCTGGAGAGATTTAGGGAAATCACGGAAAACCTAAATCAGGATGGCTGGACGCGGGGTTGAACCGTCACCCTCCCGAATGCGAGTCCAGTGTACTAACCACTGCGCCACCTCGCTCTGTCAGATTTTCGTATAGGAGCTGTTCGATTTCAGCAGTATGTAGATGCAGTACTGGATGTAAACGAGGGGTAGAATACGATCTTGGGATTAGACGTTTTCTATCAACATTCTATTGAAATTGACTTTCGGCTCTGTTCATTTGAACTCAATAGTACTTGGCAGTGCAGGACTGTCACGAAGGGCATCCTGTGTGTCACGTGGCACCAGGAAGTCACTCTATGTGACTGTGGAGTTGTAATTAGCTGTAGGTTTGTCGCGTGTTGTACAATCTCTGGTGGAGGACGATGTACTGGATCCAGCAAGTTGCTTTATTAAGAGACGCGCTGTACTTGTACAAGAGAGGTATGGTGGGAGAGTGGCATCCAAAAATATAGATAATGTTGGGGCCGAGGAAGTGAAGTAAAGGAAGAGAGTGTTGTTACTGAGTTTGGACATTTCGGATGAGGATGAGTGGTGGATGAGTACTGTGGACTACATGCAACTTCAAGCCCCTATTAAGGCGGCATTACATGCGAAAGTGGAGCATCTGAAGGTTGTAGAGACAGAGAGGATGGAAGAAATATTCTTCGAATTTATGGGTTTACTTTTTCGACAGTATCAAAAAATGGTTGAAATGGCTCTGAGCACTATGGGACTTAACATCTGAGGTCATCAGTCCCCTAGAACATAGAACTACTTAAACCTAACTAACCTAAGGACATCACACACGTCCATGCCCGAGGCAGGATTCGAACCAGCGACCATAGCGGTCACGCGGTTCCAGACTGAAGCGCCTAGAACCGCTCGGCCACATATGCCGGCCCGACAGTATCCATTTCCGTCTATGCCCTTGACTTTACACCAAGTACCAACGGAGAATGAAGCACTAGTGTTTCAGAAACCATATCCCATTCTCACGTATTTGCAGCCGATTATGGAAGATTTTATTAACCAGCAGTTAGGTGACAGGATAAAAGAAGAGAGTAGAAGTCCCCAGGATGTATTTATCATGCTCATATCAATACAGTCTATGGATGGATCTAGAAATTGCGAGCTCTTGTATGACATCCTTGCAAACAATAGTCTGCGGGGCTTCGGCAATTCACTTAGGTATTAAAATGAAACACCTGCAGATGTCGTTAACAGTTGCAGGTGTTTCATTTCATTAAGTTAAACAATATAGGTTCTGCTGTGAATACCATAACCTGAACAGCAGGACAGCAAAAGATGCATACGCCATTCCCAAAATAAAAAAAAAAAAAAATGGTTCAAATGGCTCTGAGCACTATGGGACTCAACTACTGACGTCATTAGTCCCCTAGAACTTAGAACTAGTTAAACCTAACTAACCTAAGGACATCACAAACATCCATGCCCGAGGCAGGATTCGAACCTGCGACCGCAGCGGTCTTGCGGTTCCAGACTGCAGCGCCTTTAACCGCACGGCCACTTCGGCCGGCCCAAAATTAAAACACCTCCAGTAACTTGGGAATGTGTCAGTAATTTTCAACCATGGATTTGAGGAGTGGTTAGCATCAATTCTAGATTGTTTCAGAAGACCTATTAAATACAGCATTTTCGGTACCGTGGGAGCACTACCAGTACAAGAGAATACCTTTTGGATTGAAAAATACACCTGCAAGGTTTAAAAGGTTATCAGAGAGTGTCTGACTCATAGTGAGTGATGGCTTTAGATTGGGCAACCTGCCGCCTATGTGGAAAGTAACGGCGCACTACTACATTAACTTTCCAAGCCGTGTGTGGTATGTCTCTGCTTGTGAAGAGTCCATAGTTAAAACCTCCCCTTACGCGGATCTCTGGGAGCGGAACATATTGAGAGGAAACATTTATGAAGGGAAGTATGAAGTTGGGAAAGGTAAGGGTTGGAACGTGGAATGTCCACACACTGCTGCAACCAGAAGAACTAGAAAATGCAAAGCAGAAGATGAACAGGTCTGATGTGCATGCCATGTGTGAAGTAAGATGGGTAAAGAACGGAGAGGAAGAAAGTGCAGGGGAAACAGAGAATTGTGAGAACTGATCAGAAATACTGGTAGGTAAGATAAGGTAATAAAGGCTCAATATATTGATGGAAGATTGATGATGATGCGACTGCAGGGTAGTTTGAAAGACGATTGAAGAACTTGTGCTGAAAGGAAGGGAAAATGACTGCGTTATCATTATGCGGGATAGGAATACAGTAATAGGTGAAGGAAGATACGAAGATACAGTGGGACATTTTGGATTAGGGATAAGAAATAAGAGAAGTGGACATCTAATTACCTGCTGTAAGGAGAACTCCCTAGTATTCGGTAACACATTATCTGAAAATCACAAAACGAGACGTTATATATGGTTTTCAAATTTGCATAGAGAAAAGTATCAATTGGATTATATCATCATACGAGAAAGGCTTAGGAACTATCTGAAGAATTCCAAGGACTACCCAGCAGCAGATATAAATTCAAACCAGAACCTCATAATGGGGGAAATACAAGTGAAGTTGCAGGAACTTGGAGAGCTAAGATTAAACTTGTTGATACTCAAGCAGTTAGATAATGCTTCAGAGTTGAAAGACAGGTTTATGGGAAAATGGAGAAAGAGGTGGATATGACAAATGAATAAATGAGTTAAGGACTAACGGACTCTACCAAAGAAGTACTAGGAATTACTGTGTCCAATAGTATCAGGAAGGAATGGATAATGGGAAACATGTTGAAAAAGTTGGAAGAAAGGAGAAAGTAAAAAAAAATGTAGGAAATGAAGGAGGCAAAAGAAATACAAGAAACTGAATAATGAATCAGTCCTTGACAATGAAAGTGGCTTCAGCTCCTTTGGTTTTCTTTCTCAGTTTGTTTTTTGAGTTGTAAGCAACGAGGTGTGGCATATTCTAAATGTGCGCCTGCTGGTGTGACAGTTGCAAGCTTTGTGCCAGCAGTCAGTATGCAGAGGTAAGTGTAATAATCTGACTTATTTATTATTTTCATACTTGCTGATGTTTCTTTTCAGTTCAAACGCCTATCAGACTAGCAAATCTGAAAACCGTTCGAAAAGAGTGATGATGAAGCCTGTCCAGACTTTTCAGAAATGGAGAAAAGTGAAGTGGATTTGAGTGACCAAAATATTAAATAAGAGGATCTTGGAAGTGAATCTGAACTTGAAGGTGAGGATGGTGATGGTCTCGAAGAGGTAGCAGATGTGTGGGAATTTTGAAAAGACAAAGTTACAAAATGGCTCTGAGCACTATGAGACTCAACTGCTGAGGTCATTAGTCCCCTAGAACTTAGAACTAGTTAAACCTAACTAACCTAAGGACATCACAAACATCCATGCCCGAGGCAGGATTCGAACCTGCAACCTTAGCGGTCTTGCGGTTCCAGACTGCAGCGCCTTTAACCGCACGGCCACTTCGCAAAGTTACACGTTGGTGTTTGAGCGAATCTACGAAAAACGTCAAAAATCAAGAGAAGAACACTGTGCAAATTCTACGACGGCCAAAGCGAAGTATGATGGATATAAATGATGAAGCTAGCGTTTTTCTGAAAATAGTACACCTACACATTTTTGGCGAAGTTGGAAACTATCCAAGCATGTACACTACTGGCCATTAAAATTGCTACACCACGAAGATGACGTGCTACAGACGCGAAATTTAACCGACTGGAAGAAGATGCTGTGATATGCCAATGATTAGCTTTTCAGACCATTCACACAAGGTTGGCGCCGGTGACGACACCTACAACGTGCTGACATGAGGAAAGTTTCCGACAGATTTCTAATACACAAACAGCAGTTGTGACGCCTCGTGTAAGGAGGAGAAATGCGTACCATCACGTTTCCGACTTTGATAACGGTCGGATTGTAGCCTATCGCGATTGCGGTTTATCGTATCGCGCCATTGCTGCTCGTGTTGGTCGAGATCCAATGACTGTTAGCAGAATATGGAATCGGTGGGTTCAGGAGGGTAATACGGAACGCCGTGCCGGATCCCAACGGCCTCGTATCACTAGCAGTCGAGATGACAGGCATTTTACGAAGTGCATTCAAGTTCTAAGGCCTCCGATTTTTTTTTCTAATTAACTACTCACCCGAAATCGATGAAATTGGCGTTACTTCTCGATGTAATCGCCCTGCAGACGTACACATTTTTCACAACGCTGACGCCATGCTTCCATGGGAGTGGCGAAGGCTTCTTTAGGAGTCTGTTTTGACACTGGAAAATCGCTGAGGCAATAGCAGCACGGCTGGTGAATGTGCGCCCACGGAGAGTGTCTTTCATTGTTGGAAAAAGCCAAAAGTCACTAGGAGCCAGGTTAGGTGAGTAGGGAGCATGAGGAATCACTTCAAAGTTGTTATCACGAAGAAACTGTTGCGTAACGTTAGCTCGATGTGCGGGTGCGTTGTCTTGGTGAAAGAGCACACGCGCAGCCCTTCCCGGACGTTTTTGTTGCAGTGCAGGAAGGAATTTGTTCTTTAAAACATTTTCGTAGGATGCACCTGTTACCGTAGTTCCCTTTGGAACGCAATGGGTAAGGATTACGCCCTCGCTGTCCCAGAACATGGACACCATCATTTTTTCAGCACTGGCGGTTACCCGAAATTTTTTTGGTGGCGGTGAATCTGTGTGCTTCCATTGATGTGACTGGCGCTTTGTTTCTGGATTGAAAAAAGGCATCCACGTCTCATCCATGGTCACAACCGACGAAAATAAAGTCCCATTCATGCTGTCGTTGCGCGTCAGCATTGCTTGGCAACATGCCACACGGGCAGCAATGTGGTCGTCCGTCAGCATTCGTGGCACCCACCTGGATGACACTTTTCGCATTTTCAGGTCGTCATGCAGGATTGTGTGCCCAGAACCCAAAGAAATGCCAACTCTGGAGGCGATCTGTTCAACAGTCATTCGGCGATCCCCCAAAACAATTCTCTCCACTTTCTCGATCATGTCGTCAGACCGGCTTGTGCGAGCCCGAGGTTGTTTCGGTTTGTTGTCACACGATGTTCTGCCTTCATTAAACTGTCGCACCCACGAACGCACTTTCGACACGCAAATTTAGAAAACGAATGATTGCACACTGTTCAAGTAAGGAAAACGTCGCCATTTTAAGTGCGTATAACAGTTCTCATTCTCCCCCCTGGCGGTAAAATTTCATCTGCCGCACGGTGCTGCCATCTCTGGGGCGTATTGACAATGAACGCGGCCTCATTTTAAAACAATGCACATGTTTCTATCTCTTTCCAGTCCAGAGAAAAAAAATCGGAGGCCTTAGAACTTGAATGCACCTCGTATTCGCATGGCTGTAACGGACTGTGGAGCCACGTCTCGACCCCTGAGCCAACAGATGAGAACGTTTGCAAGACAACAACCATCTGCACGAACAGTACGACGACGTTTGCAACAGCATGGACTATCAGCTCGGAGACCATGGCTGCGATTACCCTTGACGCTGTATCACAGACAGGAGCGGCTGCAGTGGTGTACTCAATGCCGAACCTGGGTGCACAAATGGCAAAACGTAATTTTTTAGGATGAATCCAGGTTCTGTGAACGCACATTGGAAGCATGTACTCGTCATCGCCATACCGGCGTATCATCCGGCGTGCCGGTATGGGTTGCCATTGGTTACACTTCTCGGTCACCTCTTGTTCGCATTGACGGTACTTTGAACAGTGGACGTTGCATTTCAGATGGGTTACGACCCGTGGCTCTACCCTTCATTCGATCCCTGCGAAACCCTATATATCAGCAGGATAATACACGACCGCGTGTTGCAGGTCCTGTACGGGCCTTTCTGGATACAGAAAATGTTTGAGTGCTGCCCTAGCCAGCACATTCTCCGGATCTCTCACCAATTGAAAACGTCTGGTCAATGGTGGCCAAGCAACTGGCTCGTCATGATACGCCAGTCACTACTATTGATGAACTGTGATATCTTGCTGAAGCTGCATGGGCAGCTGTACCTGTACACGCCATCGAAGCTCTGTTTAACTCAATGCCCAGGCGTATCAAGGCCGTTATTAAGGCCAGAGGTGGTTCTGGGTACTGATTTCTCAGGATCTATACACCCAAATTGCGTGAAAATGCAATCACATGTCAGTTCTAGTATAATATGTTTGTCCAATGAATACCCTTTTATCATCTGCATTTATTCTTGGTGTAGCAATTTTAATGGCCAGTAGTGTATATCTATAGACAGTGAGACAGATAACAATTCTCGCGCAGAAGAGATAATAAACGGACATTAAGACACGAAATAATAGCTGTGTTATGGATTATAATTTTCATTGGATCAAGAAAAGAGCATTATGTTCATACATGGGAAATCTGGGCGGCAGATGGAACAAATATGGAACTACGTAGGGTTGCGAAGGGTTACAAAAGTTTCTTCTACGCTGTGTACGGTTTGACGATATGGAAAAGAGGTGTGATAGGAGAAAACTGATAACCTGGCTGCAATTCGCACAGTATTAGACGGTTTTGTTGCAAATTGTCAAGTTTTTACAGCCTGAGTGCATTCACCACATCAGATGAAATGCTTCACCCTTTCAGATACCGCTGTGGATAGATTTAGTACATGCTCAACAAGCCAGGACATAGTGAAAAGACTTGTGGTGCCTACCGAAAATTCTAACAGGAACCTTGCAACAATTGGTACACAAGCTACCTACCTTCTGAATATTTTCTGCAGAATAAAACCACACCTTGGTACGATGAGGAAGAACAGACATGTAATTGCTCCATAATTTCTTCCCCCCCTCCCCCCCCCCCCAAAAAATGAAAGAGAGAAAACAAGAGAAATTGGATGCGCATTGTTCGGATTTCAGCAGGATATCTCACTTTGTCTACTATTCATGAGACGGCGACAGTTTATGAAGAAACACACAACCTGAAATCGTAATTGACTGTAGTTCACCAAAAGGTTGAGTTGACATTTTAAATAAAATGTGCTCCTGTCACTCCGTATGGAGAATTACAAGAAGACGGCTACTGAATTTTTTTTTAGTTTCTTGAACATTACTGGAATTAATTCACAAATATGTTTTCCTTCACAAGGGCAGAGATAACTTTACGAAGACGTATTTATCTCACGAAGCTAGCAGAAAACCTTATGAAAGAACAAGACGTATCTAGAGCTCAACTCACATTGTTAGCAGCCCATCTGGCCGTATATCGTAGGCAGTTTCGTGCTGAAGCATCAGCTTCCGGAGTTCAGCAACCTCAACGTCCAACGAAAAATGTCATGGCGTGTACCCTTTGTGGACATCGGGAAATACATACACAACATTAAATGTGACATATGTACTAACGTTGCTTGTAAACAGAATAATAAGAAAAAAATTTCCTGTGAAAGATGGAACGAAAGTGATCATATGTCACAATAACTGGTTAAATTGTTATTAAAGAACTACAAGAGCAAAAGATCTTGTCATAAATGTCGAGGATAGTGAATGTAAACTGCTTTCTTCGATAAGTATAATAGTTGGTTCATCACACTTTGTTTTTATTGACAAATATCCATGTTGTAAATTTGAGAACACGTCCCTGTTCGTGATACAACAATAGGAACGCCTGCTGGAGAGTTAAGAAGAGAAACTGAGGAAGCAAGAGAAAGATCGACCAAAGAGCATTGCGAGGAAATAGGGAAAATGGGGAGAGAGGAATGTATAAATTGGCCTACTGAATGGCTATGGAGATGGTTTTTGAAAGTAAAACAAAGAACACTAAACTGGAAATACGAAGAGTGGATGGTACATTAGCTGAAGAACCACAAGAGGTTTTTCGCATGTGCCTAGAATATATAGAACGTCAGTATAAGATGGATCAAATACCAAGTTGAATCAAGTTTGAAGAGGAGGAATGTGTGCCGAAGATTGAAAGGGGTATGGAATCTCGGAAATACAAGTAGAAAAGACGCTGAAGGACGTGAAGTACCAGAAGGCATGTGGAATCAATAACTTGCCAGCAGAAGTGTTGAACGGTTTAGGAAACGGGGGAAAGAGAGACATATGACAAAGGAGAATAACCTGATGACATACTTCCACCAGTGATGATATCAATTGAGAAAAAGAGAAATGGCAAAGAATGTGATGGTTATAAGGCTATCAGCCTAATTTCTCATGCAGCTAATTATCGATGAGAGCGACGAATAGAAACCTATATGACAATTTGGGTTGATGGATTGGAGAGAAACAGTTTGGATTTAGAGGAGGAAAAGGAACATGAGAAACTATATATGTTAAGAACCATAGGGAAACAATACACAGGGTGTTCGAAGATTTCTGTTACAAACTTCTAGCACTTGTAGAGGGGAGTGAGTGGATAATATTTTTAATTGCAACTCATGTTCGGAAAAGTGCCATTTCCAAGCTACAACCATTTGGAAACATGTTGATAACGAGATAATTTCCACAAAAATTGATAATGCGTGACCCAGTACGTCATTAGTTTTACAGTTCCACTCATTAAATGTCAAATAAATTGCTCGTGTAATCGGTGAGGGTTCTCTTCAACGTGAGGCAGTAGGCGGCCTCTTCCAGGTCGGGTGTGCGACGTCTCCTTAGAGCACCACAGGCACGCTTGCTGACGCTGAAGGTACCCCTGCTTCGAAGCCGTTGAGAAACTGTGACGAAAAGGATATGTGACAGAGTCGGACGTTGTGGAGAACGAAAGCCGATGAGCTGCTCTTCCACTACCGTGCATTTCGCCATTCAGAATGACCACGTCAGTTTATTCTGCAAACGTAAACCCAGTCGTGTTGCTCTAACATCCACAGACACGTGAATGAGGATCGAACAAGATCAGAGAGGTAAGATACACGTCAAATGACATCAGCCGATGCGACATAACCACCTCCCACTGTGACTAACCTGTTGCGTAGGTATCTTGCAAACATGTTTTTAAATGGCTGTAGCACGAAAATGGGCCGTTTTCGGAAGTGGGTTCTATTGAGAATACGATGTACTCACGCCCCTCTACAAGTCGTAGAAGTCTGTAACGGGGATTTCCAATCACCCTATAATGAGAAAGACAAAGTAATTTTTGCTGTTTGTATTGATTTGGGAAAACGTTTCTAAAGAGTATAATGGAACAAGCTGATGGACATTTTAAAGATGAAAGGAGTAGATCGGAGGGAGAAACAATTTTCACAGAATATATGTTTAAAACAGGAAGTAAGACTAAGGACTGTAAGTGAAATGTCTGAATGAAGCAGCATTGGAAGGGGAGTTAGACAAGGTTATCCCCTCTATTGTTCAACTTATTCCTAGAAGAAATTATTGTGAAAGGCTAATATGGAACAAGGGGAGTGTGTGTTAGTAGAAAGAGTGTAGAACGCACACGATTTGCAGATTGGTGGCAGAAAGTGAACGAACTATAGATAAAATGGTAAAAGATCAGAATGATGCTTGTGTAGAATATGGGGCGAGAATCAATACAGCAAAAGAAAAAAGTGTGGTAATCGGCAAAGGAACGAGAATGTCACATATTAAGAGAGGCCAAATTATTATCAGTCAAGTAAGAGCATTTAAGTATCTCGAAAGTACGATTACTGAAGACTTTAGAGGCCTTCAGGAGGCGAAAATTCCCACTGCTGTGTGAAGGATGCTTTGAATAAGGATATTATTATATGAAAAACTAGATACAGGTCCGAGGGAAATGCATTGCAACTGTTTTTTCTGGACTGTGACACTCAATGGGGCCGAAAAATAGAACCTGAAAGGATAAGAAAAGGCTAGAAGCACTTGAGATACAGGTGTGGAAGAGAATGGAAAGAATAAGCTGCGAGCAAAGAGTAAGTAATAAAAGAATGTTGGAAAGTGTTGGTGAGAGGAAGAGACTGCTGCAGGTTATAAGAAAAAGGAAGAAGGGGATGGGACATGCGTAGACATGCTATTGCCTACTAAGACACTTTGAAAAGTTTAGTTCGTGGTAGGAGATTGAGAGGAAGGAGCAGATACGAGATAAAGGAAAATGGAAATAACGCATATCTAGAGGATGACAGGAGACGGGAGACCATAAAACGTTACCTTTTGAAAGCCTGCTTTTAGGCAGAACAGTGATCATGATGATGATGATGAGAAAGTGTTTTGAGAAGTTTAAAACCATATCAGCATCTAGTTTACCTATATCACATTAACATATTCCTGAAATACATGAAGCATCATAGACAACGTCTGAAGGGAGTGTTGACATTGAGGGTTACACGTCAGACATTGAGCACAGAAAAGTGCGATTTTGCATTAGAAAAGGTAGGGTATTTAGGAAATCTAATTATTAAAGACGGACCGAGGGCAGACCTGAGACTAGTAAAAGCTGTACGAGAGTTCCCTGTGCCTAAACCAAATGAGGAACTGCAATCCTCTGGGGTGATCCAAAATTATGAGGGGCAGTCAAACGAAAACCGAATATCAGCCACAATAAAAACATAGAATCGTTACATTCAAAAGTAATCACCAAACATGTTAAGACAATCATCTCGCAGGATAATGAGGGTACGAATTTCTGTTTCATAGAACATGTCCGGCTACTGACGGCTCCACGACCATACCTCTTGCACTTTCTGTTCTTACTGAAGCCGACGCCCACCAACGGCTTTCATCAGGTTGTCAAAACTGTGAAAATCGCATAGTGAAAGATCCTGACTGCAAGGACGATGCTGCAGTGTTTCACAACCAAATCGCTGAAGCACAGCGTTTGTCTGATTGCCAGTGTGGGGGCAGGTGTTGTTGCGCAAAAGAAGCAGTCCACCTAACAGAATTCTGACAGCCTGAAGGCAAACGGCAAAGCCAACAGTGGCAACATCCCACGTTTCCCCCACCAGAGAAAGTGAAAGTTGTTCACACAACCCCTGGTAAGGTTATAATGCCATTCTTCTTTGACTGCAGAGGCCTCTTCTCATCGAGTTCCTCGATCTTAGATCTCAAAGCTACGAGGACACTTTGCAGAAACTCTGATGTGCAATAAAGTCAGATAGAAGTATCCTGTTCCACTATAACACCTGGCCTCACACTTCTGTTTTGACTAAGGAAATGCTTCAGCAGTTTGGTTAGGACAAACTGCAGCATCTTCCAACAAGCCTGAATCTTTCGCCGTGTGATTTTACATCCTTGGCCACCTGACGAAAAGCGTATGTGGATGTCGGTTTCAGTCAGACAAGGAAGTGCAAGAGCAGGTGTGATTGTAAAGACGTTGGCAACTGACCGCATTGTTCAGAACAAAGCTTACTGGTCTCATCACCCATTAGGACAGTTGTTTTAATGTTTCTCTGGAAACACTCCATAATCCTGTTGCGGTGGATGTCCGATTTTAGTTTAAATGCCCCTAATACGGTACACAATTCCTGCGACACTCTGTTCCATAGGATGACCACGCACGCAGTAGTTAAGGAAGGTGTGAAATTCATACCAAGAGAGGAATGTCCGAATGTAATTGAAGAATTAAAAAGAGTTTCGACATCCACTCCACGTCTAATATTAACAGACATTGAGAAGGTGTTTTTTCACTTTTGTGACGCATATAATCATGCTTTTTAATACCATTCAGTCATACACCAACGGAAACCGATTGGAGGGGGGAGGGGGGTGGGGAGGGGAGAGGGAGGGGGAAGGGTCGCACTTTATGCCCATCTTTGGTAAATACTGTAATTTAGTCATGTTTTATTAATTTCAAAATTACGGAGAGCATATGTATTTTTTTTAATGCTATATTAAGGCAGGATTTCGAAATTGTTTTAAATTTTTCCGTAAAAATTAACCCAAAAATTTACATATTAATAGTGATTGTCACGTTTTGCAACAAATGTCATCTTCATATTTTCAGGTTCAAAACCCTTCATACACAGCTACATCGTTGTAAAAAGTTTGTTGTGTATAAAAATCAATGACAGTAACGAAATGTGTATTATTTAAAAAAATTTGTTGTGGTCTTAAAGTATTCCCCTCCACCCCTGTGTGTACACATTACAGAACATGCTTTGATATTAATCAGAAGGTGATAGAAGACATGTTCTGGTTCTGGTCCATGCCTACACATCAATAGCTATTTATTAAGTGTGTTAACAAAAGTCAAGAACGAGTTCTGAATTTTTTATTTGTAATTCATTTCATGGTGGGCTTAAAGTACCCTCCCCCACTCACCCTCTTATTACATATTATGAAAACTGTGCTGCTATTGGTAGGGTTAACAAAAGCGGGTCACTTATCGTAATATGTGGTTAACAATAGCGGATAACTTATCTCAGTATGTGGAAATTGTTGCTAGCAAAAACCAGCGGAAAGTGACAGCTGTTGAATTTGGGTGTTGAAGTTTGGAACGCTAGGTACGATAATTACAGACCAGGATACAAATTCCATGTCGGACGTATTGAAGGAGCTATGTTGGTTGTTGCATATGAAGAAGTTAGGAACTAGTCCATTTCACCCACAGGCCAATGGTGGAACGGTACTGGTACATAGAGCAATTGTGAAAATGTTAAGTATCTCTGTGAACGCACATCGTAGCAACTAGGATACAGATCTAAGGTATGTTGTGATAGCATGTTATTCAGAAGTAGACATGAATACTGGGTTGTCTCAGTATGAGGTGGTATATGGTCGGAAAATGACATAGCCATTCGATTTGATAGAGGCAAAGAAAGGTAAAGCACGAGAATCACTAACCAAGTTTGCAAAAACGGCACAGGAATAATGGAAACAAGTACGGAGGTAAATGCAAAGGTGTTGGAGAGGCAGGAGAAATCAGTGAGACGCACAGCAAATTTACCACAGTTTAAGGTAGCGCAATAGGTGACGTTATCCAGTCTATACAAGCGAAAAGAGAAGATGATGTCCATTACAAGGTATCGGCGACCCTATCAGGTGTGGAGACTACTTCAGCATTCAATCCGAGAACTCTAATTATCAAAAAGAATGTCAACAGTACATGGTGGGCATCGACCGATTGTACATTCTCATTCAGTTCACGGCGAAAGGAAGGCATGCACAGTTTAAATGATAAGACGTTCACCCATACCCAACGAAGTGAAGTATTCTCGGAAAACTCATGCAGGTTAGGACCCGCGAGATGTTATTTGTTTCTGAAGACCATAATACGCATGCAGCAATGATGGAGGGGGAGTTGCAACATTGTCGAAGGAGGAAGGTCGTATAGTGTCTGACCAGCGTAATACAAACCTGACAGAGCACACGTAGAGTACAATTAATCTTAGGCAAACGGAAGGACAATATTGTCCGAGGGATAACGTGGAACCCAGACTGCATTTCCACCAAACAAATTTTCATTGCACTTACCCCACTTTAGGAGACATGGTAATACTGGCAAGTTGTTACGAGCACAGGAAGCTCACGGGCTGAACTTAAGGGAAGTGGGTTATTAATCAGTGGTAATACATGCGACATAACATCGCCAAACTTTCATCTACCAGCTTCGATTATGGGACTCATGTAAGAGTGTATCTCATCATCGCAGTTCCATTGGCCAGATGTAGCTTAGAAGTTGTTACTAGCACCAAATAAAATATCTCTGTATCAAACCTTAGAGCCTGACCCCATCCATTCCCTGGATCGCTTCGTTGCCGTGCAGGAAGGAAACATCTCAGCCAAGCAGTTAATGCAAGACGCACAGCAGTTCAGAGAAGGGTAACAATATGTGACGGTGATTTTGAGTGCCTCAGTACCAACTTCCACAGTGGCTCTAGCTCTGCTGTTCATAGCTTTTATTCACTTAGCCAGAGAGCAGGTCGTCAGCATAAACGACAGATGGTACACACACCAGTAGACTGGATCCCTTGAGTGTAAGAGAGAGTGTAGCCTTGTAGTATGAATGCAGAATACAGCTTGTCTCATCAGGTATGACGTATGAAGATGGACTTCAGAATACGGAAACTGATAACCTCAAAAAAAAAAAAAAAAAAAGTTTCTTGCAGTAAAGACTGTTTATGTTCATTTTATTGTTTATTCAAACAATTTATTGATACAAGCTAACGTTTGGAATATAAGTTATTTATTTATTTAAACAATTTGGAGGAAAATTGACTGCAGTGTATGGTATACTATTTATTTAAACATTCTTTGGATGACAAGGCACTATGGAATACATAGACAACTTTTTCATTCCAATTATGCAGGGAATACCATCACAAAATCGATGTCAAAATATGATATCACACATAACAGTGCAACTATTGCAAACAATAAATTGGCCAATTACGAATTTTATGTGTCGATTGGAAGCGTTGCTGTATAAAATGACAGATGGAATTTCTGATTTCGGCGTGAATTTATACCCTCATGGTTGTGGAATTCCCAACCACTACAAGTCTGCTAAGTATATTTTGTAAAGTACTACAAATTCCTTTCTTCTCTCAGCAGCCCCAGGGAAAAGAAAGAGGAGGAAAGGGTCTGTCGGGTGATAAGATAGTAACAACAACAAATACCACTACAACACAGAGTGCATTGCAATGTATTGAGAAGCACTAAACTATGATCCTAGTAGCTGTCATTGCTAGGTTCCTGATATAATGGAAAACTTTTGTACATAGAGCTCACTTACCTTGTAGGTGTCCACGGGTGGAGCGCCCATCTCTTCGTACATCACCAGTTGCAATGCTCAGAGGTCACAGTGATTGATACTGAATCGCTCAATTTTACATGGAGAACTTACGCGATACACGTGATCACGAAGACAGCCCCATGCATACTGAGTATTAGTTCACTAACCTGCTATCCAGAGGACGCCGTCGCCAAGACTTGTCCCCATGGCTGACAGCAAGAATTGACTAGGCAGCCAGTCGAAACTTTTCTTTGTACCTGCTGCTGGCGATGCCCTTAAACTGGAAATGTCAGTTCGACCTGAACACTGACTGTCGCCGCTAGCATGCCAAACGGTGTTAGCCTAGGACCCACCACATATTCATCACCTAATTACAATCAAGTGTTACTATTACATCTGCAATCTGACAACATTTAACAATGAGCAAAGTATCGGAAATACCTCCTCCCGAGGACTGTGACTGTCTATATCGTTCTTATGGCTGGGCTTAATTTTCCACATAAATCTTTTATCTCCCTTAGGGCTCTCCGTGTCATGAAATCGTGAAATCCGTATCTCCCTTACGACTGGACGTAGTCATTTCCTTTGCACTTGTCAGTACACTGACCACAGTAACATTACACCGAAATACAAGCCTCCCGATCACGGCGAATCTATCACACATCCCGTACTAAGAATACTAAAACCTCGTCAATAACTGTATGGTAGTAGCACTAAGCAATACTGAGCGAAAATCTGCGATGGACAGGAAGAGAGACTTAATCGTCACGATGCTGTCACCCTGCATGAAAACTGGTCTTGATTCTACAAACACAGATAAGTATCGCTAACGATATCCATGTCGAAAACTATACATCCTTTATAAACTGAGATATGGTATTGCTTCCAAATGAAGTGGTCTTCCACACAAATACTCAGATATTGAATACAGCTGGTAATCGTCGGGATGTATATTAGCAGACCAAAAGTGTGGGTGCACGTCACCAGCGGTGTAAGATCTTAATAAATTCACACTTCTCATCGAATTCAGAAAGTGATTTGGCCACAGAATACGGTATTAATCCGATATTTGCAACTTCCTCCTCGCGCTGTTAGATGTTTCCCAGGCTAACAAACTGTATTTATATTACATTCTATCTTGATACCACGTAGACAGTGTAACAAAGGTTCTGCGATATATCCACAGGACTATAGATGAGGAAGTATGATGGTTGATTGAGAATGATCATATATATTAGATAGTTTGCTATGTGAGCAGTCACTTAAAAACATGCAACGCTAGGTTGAAGTGGCAGGAAATGTATAAAATCCAGTGACCAGTGCACTGGCTTTTCAGATGTATAGTGCTAGACTTCCTGTAGAAATTCTGTTGGCGATTTAGAATCAAGTCTCTCCATTCAGCCACACACTTGCATTGGATCCTATGGAGACGTCTTTTAATGAATACACTTCACTTGTAAAACATACTTGTGGCTTTCTCATATCCTAAAACGAGTCATCTTTTTCGAAACTGTCTGTTAAGACTCCACACAGCAGAACCTCAGTGCGGTTCTAGACAGTCTGTATATCTACCACATTCTGTATCCTGTGGAGAAACAGGGCGTGCCATGTTACACATCAGGACCGTGTTTTGACCACTCAGTGGAAATGGAAACATATCGTCAAAGCTCTGCCAGCGGTGTACAATATGTAAGATCAGCGCCAAAACGGAACATTCTCCTGCAACACAAGGTAGTATGAAAGACAGTACAAACAGTTACGGTGATATTTCTTATCGAGAAAATTAAGAAGACTCCACCTCATGCAGGATCTGGAAGTAGGACAAGAATTTTGCTAATTCATTGCAATGTGTTTCCAAACTACATACAGGTACTACAATCCGAAGGAGATCTGTGTTCCTCAGGGCGCATCCACATCTGTCACCCAAACATTCTATCATCGTTATTTTGTACCATCCAACAGAGAACAACTATGAACTATAAAAGCTCTGCTAACTTCATCCAACTCGATGAGATTTTTACTTTGTCTCTCTCTTCTGATATATCGACATAGATCACGTGTGGTGATCCTATTAAATATACGGGTATAGGTCCATTAAAGCAGGTGGCCAGTGGTTGAAGTCGCTTGCATAGACCTGTGTAAAGTTTTGTTGCTCATGTAGTAGGAGGATCATATCCCACAGACTGCCAGTCCCAAGATAGTGTTCCTGTGTTGTTCTTTCATAACCAGTTTGATACAATGTTTTTCTGCTGTAACACTTCCAAGCAGTTTATGACTACAACTTTGTACACCACTATGCATTTTGTTTTTCCACCGTGATTTCGAAGTCTGTGTCAGGTGCTAAACCGATATTAATACGTTTTGATGCACTGGATCTCACAGAACGCTTCACATCGCTTGGTGTAGACTTCGTTGCTCCCACACAGTATGCCTGACATAAAAAACAGAGGCCGTACTTCGTCTTGTCAAAAATGCTCAGCAGTGTGGGATCCGTACCGGATAGGATTGGTGGAAGAGATAGAGAAGATCCTACGGAGAGCAGCGCGCTTCGTTACAGGATCATTTAGTAATCGCGAAAGCGTTACGGAGATGATAGATAAACTCCAGTGGAAGACTCTGCAGGAGAGACGCTCAGTAGCTCGGTACGGGCTTTAGTTAAGGTTTCGAGAACATACCTTCACCTAGGAGTCAAGCAGTATATTGCTCCCTCCTACTTATATCTCGCGAAGAGACCATGAGGGTAAAATCAGAGAGATTAGAGCCCACACAGAGGCATACCGACAATCCTTCTTTCCACGAACAATACGAGACTGGAATAGAAGGGAGAACCGATAGAGGTACTGAAGGTACCCTCTGCCACACACCGTCTGGTGGGTTGTGGAGTATGGATGTAGATGTAGATGTAGATATGGAGGACATCGCAACATATCAAACTGGAAAAACCTGTGGCATTGCGGTGTGTTTCCAAACAGGTGTATGAAGGTGCTAATCCCTACATTTAATCTCATATTCCACATTGATGGGGTAGCAGATGTCTCAGTATTCTGTTTTTCGAAGAGTCTCTAAGCAGTGTTTCATCATACTAGTGTGCATATTGGATCTAGGCATATGATTACTGTTTTGGTTTTCTAGGTGGTAGTCATCCAGAACTCCAGATCTTGGCTTCTATCATTTTTATGACAGTGCATAACTACATGTGGAACAAGGGGACATTGTGAAGGACATAAATCCATAGAGTGCGGATAGTATGCAGAATCAGTGTCAACCCCAGTGGTGAAGCAATGGAATAAATTCCCTACTCCCAGGCAAGCATGTAAGTATGCTTATCCCCCATATTTTTTGACGTATTATCATCAGTTTACGTATTTCCCAACAATTTTCTTAATTTTACCATGTTTTCCGTAATTTCAATACATTTGACTCAATTACTTCAGATCCAAATCACCACTCTCTACGATTCATCAGGTCAACAACATGTCTCATTGTGTCATGATGCTATCAGACAGTGTCATTGCTGCATTTATCAATTTCTGTATGACTGCTAAATCAGCCTCTCCATTACTTTGCGAGGGTTACTTACATATGGGCATATTGCAAACCCGATTACACAGACTACATCACATGACACAAATAATGTTTCTTAGTGTGGGAAATAGCCATCAGCAGAGAGGAAGTGTAAAAACTATGTTTCTTAGCTGAAACACATTATAAATTCGGTAAAATTTTATTACAATTTGCCATCTCCCTCCATATGGATGGACTCACAAAGTATTCTCGAATTCGTGGGATAAAGTCGGAGATTAGATTGAAAGCACTAGCATTCAGTCTCCTATTTCGAAATGAGCTATCCCTTCATAGAACCTATAGGACAAGAACCCTGAGGAAAACTGTATATGTTCTCTCTCTATGCATCTCGTAACTCTTCCTCTGTTTTTAACCAACTCTTCCTGGAAAACTGCATCTAATTTAATTTTAAACTGACCAGAAGCACGAGGGTACTATACCCCTACATTTGATGTCTCATGAAGGAACAGAATGAACTGAGTTCCACGTAATCAATGCACTTCAATATTTAGCTTTCACAAAGAGTATAACACCTGTTCCAAACTTGTACTGTCCGGCGCTATTGATACAGAGCACTTTTCTAATTCCAGTACTGTAACTGCCATTTTACGAAGACTGTTCCATACCAGTCTCACTGACATCACATGTACACTTAAACACAATCTCTCTATATGCTTGCATGCTGAGGAGTTTAGCACTCCTTATTGGTGTATAGTAGATACGATCATGATACATTTGAGGTGTTGTAGTGACATAACAGATGAATAAGAAGAAGAATAATAATACGAAGACGACACGTTTGAGTTATGCATGATGGAGCTCCAGTCAGAAGTGTCGAAGTGTCAGTATTCCATACCAAGAAGCTGCTAGGAAGAGAGAAATGACTGTAGAGCATAAACACAAACACTTCCATGCAGACACACACACACACACACACACACACACACACACACACACACACACACACACACACACACGCACACACAATGGTTGTTAAGCAAAGGTATACACGGGGATTTCAGTACCTCTCAAACCACTGTCACTAACTTAGAATCACTGCAGTTATGTAACTAAAGACTCGATATTTGTACAAGATGTGACTGAGAATAAGAGTACTTTGCATACATCTTCATTCACCTAGAGGAGAGTGCTGAAACAGGTTTTCCATCAATGGACATGATTCGTCACATATGCATTGGAAGTCTCCCACTTACTGTGGTATGGAGGGGTTGCTGTTAACAACCGCAGGTTGATAGCGCTCCAAGCTACTCACAGAACACACAGTTGTATATGAGTCGAATGCAATTCATACTACACAACAAATGCACTCCCAGATAACAAGGAAAAAAATGGTTAAATGCGTGACAAATATCCTGCCACAACATCTCCCTCTCTCTAGAATGCTTCAACAGACTACCATTAAATCATACAACCCCTCTCAGGTGATCATTCCACCTAGTTTCTATCAACCTTTAATGCAGATACATATGAATTTAAAGGCGTATGGTTCTCTTTTCCAGGAAACCAGCAAAGACAGCTGTAACTTGCATGCATCCATATCATCTCAATAGACATACAGCGAAATGTTGTTAGAACCATGGAGCAGTTGTTCTCTAGGGTAAGTAAGGTATTTGTTATCTGACACTGCATGGTTGCCATTGGTAAAAAGTACAGAGAAGCACATTGTAAATACTGTTTGTTAGGGCTAAAAAAACAACTGAAGAGTCTTGCACAGGGTGAAACACGACGTCCATTCTGTAGTTGTATGTTGTGATCTATCAACTTCTAACACAATGCCCTTTAGTTAATGAAACTTCGTAAAAATCTATTATGTGGTTGGCGATAACTTTGGGGTCACACCTGGGCTTGTGCTCCGACACATAGAGATACAGGTTGTGTAAATAAAGTTTCCAGACCGATTTTTTTCCTGAGTAGCAGTGCGGGCAAGACCTGTCTCACCACCTGTTCCAAGTGGTAGGGGGTGAAGGCTAAGCAAGCCAAGCATTGGCATTCGCTGGCAAAACGCTGGAGTAAAGCATCACGAGTGCATGGAGTGTCTGTTTCGCATCGTCGAGCAATTTTGTATTTATTTATTTATTTATTGTTCCGTGGGACCAAATTAAGGAGAAGTCTCCATGGTCATGGAACGAGTCAATACTTGAAATTATAACACGATAGTAGAAACAGATAAAATGAAATACAAGAAACGTATGCAGGCGACAATTCGGAAGTTTAAATAAAGAAAATCAACAATGTAACACTGGAATTTACTTAATTTTTCAGCTGTTAAAGGAGCTCTTCGACAGAATAGAAGGAGTGAGCCATGAGGAAGCTCTTCAGTTTAGACTTAAAAGCGTGGAGGTACTGCTAAGATTTTTGAGTTCTTGTGGTAGCTTATTGAAAATGGATGCAGCGGAATAGTGCTCTCCTTTCTGCACAAGAGTCAAGGAAGTGCATTCCACATGCAGATTTGATTTTTGCCTAGTATTAACTGAGTGAAAGCTACTAACTCTTGGGAATAAGCTAATATTGCTAACAACAAACGACATTAAAGAAAATATATACTGAGAGGGCAATGTCAGAATTCCCAGACTATTGAATAGGGGTCGACAAGAGGTTCTCTAACTTACGCCACATATAGCTCGAACAGCCCGTTTTTGAGTAAAAAATACGCTTTTTGAATCAGAAGAATTACCCCAAAAAACAATACCATATGACATAAAGAGTATGAAAATATGCGAAGTAGACTACTTTTCGTGTTGAACTGTCACTTATTTCAGATACTGTTCTAATGGTAAATAAAGCAGCATTTTGTTTCTGAACAAGATCCTGAACATGGGGTTTCCACAACAGCTTACTATCTATCCGAAGGCCTAGGAACTTGAACTGTTCCGTCTCGCTTGTAATATGCCCATTCTGTCTGAACAAAATATCAGTTCTTGTTGAATTGTGAGTTAGAAACTGTAAAAACTGAGTCTTACTGTGATTTGACATCAAATTATTTTCCACAAGCGACGAACTTATTTCATGAACTACATTATTTGATAATGTTTCAATATTACACACAAGATCCTTCACTATCAAGCGTTCAAAATGCAGCGCCTCTTGGAGCAACGGTGTTCGATCATGTTTCGTGCAAAACTGGACACGACCGGTGCAGAAACGTTCGAAATGATTCAAGAGGCGTATAAAGATTATGCCATGTCACGTGCAATGGTTTTCATGTGGCACAAGAGGTTCCAAAATGTCTGCGAAGACTTTGAGGATGATGAACGCTTTGGTAGACCTTCAGTGAGCAGAACGGACGAAAATCTGGCCAAAGTGCGTCACTTTTTAAACAGAGACCGACGTCTCAGAATCAGAGTGATTGCAGGTGAAGTGGGTTTGAAGACGACACAATGACAATGCGACCGTTGACACCTTTTTCGCCGTCACTGAAGTATTGACCCAGTTCAGTGGGGCAACGCTGTCACAGCCACCCTATATCCCCGATCTCGCCCCCAGTGACTTCTTTTTGTTCTTTCGGTGAAGAGAGACCTGAAAGGGAAGCGGTTTGACAGCGCTGCTTTGGTCCAAACGGTTTCAACGAGGGTTTTCAACATCATTCCGGTTAAGCACTTCCAGGGTGCTTGCCAGCAGTGGAAATCTAGTTGTAGCTGTGTGTGGATTTTCAAGGCCCCTATTTTGATGAACTTTAGTCCGATGTATGAAAGTATTCAGTAAATTTTGTGATCTGAGACCAGTCTTCAAACTTTATTTACACATCCTGTATCCTGTATATTACTCTACATTTGGCGGTCATCCATTATAATAATCTTACCGCTGCCCACAAAAAATCACTGCTACCCTGGTTCCCAGTGCTTCCATGTCATCATGTTCCAGAATTCCTCTTGTTGCCACATACTCGTCCCCATGTACAAGAATTTTGCTGCACCAAGCAGAATACATTCCCCACAATTTCCCGCATTTTGACGTATTTTCCATCAGTATACACGTTTTCCCCCTCAATTTTCGTTATTTTATCTATTTTATGTCACTTCTTCCCATGCCATCATGACATCACTTCTCGCAATATATTCTAATTCGCTTGTAAATGTAGTATAGTTATCAAGACCTAGTGCAAATGCATTTTTCTGACACTATCGAAGTTGTTCCGATCGTGTTTTTAACAGCTGGTTGCGCATAAGACGAGATTACCTCTCTCTTCCTAAGACCGACATGTACCACGCAAGGAAATGAAATGGAGCGTGTCCATCCATCAAGGATTTTGCTCAGTATAGTTTGTTGCCACCACCATTCAGTTATTGGCGAAGTATTATACTTAGTAGGGGTTGTGTGATAGATTTTCTGTAATTGGCAGGCATACAAAATATGTGTTTGGGTGTAAAGTTACTGTGGTCAGTATTCCGACATGTGCAAGGAAGATGACTATATCTGGTCGCAAGGGAGCTATGGATATGATGCACGAAATTTCGTTTTCAACGCACTGGTAGCCCTAAGGGGGATGACTGGTTTTATGTGGAAAATTATTTCCTAACATAAGAAGGATACAGATATTGATATTTCCAGAGCCATTGCCATTGGGAGGAGGTATTTGCGATACTTTGCTCATTGTTGAATGTCATCAGAATAAATTTCTTTTATTTCACATCTGAAAGGACGCAGACTAATGACCTACAAGTCTGAGACCATAGATCTGAAAGAAAAGCAACTTATTCTTCATTTTTGGGCCACTGTTCCATTCACTACTATGTTGCAGTTTGTAAATGTCATCAGATTGGGGTGTAATCGTAATATTTAATTAAAATTACGTTGATAAGCATGTAGTTAGTTTCCTGGGACGACATCATTTGGCGTATTGGATATATGGTGATCATAGCCAGTGACTGGAACGAATTTACATTTCTGGCTTAGGGTGGCAGGAGTAGTGGGTCAAAGAAATGATCAGCTGTCTAATCAGCTCTTGACCGCAGCCACTGCGACAAGTTCCAGCAGAGGTGTCCTCTCGATAGCTGAATAGTGAACTAATACTCCATATTCATTGGGCTTCCTCCGAAATCGTGTCTGTTGCATGTATTCTCCATGGAAAATTGAGCAATTCTTTATCAATCACAGCCAAGTGTTGGCGCTGGATGTATTGAATATGTCCAAATACCTACCACTCCAGTCATCCCTGGATACCCTCCACGGTTGAGGCAGTGCACACTGGCACCCGACTGTAGCTGCAGTCACAGTGGCAGTTTTCTCTGGCCTGTGAGAGTTGGTGCTGGCAGTGTATGAGGGGATGGGCACACCATGTGTGAACATCTGGGAAGTAAATGGGCTGTATGTACAAGTGTTTTCAGTGATCTCAGGCATCTAGCCATTACAACTACCAGAATAGTGGTTTAGTGCTTCTAAATACATTGCAGTGCACTTCATCTTGTAGGGGTATTTGTTGTTGTTACTTCCTATCATATGGTAGACCCTGTTCTCCTCCTTCTTCATCCAAGTGTACCTGAGAGAACAAACTCAGGGATTCTGTAGTGCTTTATAAGATACACTTAGCAGACCTGTAGTGGTTGAAAATTACACAAACATGAAGATAAAAGTTCACGCCGAAATTTGAAATTCCAATTATCATTTGATACTGCACCAATTCCATTTGAGATGTAAAATTACCAATTAACCGGTTTATTGTTTCCAATGGTTATACTGCGAGCACACATACGAATCCAATGCCTTCACAGATTTTTTAAGGACATTTCGTGCAATTGATCTGAAATTACAAATTTTCAACTATCTCCATCGTACCAAATTTATTATCTGTCAGTATCTGCCAATAAGAGGACATGGAAAAAAGTACAATAGGGTTTGGAAACAGTGAAGTTGCGGGGTCGAGTCCCACTAAATGCACCAGTCCCAGTATCTACCAATAGGATGTAAGCAAAAACTGTCACACAGAAAGGGTATCGATTTAATTAATTAGTCAGACAACCTGATAGAGTGAGGGAATATTCCTAAGATGTCCAAAGTTGGTGGTTTACCACATATCCACTCCCCTGTTCTGGACAAAGGTGGGGTTAGTGTGGCACAAACCAGACACTACGTACTTCTTGAATATCTTTATTTCATCCACCACAGGTTTCCATACTATTGTAAGTGTGAGAACAAAGGGATGTAGCGACTACCAACTGATCTGTATGAGTGGTGAGGGGTCAGGGCAGGGGAATGGAAGGGAGGACTAGTGGGGAGCTCAAATTGTTTTTGCATGCGTTGGTTCACACAAACTAGAAGTGCCCACTTGTGGGAGAGGCAGGGGAAGAGAAGAAGAGCATGTGTTTCGACAGGAATTTCTCATGTATCAATATCAAAGAGTTTCCGCCACCTGATGCTTCGTTTGGGGATTAGCAAAACTTGTGGTCCCTGCACCACACTAGCTGGCCATCTGTGCATAGTGATTTGCGAGGCAGCTGGCAGTGTGGCAGCCAACAGCAGTCATAGGCCTGGCAACATGTGTAGTGTGGCCTCTCATGAAGAGATTCTTAACAGTGCAATTAGGTGTGAGGAGTTTATGTTGATGCCGATTTCATGGTGGTGTTCCTAGTGCAATTCGAATAAAAAAGTGCTGTAATGTTTAGATATTTCACACTGCCCTGTCATCCACAAAATATTTAACTAAACAGCATTCTGTACACTGCAGTCAATTTGCAGACAAGTTCCTTAAAGAAAGTAATAAACTTTATTCCAAACACTACCTTGTATTCTATAAATTCTTCAAATAAACAATATTCCACACATTGCCTTGTCTACCATAAATTGTCAAAACAATATTCCATACACAGCAATCGATTTCCTGCCAAATTATTTCAATAAATAAGTAATCTATATTCTATACACCGACTCGTATCCAAAAAAATTGTTTTAATAAACAATATTCTACTCATTCCCTTGTCTACTAGAACTTGTTTAAACAATATACACTGTAAGTGATTTCCCTCGAAATAGACAGTCAACTGAGACTTTTTACGGACAAATTCCAGTTCGGGAAGGGGAGGGGCTGCTGGATATGCCAGAGGTCGAAGCGATACTTAATTTGGTGTTTTAATTAATTAGTCAATCATATTGTTAGAGTGAACAGGGGATATTCAAATAACTCAGGTCTGAACGTATGCTTGAAATGATGATGAGGAGGGGAAGGTTGGTGATTTCCAAAGGGTAGGTGAGGTGGAGCAGGAGGAGGGGTGGGGGCTTTCCTAGGTCAGATTATCCCCAGTGGGTAATAAATCAGTCCTCAGTTTGTTATAAATTACGTAGCAGAACAATAGGTTAAGGGGAAGGGGAGGGAGTCATAAATCAATCAAATTCGTTCTTGAATGTGTGCAGTCTGCACCAACAAGAGGCACAGAACGACCTTTGCCCCACTACTCCTAACTGATTTATGATGGAGTAGGCGAAAATTATTCAATTATGCTAGTGTTTGATGTTCAATAACACTGCACAAGAACAAACATGTCAATTTCCTAAATGCCTGAACTGTGTATACAGCCAGAATAGCTCTTCTCTGCATTCACTAACATTCTACTTGCAAAAGCCATGATCCTCTTGGAGCTCCCACAACCCATCCTATACTGCATAACGTCAAATACTAGGTGCATATCCTTATTTAGATAAGGAAGCTCCAACAAGTTGACATTAACTAAGCTCTCCTTTATATTCAGGAAATCTTTCTCACATAGTTGACCTCAATTCCAATTGTCCTCTATGAAGTAAAGTTCAATAATGGCTCACTATTAAAAACTTAACTGGCCGCGAAATTCCGGAAAAACCTGATTAAACTGAAAAAAGGAGTGAGCCTGCCTTTCGATGAGGGTCGAGAGAAAATTTTTGTTGGCTGGAACGTGTTAATAAATCCCTTCAGTGGCCATAGTGAGCCCCAAAATCTGCAGCTGATTTCTATCGAAGTGAGATCTACGTATTTTTATTTCCTGTTGCTTCCACCATGTTAGTTGTTCTAAAACTTGGAGGTGTTTTTCCCATCCTTCAGTTGCGATGGGAGTGTCATCCATTTATTAAACTAATTTACTTGTTAAATTTTCTCCTGTCACTTGGTCTAACACGCAAATAGAAACTCTTACAGATAAATTTAGCCCACATGGTGAAACCTTAAAGTGCCGATAATGACGAAGCATGTGTACTTCCTATATGTAGCCACAATCACAAACTGGCGACAGCTTACAGTAAAATCCAATGTTTACAAGCGTTTTACTCCTTGCAATCCGGCCGGCCGCGGTGGTCTAGCGGTTCCGGCGCTGCAGTCCGGGACCGCGGGACTGCTACGGTCGCAGGTTCGAATCCTGCCTCGGGCATGGGTGTGTGTGATGTCCTTAGGTTAGTTAGGTTTAAGTAGTTCTAAGTTCTAGGGGACTTATGACCTAAGATGTTGAGTCCCATAGTGCTCAGAGCCATTTGAACCATTTTTGAACCTTGCAATCCCACTACAGTACGATCTACTGATAATGGCCGACTCCTCTCTGTTATTAAGATTTTAATAACATTCTGATATCTGACACCAGGTGCACACGCCCACTTGGTTTCCTTACTGCCAGTATTGGAATCTTACACCAAGTGCTTAACATCTCAGTGATACCGTTTTGTAATGTTCTCATACCGAGGTCTTTTTGCCACATTTTCCATTCATAATGCTATAGGATAAGTTCTAATGAAAAATGGTACATAGTCCTTAACTAACAACTCACACTCAAAACTCTTTATAAATCCTTATTTTTCTGAGGACACTTCTTTGATCATCAGTCCTTCCTACAGCCGTTCAGTTTCCCTTACTTTTCTAATTATATTCTCTGCTGTCCATACTTCCACGGTATGTTGGTAGCCTATCCACTCCACGCAATACAGGTACAATCTATTTTGCTATAATTTGGATATCATGAACTATTTCTTGTCCATCTAAGCTCATGCAAACTAAAAATTGTTCACTAGTCAGCACTACGTTTCGTGTGATTGCAACTTGTTTAGGACAACAATCTACCAATAAAAGAACACCATTCTCTTAGCCTAAACACGCTCAAAGAAAGGGCAACTTGAAAAATTTATTTCATTATCTGAATGCAGTGCTGCGCGATCTCCCATTCTATTTATGCCCACAAACAACATAGGTTAGTGTAGCCATGAAGAAGAATAAGCAGGCTCCACCAGCAATAGCTCACTAGCACCATCGAAGTATTTCATCATCTTGTATTCTTCTGTAACCGCCCTAAATTGCTTGCAGGTGACACTCTCCGTACCACTCCTAGATTAATTGACTCCCTGCGTACTTCACTACCTCTCCTTATCATGTGAATAGCCACTGTGCCAGGAGGATCCAGACTCTTTCAATATATGTTATTAGTAGTAGGTGTCACTCCACTGATGTTATGGACTTCGTTTGTTTGGTAATAAAAATCAATCATCTCTCTACCTGGATTCAGGTTCCAATGTATATCGATTCCCAATAGCTCTGTCTTCATGGTTTCCTCTCATCTTTTCTCAAGTAGCTTTCTATGTATTAATGGTCGATCTTTAAATGGTATACTAAATTTTTAAATGCTCTATTTCGTTCAGTGCTTTATAGGAATTAAGTGATTCGTGTCCATGAAATTCACCTAAAAACTAGTTGGATTACTCGCAAGCGTAATTTCTCTTCATCACAAAAGTTAAAGTCTGACCCTCGTTGCCAGCTGCTGTCTCTGAGAATCATTTTTATTGATTTTATTAGAGTTTAGGAAACAATTAAATTGTTCTTTTCCGTTACACGTCCATTTTAACTTACAATCATATATGTCTGAACCAGATTGCTCGTCTTCAGCACAGTACAAACGACAGCACTGTCTTTTTAAAGCATTTAAAGTTCTTCATGGAAAACTGTCCTAAATCCAGTGCACCAGAGTTAACCACCACTTCAGAGGCTGTAAAGTCTTTCACCTCTGAGATACTAACCAAAATGTCGATTTAGCAAAAAAGTCGTTTTCACTGTCCCTTTTTACTATATAGCAGTACCTGTGCTTCAACGACGTACTCTGTAGCTACAGGCATGCATGCATATGTGAAGGAACAAGTACTGCTGCTATCGACAGCTGTGTGAGATGCAACTCCGAATACATTTCTTGTGTTTCATGCAGCTGTCGACTGCAGCAGTACCTGTTCCATCAGACATGTATGAATGCTTAAAGTACATTGCACGCCAAATCATAAGAACACAGGCACTGCAATACAGTATTTCTTGCCAAGAAAAAGGCCCAACAATAATCATGTGCGGAATCACAGCAGTTGCATGAGTACACGGCGTAGATAGAAAGTGACATACGGAAGTTTGTGTCGGGCCTGAGAAGGACTGCTGCGATGGGTGACGCGATTGAGGCGACCACTGGTGTAACGTGTACATTTGGTTCATTGTCTCACATAAATTGTGCAGGTCGAGTTACATCATATCCGCATTTGCGAGTACATTTCTTGTTCACTTTTCACTTAAAAGTGGCCTCCCACAAACTCTGTGTCGTTTTCGTAAAATAACCTCGCTATTGAGTCACTAGACTACGGAATATTCTACAGCCAGAGATCTTCTTGCACATTTTCAGTCACTCACAGTGCAGCTTGAACAATGTTTCCATTTAGAGTGAAGGTTTTCCGATAAGATCTTTCCAAAAGTCTTCCTAAATCAGAATACTGATACTAACAGCTTTCAAATAAACACTGCTTTAGCATAGTTTTAATAACAAGACACGTACACCATGTATGCAAACAAGCGGAAAACATTTCATATATACATGTTAACATGTCAAACGTGTGTACAAAACTCAACTTTACAAAATTAGAAATTAATAACGCTTTTATTCTTATGGTTAAGGCGCAACGACAACGTATCGAACTCGGTGTTCCTGGTATCTTCTTTGAGTGGGTAGCCACTGACTAGACGGAGCTGTCTAGTTGGTTTTGTTTCTGAATTCTTGCGGTTTCGAAGGCGCCCTTCCCTGCCAACGCTCTG
Source organism: Schistocerca americana (assembly GCF_021461395.2). Classification (NCBI taxonomy): domain Eukaryota; kingdom Metazoa; phylum Arthropoda; class Insecta; order Orthoptera; family Acrididae; genus Schistocerca; species Schistocerca americana. The sequence goes on from NC_060125.1 coordinate 47,645,753, forward strand.
CTGTTCCACTAATGAAACAAAGAAGTAACGGCTGTGTAGTCACAATTTTGAATAATTACATATTATTAACAACATAAATTCAATTCTTGTTGGTATACTATTCCGTAAACGAACTCACCTTGTGTCACTGACGATGGTGGAATCAGTAGTGCCTTTTATATTCTGCATCACTACAATGATGCTTCTAACTGATCAAAGTTATAAAAAAATAGGCTTTGTTGTATCACTAAAGACCCGCCCAATGAATTTTTCTCTCAGTGGATATAGAAGTATACTCACAATTGCACATACAAGTTGCTTGGTAGGGTAAGGATAATCCAGATATTTAGCCAACGTCATGTACATTTCGATATATGGCCCAAGTACTCCATATTTATTTGTTTAATCTGCTTAATCTGCCTTATGCACCTTCTGATCAAAAAACAATTTCTTATGGCTACCTTGAAATCTTCAAATTCAAATTCACTGAGATCCATCACATCTCAAGTTGCCTAGCATACGTCTAATCCTATGGTCTTCCATCCACGACTTTGGAAGGACCTCGAGAAATTAAAGGATTTCGATCCGCAACAGCATGATAATACGTAAAATTTTCCAATTTTATTCCTCACCCGATAACTGTAAACCAATTTGACCCTTGTTCTTTGGCTTCTAATTGCTGGCGTATATGTACATTCATTAATTTGACCGAAAGATGTCTGTAATAAAGATACCACAGTTTGTTTCCACATTTTCTGGATGATTTGACTATGCCTTCTGAGTTTTGTTAAAATACTGTAGGTTTCTACACTACAATTATGCTCACCAATTTACTTTGCACATATTTTTTCCACAGCCTCAATCTGCTCAGTAACATCTGATTTCATTTGACTCAAATTATGAGACACAGTTTCAGTCATTTCAGATTGTTTCTTATATGCCGTTTCACATATCGTCTTCAGTTCCACACCTTCATACTTAACTTCATGGACAGCCTCCGTTTGTTCCTTCTTTAAGTCAATACTTGATCCATACATCTCTTCTGGAATCCTCTCCATAGACCTTACAAACATTTCTTGGCACCTGTTTAATACTCTCTTCGTACTTTTTTCGTCTGCGTATTGTATTAAACTAACCATAAGATCAGTTTTGAACTCGCTTCTTATTTCACTATTTTCAATTTGCAAATCAGATTTTATTGTTATTTAATTGGTATCTAACTTGCGCAAACCTGTTTTCTGTACCTTCTAGTTAACAACCAGTTTATCGTCTTACCTAACACTTATTTTCCATTCATTCGGTTAGAATTCGTTTCTGATATTAATAGTCAGATACTGATTCTGATTTAATTTGATTAGTTATCATTTCTCTGTACCTGCTTTGCATAACGTTATATAAACTGGGTTTCTCTTCATCCCCAGAAGCGTCACACTTTCTCCTGGTTTCCTCCTTTGTGATATTACTGATGGTCATCACGTACTACTACAACACAGTCATTTGCTACATTATAAAACGCTATCTTCAAACTATCTGGTTCATCACGTATAACTACCAACCTCGTCTTACAATTCTCTTTATCTTTCATACTTTCTGTAGTTAATTTTTAAAATACCATCTTCTCCTAAATATAACAAGCATAACATGCAGTGCTTCTGGTGGATCGATCAGATGCAGGGCAAGTTGTTCTTGCTGCCAACAAACATACACTGCTAAAGCTGTCGTCCCAGCTCCTTAGTAGAACCAAATGCTCATGCACTGCCAAGAGAGCTACCGCTGTCCACTGCCATTGCCTGTGATGTGTACCGCTGTCCACTGCCATTGCCTGTGATGTGCAGCAGTGTGTCTCTGGTGAGGTTGATAAACAGTACTGCATCCCTCCCTTGTGGGGACTGGACTCACTATATACAGTCCGAACTCGCTTCAACTGCCACTACAAAGCAAATGGACAAATATGCTCACAGCCCACTCTGTGATTTCAGCAACCATGTCGCACATGGCATCACGAAGAATCACGCTGCCCACTTCAGACTCACTAAGGACAACAGCAGATGTGTTGATGGATGAGCTGAACTGCAATTCCACATAGATGTATGCAGAGTAGCACCCACAGTGTTCCTCATATTTGATTGAGCCTCTGCAGCACTGACGACCTACAAGACTAGAACAGTTTATTTCTGATTTAAGTAATTACGAGAACTATTCTGTAGAAATGTCATAAATTTGGTGTTCTTTTCTTTGGGGAGGGGGGGGGGGAGGCTAATATTAAATGTTGATATACTGTCTGCATTCATACTCCCGATCCAGAGCACTTCTTAAACTATTACAGTTTTTGGGTCAGGTGAGAAATTCCCCAGTAGAGGCATAATATTCATATCTTCTTAAAAGCACAAACTCATTAGATTAATGGCACTTTTACATTATCTGACCTCATGGTAGATAAGAATTTGTACCAGAAAACGATGTAAAACGTTAAATTTGTTATTTGTTAAGTTCCCAAGGGTAGATGATTTTACTGTTTTTAATTATTTTTTCTAGTGTATCTGAAGCTGCTCAGCAGATTAAACTCCAAATCTAACAATTACACTGATACAATTTAGTTATATATCCTCAGTACCTGCAATCTACCAACCACATAGCAAACGATAGCTGCAAGATGTCTTGCATATGTTTGGCAAATGATGATAGTTTTGTATGCCACTGATCTCCTTATGTAACTTTGATTAAGGTTATAGTCAGTTTCATTAAGGTTGTAGTCAGTATAAACTGGTAACAATCCTTGGCCTCATATGTTGTTACAACATTTCCTGCTACAAGATTTTTACACATACATTACTGCAGATAATTCTCATAGTTGTGGCCTCACCTCGCTGCCAACAGTATTGTTTAAATCCTTCTTCTGTCGAAATGATTTGAATGAGGGTTAAAAGAACGGTCATCATAAATGATCTGTTACAAATTTTGCTGAAACATGAAATACTTTGTTTAAATTTTTGTTGTACTTTGGGGATATTGTTACAATTTCCCTGTAACAGAGGCATTTGTTTCCGTTTCGTTGTAGCATAGGGTAATCTGTTACAGTTTAATCCCACAATTGTTGTAACGTTAAGAGTTATACTTATTAGAATTTTATTGTAACCTTGAGGTATTTTGTTACAGCCTTTACTGTAACGTGCGGCAGTTCGTTACAATTTTGCTGTAACATGGGTAATTTGTTACTATACTACTGTAATAACGGTAACATATAGGAAAATTTCATTCGATTTCGTTTCATGTTTCACTGTAATCGACTACAAAAGGGCAATACATGGACAATTTGTTACGTTCTTTTGCAGGTTGTCACAGTGTAACAACTCACTAGCGTCACATGCTATTTCTTGTTACGTATTTTCTAAGAGAACGGAACAAGTGAAATTAAAAAAAGAGAAAGCACATAGAGACGTAATATTCAGCGAAACAATAGGGAAGTGGTGAAACAAGTATCAATGACTCTTTACTAAGTAAGTCAGATAATGAGTATGGAATAAATTTCGTGACTTAATAACAGTTCTGCCGAAAAATTATTCTAACTTTCCCTAAAATTTATGTAGGAACTCCTCAGGTTTTGTTGATAGAGTTATTGCTGCAGAAAGGGTAAGATGATGCTGAGCATTTGATCTCATTCCCCAACCTCTACAGTATTTGATTTATGAAGGACAGCTATTCATATAGGAGAAGAAGAAGAACAACAACAAGAAGAAGAGGACAGACAGACAAATATGAAGAAGATGAAGGTGTTACATTCCAAGAAAACAATGTTTTTATGAAATCATAAAATGGAAATGTTAGAGGAGAAGAAGAAGAGGATGATAATGCTAAGACTATGATGATGTAACTGAAGCACTCAAGCCTTTTTGCGAACAACTGAATATTTTTAGCCAAGTGTTTGATAAAGTATGAGGAGAATTTGAAAGAACACCGATTCTACTGAGTCCAATACGCTTGAAACTTTCAAGACATGACAAGTACTTACCAAAAGACATAGGAATGTGTAGTGAGATATTATGTATGACTGTTGTGTGGGTGAACCCAAGCAAGGCGTAGAAGAGAAAGAGTAGCCAACTCTCTCGTGAGTGCCACTCTTATTTAGGAGACAGTATCTCACTTCAGCACCAGGAACAGGTAGTATGGCATAGTAGTACCTGTACTGTTTACTACAGGACAACAGTAGCCAGGAGCACAGTACCGCAGCACCTGGATAATGTAATACAATGTGACGTTATTCTTTGGATATGGTATCTAAACTACATAGTGCAGTGCAGAACCAGGTGTCAATCACATGTTGGTCATCTCTTTCCTCGTTCTATGTTCACGCAGAGACTTGAACATTTCATCACTGTGGAAGAGGCTCTCCTAAAGTTGTTTAAATAAAGATGCAGTTGTTCCCACACTATCCTACTTTAAATGTTTCAACAGCACACACTTACAAACTTAGAGCAAGTAATCTCTTCTGATTCTAAACTTTGGTTGTCAACTGTTTTGAAAACACAAGTGGGTAGGCAATTAGGATGCAGAAAATTGTTTAAATAAACAAGAAATGTTATGACACACTGATTTAAGCTTAGGGCAAGTGGGGTTTAGATATTCCCACTACATTCAGCTGAGTTTACTAATGTTATCCTTAGGACATACGTAATCCGAAAATCATATAGGCTGCACCAGTATCCCCAGGAACGCCACCTTGGATACTATTCTTGATCTGACAGTCATGCAGGCTGGACAAGTAATCAAAGAATGAATATTTTGGATTCTGATGTCATAGGGTTGGAGAGACTCCAGAAAGGCAAGCACCTATCCTGAATCGCCATCTTGGATTCTGTAGTTAGCACAAGTGACCTGGCAACCATGCACCCTGTGCCAGTATCCTCAGGTCGACATTCTAGTTTCTGATACCATGGGGCCTGGGAAAACCTGCTAGAACAAGCGGCTTTTTTACTTCGCCATCTTGGATACTATACTCAGTCTAAGTAACCTAGCAACCATGCAAGTTGCACAGGTATCCCTTGGTCTGACTTCATAGGTCGCCATCTTCAAATACTTGAAAAATTATGACATTGTGATGGAGAAAACAGCAGGACAACAGGACAAGTGGCCTATGTCCACCATCATACATAAGGCAATCTTGGACTTTTCAATTATCGGCATTTTACTATTAGCACAATAGGCTATTTTTGTATTTCCCACCGTATTTGAATTTTTCTCCAGTTTATACATAGCGAAATTGACCTATGATGTCATAGATGTGGTAGGAAGAGAAGGGCAAGAAATCTGGCAGTCTTGCATGATATCTTTCCTGATGTCATCATGTGAGTGGTTGCATATCTATCTTGCTTCTGCATAAGTAATGACTCAGTGCCACTACTGAAACAATCAGCTTTGTCGACAGATTTTCAACGAAGTTCTAAATTTGCAGCATTGTCACCAGAATTCACAATGGTCGCCTGATTCTCATTTGAATTGAAGACTTCAGTGATTATGAGACAAGCTAGGCTGCCTCTTTTTAGATCTGTACCATAGGACCGCCAAGTATACTTACTTGTTTTGTTACTAGTTGGCGCTGAAGTCCTTGTAGAACCTTGGCCACCTTAGTCACTAATATAACGCCTTACAGAACATGACAGTATCGTCAGCGAACGACCAGAGATTGCTGCCTACCCTGTCTGTCAAATTCCCTGTCTGTCAAATTATTTATGTATATAGGGAACAACAGTGATCCTATCACACTTTCCTGGGGCATAACTGATAACATCCTTAATAGTGGAAGAAAGCCAATGTCATCACCCTTTGTTAGTGCAGGTTGTATACATTCAGGGGCAGATTGGATTTATTTCTGACTCTCTCCCCTTTCCCTTAACCTATTGTTCTGTTAATAAAGTTATGACCCCCTGGGGTTGATTTATGGCCCTCTAGAAACCCTCAACCCTCCCCCCCTCTCCCTCCTCCTCCCCCTGCCCCTGTGGAGACCAACTCTCCCCCCTACCAGTTTGAGGCCCAAGTCAAATAGCCCCATACCACTGTATCAATTTATAGTTTAGGAAATTCAGTTACATAGCAAAGGTTGTATTGTTTATTTATAAAATTCAGTTTGCAGGTGTTGGATCTCTCTTGCTCATCATTGTCTGTTGTTTGGGAAGGTGCAGAATTAGAAGAAGATTAAATTAATCTGACCACACAAGAAATACCGATATGAAACATTCACCACACATAATTACACGGTTAAAAATCTTTCGATTGTGAAGTATGCACCATCCCCAGGCCCACACCACATACCAGACATCTCATTTGTTCCCCCAACCGCCTTGTGTGGCTCTGATATTTGATACTGGCGAAATTCGTGTGGAAACACATACTCTCTCTCTCACTCTCTCATGCGGCCTCGTCCTGTCACTTTTTACTACTGGGCCTGCACGTGCCGTCGGTCGTCGTCGGACTGAACTGCAAACAAAGCAGCGTTTACCTGGGAAACCCCCAAGCCTTCAGATGTGTGAAACCGACACACGCAAGAACTCCTTCCAAGGCAAATGCCTGACTGAGAATCGATCCAGAAATACTGCTAAAGTCAATAAATTGATTGATTAATTACGTTCTGGTCATGTGATCGTGATGTAAGGGATATAAGACGAATGCAGCATCTCACCAGACTCAGTCGCAGTCAATTTCTGGAAGAAGAAGAACCAGGAAGCGTCAACAGCAGACAATATCCTCATTTGCTTCTCCATCGCAGAAGAAGTGTAAAAGTAGTTACTCGTTACATGTCGTTGCTACTGTTACTACATGTAGCGGTGCCTCCTCCTCTTCTTTGTGAAGTTCCCTTTCTTTGTCCAATCCCTTGTCACTCTCTGTGGACGATTATTGTTCCTTCTTCTTCTTTTCCCAGCAACCTCTTGTGTTTCCAGACTCGCAGTGTCGTCCAGCAAGTCTGGACCAGCAGCAGCTAACACCATTTGGTCAGGACCTGCAGCAAACTCTGGCTTGTCAGGACTAACAGCAGTAGCGGCACCATGGATACTGTAGCGCACCTGACCAGGAGCAGGACAACGACCCACACCCTGCAAGTCCCCAACTCTGAGAAGAACTGTGCCAGGGGACCTATAACACACAGGGCAGGTCAGTACTGGTCTCCAAAATATGCACCGTCCCAGAACGTTCTGGTGTTCCTCCAAGAACAGAGTGTTGATGTGGTGGTTGAGAAGCTCTCGATTAATCCGAATATTCTACTACTTTTGACTTCAACTTATAATTTAACAGATGGTGTTTCAAAGCGCTTAAACATTGGTGTAGAAGCATCAGTGGACACTGACTGAAGTGTTGTGTTAGAGGTTGAAAGTGCGTCGAGAAGTATGGAGTTGGAATGGGGTGAACTGTGGTTGTACAGAGCACTACATCAACCAACAGATTACCTGTTAGTATTGTCTATCTTTGGATGTCTAGTGTACTGTCCTGACGCTATCTGTAACATCATTGTATGATGGCGTGACACACATGGTAAGTTCTGGACTATGGAGTGCTATCCCTTGTGCTGGAAAGACCGAACGGTGGGCCTCTGCTCCCTTGTCTTCAAACTCTTTGTAAAGACATTGTGAACTGTATCTGTAAATACACTGAGCATGCAGGTCATTTAGAACAGTGTGTTAATAGTGTCAAAAGGACAAGCTAAAGGAAAACCGAATACAAGCGAAATTTACTGCTTATGAGAAACAGTTATTCAGGAAATACAGTAAAAATTGAATCAGTTGGTTTTATTGGTGTTCTAATTCAGCCTATGTATCACTGCAGACATGTAATTAAAATGTAATAACCGGAAATACTGGTTGTTTTTACCTATTTGACTACCCCATCATTATACAGGGTGTTTCAAAATGAACATACCGGTTTTACGGCGTTTTAGCATTTATTCTGTTCAACTTACACTTGTAAATAATATACCAAATGAAAGAGCAACTCAAACAGTTTTTTTCATATACCTGTGCACAGTGGGAAGAGTGTGGAATGACAAAGAGTGACTGAAAAACGTGCTGAAATAGTTTGAGTTTCTCACGCTTAGCCCCAAGAAATTTTCCAGCGGTAAGTTTATGGGCCTTTCTTTTTCGGTGAATCAACTGTAACTGATGTTTCTTATCTTGATGTGCTACAGCTATGGCCCGTGCCTCAGTGGGAATAAGCTGAACAACACGTCTTTATTTGGGAGCAAGATGGTGCGCCGCCTCACTGGCATAACTCAGTACGCGACTGATTAAACGACGTTGTATTGGTCTCAAGGGGCCGACTGACACTGACCTCCGCGTTCACACACGATCTCACGCGATCATGTGTATGTGACTCCGATACCAGTTGATCTATCCGACTTTAGAAACAGTGTAATTGCAACAGTTACTCCCGACACATTGATCAAGGTTTCGGAACATCTCGCCTATCGACTCGATATGTGATCGGTGCTCACATTGAATAATTGTAAGAAAAACTGCATGCGTTTCTCTTTCGTTTGATGAATTATTTATAATTATAAGGTGAATGTAAGCTACAAAGCCTTAAAAACCGTGTATTCATTTTGAAACACCCTGTATAATTTAAGGTGTAGCTATTGTAGCTCATTTGGTAAGATGATTGTGCTGTAGTGACTACATATACTACTACTATTATTATTGGTGTTACAAGCGTTCATTTTTCTATAAAAGTCTGTTTCACACTAAAACCTGATGGTGTCGGCATCATGGCAGGGTGGATGAAACGTCACATCTTTGTTGTAAGTGACTGATAGTCCGAAAGAAGAAGAAGAAGAATGTAGTACTCCAACGTGTTAACGAACGATAATTGTAGGTCCATCCAACTGTGACAAGGCAAATGTTCTCCTGTCACTACTAAAACATCCGGATGGAGTCGCTATGAGTGTGTATGAGTATTTTCAAAAACGCTGTTTCAACCCAAGTACGAGCTACTGCAAAAGATACTGCAGGACGTTGATGGTGTAACATACACGACATTCAGTCAAAGAAGTCAAATTTCCCTGGCAGATAATGTAAAGCCAAACACTGTGTTCACATTTGATGATGTTGCGGTGGAAAATCAAGATCGAATACTAATATACTTCTCCTTTCGTCGTTCGTTATATGAGTACTGAACTACCTTATTCGAGTCAGTCATATTCCAGAATCGAAAAACAGTTGGTGAGGGATGAAGCAAATCTTATTATTGAGAGTTTGAATGTGAAACAGATTTACGAGGGACATGTAGGAACCGACCTGTCATTTAATGATTTTGTAAAGATGCGTACAGATTGCTGGAATCACGCACAGTGAGAGATTCTTGTTTGCATATACAGATAATGCTTCAGTGTATACATGGGAAATTCTCCAGAATATAATTTTAGACATGTTTGTTATGTGTCATTGGAAGCGGACATGGTCATGTGCCCTAAGCTCTCATAAGCCAATTCGTGATTCATGAGAGACATAATCACATGCAACCATTCTACATATTTTGTTTTCTTCCACCTTAAACTTCACTTCCTTAACAGCTCTTAGCTTCAGAAAAAGTAATGTCATTTGTATCATGCTTGTCCTTTTTTTGTAAGTAACAACAACAATGACATATATTAATTAATTTTTCATTTATTCAGTTCACACCGATAGGACTTGATTTCTAAGATATATTCCAGTTATTCAGACAAATTTCAGTTCTTGAGATAGAGTTCAGTACCTGAGATACAAATTGACTTTGATATTTCAATGTACAGATACTTTTAACCTACACATTGTTACTAATAACTAGAAAACAAAGAACCTCTCAATAGTATAAATGGTTGAGAATAGGTTTTTAATTATTTCCAATAGCACTAGACAGTATGTTTCAACTTCGTTTATGAATCTATGCCAAAAGCTAATGTAGTGATGCCTTTTTGCTACAACTAAATCTCACAGTTACATTAGGTTGAACAGTAATTTTTTGTTTGTTTATACTTTCGTTCACATTTTTTAACTTTGTTCACACATGGTGTGCATACATACACACACACACACACACACACACACACACACACACACAAAATCACAAAATTACTTACACTATGTTAAAAGTGTCATACTACTCTGAAGACACACACACAGTTTCTCTCACTCATTCTGTCCCTCTCACTCAATCAGATGCCACCACCTCTTCTCTCGCTACAAGTGGATAATGTGAGTATGGGAGAGTTTCAGTCCCACCATCACAAATGTTCCTTTTATAGTCACGAGGTGACAGGCCGATTTTAGACGGTAGCACAGCAAAGATCTTGTGTCCCGATAACGAGTACCAGTTTGTTATCGCATATGTGGTGGCTGTGGGGCAGCCACATGAATACCGCTGGGCAGACACCAAGAACGGTCTTTGATATACATAGGTTTCATTCCCATGTGACTCACACCCTTAGCCCATTTCTGTGAGGCACCTTCCGATGTGCGACATGCACACGTTTTTGACTGCAGAACTACAAACTCCACAATCAGCAATCCGTTCGCCTTGTCTTCGATAAGGCTGATAATTTTCTTGTTCTGTTGAACAATGTCATGAGGATTATCGGTTGTGTATGAGGTTATGTCGAATTCATTACCGTCGTCTTCATTACTTTATGTGGATCGCAGTTCTTCACCCAATAGGTGAAGTTATGTGTATCCATATGAAGCGATTTGGAATCTGCGAAGTGAGTTTTCAGAAGCTCATAGTGAAAGTGATAAATGTGGAGTTTGTATAGGTCTAGTAAGCACATCCCCAAATAAATAGCATTTTAAACAATGCTGCAGTCTTTGCCATCTCCACAGCAACAAAGTTCTTATTAAATGTGGTGACCCGCTTAAAATTTGGTCTGGTGATGTACTTTCTTACGCCATAATGCCCATCCCATTCTTCCCATTCTTTTCTAATGAATATTTCACGTCGATTCCTTAAACACTCCATTGTTTTGCCCAAAAATTGAATTATTAATTAATTTAAAAAATCTTTCTCAAAATCACAGGTTGTGGAATGTCTCTGTTTCATATTCAAATCAATATACTTCTGATACTGGGACGACTGCTTGAAGACTGACACATTGCTGTAGTTACAATCATGAATAATACATCAACGCTTATTCCCCAGCGTTGTCATCACTTTTGAGGCGGAACCTCCTTGTGGAAGTAATTGCTCTGAACGCAACAGCAATCGGCATGTGCATCATGCAAACTAATACAGTCTGTGTGACACCTTACATCAGAATCAGCCGCCATACCCTCCTTGATTTTTCCACCTAATCCCTTGCATTCGTCTTCAGGCACCCGTCGAAACTCACCAATCAGCAGTGATTGTTACAAGGCATGCCTGTTAATGTTTGTGTTTCAACAGGAATTTTTCAGGTATCAAATATCAGAGGTTGTCGCCACATGAGACTTTATTCTGGGATTAGCGCGACATCCGGTCTGTGCGCAGCATGAGGTGGCTGGCCTTTGTTGTGTACGACAGAAGTTGCAGGAACATCCACGGCAGCTAGCATGTGGTGGGGCCTGAAGGATGGTTCAAAAATGGTTCAAATGGCTCTGAGCACTATGCGACTTAACTTCTGAGAACATCAGTCGCCTAGAACTTAGAACTAATTTAACCTAAGTAACCTAAGCACATCACACACATCCATGCCCGAGGGAGGATTCGAACCTGCGACCGTAGGTGTTGCTCGGCTCCAGACTGTAGCGCCTAGAACCGCACGGCCACTCCGGCCGGCCTGAAGGATGGCGGACGGTGCATGCATCGAGATTGAAAGATTTTTGACACTGTAATTACATGTGATGCCTTTTTGATGACACTATTCCTTGCATAGTTGGAATACAAAAATCGACCAATTTAATTGTTTTCAATGTATTCTAAGATCTGCTCTTCCAAAACAGCAGAGAGTGATGAGAAAGAGAGATCCACCGCTACAAATTGGATTTTATAACTAAACAATATACCCTGTGCTATATAATTGAATTTCCTGTCCAGCACAGACCCACCAACTTCCAGGTGCGGGCGGGAAGTGAGAGGAAATGGCTGGGTGATATTCCAGAAGGGGAGGGGTTAATTATTTCATTAGTTTAATTAATTTGTCAGTCAAGTTTATAGAGTGGGAGGGTTCTATTTGAATATTTCAGAGCTGAAAGTGTAATGTATCACCGAGGGGAGGGAGAAGGTTGGAGGTCTACAGAGATGTAGGAGGACAGATTATGCCTTGGGGATCATAAGGTAACCCTAGTGGGTCATAAATCAATTAACAGAATAACAGGTTAAGGGGGGCGGGGAGATGATAAATCAATGAAGTTTGGCTCTGAATGTATGCAGTCCACACTAACAAAGTAGGGCAATACCAGCTTTGTCTCACTATTACCCTTCTCTCTGAATAACGCTGGCCATCAAGGACAACATAATGGGTTTTATTACTTAAGAAGTACTTAAGAAGCCACTTACATATCTGAGAATTTACCCATATGCTCATACGTTCGTTAACAGCCTGAAATGGGTCACTGTGTCAGATGGTATCCGAAAATCTAGAAATATGGAATCTGTCTGTTGCTTTTCATCCGTAGTTCACAATATATCATGCGAAAAAAGGAAAGCTTTCACAGGAGCGATGCTTCCTAAAACCATGCTGATTCATGGACAGAAGCTTCCCAGTCCCAGGAAAGATTGGTATATTCGAACTGACAATATTTACAAGGATTCTGCAGCAAACCGAAGTTAGGGATATTGGTCTGTATTTTTGCGGGTCGGTCCTTTTACGCTTCTTATATACTGGACAACCTGCGCCTTTTTGCAGTCACTTTGGACTTTGTGTTGGGCGAGATAATCACGATAAATGTAGACTAGGTAAGGTGCCAATGCCGTAGAATACTCTCTGTAAAACCGAATTTTGATTCCATCTCGACCTGATGATTTATTTACTTTCAAATCATTCAGTGGTTTCTGTACACTAAGGACGCATATTACTATGGAGTCCATTTAGGAGTCTGTCCTATGGTCAAACGTCGGTACGTTTGCACGATTCTCCTTTGTGAACGATTTCTTGAACGTGAAATCTAAAACTTCGACTTTCGTTTTGTTATCATTAACTGCCATGCCATACTCGTCAACAAGGGCTGAATGGCAGCCTTAGAACCGCTTAGCGATCTTACAAAGGACTAGAATTTTCTCGAGTTCTCTGCCAGATCTTCTGCTAAGGTGGTAGTTGTTGTATGCTTCGCTCAAAGATCATCTGAGAGATGCACGAATCTGTACTAATTTTCACTTGTAATTTGTGCGTCCTCTTTTGAACCGAAACTGCCACAGCCTCTGCTTCCTGAGCATCTTCCGAATTTCGGTTTTAAACCCTGGTGGATCTTTCCCATCCTTTATCCGCTTATTAGACAAACAACTCTCCAGACCACGATTTAAAGTCTGCTTAAACTCTGCCCATACTTCCTCTACATCCATCTTGCTGAAACTGTGTGATGTCATGTAATTATCTAAGTGAGATGCTAACAATTATTTACTGCTCTTTCTAGCAGAAACACTCTCCTAGCATCCTTGACCGATTTATTAGCTTTCGTAATTATTATAGTTGCTATAATGACATTATGACCCGTAATCCCCATTCGTATAATGATATAGTCGATAAGGCCCAGCCCATTTGTAGCTACAGTGCCTGAGATTTTTCTGTTGCGTGTGGGCTGCCGAGCCAGCTGCTAAAACCATTTTCAGAAGACATGTTGATAGTGTTTCACCTGACCGTTTGGCTGTACCTCCGGCAATGAATCCCTAGACATCCCAATCTATACTCGGTAGGTTAAAGTCGGGTCCAATTAGTATTGCATGATCTGGTATTTACGAGCTACTAACCGTAGACTTTCTTTCAGCGATACTAGAACTGTCACAGCGGAATCGAGTGTAAAAGTATCCGACAATTAACTTGTTATCACCTACACCTGTAGTCCGCCCCCGGTAGCTGAGTGATTAGCGCGACAGACTGTCAATCCAAAGGACCCGGGTTCGATTCCCGGCTGGGTCGGAGATTTTCTCCGCTCAGGGACTGGGTGTTGTGTTGTCCTAATCATCATCATTTCATCCCCATCGATGCGCAAGTCGCCGAAGTGGCGTCAAATCGAAAGACTTGCACCAGGCGAACGGTCTACCCGACGGGAGGGCCGGCCGAAGTGGCCGTGCGGTTAAAGGCGCTGCAGTCTGGAACCGCAAGACCGCTACGGTCACAGGTTAGAATCCTGCCTCGGGCATGGATGTTTGTGATGTCCTTAGGTTAGTTAGGTTTAACTAGTTCTAAGTTCTAGGGGACTAATCACTTCAGCAGTTGAGTCCCATAGTGCTCAGAGCCATTTGAACCATTTCCGACGGGAGGCCTTCGTCACACGACGTTTACATTATACCTACACCTGTCACTTTCAACTTCCACCTCAGTAGAGACAATATTTACCTCAAATGCAAGGAACACTCTCCGTCATATCACCTCTAATGTGCCTTTCCGGCATATATTCCATGACTCGCTAATTTTCTCAGACCTTTCCACCTCGGGTTTCAGGCAGCTGGCTGTCCCAAGAATAATTTGAGAGCGAAAACTTTTCTGGAGCAGTAAATTCAGGAATTTTACTACGAATGCTTCGACTGTTTACTGACAAGACTTTGACAGTCGGTGTTTCTTTTTTCTCAACGCCATCTGTCTTCCCGTGCTGGGTATCGGCTGGCGAGCGTCCATCAGAGCACCTCAAATTACCGTTTAACCTAAAAAAAGACCCTCATGTGCACTCCACAACTACTGTGTTACCCGAGTAGCATTTAGCTCTGGAGAGGAGCATGAAGATGGACAGTGACCTAAATTTACAGGGGTTGCTGACCATGCACTTGAGACATTGCAGTCCATGAGTAATTACCCAGTTTAATTCTCATGCTACTATAAAAATTAGCGACGTAGTAATTGGCATCTATGTTGCTGAAAAACACAAAAACTGAACAAAACTCCAGGATCACATAGAATTTCTATCAGATTCTATACCACATGTGTGCTTAGGCTACCATAATCTGCTGTAGATCCCTCGAACAGAAAGCTGCGCACAGTTGCTGGAAGAAAGCACGCACGTACGAGAAAGATAGCAGGTGTAATCCACAAAACTAACGCCCAAATATCCTCAACTAAATTAGTTGTACAATCTTAGAGAGTTTTTGAGCACAAATACAATGAGTTATTTCGAACAGAGTGACTTCCCTCATGTCATCCAGTGTGAATTCGGAAAATTTCATCTCACATGATATCCTGAAACGCACGGAGCAAGGCTATCACGTTCATTCAATATTTATCGATTTCCGAATAGCATTTGACACAGTACCTACGTTTAATAACTAAAGTACGATAGCATGATGTCTCTAGAGCAATTTGCGGGTGGTTTGAGGATTTCCTGGTTTGAGGATTTCTTGGCAGGGAGGACGCAGCACGTTATCTTGAATGGAGAGTCACCGACAGTTAGAGAGGAAGCTTCAAATGTGCCCCAGAAAAGTGTGTTGGGTTCCTTGCTGTTCTTGTTGAATATTAATGATCTTGCAGACGGTGTTAATAGTAACTTGAAACTTTTTGCATGTGATGCAGTTATTTACACTCCTGGAAATGGAAAAAAGAACACATTGACACCGGTGTGTCAGACCCACCATACTTGCTCCGGACACTGCGAGGGGGCTGTACAAGCAATGATCACACGCACGGCACAGCGGACACACCAGGAACCGCGGTGTTGGCCGTCAAATGGCGCTAGTTGCGCAGCATTTGTGCACCGCCGCCGTCAGTGTCAGCCAGTTTGCCGTGGCATACGGAGCTCCATCGCAGTCTTTAACACTGGTAGCATGCCGCGACAGCGTGGACGTGAACCGTATGTGCAGTTGACGGACTTTGAGCGAGGGCGTATAGTGGGCATGCGGGAGGCCGGGTGGACGTACCGCCGAATTGCTCAACACGTGGGGCGTGAGGTCTCCACAGTACATCGATGTTGTCGCCAGTGGTCGGCGGAAGGTGCACGTGCCCGTCGACCTGGGACCGGACCGCAGCGACGCACGGATGCACGCCAAGACCGTAGGATCCTACGCAGTGTCGTAGGGGACCGCACCGCCACTTCCCAGCAAATTAGGGACACTGTTGCTCCTGGGGCATCGGCGAGGACCATTCGCAACCGTCTCCATGAAGCTGGGCTACGGTCCCGCACACCGTTAGGCCGTCTTCCGCCCACGCCCCAACATCGTGCAGCCCGCCTCCAGTGGTGTCGCGACAAGCGTGAATGGAGTGACGAATGGAGACGTGTCGTCTTCAGCGATGAGAGTCGCTTCTGCCTTGGTGCCAATGATGGTCGTATGCGTGTTTGGCGCCGTGCAGGTGAGCGCCACAATCAGGACTGCATACGACCGAGGCACACAGGGCCAACACCCGGCATCATGGTGTGGGGAGCGATCTCCTACACTGGCCGTACACCACTGGTGATCGTCGAGGGGACACTGAATAGTGCACGGTACATCCAAACCGTCATCGAACCCATCGTTCTACCATTCCTAGACCGGCAAGGGAACTTGCTGTTCCAACAGGACAATGCACGTCCGCATGTAGCCCGTGCCACCCAACGTGCTCTAGAAGGTGTAAGTCAACTACCCTGGCCAGGAAGATCTCCGGATCTGACCCCCATTGAGCATGTTTGGGACTGGATGAAGCGTCGTCTCACGCGGTCTGCACTTCCAGCACGAACGCTGGTCCAGCTGAGGTGCCAGGTGGAAATGGCATGGCAAGCCGTTCCACAGGACTACATCCAGCATCTCTACGATCGTCTCCATGGGAGAATAGCAGCCTGCATTGCTGCTAAAGGTGGATATACACTGTACTAGTGCCGACATTGTGCATGCTCTGTTGCCTGTGTCTATGGGCCTGTGGTTCTGTCAGTGTGATCATGTGATGTATCTGACCCCAGGAATGTGTCAATAAAGTTTCCCCTTCCTGGGACAATGAATTCACGGTGTTCTTATTTCAATTTCCAGGAGTGTATATTGATGTATTGCGAAAATATTCAGTCGGTTCTTGATAAGATTTCAATGTGGTGCGATGATTAACAACTTGATTTACATCCAGACTTGTAAAATTTCATACTTCACAAAACGAAAATTCCTGCAGTATCCACAACTCACAATTCGTATCGATTAACTAATACATAAACCTTGGAGTAACAGGGTCGATGACGTAGGCATAGCTGTAGGTAAAGCAGTTGGGAGACTGCCCTTCATTGGTAGAATGCTTGGTAATTGCAATCAGCTTAGAAGGAGATTGCTTACAAAACACTCGAATGATACATCCCAGGTTACTGCTTAGTGCCTGGGACACGTACCAAGTAACGGGGTAGGCAGGGTGAAAAGTATTTAAACCGACAAACTCTGGGAGGTTGTAGGGGACTTCAAAACAAATATTTTTCCCTAATGTCATTTTTTCCTATGGGGATTATTTAAACCAGTGTAGGCGGTATTACGCTCTTCAGTTGTTAGAGGCCGTATTACGATCTTTAGTTGTTAGAGGGCGTAGTACGCTCTTCAGTTGTAGGCAACTGCTGTCCACCAGTGTAGTAGTGCATTGTATCTGTTTACTAATGGAACGATACACATGGAGTGAGTTCACTGATGTGGTTGGTGCGTACTACGTAGCGCACCACAATGGACGAGCTGCACAACGGGTTTATCAGCAACAATATCCTCATCCCCGTATCCCACATCATACGACCTTTTCTGCTGTGCACCAACGTCTGCGTGAGACCGGATCATTTAGCAGATTACCTAGACAGGGACGCCGTCGCACTTTATGAACGCTGCAATTTGAGGAAGCTGTCTTGCAGCATGTGGAGCGCGATCCTTCAATCAGCACTCGTGCTATTGCACGTAACATGGGTACGAATCAGACGACTGTAAGAACAGACCTTCGAAAGCAATTGTGACGTCCATGTCACTTACAGCATGTCCACAACCTGGAACCAGTTGATGATCCACCCAGAGCACAGTTTTCGCACCTGGAACAGTGTGAAATGCATCCTACATTTCCATCCTCTGTGTTGTTTACCTATGAATCAACGTTCGGGCGTGATGAAGTCTTCAACATGTATAATTCGCATGTTTGCATTGAGGATAACCCACATGCCACAGTTACTAGCGCTCATCAAGTGCGGTTCTTCGTTAATGTGTGGGTCGCTGATGTTGGGGACTGTTTAATTGGGCCGTATATGCTACCTATGCCTTTAAATGGCAGGCACTATTACAATTTTCTCTCCAGAGCATTGCCAGAATTGCTGGAAGACGTACCGCTCCTTACAAGACAACATGATGGGGCGCAGGCACATTTTAGTCGTCGTGTGCGTCGATTCCTGGACCGACGGTTACCAGAAACGTGGATTGGCAGAGGTGGTCCTGTACCATGGCCTGCTCGATCCCCGTATTTGTCCCCTTTGGACTTTTTTGTGTGGGGAGAGATGCGCAACCATGTTTACACAACTCCTGCTGCATCAGGAGAGGATCTGGTTGCCCGGATAGTAGCAGCAGCAGGAACAATTCAGGATACTCCTGGGGTTTTTGCCCGTGTCAGACAGAACATGATCCGACAGTGTAACCTTTGTTTACGTGTCGATGGAGGCATTTTTGAAAATCTACAGTAATTGAAATTAGGTTGTGTTAATGTGTTGTCTCTTGGTCATACAAAGTGGAAAAGTATTTCTTGGTTTAATTAATTTGCCGCCAGAGAAATCTTCCTCTACCTGTTAAAATACTCCTCATAGGAAAAAATAACATTACGGAAAAATATTTGTTTTGATGTCCCCTACAATCTCCCAGAGTTTGTCGGTTTAAATACTTTTCACCCTGTATAATGACGTTGGTCGCTCTAGGCCTTGTCTCAGGGAAATGCTTGGAATGTTGTTGAACCTTGTAATGGTCTTTTTTTGTGCGGAGAGAGGAAGAAGTAGCACATGTACCTTGAGGAAGTGTAGATTATGTGTTCCGTAGTCACTGAGGGAGCTACGTGTGTCGGGTGAGCAGATCATCGGCCGCACGTCTTCGAAAAACTTCAACGTGATTAAGTGAAAGGTGTTACTTCAACCGATGATCGGATTTGAGCTTTTGTTATTGTCTAATGCCTGCTTCAGTGTGAGTACTTTTCCGATACTCCAGTCGTCAGCAGCTTACAAAACATAGTGCAATGCGGAATAATCTAGTGTTCAAATCCAGAAATGTGTGTCCGGCTGTGTTATTTGCTAGATATTCCCAACTGCCACTGATTTTCCTTTTTACCTGCACACATGCATGCTTCATAATCTCTAGTCAACAGTCTTCTCGCACCATGCAGTGTATTCTTCGTTCCCACCTGTCGAATCCCTTCACACTCTCTGCTTAGATTTAAAAGAGGGGATTCGAGGCCGGATTAAAAACTCTAGTGCTCTCTCTCTCTCTCTCTCACTCTCTCTCTCTCTTCTCGCCTCCTCAGGTCATAATTTGCCCACTTTCGTTTTCTGTATAATAGACCTCAAGATCGTCACCGATGCTCGTAGTTGCGATGAAAACCTTTGTGAGGGAGCGTGCTTTTATAACGTGTACTATGACTGGTTTTGAAGTATCTCTTTTACAACACTGATTTTGATTTTCTTTGCACCTTTGGATCCCATAGAAACGGTACAATAATTTGACAGAAACACCGGCTCTTCTGAACACTATTGGGAATTTCTTTTGTGGTCGTATTACGTCTCGAAATTTTCCAAATTTTCCACATTCTCTAGGTGTTGATGACCTACCTTAAAGTTTTCTAGTCGCTTGTCCGTACTCGTCATATGCCTACTGCTCCGCATTCAGTTATTTTACCGAGCCTCAGTTAATTCTTCACCTTGCGTGATTGAGACTTACAGGGTGACGCCATGATGATGTTACAAACTTACAGGAATGATAGACACGGGTAAATGTGTCAATCTGAGGTAAGGGAAAATTTATAAGCGAAAATCGTTATCTTACCTATGAGAGTGAACCTCTGCTACTGCAAACTCACCGTTATATGCATACTGAGAGGAGGTAGTATGGACTATGTAAGAAAAAATATGCAGTAAATATGGGCTCTAAAGTACATGTCTTAGAATTGTGAGCACTTGTTCATCTTTGCTGCTATGAAACTTATAATAAACACGCACTCATTGCCCTCAAGGTATGCATTTTAAGCCCATGTTTACTAGAAAATATTTTGTTGTTTTGGTTCCTCCTTAGATACGGAAAGTTCCACCGTCAGAGTTCTCAGAACGATATTCATTTATGACTTTCGACTCAGCGGTTTCTGGACCATGGCCACTTACCTCAATTTATGCTTCTTCATCATCCCTGTAAGTCTGCAACAATCTTTTCCAACATTACCAAGCAGTCACCCAGTATATATTTAGGGAACAAATAGACGCAAGAAGTAACAGAGCGTGAAAAATCCCATGTAACATGGACGAATCTGAATGGTAAAAATAAGTAAAGGCAGTAGGAGGGCTAACAGAAAATCATACAGAACACGACGCTTGATTAGTTTCACAAATCAGTAAGCTGAAGATCATGGCAGAGGGTCCTTAGGATGGTACTACGTGTTTTCTTCCCAGTGTAATTGCGTATAAAGCTTGGGAGAAATGATTCCTTGAATGGCCCTGTGCATACTGTAATGAGTATAATCTTCTATTCACTGTCCACAGAAGAACATAGATGGGTTAAGTTTATATCTGTATTCATCACTTAATACTCATTCTCAAAATTTTATAAATTTGCTTTAGCGGGATAATTTGTGTTTATCTTCAGTTGCTTTTTACATTTCCCTGATGTTCTCCCGTAAGTCAAACAAAATGTTACTATTATTGCCCCCTTTCTTTGTCTACAATCAATATCCACTTTTAATCGAATTTGATACGGCCGCAGACACTCCAGCAAAATCGTAAGACAGAATGCACAAGGAATTTATCTCCCACATAGCCTGATCGTGATGCTGAGATATTGTTTAAGGAGACGAAACATTGAAAGTCATCACTCCTATTCAGTGCCCCCCCCCTTTCCTTCCAGGACAGAAACAATGAACCCAATATGTCTGCGCGTAATTTCGTGGCTT
The DNA here is from genome assembly GCF_021461395.2 of Schistocerca americana. NCBI lineage: Eukaryota > Metazoa > Arthropoda > Insecta > Orthoptera > Acrididae > Schistocerca > Schistocerca americana. The sequence continues at coordinate 47,666,907 of NC_060125.1, forward strand.
GTATCTGAGGCGAAAAATGGCAATCATCCCAGTATTCACCAAATGGGATGTGGAAAATCGCCTAAAAACAGCGTGAAGGCTATCCGGCACACCGATTCCTTGTCGTTATTCCGCTGGGTCGATTCGAACCGGAGCCGTCATACCTCCCCTGCGCGGAAAGCCTCGTCTTAACACGCGCGGCTTCCCGTGCGGGTGCCACGTATCTGAGTGCGTTTCTATCAACAACCGTATGTCTGCTACTTGACTTACCTACGAGTGAGCCCATGTGATCATTCCATTTCATATCGGGACATGTAGCATAGCCTTGCCACAGAAGGACATGAAATCCATAAATTTTACGTATATAAAAACGTAATATAATTAATAGCGAAAACTGACAAGTGTGAATGTAAGGGATAGTAGAAGCACAAATTTTCCAATAGACATGGGTCCGGAAACGAGCCGTTTGCGAGATAATAGCGAAATTGTGGTTACGGGCCGTTACTGACTTCAGTAATGTTCACTGAAACGCGTTTAGCAACAGTTCTCGCACTAGATTCACCAAGCCACTTTAGCTGCCACCGATAAACATATACATAACTAACACTGACTGTGTCCAGTACATTTTCCATTTCTAACCCTTACTCTGGCTTTTTCCACTTACGGACGGAGTAGCGTCGAGGTGAGTCAGTTGCGGAGGGGTTGACCCTCGAGCCGGGCTATGGAGCAAGCGTTGTGGTGTCAGCTGCGTGCTTGGCAGCCCTGTACGTCGATAGCCCCCAGTGTACGCTGGAAGAGGTTCCAATTGTCTGAACGTGCTCTTTAGCATTGACCTGGGGCCTTGAGGAGTTACCGCATAACAGCCAGCTGCCATCGCTCCAGCAATGGAATAGCAAAGATATTACCTCTACCTCGAGGTGATACAATACTGTCGGCCTCTCGGCATATGTTGGTGTCGAACAAATACGTTAGCTCAGCTATGCGTGAACATCTCTCCACGATTTCAGCTGCACCCTCCTTAAGACACAAAACACAAATATTAACGCTAAACTGTCACTTTAAGATTTAATACGAAACAACGAAAGAAAACATTTGTTAACATTCAGGTGGTTGCCTTTCTACATTAGTGGCACCACTCATTCTGTCTAGAGTACCTTGCCCTGAGGACTTCAGTTCACGATAACAATCGTACATATAGTCTCTTTTTCCCTTTAAAGTCCACTTCATGCTCGAACAGCACAAAACCCGTTTATTTCTGAATTTTGACTTGAGATTTTCTCTTTCCTTTTACTCTTTCGGTTGGCGGGGGAGACCCCATTAATTAACCCCTATGTTAGTCGTAATCATACAGGACAATAAGCCGCATGCCGCATATTCAACATCTAAATGTACCTCTACACAGATACTCAGCAGACCACCATACGGTGATGGTACCATGCACCTCTACTGGTCAATTCTTTCCTGTTCCAGTAGTCTTTCCTCGACAATGCTTTTATTTTAACTGTGCCAAACGTTAAGAGTCGTTGAATGAATCTAAGACAGCGATAGACGCTAATGTTCGGCTGTTCGGTTTTTAATCCGGCCTTGAAATCCGTCTTTTAAGCAATTATCTCGAATCACATAACATTCCTGACCCGATTTTACGTCGGTTTGTACGCGTAGCATGGCTGTGCACTACCCGTTTCACATCCTTTCCCTGGTCGTGCTGTTGAATAGATTCATATCTCAAACGGTTCAGCTTACAGAGGCGAGTGTAGTGTTACGCTGTGTACATTTTTATTGTCTTCTATATGACCAAGGAACCAACGTTTGAACATTTCTAATTTTGAGACGTCATCATATAACATGAATTACTTTGATATCTTATTGTCTACTACATCTAACTGTAGGTGGATACGAACTGACATCAGGTCCCCTTCCTTTCCTAAGGGCGTTTTCGCAGTGTGATCGTGTCGTTCCTTACTTTAAACTCATTTGCTCCTAATCCTTCTCAGCGCATTCAACAACAGGTTGAGGGGATAGTTGTGATGCCGTCTTAAGTGGCATCGATAGTGCGTCATCCAACAGCAGTTCTGTCGGGGAGTAACTAGTCGTGTTGCGAATCCATTTGTTTATTATTTCCTGAAATTGTGGTACGTCTTCAGATCATATAGATGGCTTTGCCGAACGGTGAATTCTGGCGAGTTTGTGTACCTGAAGAAAGTACTGCTGAACTGGGTTGTGGCTGCGTGTTAAACACTTGTTCGGCAAATGGTCGTAGTAGTGGATATGGGTATTGTAGCTGGCTCCGTAAGGGGAACTTATGTCTTACATTTTGTGGAGGATCACGCTACCAATGGCTTCACTTGCGCTTCCTCACCATCGTACTTCCACTTGGCGAGACATCACATTCCTATCTCCTTGTGGATTCTGCTGGTAGTACCCTCCTATATTTCTCTCAATTAGATTAGTCGTTTGCCCAGAACTGCCCTCCTTAACGTTCCCAGAGTGTTGTGGTTTTCCTCCATCGCGGTTCTGATCACCGATGCTGGCGTGGTGACAGTTTCCTTCCTCCTAGAAGTCATCTAATACAGCAGGTACTTTTCACGACTGACCTGTCTTACGATGGATGTCATTTAGTAGTTGTCTTCTCGCCCACTCGAGTATGTAGAGATATTTCAGTGGTGTCAACTCCTCGGCTTCCATGGTGGATCTAGGTGGCTTCGTGCTAACATTACACATAGTAAGAACTCACACAAAGCTGCTCCACACGGACTGTACACAGGGCCTGATCAACACTCAGTGTCTTAGTATCTGCCATCTGGTATGGTTCGAGTGCTGGGCAGGGAATTCGCAGCTCTATAAGTAAAGTCAGGGCAGTACCACCCTGTGATTTGCCACCACAAGTCCACTTTAAAAGCCAGTGATGACTGGAAACATTCATTTGTTGTTTAGGACTCACTCGCCTGGTATCATAGCAGTCCTGATAGTTCTGCAAGAAGTCAGTAGAATGGATATGCTAGGCAATCCCACTAAATACCTGCCAGTTAGGTAGGGTTATCTGGGTGTGCTCAAACCGCAGATGAGGTTAACCACTCTCACGGAAGGGTGGCATCTCTCCGCACTCAGAGCACTGCATGTTTGAGCCGGTGGGCAGCAGAATGGCTCTTTTGGTTCATGTAAATGAGCCAGTCCTCGCAGTCCCCACACTCAATGTTTACAATAGTACGGACAGCTGTTCTTGCAGGTATAACAGTGGCAGAGTGGCCGGCTCACCGCTAGTTACAAAGGCTGACAGGGTATTAGGAGTGAGGGATGTGAGTTCTAACACTATGTTTCTGTTTCCTTACTGGCGCAAGCTGTGGTCTCCCAGGCTAGAGGAGAATATCTGAGAAAATGTCTTCGCAGGTGAGATCACAACAAATTCCGACATTTGCCGCCTGCCGTAGTACTCAGCTCCTTATATACGAGCTTATCCTCTATTTTCTAAGTTACTTTCTAATAATTCTTTCTCGTGCACCTCATAATGTACAGAAACTTGTTCTGCTGTTCCCATCATAAGTACTCCAACGTTTCCCTCTGATATCAAAACCCTTGTTTGAATATCACACTAAACCACTGTGTGATCCAAACTCACTGTCTACTCAGCGACCCCTAAGTTGCCTACTGGACAACTAACTGTTGTAGATATTAAGAACTTGCCGATCTACTTCAGCAGCCTTGCTCTCGACATCAAAATCCGTTTGTCAATTTTAGCTACCGAGCCATCTTTGTCCCTGAGAAAATTGTCGATTACCTCACCCTGAAACCTTGTCATGATGATTCTGGAGGAGAATCACGAACAAATTAGAAGAACTTTTTAAGTCTTTGACATGATGATCCAGTCTCAAATTTAATTTGTACACTGTATGACTATCATCAGCTGCCTCAACACACATCAGCTCTGACAATACCTGCTTACGGAGTGGTACTTGACGTTTATTTTAATGTACATCTGGCGGTGTTGAGGACTGTGTGTAGCATCCGAAGCTGGGAGGAAGCAGTGACTCGTCTACTGTGGCGGCGTGCTGGACGGCAACCACAGACGTGGCGGCGGTGGAGGTGTCATGGACTGTCGTGTTGTGGCTGCGCCCGCGGTAGCAGAGATGGTGGTGCTGGCATGGGCTGTGACAGAGTTGCGAGTGGTCGCCTCGCTATTGGTCTGCATGCTCTTGACTGTTGGCGGCTGCATGGTCAGCGGTCAGCCGGCCTATGGTCGTCGAAACGGCGGGGGGGGGGGGGGGGGGGATGCGTCTCTCCCGAATAGTTATTGAGTTATTGGCACTGGCAACTGCAAAGGCCTGGCTTTCCTCACATATGGGTGGATAGGAAGGGTCGTCGCACTTGTCGCTGTAGCTATCTTCCTGGTCTGTCAGTCCTTGCATCTGGCAACAAAGACACACTTTCTGAGAAATTTAAATGAAATTCTGGTTGCCATCTGTAGTACGATTCAGCAGGAAACAGGTATCACTCATATTACCGCGATCACTCGGCCAAGAGGGTCTAATTCAAATACTGGGTGTAAATAGAAACACTGGCAAATCTCATCAGTCGAAATCTACAATTACAGAAACCTCGTTAATCGTGGTCTTCTCATAGCCACCACATTTTTTGATGGTGCTCATTTCTGACAAAAGAATGTGGCGACAGTGACAGAAGAACTGATGAAAAACTGCCTGACTCCCAAGTAACGAGTATGCTTAGTGTTACCTGTTAATTGAATGTTGCTCCACCTGCGATCAGCATCTGACCCCATATCATCTAGTATGGCTTTCTGATAGCTAAATGAAAGAGTTTTAGGAGGCAAAAGGGGAATTCAACAGACCACCTGTCAGACAAATCTGATAAAACTTACATATAACGTAAAAAAAAGACAACTCGAGGTAACCTCTAGTAGTTTCGCCATGACCTATCCACATATAATACCGACCCAGCTTGAAAAATCTTACTGCAGGAGAAATCTAAAGATCAAGTAATAGCATCATAAACGAGTGTTTTGATAACTCGTCCACTCTTTGATCAGAGTACAAAGCTTAAATCGTCAAAATTATTATACCCACGAGAATTGATGAGGTTTAAGCTCAGGCAGGGGCAGTACAAAATCCCATCACGAAAGTAAATCAGCATAATCGCAATAGTGGAATGAGCTGCAAGGGTTTGTATTTCTACGAATTCACGACTGATTTAGAAGTGGTTGCATTACAGTGAATGCGAAAGGGCAGTAGCTCAAACTGTGAGACCCATGGCTGCTACTAAGAATTGTAACTGGGCACAAGGAAATATAAATGGCGACAACACCTGCGCCTATTGGAGGCCATGAACCGAAAAAAGAACGGCAAATAACTGAGGGTGAGAAGACCTCTCTCCACATTTCGGTTACTTAGGACACTGCAACTCACTACGCCTCCGCCACCGGAACAAGGCGTCCAAACACGGCGAAAACTGGGATTTGCTCCGATAAGTGTGGCGTGGTCTCACGGTTCAGAGGCTGGGGTTTCTGGAGTGGGCGGCAACTCAGGAAAAGGGCGGAACAGCCTAGTCGGAGGAAGCAGTGGCAAAGAAATTTAAAGCAACGGTTCGACCAGGCTTTATGCTGGTTTACCATTTTGAGAGTTATAATGAATAATTAAACCAAGACTCGGAAAACTCCTCCGCTCCAACGAGACAACAGTTCTGTTTGTAGGAAAGCCTACAGGATTATTTAAATGCTGGAGCAAATAAGTTTTTTACCACTACATAAACGATTAATTTCACCGACTTTCGGAATATTATTCGGAGTGACACATGAGATATATAAAACGATTCGTAAATTTGAGTACAGTTTGAATCTACTATTGGGAATACAGATTATACTTCACTGGTATTCTCTCTCATTCTCTGTCAGGAAGGCTGGAGAGGGCTGCAGTCATTCCTACTGCACATCCTGTGGCTGGCTGGAGAAAAGTTTCTGCTCTGCATACCTACACAACACAACTGTAAGGTTGTAGGCTGTCTGCCGTATGCTTAGTAAGGAAGAACCTTCGTACTCAACTTCTAGTTTTTCGAAGTGTGAATAGCGCTCTATGTACTCCCTGGTGACAGTCTAACTAATAGAAAGCCGTCCAGGAATGGAGGTAGGTGATTCAGAGCCCGGACTGTCATTTGGATGGCGATTGTTAGGATTTTTCTTTTTTTCCTTAACACCTGGAATGTATTCATTTTGTTTTATGGCACTTCATTTCAAGCTCTTGGTTACATAACAATATCTTATTGACACCGAATCATCTTTGCTCAGAACTTCATTATTTGGTCGTCTTGTATATAAAAAGGCGGGCTTCTCTGAGAAATCCCTCTAAATGTCTATGAACAGCTGCGGTCGTTACGATATGGTACCCGTATTCACTTCATATCCCCATCTCGGCATCATGACGTAGATTTCCTCCTGATTTCTACAATAAAGTTATGGTACGTGCTGACATGCCGATTTTCTCCTCCATTCGTATCCAACTATGCTTATGTTCCATCTCGTAGGTAACTTCACTTCGTTTTGGGACGCTGACTGTCGCTGTACGTGGGATTAGAGAAGCATGTGAGGATAACTCAGATATAATTGTAATCTGAATGGCTGCTATTGGAGCGACAGATACAAAAGTAACCATCTTGCTCTAAGTCGGTTGTCGGGAGCACTGGAAATTACAAAGGAAACTTAAGTGTACGCTGAAAAAACGGGGCAGACTTCATTAGATACAGTTTAATCTTCTTCTTTCTGCAGGTTTTCTACGCAATATGGCGTCTCTCTCATCCAAGTTTCCATCTTCTATTTTCCCAGTCTTCTTCTTTAATGGCCTTGTCCTGAATCGCACACCTTCACTCCATCGTTCCAATGTAGGCTGGGTCTTCCTCATTTTCTTTGTCGTAGAGGTCTCCAGTGCCATATTTTACAAGAGGAATCTTTCCTCTGGCATTTCTCTATGACGCCCACACCTTGTTAGCCGTTCATTTTCAATTTTGTCCACAATATCCTTTAACTCCTCGAAGCAGTTCACTTCGTATTTCGTCTCTTCCTGTCGCTTTTAGTTTTATAAAACATGTAAAATAAATTCCAGCTCATAAACAAGATCTATGACAGTGAAGTTTCTGGATCCTTCATCGGATGTAAAGACACAAACTAGACTGGTAACGAAATTAACAGACGTGTTTGATCATCGGTATAATATAATTACGCTCCGAACTTTATTGTCACGTTACAGACTCCAGTCAACCACAAAATGTGAAGAATTGTTGCAGAATGTCTATTCCAGAGCCGAGACGACCTCGTGTTCCAGGCCGTTTGGTCATTCCTATGTATGTAAACATTACCACCCATTATATGGAAGCCAGGCCCATAATGCCAAACCAGAAAGATGCTCACAATCCTTTGCAGGTTGCCATCTGTATAGGACATTTCCTGTTTCCTCCCCCAAATGATAGCTGGAGGTGACTCTTAATTCCAGCTAGTGGTTAGCCTATAGTATGCCAATTATCGGCCACGTGTAACGTTACCTAACAATGCAGTAGCGTTGCCACTCTGATCCGCTACAACGCACACAAGGCGGCAACTGTTGTTCCGAGGCCACTGGTCACTTGACTGGTATAGGTACGTCAAGGGATCTCATTCTGGATTGCCATTAACGCGACGTGTCCCTGCATGGTTTTACCACAGTTAAAGTCCACTGCATGTTATTATGACGCAATGAATTCACGTGGCTTTTAACTATCCCTCAGATTCTCGAAATTAGTCTACATACTTTTTACTGTAATATATTGATTGTATAATAACGTAATAACTTCGCGTAGCTGAATGTGCTGGTGGAAGTCGCTGATTGTACACCATTTAGGTGAGTTGCATCTTTTCAACCTACCCTAATAATACTCCTGCGTAAGAGACCTATAGTTCCACATGAATCCTAAGCACATGTTGTTCCTGGCGAATCTTCACATTGAGGTGCGAAAGCTAGGTTAAAGGCACACCGAAAGGATCTGTGGTCCAGTCACGATTCGATCCCACGACCTCTCACTTTCCAGATTTAACCACTAGCTTCTCCTTTACTCCACAAGACCTACCTGTAACTGATCAGTCTCAAAATTGAGCGTTTCCGACTTTCAGTGACATGTTCCAACTTCTGACTTACAATCTTTGCAAATCTCGTTCTCTCTAAATACACTCCTGGAAATGGAAAAAAGAACACATTGACAACGGTGTGTCAGACCCACCATACTTGCTCCGGACACTGCGAGAGGGCTGTACAAGCAATGATCACACGCACGGCACAGCGGACACACCAGGAACCGCGGTGTTGGCCGTCGAATGGCGCTAGCTGCGCAGCATTTGTGCACCGCCGCCGTCAGTGTCAGCCAGTTTGCCGTGGCATACGGAGTTCCATCGCAGTCTTTAACACTGGTAGCATGCCGCGACAGCGTGGACGTGAACCGTATGTGCAGTTAACGGACTTTGAGCGAGGGCGTATAGTGGGCATGCGGGAGGCCGGGTGGACGTACCGCCGAATTGCTCAACACATGGGGCGTGAGGTCTCCACAGTACATCGATGTTGTCGCCAGTGGTCGGCGGAAGGTGCACGTGCCCGTCGACCTGGGACCGGACCGCAGCGACGCACGGATGCACGCCAAGACCGTAGGATCCTACGCAGTGCCGTAGGGGACCGCACCGCCACTTCCCAGCAAATTAGGGACACTGTTGCTCCTGGGGTATCGGCGAGGACCATTCGCAACCGTCTCCATGAAGCTGGGCTACGGTCCCGCACACCGTTAGGCCGTCTTCCGCTCACGCCCCAACATCGTGCAGCCCGCCTCCAGTGGTGTCGCGACAGGCGTGAATGGAGGGACGAATGGAGACGTGTCGTCTTCAGCGATGAGAGTCGCTTCTGCCTTGGTGCCAATGATGGTCGTATGCGTGTTTGGCGCCGTGCAGGTGAGCGCCACAATCAGGACTGCATACGACCGAGGCACACAGGGCCAACACCCGGCATCATGGTGTGGAGAGCGATCTCCTACACTGGCCGTACACCACTGGTGATCGTCGAGGGGACACTGAATAGTGCACGGTACATCCAAACCGTCATCGAACCCATCGTTCTACCATTTCTAGACCGGCAAGGGAACTTGCTGTTCCAACAGGACAATGCACGTCCGCATGTAGCCCGTGCCACCCAACGTGCTCTAGAAGGTGTAAGTCAACTACCCTGGCCAGCAAGATCTCCGGATCTGTCCCCCATTGAGCATGTTTGGGACTGGATGAAGCGTCGTCTCACGCGGTCTGCACGTCCAGCACGAACGCTGGTCCAACTGAGGTGCCAGGTGGAAATGGCAAGGCAAGCCGTTCCACAGGACTACATCCAGCATCTCTACGATCGTCTCCATGGGAGAATAGCAGCCTGCATTGCTGCGAAAGGTGGATATACACTGTACTAGTGCCGACATTGTGCATGCTCTGTTGCCTGTGTCTATGGGCCTGTGGTTCTGTCAGTGTGATCATGTGATGTAACTGACCCCAGGAATGTGTCAATAAAGTTTCCCCTTCCTGGGACAATGAATTCACGGTGTTCTTATTTCAATTTCCAGGAGTGTAGTAGGTCCATTGTTTGTGCTGCAGCTCATGTAAGACTTTCCATGTACAGCAGGGTGAAGGCTCTGGGGCACCGCCAACATGGAAGCCAGTGCAGGAGGAGGACAACCCTCACCTGAAGCGGTTGTTGGGCATAGGACCTGCAGACAAGGCGATGTGCCCAAAAATCAACATCAACAGTAGCAGCAGAACCAGTTCCGGCCAACGCTGCGAGCCGAAGGCCTTGACGTCACCTCAAACTCTGCAGCAGCGCCAGTGCGTTGACGCAGTTCAGCATAAGCCGCCTCCTCCACCACCTCTTAGTGTTTCTCAACACCAGATCCGCCATCTGACTCGCGCGATACCGCCTCTCCTGCCATCACCACCGCTCTCGACGCCACCGTCACATCCAGTATCACCATCAAAGCTTCCAACGCACTTTCAGGAACTGCAGCAGCCACAGCCACCACCGTTGCAACCTCCTCGCCCTCGCCAGCAGCAGCCTCCAGACGTGCCAGAAACTTCACGGAAACCTGAAGAACTGCCAGCAAATCGAACTTTAGTCTCTGCTGCAGCCACCGACCTGCAGAGGAAACACAAGTGTGAAGACTGCGGCAAGTTCTTCGGCACCAAGACGGCTCTCAAGGTGTGTCTTCGACATATTGCTGGTATCTGTCATAAGGGCTTGTAACTGTAATTGTTTTTCTTTTATATTTATTTACTTCCTCACTAATCGACTCCCACTACTTAGCTTTACTTGGTTGACAAATTTGCATTAATAACGTACATATAAAATTTTCTGCATACACTTAACACCGGAAGCCTGTAAAATTTTCATAATTTTGGGCAGTTACTACTAGTAGAGCTGATATGCTGCATGTCGTAGAAGTGTTTATTACTGATTCATTTCGCTAGTTACAAGATATCTTCAAAGTTATGAACTATGAAATCTCTTTTTAAACTCCTTGGCTCTACCATCAAATACATATATCAGCTGTGTAGTTAATTTCTCCTTCAGATATGCTTCTGATTTTTCCCGACGCAAGACATCGACTTTTTTAAACGTCCTATTGTTTCCTGTTACGCAAACACAACTACGTCGACTTTGCTGTTAATGTTTTTCTACGCACAAAAGTATTTTCAACGAAGTCTCTCCTCCTAAATCGTCATATACGAAGACAGCGAGTGATGATGGAACCTCTGCCTCAGTAGCTTTTCTAAGATCGTGTGGATCCTTTGTTGATTTAACGCGAATATACAATAAAATGATTATGACACTTTTGGACTAGAAATTGATTTGAGTCAAACGGATTTTCAGAAACATACCAAAAAATTCGGAGCAGTATAGGAAGGAATAGCCAGGTGGGATACGTTATGTCTGTGGGCGAACGAGTTGGTACAAATACATCAACATTTATTAAATGTTAAAAACGTAAATACATTTATTTACAATATTTATAGTAATGATAGCTGCATACATAACTTTGTTATCCCGCAGCTCTATTGTAGTGTGGATCATTGGCTGGAGTCCAAAGTTCAATTACTTTTTGACTGTCAGGAGATTAGTAGCGTCGTGATAAGTGCATCTAATCTCATGGCAAGTCTTGCGAAATCTAGGACGGAGCTCAGCGTGTGCCGAATTAAAAGAGGTCCAAAATTGTAGATTTACTCACAATCGCCGATTTTCATTCATAACCGATCGCAACATCCGATATATTGTTGTATGATCGCGATCGTTTATTAAACAGATATTGTACATAAGAAAAACGTATGTGGTATAGATCCACAAAAGTATTCCTTAGTAATTAATAATTCTTAGCGGTTATTCAGTAAAATGTCACATTCCTCTGCAATTTATAGCTCACACATCAGCTCCCACACACTCCTGGTGAATCTCAGTTTTAATCACTTGTAGTAGCAAGTCATTTATGCCTCTTTCATACACAATTTTCTCCATCAGTTGCTCATTTTGACGCATTCCATTCTTTTCGTACATTCCATTCTCTTCTCTCCATTTCTCGGATTTTACGCAGATACTAATCTCTTTGGCCGCAGCACCTAAGAAGAAAACCTATGAGGACGACAGAAGTCAAGGGGTCTAAATAACAAAAATCACAGAAAACTCAAGTCACTGTTGACAGTTTGGTAACAGTGAGAATTAGAATTTCACCATTTCGACCATATCAGACGAACTCTAGGGTCCTTAGCCTTTTATTACCAATTTTAATAAGTACGGGAAGCATCCGTTTTGTGTTTGATACGTATAAAAGTGGAAAATATGCTCGTATACACTTAACCAAAGTGATAAAGCTCATGGTATGTAATGTAGATAACAGGCTTTAACTGATATAACAAAGTAGAACACTGCACTGTATTTTACTTGTTTATTTACAAAACAAAAAATTTGAAGCTAACACTTTTAAACTCTATTAAAATGATCATTTGTGTCATAGATGCTGTTACCCAAGTCAGCAGCGACGTCATCACCTGCATGAATACCAAGGGATCATGGTTCATTGGTCATTTCGTGGGTTGGGCTGGGGATAAAATTGTCAGTGTATCGGTGGTACAAACTGCGGAAAGACTATGAGGTCTTCATATTTTTTGTGTTTTGGCTCTGGCTTTTCAACAGTGAGTTGAAGGACATAAAGTTGGCTAGCATTTTATCTGTTCCTTGTTTACTCACTGAAAGTTCCTGGTGAGGCAGAATAATTTCAGCAGGTGCTGTCTTATAACAAAAGACAACTGGGTTTTTCTATTCATAATGAAGTACCAGCATTCCTCGTATCCATGGCACAGTCCTCTAGTAGTACTGGTTTACTGGCTGGGGATCAGTGAAGTCTTCATACAACATCTTAATAAAAAAAATTTTCGACTTCCTGTGGCAGCCAGATTCATCCAGTCTTATGGTAAGGGAAGTCACTTTGGTTCTTTTTCTTACGTTCAAAGATCCCAACGTCCTGATCACATTCATTGTATGAATGTCGAGAAACTAGGAAATTTTCAAACAGCTTTGATTTGGGCGTTCTTAACAATTTAACAACAACGTTTTATTATTAAACGGCTTTTGTTCTGCCCTCGGCAGTTGTCACTGAAGGTTGAGATGTGCTTTACAGTATGAGGAAGACTCTGGATATACTTCCTGGCAACCCCTATGTGCCTTTTCTTCATGCCCCATAAACATATAGGCAGTACCACTGGTTATGTTGTTAATATTGAGGCTGTATGCCCATAGCTATGACAGATACTAGCCTTTTGAGTTCGTTACAAATGGTGGTATCATATTTTTTAGATCAAACCATATCACAGCATGGTTGTCCTCCTTTAATGCCAAGCATTTTCTTTTGGATTCTTTTCGTGCCTCTGCCTCCGTTAGATGAACTTGTTTTTCAACTCCAGCCGCATTTTTTATCAGACGCGCCATCTGTAATTTTAATTTTCAACCTGTCAAACGCTACATAGGTACGAGACCAGGGGGAACGTAGGTTAAAATCTGTCTCGAAAACATATCTATAAAAACTGTATCTTCAACGTTTTAGTTTTTTTTCTGCTTGCTAAATGTTTCGCACAAGTGATATATTACTGTCACACTTACGTTTGAATTTAAGTACTTCGGTTTGGGGCTTTTGCTCTACTATGATGAGTAGATGTGAAATGTTCTTGTAAGCTCGCTCGCTGTTTCACTTCTGTTTGCTGAAATTTTATTTGGGGGCTCCTTTTCTAGTCTGTCACGTGGTGAAATACAAGATAGATTTTATTTATTAATGAAAACATTTATTGGTCTTTTGCTACATATACCAGAGTGTTTTAAAAAAATGTTTTGCACGCTCGAAAACCTTTGGGTTTATACATAGACCTACATTATATGTCTCTGTGAATGACAGATGCAATTTTCTTCTTCAACATATGCTGTATGTCCAAGGTATCATTTAAGAACGATGTCTGAAGTTCCCATCTACCTGGTTCGCAACATTCTTTAAATATTACTTCCCCCTGCCCATGGGGAATATTTTTATTACATTTGTTTCTACACTGGTGATTGTATTCACGCAACCCTTTAGGCTCATTGCAGTTTGTATTACGGTTCCAGGTTTTCTCTCTTCTTACCCTCATTTTCACAGGCTTAAGTTCAGTGGGAAGAGCCTTGGCTGACAACTCTTCAGTACAACCAGGCATTTCTTCTTTTGTGTTATCTATCGAATCAAGTTTGTTTGTAAAATAAACATAAAAGTTGTTTTTATTTTAAATGTTATTAAAAAAGGAAAACAAAAACTCTACATTATCCAACTTAAAATTTATAAATGATTAAAAACATAGATTGCCTGAAGAAGGCTTACTGGTCTGATCATCGTCATTAGAATGATTATAACCTCTGTCTACATTAGAATCATGACCATCTCAAAACAGTGGTGCATCACTGCCACCACTAGTAAAACTCGAATTGTCATTATTGATGTCCTCAGGATTGTTTCCATTAACTTCCCCAGCCATAAGATCTGGAAACAATTGCTTTTTTAAAAAGCATGCATACGCAATTTTACTTTCTCTTGCTACACTAATGATAGGCTCAAATCATAAATGTACTACTACTAAATAAGTAAATTGTTACTCGAATATAAATAAGTAAGGAAGTATAAAAATACGTATTATATTTAAGCAATTACCAGTAATTTGAACGCCAGGTTGAAGTACTTTCCATTCCTATTCATTTTACACAAATGATGCTTTTAATTTCAACAACTCACTTTTATGAAACACTCTACTATGACTAGACACTTGTCTTCTAGTCTCATAGCAAAGATAATATGGTGAAAAGCTTTATAAATAGCATTGACGCCTGCTTTCACTAACAGAATCATCTGCAGTGTTTGACAGTAGAAGTTTTTTTAGTGGTATTGGTCATCTAGTGATCCAAAGTTGAACTATGAGAAACTAAATATTTGAGGGTCATCAGGCTAGGGAGCAGAGGGTGTCATGAATATCATCTGGCTCTCTTTGCCTCCTAAAAGATTAGTATTACCACATCCCATTCTTGTACATAATTAATTTCTTTCAATTGTCCCTTAGACCACTTTACTTCCGGGATCATACCAATTTACGTATGTCAGGTAATATAATAAATATCATATCTATATAAACACGTCAGCAAAAGTCCGTTTCAGGCTTATTTTCGTTATGACGTGAATTAAGAAACTAGATCTGTTGAGAGAAAACTGTACAGGGCTAATATTAAGTAAGATGAACTTTCAAAACTCTTCGTATCGACATACGTATGCAAGCTGACGGTGAATCTGAAACCAAACAGTTAACACCGATGCATTACATTACATCTTACATGATATTAATTTCTCACATGTTCAAACGATGTTCAAAGTCACCGCCAGAGAATTGAATGGAAGCGTATAAACGTCCCATACTTTCCATGCCTTACTCTTTTCAATGTTTCAGGTAATAATCGAAGAGCATTATCGGATGTTCAAGGGCCTGCAAACCAGTCACTGGTTCACCATATACGAAATGTTTCAGATGCCTCACAAGTAAAAGTCATTGGCAGTTTAAGCTATCAGCCATTATGCATCAACCACATTACTTGTCGTGTTGGTAAATGCACAGAAACGAGACAGAGTATTCCGTAAGAATTCCACTTACGTTGTGGCAAAATAAGTGGCCACTAATGAATCGTGACTATACATTGACGCTAAACCGTTGATAATACGACTATTCAACCATTCCTGAGTATCTTCTGTGGCCCACAGGTGTCGACTGAGTTAGCTTCTGTTGGCATCTCGCTACGTCAGCGAAAATTGTTGACGAGGTGATTTCTGCAATGATGTTGGTCTGTTGCAACAATTAGCTACCAACTTTCTATCTTGGTGATATAACTACTGACGATAATTCCTACAGACATTGTCAGATATGCTTTAATTAAATAAGAAATTTACACCACGTATTGTGTAATGTAATGTACCAGTACTGTTTACAATATTACAGACTCAGCGTCCATTTTCGGACGTTGATGTGAACTATTTTGTACTTTTTCCTGCCAGGAATCATCTCCTGAAGTTTGTCCGCTAACTTTATATTCACTTTATATATCTGATTGAGTATTATCACCATCCCAACTCTGTATCCATTAGTTCGCCACTGGTCTGGATTGAACTCCTCTGTCTCTTATGGGTCGACAGTATGATCCGTTGCGCGACGTTACAAGAGCCGGATTTATTACCGATTGTGAAATAGCCGTTACAAAGATAGGGACCAACGCAGCTAGGAATGAGAGTTGGAAAAGGCGGTGGTAATACTGTGTTCCTAGAAAAGAAAAGGAACAGGATGAGTTAAATATCAAGTTATAATTTTGCAACAGTTGATTTCTTTAGATCAAAGACATGTGTTGTAGTCGTGTAAATGTGTAGAAGAGCAGAAAAAAAAGAGTACCACTGCCTCCCTTGACATCTTTAACATAGGAATTGGTACTTTGCATCTTAGCCCATACTTTGCTAACCGTAGATTCAACATTTGAACATTTTTATGTAGCAGTGTTGTTATGGGTCTGTAATAGAAAATTTCTTGGAACTCAAATTTTAGATTCAATTAAGTCTTTTGGAACAATCTTTTCTCATGTCCCTGAAGTCCGAGATATGCTTCATAGGGAGCGTTCATTTGAGGACTTAATGTGATGTTTTTCCATGTTCCTAGTGTGAAGAAGTTTCTGTAGTTTTATTTTAGAATAGCTGAAAGCGTTCCGTGAACGGGGCGACCATAAAAAATTAAGGTGTCTTGGTAGAATGCTGTCGGTAGGCAAAAGAGTTGCACAACGAAATTTTCAAAAGAAAATATCAGTATGCACATTTATATACAATAATCCACACAGAAGGGAAAGAAAACTAAACAGTAGCGAACATCTACATTAAAGAATAGCAAAGTACACTTGAAACGGTTAATGTTTTACTTACACTTAATACAAACATGATTGTCCCGAAAGTTACTGGGTAATAAAGTATAAGAAAAATTAAATCAAACGATCACAACACAGTCCACTTTAAGCGACTTGCCAGAAATAATTACGTTACATATGACTCAAGAAGAGGTACTATGAGGTCACGCACAGGAACTAACACGTGAAGTTGGCAATATAAGGAGCAAGACTGGATAGCACGAGATTCTGATAAGAATGCACTTTCGAAACGAGATAGGATTGAAAATATAAAGTAAAAATCATGAATACGGCTTTAAGAAATTTCTTTCGTTAGCGTGACCTTCCTAAAATTAACACGATGCCGGATTCAGATAAATTTAAACATCGAAATGGGAACACTTACCACTTTACCACTTTAGTGTCGAAGAATTTCTCATTCCTAAATTACTGGCAACCTACGAAAGAAAAGATTGTGCCTAAACCAGAAGCAGCCAGCCACGGTGCGCTGTTATTTTTTACCTATCATAGTTACGAAAATATTCCACTCGAATCCTTCCCTGTTCTGTTACGAATCGACTAAAATCTACTCATTAGTATTACCAGACAATCAGGGCCTTAGCCCCTGTGTTAGCCTATGAGACAAGAAGGAGCGCCTGTGCCTACCCCTGAAGTGTTTTACCAGACTACCGCTGCTGCTGGCACCTCCTTATCGTCTGCAGGCGCTCATGTCATCTGTCAGAAGACTGACTTCTCCAGCGCATTCCGGACCAAAATTTTGCGTGTCGTACCCCCGTTTCACTTGAAACCTTTGCAAGCGACCCTCGTTGTGTGAGGAACAGGAGGTATGAGAGTCAAGCGAGTTTCCTGTCTCGCGAACACTACTCCAGACGGAAGATAATAATATTTTAATAGAATTGTACTTAGACATTCCTTGCCACGTTGAGAGTAAGTACGTATGATAATAACAGAGCTAGCTGCTAGTCTGACTGCAATTACTTCTACACTACCCGATATCTGCTAACGCTTTCATTGAAATGAATGGAATAAATTAATCTGAAACGATGTAGCATCACAGCAAGGGTATCTCTCACACAATGTGCAATAGTGGAACATACCCTTGCGTCTTTCTACGTTAAGATTATTAATTTTTTCTCTTCCTTATCCACTATGAGAATCAGATGCCATATCATCTGCCTTGAGAAACTTGTAAGGGGTGCGAGCTCACTTATTGGTCATGACAAACTAAAGAATAGAATAACACCGTTCCTTCTGACAGAGTTAACTACCTTTGCAAACAGGTAGCTAATGGAGAAACAAATAATCAGTCAAAAATGCAGAAAGATAGATAAGAGGGCTCTGGCGGATTTTGCTTATCACACCAAATTCATAAAAAAAGAACACATTTGGGACTATTCTTGCAGTAAAATATAGATTCCAAATATTTTCTAAAGGAAATTATGTCTGTTTCTATCACTGTGCCCCCTAGGTTATAACAAATGTTACAGTAGACACCAACCTCCAGTTTGTTGAAAAATTATACATCAAATACGTAAATAAAACTGTTCATCTTATCAAAACAAGTTTACAACGTGCACTCAGTGTCTTAAAGTTCAAGAAGCTTATAGAACTAGCCCAGAAAAAGGTCTAATGGAGTCAAGAGACAACACATAAGTTACTAGATATTACTACAAGGGAATTGCAATACAATAATCATATTAAAAAACCAAAACTACGAAAGAAAAGTGTATTACATATGCAAAAAAGGAATGACCAATAGCTGCAAATGCATGAAAAAGGCATATAAAAAATACAGACCATAGTGTAACAGCATGAATGTCTCCACTGCCACATAGAAAACAATTGGATAATGTAAAAACTCTATAGTTGAGTAAGAACTCCAGTCTCTCATGTCCGAAGGAAATGCTCAAAAATAGGGCTGAATTTATACAAATATGCAGTCTCAATCGGTAGCAGAAAATCGATATAAAACTAATTAGATGTCATAACGTGAGAGGACAATACATTTTAAACATTTACATATACTTAGTGTTACGCATGAAAAAAGTGTGTCGTGTTGTAAACGCAAATGATATCAATTCATTGCACCTTATGAACGAAGTTAACTAGAAAAGCAATTCATACTCAGGTACTGGTCTAAAACGTATAAAATGACAGAGCTATCTAATGCCACATATCACAACTTATTACAAACACATAACGAAATGATCATCTAATACAAGTCAAAGGAGCTAGCCACACTAAGACCTCTTTAAAAAATCACAGCAATGTACAAGTAGTGCCATGGTGGGAAGTGGCGGGACTATTGAGCGAGTCTGGATTACATCTGCATTTATTAAATATGTAATTTTATTAAATAATCACCATTGGCGGCCGAAGGCTTCCGGCATAAGAAGTCAGCCTCATTCTGCCAACGGCCTTGTCAAAGAGGGCGGAGGAGCGGATAGAGGTTCAGGGCACTCTCTTGTCCTAGGGGTGGGAAATTGCCCCTAAAGGCGGAAGAATCAGCAATGATCAACAACATGAGGATGCAGAAGGCAATGGAAACCACTGCATTAAAGACACGTAACGTGTATCCACAGGACATGTGGCCTGCATTTGAAGAAGTGTCATGATGATCCCTCCATTGGCAAAAGATTCCGGAATAGTCCCCCATTCGGATCTCCGGGAGGGGACTGCCAAGGGGGGGGGGGGTTACCATGAGAAAAAGATTCAATAATCAACGAAAGGATAACGTTCTACGAGTCGGGGCGTGGAATGTCAGAAGCTTGAACGTGGTAGGGAAACTAGAAAATCTGAAAAGGGAAATGCAAAGGCTCAATCTAGATATAGTAGGGGTCAGTGAAGTGAAGTGGAAGGAAGACAAGGATTTCTGGTCAGATGAGTATCGGGTAATATCAACAGCAGCAGAAAATGGTATAACAGGTGTAGGATTCGTTATGAATAGGAAGGTAGGGCAGAGGGTGTGTTGCTGTGAACGGTTCAGTGATGGGTTGTTCTAATCAGAATCGACAGCAGACCAACACCGACAACGATAGTTCAGGTATACATGCCAACGTCGCAAGCTGAAGATGAACAGATAGAGAAAGTGTATGAGGATATTGAAAGGGTAATGCAGTATGTAAAGGGGGACGAAAATCTAATAGTCATGGGCGACTGGAATGCGGTTGTAGGGGAAGGAGTAGAAGAAAGGGTTACAGGAGAATATGGACTTGGGACAAGGACTGAAAGAGGAGAAAGACTAATTGAGCTCTGTAACAAGTTTCAGCTAGTAATAGCGAATACCCTGTTCAAGAATCACAAGAGGAGGAGGTATACTTGGAAAAGGCCGGGAGATACGGGAAGATTTCAATTAGATTACATCATGGTCAGACAGAGATTCCGAAATCAGATACTGGATTGTAAGGCGTACCCAGGATCAGATATAGACTCAGATCACAATATAGTAGTGATGAAGAGTAGGCTGAAGTTCAAGTCATTAGTCACGAAGAATCAATACGCAAAGAAGTGGGATACGGAAGTACTAAGGAATGACGAGATACGTTTCAAGTTCTCTAACGCTATAGATACAGCAATAAGAAATAGCGCAGTAGGCAGTACAGTTGAGGAGGAATGGACATCTCTAAAAAGGGCCATCGCAGAAGTTGGGAAGGAAATCATAGGTACAAAGAAGGTAGCTGCGAAGAAACCATGGGTAACAGAAGAAATACTTCAGATGATTGATGAAAGAAGGAAGTACAAACATGTTCCGGGAAAATCAGGAATACAGAAATACAAGTCGCTGAGGAATGAAATAAATCGGAAGTGCAGGGAATCTAAGACGAAATGGTTGCAGGAAAAATGGGAAGACATCGAAAAAGGTATGATTGTCAGAAGGACAGACTCAGCATATAGGAAAGTCAAAACAACCTTTGGTGACATTAAAAGCAACTGTGGTAACATTAAGAGTGCAACGGGAAATCCACTGTTAAATACAGAGGAGAGAGCAGATAGGTGGAAAGAATACATTGAAAGCCTCTATGAAGGTGAAGATTTGCCTGATGTGAAGAAGAAACAGGAGTCGATTTAGAAGAGATAGGGGATCCAGTATTAGAATCGGAATTTAAAAGAGCTTTGGAGGACTTACAGTCAAATAAGGCAGAAGGGATAGATAACATTCCATCAGAATTTCTAAAATCATTGGGGGAAGTGGCAACAAAATGACTATTCACGTTGGTGTGTAGAATATATGAGTCTGGCGATATATCATCTGACTTTCGGATAAGCATCATCCACACAATTCCGAAGACGGCAAGAGCTGACAAGTGCGAGAATTATCGCACAATCAGCTTAACAGCTCAAGCATCGAAGCTGCTTACAAGAATAATATACAGAAGAATGGAAAAGAAAATTGAGAATGCGCTAGGTGACGATCAGTTTGGCCTTAGGAAAAGTAAAGGGAAGAGAGAGGCAATTCTGACGTTACAGCTAATAATGGAAGCAAGGCTAAAGAAAAATCAAGACACTTTCATAGGATTTGTCGACCTGGAAAAAGCGTTCGACAATATAAAATTGTGCAAGCTGTTCGAGATTCTGAAAAAATTAGGGGTAAGCTATAGGGAGAGACGGGTCATATACAATATGTACAACAACCAAGAGGGAATAATAAGAGTGGACGATCAAGAACAAAGTGCTCGTATTAAGAAGGGTGTAAGACAAGGCTGTAGCCTTTCGCCACTACTCTTCAATCCGTACGTCGAGGAAGCAATGATGGAAATAAAGGAAAGGTTCAGGAGTGGAATTAAAATACAAGGTGAAAGGATATCAATGATACGATTCGCTGATGACATTGCTATCCTGAGTGAAAGTGAAGAAGAATTAAATGATCTGCTGAACGGAATGAACAGTCTAATGAGTACACAGTATGGTTTGCGAGTAAATCGGAGAAAGACGAAGGTAATGAGAAGTAGTAGAAATGAGAACAGCGAGAAACTTAACATCAGGATTGATGGTCACGAAGTCAATGAAGTTACGGAATTCTGTTACCTAGGCAGTAAAATAACCAATGACGGACGGAGCAAGGAGGACATGAAAAGCAGACTCGCTATGGCAAAAAAGGCATTTCTGGCCAAGAGAAGTCTACTAATATCAAATACCGGCCTTAATTTGAGGAAGACATTTCTGAGGATGTACGCCTGGAGCACAGCATTGTACGGTAGTGAAACATGGACTGTGGGAAAACCGGAACAGAAGAGAATCGAAGCATTTGGGATGTGGTGCTATAGACGAATGTTGAAAATTAGGTGGATTGATAAGGTAAGGAATGAGGAGGTTCTACGCAGAATCGGAGGGGAAAGGAATATGTGGAAAACACTGATAAGGAGAAGGGACAGGATGATAGGACATCTGCTAAGACATGAAGGAATGACTTCCATGGTACTAGAGGGAGCTGTAGAGGGGAAAAACTGTAGAGGAAGACAGAGACTGGAATACGTCAAGCAAATAATTGGGGACGTAGGTTGCAAGTGCTACTCTGAGATGAAGAGGTTAGCACAGGAAAGGATTTCGTGGCGGGTCGTATCAAACCAGTCAGTAGACTGATGATCCAAAAAAAAAAAAAAAAAATTTAAGACCAAATTTGCATTAAAGCTCAGTCGCTGATAACCGCTCAAAAATTTCTCTTTAGATTGGTAAGAGTATTGAAACATTGAAACAACAGCTACTTTAGGGAAGATTAAAAAAACAGAAACATTAGTTTTGAAACAAACCGTGTTACAGTTATCATCAACCTTAATAAATCAATAAGCTTCACAATTTAATAAAACAACCAAAACTCTGCCCTACAATAAATTTCAAAGGTGTTTATGCAAATAGGAAAGAACTACCTCTCTCACACTGACTTACCAGACCAACATAAACATAGCAATCTGTAACACTCGATGTTAATGTACACCGAGTAATACATAATTTGAGATGGATCATAAACTCTCTTATTTATAAATGCCCAGTCGTGTCCCAGCCACTGCTCCATCATTAACACTTCCATTAGCATCCAGCGTTAGTCTATGTCAGTCCACAGAAATACACTCCAATATTGGGTGTAAGACCCGATACAGCTGAGCGTTATACATTTGCATAAACAATAGCCTTGAACCCACTAGAACTGTTATTGTTCCAATTTTAATCATTAAGGCCACTGCCGTGACCTAATACCAGTGTATTAATAACTGTTTCAACCACTGCAGCTGAACTAGCTGCTTATATGGTACCATCGTCTTTACACAACAGCATTTAACGACTATGTTCTGAGCAGCGATCAAGTGTCTAAAATAAAGGTGCACAGCATAGAACACCAAATTTAATCGGCAGCATCAGTAGCAAGAAATGGATGCCACTGAGCGGCAATACCTATAGTAAATATTCCATCAACAAGCCAGGTGCATTTCATTTCACACATCTGTCCTCCAGAGACACATTATACACAGGTCGCTTG
Source organism: Schistocerca americana (assembly GCF_021461395.2). Lineage (NCBI taxonomy): Eukaryota > Metazoa > Arthropoda > Insecta > Orthoptera > Acrididae > Schistocerca > Schistocerca americana. The sequence goes on from NC_060125.1 coordinate 47,689,890, forward strand.
CTGCAAGCTAGTGTGTCTCCCATAAACTCCGTGCAAAATGCTGCAGGAAAACAAACAGCAGCGCTAAGAAACCTGCACCCCGCTTACGGCAAACATCATACCATACCAGTCTGTCGGCAGAACTGTAACATACTCTGTTGCCAACTTCCTTCTTCCCCCAGACTCCACTCGATCGCTCAGATAAACCAATTGGAAGCAGAGAGCTTCCACTACACCGGGAAAAGCAAGTCTCGCCATCCTAGGCCATCTTTCGCCAACCGAGATCAAAATTACGTACACGGCACAAAATATAACTGAAAAGATAGCACACTTGTCATACGGTTGAAAAAAACAATACAGTTACAAATATACGCATCCTAAGGTAATAAAGCTGGTGTACAGACTTTCACGAATTACTAGTAAGATACACGAGTGTTCATACGAAGCCTAAATCGTACTACATTCATTCTTCACAGTTCACTGTTCTTTTAGACTAGGTGATGGGGCGAGATACTGCGGCAACTGTGATGCAGTTGCTTAATTAGGCAACGTGGAGAACCAATTGGGGAGATATTGTGAGAGCATCTCAGTGTAAATGGGCCTTCGATCTGCGATGAGATCAATCAGTTCGGTCTCTCACGTTTAACTTTATGCCATGTCCACGACCTGGCTCTCTTCGTCCGCCATAGAGTAAATGACAGCAGTGTGTCGGGATGCAGTTTCTGATAACACGTAAGCCGTCATGTTTTCTGCTTAATAAAGTCTGTCACAGGCTGCAGGAAAATGTATTTTCCACGTTATCAGGTTAATTTTGTCCACTACTGGCAGACAGGGCCATACTTAATCTTCAACGTTCGTGCCATAATTCGGATACTGCCTCATCCTATGATTTACAGTGTACCATTGCAATTTTGTACACAGTTCATAGGCCCACAGTTTACCGTCTCTTTTCTAGGAATGCCAAGGTATCGTCATAAGCATCCCCATGAAGCAATAATTCATGTTCTAACGACTGTTTTGGGGGCACCCTCTTACAGCTGTCAGGAGTCAAGCTTCTATCGATAGTGTAGCAGCTCTAAAAATGGTTCAAATGGTTCTGAGCACTATGGGACTTAACTGCTGTGGTCATCAGTCCCCTAGAACTTAGAACTACTTAAACCTAACTAACCTAAGGACATCACACACATCCATGCCCGAGGCAGGATTCGAACCTGCGACCGTAGCGGTCACGCGGTTCCAGACTGTAGCGCCTAGAACCGCACGGCCACACCGGCCGGCTGTAGCAGCTCTCCAATGATAGAGGGACACAGATGAAAGCATTAGTCAGCAGTGGAGTAAATGGACAGTCTGCATTGTTACCAAATTTATTCAAGATGGCTGACCATCTCGGCACCTCTGCTCCTTGGGGTAGATGTGGTAAGGTCGCACTGATGACATCATCGTCGCCCCCCCCCCCACCCCCCCAACCACACTCCACTCAAATCCTTTCCTCTCTTCCACTTAGAAATTGGCTGGAAACGTCGATCAATCTGTCCTGTGCTGTTAATGTGGAAAGACCTAGGGTATTTTATTTTCTTTATTTTGTGTGTCACATTGTTGGAAAATGTCCAATACCACTTGACATTGGTGGGAAAAGCTCAGGACGGTGCAAATATTACCATGTCTAGCAGCTACATGTCCCAATTGTATAGTTATTCCGCTACAGATCTTATTTCATAATTTTTAGATGTACAGGTGTTATAATATGGGAAAAATCATAAAATCTACCTATAGGTGTGGCGTAGTTCACAATACCCCCAACAGAGCGCTCTGGGAAAAGTAACCTCCACTCCCTCACCTAGAAATTGGCACGAAAAGCTTCACTTCCCATCCCCATTTGGAAATTGTAGGAAAAAGGCTCATTCTGTGCTGAGCTGATGGACTGGAAAGACCTAAGGTAGTTTCAATTTTTATTCATTTTTTTGTTATCCTGTGTATTCACCTCCTACTGTACCCACCTTGCGGTAAATTAAAAAGTCCGTGGGAAAACTAAAAGCTTTTCCTCTGTCTTCGAGGCATGGGAGTTGGGGAGATGTAGTTGCCATTGATCAAGCACTAGAGAACAGCTCTAGCGAGTCTCATCAATAACTGCTGCATGCAGAGAGTATGTTTTCGCTATTAGTCTAGCCACCAGTCCTATGTTGGAAGGATGAGTGGTAATAAAAAAATATTAGTACTAATAATATGACAGCAAATAGTCATAGAACTGAAGAAGAGTAACCCCATGCCAATCTACAAGTAAACGGCTGATGGGAAGGACTTAAGGACAGGCAATAACTTTAGGATAGCAACCCACTGTTCCAGTGCTGCTATAATTCCTCTACTTTATTGTGATTTTATTCCCTTGCCCCATATGGGCAGAGGAGGGCTAGCAGCTGCACAATCAGTCGCTCTTCAGCGAATTGAGAGCACAAGTAAAATGATGAAACGGTACACATAAAAGGCAATAGAAAGGTGGACGTGGGAGCTAAAATATACACTTACTCAGAGACGTTCGTTGAAGGACAATAAAAAAAGTCCATATAAAGGAAAAAAAACACAGATGGCAGTGTGCGTAGCACATAAAATACACTGAAGTCACCCGCACAGGTTAAAAGTTGGCCTTAGTATTAAAACACAGCAAAACGACAACACTTTAATAACCACTGTACGAGACAGGGCACACATGATGAGGAGTAAAAACTGCCGGGAGGGACCTGCTGAGGGAGGGGACACCTAAAAGGAGGGTAAAGAGGGGCGAGGAGAGGACAAACAGGAAGAGGGGGCTGGAGAGGGTGCAATGATAAGAAAGGGGTTGGGGCTGCACCCATGGGCAGGAGATGGTTGGAATGGGAGAGGAAGAGGAAAGGAAAGTCAGAAAGGAGCGCAGAGGCATGGAAAGGGTGCACTGGAAATGGAGGGAGTGCAGGAGGGAGGAAAAAACAGGGAATGGAAAAGGAGGGAAGAGGGAGCTCTGAGGAGGCGAGGGAACAGTACCAGGGTTGGAAGGAGTGGAGATATCAGGGCGAAGTTCATCATCTGCAAGTGGTAGGCGCTGGGAGGTTAACTGGTAAAGGAGTGGAGGGCTGGAGGCGGAGAGATGGCGGGACACGATGGTAAAGGTGCGGCAATTGGCTGGGGGTAGAGAGGATAGCAGGGGATGGGGCCAGATATGGAAAGTGAGGCAGAGTGCATGGTGTTTGAGGATTTGGAGGACTTTATAGAATCTGGGGGGGTGGAAACCAAGATGACGCAGGCACAACAAAGAATGGAACGGATCAAGGATTTGTAGATGTGATGGGTGGTGGAAAGATACAGTCTCCATGTGCAGCTGGACAGAAGTTCCATGACGCAGAATCTATTGTGGGCTTTGTGTTGGATCATGAGATGGGAAGTCTAGGTGAGGTGACAGGGATGAGGCCAAGGTATTTCAGTGTAGGAGTGAGGTGGAGAGGATGACCGTAACTGTTAAGGCAAAAATCGTCTAGCTGGAAGGAAGGGGTGGTATGACCTATGATGAATTCCTGGGTTTTGGAAGGGTTGATGCGAAGGAAGCACTGGTAGCACATAGCCGTGAACCAGTCGAGGTGTGTTTGAAGGATACATTGGAACCGTTGAAGGATAGGATAGAGGACCAGGAAGGCGGTGTCATTAGCAAATTGGAGGAGATGAACAGGTGGAGGACGTTTGGACATATACGCAGTATGCAGGACATAGAGGGGAAAGGACAAAGTCTTGGGGCCAGTGCTGTTATCCCCTACACACAGCATTGGAAAATGAAGTACAGTTATAGCTATTTACGAGTCGCAAGTCCCATCCTCACCAACAAAAATCATACGATATTTTTTACGAGTATAACGTTCTTTATTTTGATCACGGCACCTCAAGACGTAAACGTTTCGAAGTATGCATATAGATGCAGGTGTGAATTTAGTTTACCTATTAAGATGTCAGTTGATCCATTTATAGGAACAGAGAACTTACGATTGCTGTCTTTTATTAATTGAGAAGATAAAAGACAGAACGTATATTCCTGATTGTATCAGTAAAAACTGTCGTATTAGCCTCTAATTTTTTTTTCATTGCAATTACAATTAAATCGTATTTGTATAATATTTGACCATGTAAAACTCTAGCTTGAAGTTAATATGAGAGGACATCAAACAACAGCCACGCATATCGTGGCTCAGGATGCAGAGCTAGGATCGTTAATAGTCAAAATCTTATACCTCAGCATGCATAATGATGAAACAGTGGTCACACTTTCTTCCGATGTAATGGAGTCCGTCTGCATATGCTGTTATGTATAATGTATGCGAACATATGTAACCGTATAACAATTCCGAAATACATGTAACAGTAATAAGTCTTGGGTACGGAGTGAGCACCAACCATTCATAAGGTTAAACACAATGTATTGTAAATGTAATGCAACTACACTCCTGGAAATTGAAATAAGAACACCGTGAATTCATTGTCCTAGGAAGGGGAAACTTTATTGACACATTCCTGGGGTCAGATACATCACATGATCACACTGACAGAACCACAGGCACATAGACACAGGCAACAGAGCATGCACAATGTCGGCACTAGTACAGTGTATATCCACCTTTCGCAGCAATGCAGGCTGCTATTCTCCCATGGAGACGATCGTAGAGATGCTGGATGTAGTCCTGTGGAACGGCTTGCCATGCCATTTCCACCTGGCGCCTCAGTTGGACCAGCGTTCATGCTGGACGTGCAGACCGCGTGAGACGACGCTTCATCCAGTCCCAAACATGCTCAATGGGGGACAGATCCGGAGATCTTGCTGGCCAGGGTAGTTGACTTACACCTTCTAGAGCACGTTGGGTGGCACGGGCTACATGCGGACGTGCATTGTCCTGTTGGAACAGCAAGTTCCCTTGCCGGTCTAGGAATGGTAGAACGATGGGTTCGATGACGGTTTAGATGTACCGTGCACTATTCAGTGTCCCCTCGACGATCACCAGTGGTGTACGGCCAGTGTAGGAGATCGCTCCCCACACCATGATGCCGGGTGTTGGCCCTGTGTGCCTCGGTCGTATGCAGTCCTGATTGTGGCGCTCACCTGCACGGCGCCAAACACGCATACGACCATCATTGGCACCAAGGCAGAAGCGACTCTCATCGCTGAAGACGACACATCTCCATTCGTCCCTCCATTCACGCCTGTCGCGACACCACTGGAGGCGGGCTGCACGATGTTGGGGCGTGAGCGGAAGACGGCCTAACGGTATGCGGGACCGCAGCCCAGCTTCATGGAGACGGTTGCGAATGGTCCTCGCCGATACCCCAGGAGCAACAGTGTCCCTAATTTGCTGGGAAGTGGCGGTGCGGTCCCCTACGGCACTGCGTAGGATCCTACGGTCTTGGCGTGCATCCGTGCGTCGCTGCGGTCCGGTCCCAGGTCGACGGGCACGTGCACCTTCCGCCGACCACTGGCGACAACATCGATGTACTGTGGAGACCTCACGCCCCACGTGTTGAGCAATTCGGCAGTACGTCCACCCGGCCTCCCGCATGCTCACTATACGCCCTCGCTCAAAGTCCGTCGTCTGCACATACGGTTCACGTCCACGCTGTCGCGGCATGCTACCAGTGTTAAAGACTGCGATGGAGCTCCGTATGCCACGGCAAACTGGCTGACACTGACGGCGGCGGTGCACAAATGCTGCGCAGCTGGCGCCATTCGACGGCCAACACCGCGGTTCCTGGTGTGTCCGCTGTGCCGTGCGTGTGATCATTGCTTGTACAGCCCTCTCGCAGTGTCCGGAGCAAGTATGGTGGGTCTGACACACCGGTGTCAATGTGTTCTTTTTTCCATTTCCAGGAGTGTATATCGAAAGTGCTAGTCTGTTATGAATGAACTTTGATCCTCCTACTTTCTCCAATGATTTTATTAAAAAACATCGATCAACTTACTCAGTGTGCTTTAGATGATCAATTGCTTAGTCATTTCACCACCAAATTTGACAAACTTTCGTGTCTCTACAATGAACCTACGAGACATGCAGCAACGGACCACGTCGCCGCTAAGAACCAAATCATTTAAATCAGTCCGCTTTATAGCCCTTTCTACCATAATTACAAAATATTTCTCTCGAAACTCACTAATACACTAAAAACAGTAAACAAGACATTGATTTCAATTACCCCGCTAGGAATACATGGCCTCCTTTCCCGCATCTCATTAGTTACGTCAAAGAATCAGCCCACTGGCTACGCGAAACAGATATGTTGCCAACCTATGAGCAGTAGATAAGCAGCATCGTGACTGTCACTGGTCCTGATTCATACTTTAGCCCTGTCTATAGTATTCTTGGGTAAAATGCTGAAACTGCCCCACCCGACACTACCGTAACTTTGGTTAATTAGCATTTTGAAAGTTAAGCATACTTACACATTGGTTTAACCTCTGCAATTGTATTCTTTACAGGCTGTTCATTCATACGAGGAGGGGGGTTGTGCGCGAGAACTTTATTGAAGGTATTTCATTCATCTGGCGAAAATCTAACATTTTAAAGAGTAACTACACAAACTGCAGAATTATGAACACTTGAACAGTGGTGAGCACCATATATGTATATAGTAATCACACAATCTGGACAGTTTAAGTTCCAGTGCAAAAAAAAAAAAAGATCTTCTTTCTCATATTCTGTAGCATAAGATAACATACGAGGGGCGTTCAGAAAGTAAGCTCCGATCGGTCGCGAAATGGAAACCACTATGAAAATCCGATAAAGCTTTGCACAGATGTGTTGGGTAGTGTCTCTAGTATAACCCCAGTTAGCATCACGTCGCTCTTCTCATTTCTGAGCTCGCAGTGAGTGCGTAAAGATGTCTAGAAAATAGTGCCTGCCGCCAAGTACGAGGGCCTGGTGAGAAATTTCGCCTGAAGCTATGCAGCTAACATTACATAACTGTCGTGCTGTTTCGTCTTCACGACAATTCTCAGCCGCATTCTGCAGGGGCAATGAAGATGCTCCTGCATCGTTTTCAAATGGAAATGTTAGATTACCCACAATACAGTCCGCAATTGTCTCCCCCTGAGTTTCATCTCTGGTCACATGAACCGCTGTCTTTGAAGACAACATTTTGACACAGACAACGAGGTGCAGGCCAGCGTGGAGAATTGGCGGAAAGCACTGGCGGCTGCCTTCTATGATGAGGCTATTGAAAAGTTGGTACAACGCTATGACAAAAGTCTAAGTCAGAACGGCGACTACGTAGAGAAGTAGCTGAAAGGTGTAGCTAATTGTTATAAGTAAAACATTTCTGATGTTCACTGTGGTTTCAATTTGGCAATCAATCGGAGCTTACTTTCTGAACAGGCCTCGTATAATTAGCCACACAGTAGTCTCCCTTAGGACTTAACCACACTAAAGAACATTGGAGATGGAACGCTTTTTGAATCATAATGACGTTTATCCTGTATCTCGTACCTCACTTCTGATAACTGCCACTTGACACCCATGTATCATCTTCCGAAATTTTGCTGAACGAATTTTACATTTAATTTTTGCACGTTTAGCTGTAACACCGTGAGATAAACACTTCCTTTCGAGATACCCTTTCATGAAGGCCTTCGCAGTCTTCAGCCTAGAAAGATACAACCACATCACCTCATTCATAGCCCTAAGACGCACCAGCTATATTACGTGATGGAGAAATATATATATGGGAGAGGTTGGTGACCTTTCAGACTGACACAACTTTTAAATCTGGAAAGGTCTTGATCACACGCTTTTTAATCAAGCATTACACATTTTCAAATTTCATCACCAGTCATAAGCTACAGGATAAGGCGTAAAAAGGAATTTACGATAGCAGCAAGGCACATAATAACGTAAGTCTGCATGTTACTGATTCATACACAAAATTTTCAGTTCGTATCTTAATTACATTTAAGTCAAACTTTAGTAAATGGCTCACGAAAATATGCACATAGATTGAATATAATACAGATTTCATCACCCACATATGACAGTGCTGTTGTCTACTTAAAGTGAACTAGTGCCAAACTGATTGTGACAATTAAGGCGTCTAAGAAGTAAACGAAGGCCAATAGGTGGCGCTAGCATTGGCCATAGAAATGAAGTCGATGGGAAACTCTGCGAAGAAACCATGTAGAGCGAAATAGTACATGTCAGAACATCGTGAAGAACTGAACAGAGATATATTAATACTCTTATGAAGAGAAGAAACTCATGGTGACATTAGATAAAATTTACAAAGCATTAAATGTGCATAATAAGGTATCAATAGTTAATAATTGTTCCATCCCTAATTATAAACATAACAGATATTTTAACACAAAATTGAAAGAAGCTCATACTTTTCCAAATACGTTTTGTGTAAAAAATTCCTGTGATTTGATGGACACAATCAAAACCTTTCATGTAAGAAATGATATTGGTTTACCTTCACTGGATGTTTTTTACATGTACTCATTTATACCAATTACTGACACTCTTGGTATATTTAAAAAGAATTTATTGGCTACAATATGTTTTCCTGTGATGATGTTGACAAATTAAATGAGTTAATAGAAATGCCTTTGTCTTTCAGTGCCTTTATCTTTAACAACAAATCCTACTCACCATCAAAAGTCTTAGCTATTCGTAATTCACTTGCTTCTACCATGGCAGAGATGTTTGTCACTCATTTGAAATGCACATATTTAGTTTTTTGTACGACCTCATATACAATGGTAAGGAGAGATGGGCTACAGAATGGTGTGGCAACTGTTGTTGACGAAAAGCTGGACAGGACCAGAAATGATTAGCATAAGAGATAACACAACATAAAATTTACTTAACTCATATTTGTCCAAGTGTACAAACACTCCTTACAAATAATGCAGCAAAGAATAGAGTCCATCTTTCAATGTCAACAAGGAAGAGAGTCTCTGAACCAAACATAAATGATGGTGTCAGAGCCATGATTAGATGGTGTCTGTGTAGCACCACATAGCGAAGAGGCTCCAAGTGCAAGTGGGTTATCTGGCTGCCACTGGCAGTCCCATATTGCCGTGGCAGAGGGTGCTTGTTGTACTGAGCCACTTGAGACGTGGCTTGGCTTACTCAATCCGTTGGATCACCAGATATGCATGACCGATGTTGGTGTCTGATGGAAACTTGCAATTCTGTTGCCAACTTCGATGCACATGGGATGGTATCGATACATGATACCGCATCCCTCCCCCAAAAACCTCCTCACTGTCATTGTGTTGTGTAGATGAACCAAAGACCGTGGAATTGGAGGGCTGGACGCAGGTGGCAACGAGGAGATGGGAGCTGAAACTAAGGCCAGTGCTTCGCTGCTGCCCACACCCCAGTATATGCACTGAGACTGCCGAGAACTGCAGCCGAAAAACTGGGCAGATGGCATACACCCATAAATAGAGGTGGAATAACAAAGACAGGGCCATCTCAACGACTGTAGAGGGATCCAAGATGGCACATGAAACCGGAACTGGGGAGAGGGGACCATGTCGAAACAATGACGATTCTGAAAGAGTGTCGACTTCCATTGGCTCTGGGACCGGCGCACATGGAGCAGGTCCTGTGGGAGTCAGAAGCAATGAAGGCTGTTGCGGCCAAGCAGGCACAGAATCTGAAAGCACAAAGCCTGTGACGGGGTCATGCAATTCACATGAATGAATTTAAATTTGGTGACATCTAAGCAATCCTTTCGGTCCCTGCAGTAGAAACATATAAAGAAGAGTAAAGTGGTGCCCCCCTTCCAGCGCCTCCATTCACCATACAACCTATAAAAGACCAAATTTTTAGTTTGATACATTGCCTGTCTGGGTGGAGAGGGTGCCGGCCGCCGAGGCGGGCGCGGCAACTGAAACAAGGTAAGCTGGCGCTGACCATGTAACAACTCTGCCAGGTGATGGTCCATCACGTAGCTGGAATTGGTAGGAAGATATGAATGGAAGACTAGCAAGAGAACTTGGCCCTGTGTATTGGAGGTACGACATTTCTCCACGTGCTACTTAAATGTTCTACAAAACGTTCAGCTTCACCTTTGGATTGTGGGCGGAATGGTGCACTAGTGATCTGCCTGTTGCCACATGTGGTGCAGACCTGTTCAAACTCGGCGACAGCAAATTAAGTTCCGTTTCCAGTCACGATCACTTCAGGCAGTGCCTCAAGACAAAATATCGACGACAAGGCCTGGAAGTGTGCAACAAGCCATAATACAGCGCATAAGAACCACGAAGGGAAATTTGCTGAAAGCATCAACGACAGTGAGCTAACGTGTAGTCCAGTAAGGACCCACGAAATCCTAGAGCAAATGTTATCAAGGTGCTTGAGGTTCAGACCATTCAAAGAACTGCTGAGGTGGGCTGAATTACGTTTACCACAGGCTTGGCACTGATACATCACCTGTTCAGTTTGCACGTAAAGAGAGTGCCAAGTGCAATGACATCGTACCAACTGCTTGATGCCCTGGTGACCTTGGTGTAGCAAACGAAGCACACCAAGTTCAAGAGCCTGGGGAACCACAAGTGACTAGTCATTATTGGTGCAAATCAAGATGACATGTTGGTGAACTGCAAGTGTGTGCCAATAGGCTAAATGTAGGCAAACCAGAGAGCTACTGATAGGTCTCGCTGAACTTAGTGAATCAGTGTGGATGTAGTGCAACAGAATCAGAAAATCAGGATCTGCCGCTGTGGCCAGGGCAATTTTCCGGTGATGAAGCAGAAAGCTATGCAATCTGTGTTCTTTGCATCAATGTAGCAACAAGAAGCAGAGGACTCATAGAATGTGAAATGCAGGTCAACGTGGAGGTGAACAAGAGCATGCATGTTGGCATGCCTAGGAGAGGGTCGATTCTGAAAAAAGAAGAGCTCACCATTGCAGCTTCTGCGTTGTGCGAATTACGAGTTGGAACTGACAGAATTGCTAAACAAAGACTGTAGAGGTTTATGGTCAGTCAGCGAGTAAAATTTTCTGCCAAAAAAAAAAAAAAAAAAAAAAAGAAAAAAAAACTGGTGAAACCTAGTGGCACCACAGACAATGACGAGAGCCTCTTTTTCAATATGCAAACGATTACACTGAGCTTTGTTCAACAATTTCGAAGCAGAGGTAATTGACCTATCAACAGAACCAAATGATGTGAAAATCTGCACCGATGCTGTAAGAAGAAACATCCACAGCCAACATCACAGGTTTGGCTGGATCAAAATGAACAAGCAAAGCACTAAGCAAAGCATGTTTCAACTTCTGGAAAGCAATGTGATACTTTTGCGACCAAACAAAGGGAATAGTCTTCCTGCGCAATCGATGCAAGGGAACCGCTATTTGAGCGGCATTAGGAATAAACTGTTCCTAACAGAGACTGTAATTACTGCACATTGCGTGGGGAAGCAAGGTCACAGACAGCAAGCAAATTGGTGAACACCTTGGCTGTTAATGACATGTCCTAAATACTAAACTTCATTATGAAATAAGTCACATCTGTCTTACTACATTTGACAGCAGCTGCAGACAACACTTGGAACGGAGACACAGACAGTAATGTGTCCTCATTGATGGAGCCTCAGCCTGGAAGCAAAGTTTACAGAGACAAGTATGCTCAGCCACATGTTATTCAGGGGGCACTGTTTTATTCAGAATATCTACCTGCCCATGGATCATATGTTCCAGGCCAATGCTTCGAACCACCACTACAATGAAACAGACTGTTTCATCATCATTACCGGCGTAAAACTACTCCACTTCACTTAGCTCATCCATCACTGCTTAGTAGCAAGCCTCCTCCGTGCTGCCGGCCGCGGTGGCCGTGCGGTTCTGGCGCTGCAGTCCGGAACCGCGGGACTGCTACGGTCGCAGGTTCGAATCCTGCTTCGGGCATGGGTGTGTGTGATGTCCTTAGGTTAGTTAGGTTTAAGTAGTCCTAAGTTCTAGGGGACTTATGACCTAAGATGTTGAGTCCCATAATGCTCAGAGCCATTTGAACCATTTGAACCTTCTCCGTGCTGCCTTTGTACCCAGAATGGTTACTTGACCATTATCAAACTACAGCTGCTGTGAACTGGAATCAAAATGCACACTGCTCCATCATGTGCAGCGGCAGTGGAATCAGGTAACTGACTACTTTGCACAGCAGTACCATGCCTGCTGCGAGCTGCTGATGCAACCTGAGATCACATCAGATGCACAAGGCTCTTCTTTTTATCAACCAAGGTTGAGAATCTAAGAACCAACGACTTTTCAGCTCTCTTTTGAGATCTGCTGATGAAACTAGAGAACAGGAGGATCTCCAACTTGGCAGCAACAGCTATGCTACGTCTGCTGGAAACATGAGCGCAACGAATGGAGCTCACTTTTAAGATCCTGTGTACACATCAGTTTACGTATTGGATGATCGGAGTTTTACTGAATACAGAGTGGCTAGCGAGGCAGCCTGGATGAAACTAGCAATCAGTCATTTATGCTTTGATCGTTGATTCATGATGTCACCAAAATTATTTATCCTAGTCTTCAAAAAATGCACGGAATGTACGTAAATGCTTACCTGAAGCCACAGCCGAAGACTTCCATTTTCCGTGCAACAGTTGCACTCAGCACGAAATGCCTAGCGTACTGTGCCTGACATCTGATGTCTGACGCCTGATTCCTGATACCCGACTCTCGGCAGCTGTTGTCTAACACAGTAGTTAAATATTAAAACTGTAAGACGAAGACAGATGCTTGCAGGCTGCTTGTTATATATATGTAAACAGCCAGAATACGGCGCTGCGGTCGGCAACGCCTATATAAGTCAACGAATGTCTGGCGCAGTTGTTAGATCGATAACTACTGCGACAATGGCAGGTTATCAAGATTTTAGTGAGTCTGAATGTGATGTTACAGTTGTGGCACGAGCCATGGGACACAGCATCTCCGAGGTAGCGATGAAGTGGGGATTTTCCCGTACGACTATTTCACGAGTGCACTGCGAATATCAGGAATCCGGTAAAACATCAAATCCCCGACATCGCTGCGATTTCAAAACGATACTGCAAGAACGGGGCCAACAATGACTGAAGAGAATCGTACAGCGTAATAGAAGTGCAACCCTTCCGCAACTTGCTGCAGATATCAATTCTGGGCCATCAACAAGTGTCAGCTTGCGAACCATTCTTTTGGAGCCGAAGGTACACTCCTGTACCCTTGATGACTGCACGCCGCCAAGCTTTACCCCTCCCCTGGGTCCGTCAACACCGACATTGGACTCTTTATGAGTGATAACATGTTGTCTCGTCGGAATACTCTAGTTCCAAATTGTATCCAGCAGATGGATCCGTATGGGTACTGAGATAACCTCATGAATCCATGGACCCTGCATGTCAGCGGGGAATTGTTCAAGCTGGTGGAGGCTCTGTAATAGTGTGGGGCGTGTGCAGTTGGAGCGATATGGGATCACTTTTACATCTACATACTACTCTGCCAGGTGACATGTACGTAAGCATCATGTCTGATCACCTGCATCCATTCACATCCATTGTGCATTCCGACGGACTTTGTGAACTTCCAGCAGGATATTGTGACACCCCACAGCTCTAGAATTGCTACAGAGTAGCTCCAGGAACACTCTTCTGAGTTTAAACACTTCTGCTGGCGTCGAAGCTCCCCAGAAATGAACATTATTGAGCATGTCTGGGAATGCCTTACAACGTGCTGTTCAGAAGAAATCTCCACCCTTCATCATGGTGTCAGTTCGTTGCAACACTATTTCAGACATTAGTCAAGACCATGCCACGTCGTGTTGCGGCACTTCTCCGTGCTCAAGGGGACCCTACATGATATTTGGCAGGTGTTCCAGTTTCTTTGGACCTTCAGTATATATCTATATAAATTTCAGGACACATTCCTCACAAGTAGATGAAGCAATTATGTTAAATATACAAGGGTCTGGAAACACTTTGTTTTCATGTTAAACTAATTTCTTCCAATCCATTAATAATGGGAAACACACACGAACAGAATGCACCAGCATACCACATGCCACTCTTTCTCACAGGAGACTCTCAATATGCCCTCCATGGGCATTGATACATGCATCAACCTGCCGTCATAGTGAATCTCACATGTGCTGATCTATACCTGGAATACTGTATATGGTTTTGCAGCCTTTCATTATATGGGCACAGATACTCTGAACATCTTGTACTGGGGTTCCATACACAAGAGCTTTCAAAGGCCACGAAAAATAAAAGTCCAGTGGGTTCAGTCTGGAGAGTTTGGAGGAGGCCTATCCATCTGTCACTGAATCTGTTATTTAGAAGTCAATGGACATTAACATTAAAACGAGGAGGTGCTTCATCATCTACGAAATACATGTTTCGTCATGTAACAGTCTTCAGTTAAAATGAACACTCCATATATATTTCTAATTTGTTTATCTCACAGGGAGACATCCAATGATACCACACTGGACCTGCCATCCCATCCTATATGAGATGCGACAATAAAGTAATGAGACTGATGTGAAAAAAATTTTGCTTTGGTGTCGTCCCCTTCAAAGTAGTTCCCTTCTGATTGCACACACTTTTTCTAGCGCTTATGCCATTGATGGTAAGATTTCTGGAACTCATCTTCTGTAATATCCTCCAAGTCCCTCGTCACAGCGTTTTGGACATCTTGTGTTCTTTCAAAATGGTGTCCCTTGACCGCCGTTTTGACTCTTGGAAATAGAAAAAAGTCGCATGGAGCGATATGTGTTGAATAAGGTGGTTGTAGTAGTACTGAAATCTGTTTTGAGGTTAAAAATTGCTGTACTGACAGAACAGTATGGGATGGTGCATTATCGTGATGCAGAATCCTATTATCAGCAATGTTGGCACGGACCCGAAGAACTCTTTTACGAAATATTTCTAAAATTTCTTTGTAGTAATATTGGTTAACCGTTTGTCCAGGAGGCACCCACTCTTTATGAACAATTCCCTTGGAATCAAAGAAGCACACAAGCATGCACGGTCGTCCACTGCAGTCTTCATCTTCAACATTCGTTCTGCCTTCACTAAACCTTTTATGCCAACGAAAAACTTGAGCTCTTAACATAACCTCCTCTC
Organism: Schistocerca americana; assembly: GCF_021461395.2. Classification (NCBI taxonomy): domain Eukaryota; kingdom Metazoa; phylum Arthropoda; class Insecta; order Orthoptera; family Acrididae; genus Schistocerca; species Schistocerca americana. The sequence continues at coordinate 47,704,981 of NC_060125.1, forward strand.
CAAAAGCCTTCTGAAGCTTACCGTAAGTTGTCATCGCATTTTCAGCCAATGCGATAAAAAATGGCATACCTTTGCGGAATCTTATGCAGTTCCATTTCGGTCACGAGAGACATAAAGACGTGTTAACTTATTACAGCACAACTCACGACTGAGCAATTGCCTCGATGTGCCACTTTAACTAGAAGCAGCTTATAGTACAAGGTCAAAGATAGTGTGCCTCCGGAAGCCTGCAGCGTTGCCACATCTTGCAAAGAAAATCAGTCTCATTGCTTTATCGTCGCACCTCGTACGTGGATGATGGGAGGGGGGGGGGGAGGGGGCAACTTTAAAATGATCAGTGGGAACCCCAGTTTTTTTATTGCGGATTAATGTTCAACGGAAAAATCTACATACGTTTTTACCTGAAACATTTTCTTCGTTTCGCCACAGATGGCGCTGTGATCACAGGAATAGATACGGATACACAATCGTGATTTATGACATGCTACTCAATGGTCGTTGAGTATCCAATGAGATGTGGGAACGTACCTCCATGCTGTGAAGGCATGACAGGCGAGTATTTCATAACTCATAGTTGGAAACCAATTTGCAGTGTTGTATTACTCCAACAAACTGAACAGGGGACTACTCGACACACCACTGTGACCATGTAATACGTATCATAATAGGCAGTGCACTGCGACTGGATCTGATATATCATGCACATGTAGAACAGACAGCGGTTCCAAACATGAGAACACTTGTGTAGTGTTTATAGTCTACAAACTTACCTATCATTTCGAGAGCAGACGTGCTAGTGGACGATGAACGTTGGAACCGCAGAAGGAAAAAATTAAATGCTCCTGATTTGTCGAGGATGTAGAAGAAATGTTGAAGCTGCTGTTCCTTGTATGCCAATCGTTTTCCAGAGAAAACTGGCTCTCGTTCGTTCTTTTATGAGGTTATGAACGCCCTTATGGTGGCATAAAACTGGCAAAAGGAAACGAAGTAAACGTGTTACAGGATAACCTTATGAAATTGCTGTAGTAGTGCCAGTGCACCAAACCCACTGGTAAGCGCCCACCAATTACACCACGATTCTGGTATGTCTGTAGGTAATGTTGTCACAATACTGCATCGTCATAAGCGTCATCCCGACCGTGTATCACATCATCAGGAACTTCAAGGCGCCAGTTTCCATAACCAGTTTGTGTTTTGTGAATGGGCACATCAACAAATGCAAACGATCCCCATTTTCTTTGCAACTTTCTTTCATCTTTCTGATGATTCTACATTCAAAAATCATGGTAGCATAACCGGCATAAAGTTCATTACTGGAGTGCAGACGATGCAGAATGGTTATGGCAAGTTTGCCATCAACGTCCTTGGTGGTTTCATGTTTGGTGTGCCACCATGGGGAAGAAACTCATTGGTCCGTATTTTACCGGCGGCATGTTGAATTTACGCAAATATCGAATGTTTTTGGAACAGGAACTACCGGTACTATTGCAGGACGTCGCCCAGGACGTTCGACAACGTATGTGGTTTCAACACGATAGTTACCCAGCACCTTACACAAACTGAAGCATGGCAGGTATTAGACCGAGTTTACACTGGTCGGTGGATCCTATTAAATGACCCACTGGGTCACCAGATTTGACGTCGACGCATTTCTTTCTGTGGGGATACGTAAAAGATAAGGTGTACCAGTAAGTGCCAATAGGTTGTGAAGACTTGGTCGACAACATCAGAATCGCCTGTGCTGATATTCCCGCAGCTATGCTTCTGTTATGAGCACTGTCACTTGAAAAGCGGATTTCTAAGTGAATTTAAGTTGGCGGTAATATGTTTGAACACTTACTCTAATTAGAAAAGTAGAGTAGCGTTCGCATCGAGCCATGGTCACATTGGCATGCTGAGTAGTCCACTGTTCGTTATGTCGGAGGAATACAACATTCTGAGTGGGGTTTCCAATTATGAGTTATGAAACACTAGCCTGTCCCCAGCATGGACAGTGCCACTGAATATTCAAGGACTGTTGAGTAGCATGTCGTAAATTGTTATGTTGCACTCATTCCTATTCCTCCGATTACAGCGCCATCTGTGACGAAACGAAGAAAATGCTTCAGACAAAACACGTGCGGATTTTGCTGTAGAATCGTTATCCACAATAAAATATGAATGTTGCCATTGAAGACTGCAGAGTTGCTCCCCATCATCCACTCATGGGGTGGGCTCGAGGGTCGAGTGTGGTATCATTGGACGTCCCCTTTAACACAAATAAATTGGAATTATAACTTCTTTTGATTCGATGTGTAGTTTTCTAGAAATTTTAAAGTCTTTAGTTAAAATGATCATTTTGTATAAGATAACAACTATGAATAATACGTACTGCATCTATGGCGACAGTCGTCTACACACAGATGCTGCATAGTTAGTCCTTTTGGAAATGTAATGAGTTGACTTTAGCGAAGATCAACACGCACTGGTGGCCTGCACAGCGGATTATAAGTTTGTTCAGAATAGTATTCCAAAGCTACACGGCTGAAAGTGAAACTGTGGCGTTGTGTTAATAGAAAATAGTATGGCAACGTCTCAGCCTGGCACGCAGCTACAACACGCTACCAGTGGTGCAGCAACATATGTGTAATGCAAACGGTGAGGTAATGGATAAAATGTTACTCCAGGAAGGCAGAAGCACCTAGTGAATTTCAAGTTAATAATCACGTGATCTGTAGTTTTTATATATATATATATATATATATATGGTGGTCCATTGATAGTGACTGGGCCAAATATCTCACGAAATAAGCATCAAACGAAAAAACTACAAAGAACGAAACTCGTCTAGCTTGAAGGTGGAAACCAGATGGCACTATGGTTGGCCCGCTAGATGGCGCTGCCATAGGTCAAACGGATATCAACAGCGTTTATTTAAACAGGAACCCCCATTTTTGTTATATATTCGTGTAGTACGTAAAGAAATTTGAATGTTTTAGTTGGACCACTTTTTTCGCTCTGTGATACATGGCGCTGTAATAGTCACAAACGTACAAGTACGTGGTATAACGTAACATTCCGCCAGTGCGGAGGGTATTTCCTTCGTGAGACATTACCCGTGTTAAAATGGACCGTTTACCAATTGCGAAAAAGGTCGATATCGCCCAACGTGCGTGTGCGATGTATGCTGCTCGGTATCCTGGACGACATAATCCAAATGTCGGGACCGTTCGCCGGATAGTTACGTTATTTAAGGAAACAGGAAGTGTTCAGCCACATGTGAAACGTCAACCATGATCTGGAACAAATGATGATGCCCAAGTAGGTAGGCGTTTGAGCTGCTGTCGCGGCTGGTCCACAAATCAGTAGCAAACAAATTACGCGAGAGTCGGGAATCTCAAAAACGTCGGTGTTGAGAATGGTACATCAACATCGATTGCACCCGTACCATATTTCTATGCACCAGGAATTGCATGGCGACGACTTTGAACGTCGTGTGCAGTTCTGCCACTGGGCACAAGAGAAATTACGGGACGATGACAGATTTTTTACTCGCGTTCTATTTAGCGACGAAACGTCATTCACCAACAGCGGTAACGTAAACCGGTATTATATGCACTATTGGGCAACGGAAAATCCACGATGACTGCGACAAGTGGAACATCAGTGCCCTTGGCAGGTTAATGTATGGTGCGGCATTATGGGAGGAAGGATAATTGGCCCCCATTTTATCGATGGCAATCTAAATGGTGCAGTGTATGCTGATTTCCTACGTAATGTTCTACCGATATTACTACAAGATGTTTCACTGCATGACAGAATGGCGAATGTCCAGCACATAGCTCTCGTGCGGCTGAAGCGGTATTGATTAGTATATTTCATGACAGGTGGATTGTTCGTCGAAGCACCATTCCATGTCCCGCACGTTCACCGGATCTGACGTCCCCGGATTTCTTTCTGTGGGGAAAGTTGAAGGATATTTGCTATCGTGATCCACCTACAAAGCCTGACAACATGCGTCAGCGCATTGTCAATGCATGTGTGAACATTACGGAAGGCGAACTACTCGCTGTTGAGAGGAATGTTGTTACACGTATTGCCAAATTCATTGAGGTTGACGAACATCATTTTGACCATTTATTGCATTCATGTGGTATTTACAGGTAATCACGCAGTAACAGCATGCGTTCTCAGAAGTGATAAGTTCACAAAGGTACAAGTATCACATTGGAACAACCGAAATAAAATGTTCAAACGTACCTATGTTCTGTATTTTTATTCAAAAAAACGACCCGTTACCAACTGCTCGTCTAAAATTGTGAGCCATATGTTTGTAACTATTACAGCGCCATCTGTTACAAAGCGTAAAAAGTGGTCCAACTGAAACATTCATATTTGTTTAAGTAGTACACGAAAATGCAATAAAAATGAGGGTTCCTATTTAAAAAAACGCAGTTGATATCCGTTTGACCTATGGCAGCGCCATCTAGCATTGTGTAGCAGCTACACAATGGAATAAGCAACTTACACCCAAAAACAAATTTCACATTAGAAACAGAAACTAACTACACACTACATTTTCCAAATCTCACATTGCATGAAACGAACAAGACACAAAACTTCACACTATTCAGGAAAGCCGGAGGAAGTGGCCGTGCGGTTAAAGGCGCTGCAGTCTGGAACCGCAAGACCGCTACGGTCGCAGGTTCGAATCCTGCCTCGGGCATGGATGTTTGTGATGTCCTTAGGTTAGTTAGGTTTAACTAGATCTAAGTTCTAGGGGACTAATGACCTCAGCAGTTGAGTCCCATAGTGCTCAGAGCCATTTGAACCGTTTATTCAGGAAACTGACAGCCACAAGCACCACCACTCACAACCTATCGAACCACCCATTGACACCTAAGCAAGCAAACTGCTGATTCATTCTCCACAGATTAAATAGAACACCCATGAACAAACAGAACTACACACAACAAATAAACACAATAAATGAAATAGCAGTAGAAAATGGTTATGGTACCCATATGTTCGACAAATTAAATAAAAAAATCATATAAACAGTAAAAACATGAACATACCACACACACACCAGTCCTCGCCCAACACAGAACAGCACAAAACACAAACAATGACAAAACACTAGACCCACTAGAGCAACAACACACACACACACACACACAAAACGAAATGGTACATACTCAACTAAAATTACAAGATTGTTCACAGTACAGGCAACATATTAAAGAAACAGGGACTACAAATAGGATACAGGACAGGGAACACAACGCAGAAAAAGGTCAGAACACAAGAAACACCCACAAATAAATTTAACGAATCAGGAGTAAATGAACTCACATGGAACACTTGCCAGTCAGTGTACATGCGGTAGACGACATCAAAACCAGATGTTCAGAACATCTCGGAGACTTAAAAAGCAACAGCTACCATAGCACATTTTCTGATGACCCAATAGCCCACAATAACTATCCAGCTGCAATAGAAACAGACTTAAGAGTACTAAAACTCAGCCACAACCTTTACAGCAAACTGACCATTGGGGAAAACTTCCATATACAGAATGCAATAGCAGAAGGAAAACGGTCGTAAATGATACACTACACTCTGCATGGGCACACTATTTAACACATTAAAGGAACTTAACCAGAAAGACAACACAAACAGCTAAAAAGTCTACACACATACACACACGCACACAAACGCACACACACACACACACACACACACACACACACACACACACACACACAAATACACACACACGCATGATAAATAGATACACTACACTATGCAAAGACTCACCATTTTACATACAAAAATGGAACACCATGTAAAAGACAACACGAACAGCTAAGCAGCGTACAGAACACACACACACTCACACACACACACACACACACACACACACACACACACAAAGATAAAATGTAAACAAAATTCAAATTGCGCGCCAAACTCGCTGGTGAACAAATGAACACTGACTGGGCTGGAACACACGACAACCACAATTAAAGTGTGTTTTGGTGAAGTGCAAAGTGCTCTTACTTCCTTATTTTGTGAAAATAAGTGTTATGTTTACGTGTGCTTCACAACACCTCACCATGATGCTGAGAATAGGCTTGTCACACAAAAACGTTAGTTAAATTATATATACGCGCGAAATATCGCGACAAATTAAATAACGTTTAGAGCATAATATGATAGGTTAACTCCCAACAAAATTTCTCATCAACATCGGTTGGTTGCAGATGACAAGCTACCTGTAATAAATAATGTACAAGACATCCTGAATAACCATGCAAACCGATTGCGAAGGTACTAACAAAAAGAAACGAATTTTGTTTGAACTAAATATCTACATACATTTGTAATCATTAAGTAAAATGTTCACACTACAGATTAAATAAAACAGAAACCCACTGACAATGGCACAGAGGTGCTGAAACATATGTGGGAACTTGGAAAAAACGGCGTTTTGCATAACTGGCGGACCTTACATCCAACAATTTTAATTGCAAAAACGGTAAACGCAAGGAGCAGCAAATCCGAATGATGAATATAGCGTATTCATATTTCACAATATCGAAGTGGAAAATCAGGGTGAGATCCGCAGATATTTCTACTTTTTTAGCCACATGCAAATTTTATTTGAGCGAGATGTACTCAAAGATGTCATAGCAGCGGCCAGGATAATATCGACCTTTCAGACAGGACAATTTAAATTCAAGTATATTTTTCAAGCAGATTTAGAAACTGACACGTTATTCAGTGAATTCGTTACCACACGTGAGGACTGCTGGAATAACTCTCAGTATGGCTTTCAGCTTATAGCTAAAATAAGGAAATTTATGATGTCCGATACAGACGAAAATTTAGGGTGATTCTGCATAAAAGGCAGTGTATGAAAAGGTAACAGTATTAGATTGTATGTATGTAGATTGTAAACACATCGCTACTGCTGCTGCCCCTGACGACGCCTCTGCCGTTAGTGGAGGGAGTGTCACAGCACTCATCGACAAAAAGACATTGTTGTATAAAGATACGTTGCAGACAGATGCCTGAAACTATGTCTCGAGCGTTACAAACTACATTGGATCTACTACTCCATTGATCACGTGAGCATTATCATGAAATTGCCTAGGTGATTCTATCTACCTGCGAGTGAGATCGGATGCTTTGCTTCTCTGCCCACTTTACACCTATGTTGGCTATAACGTGCTGTACCAGCATGCCAGGATGTGGTGTTGCCTTAGTATCCACCATTAACAGAACATAGATTCGAGCGGGTGATCTTGTTGCTTGATCCCAGTCCAGTCATCGGACGCATGGGGCCCACTGTATATGATGTCCGGCGCACGCCATACGACGCCTGACGCCTGACGGATAAAGATTAACGTCTGATACATAACGCCTGACGCCTAACACTTGATAAATGACGCCCAACGCCCGACGCCTCACACCCCTGCCAGAAACTGACACACACATGATAGTTGAGCTAGGAACTTACAATTAGACTTCAAGTACAAGCAAGTTTAGAAGAGATGAGCGGAAGTCACTAGAAGTACCGACATCTTTGATCTTTAGAGTGGAAATTATTATCGTTTTCTTCCAATGTGCTAAACATCGCTCAGCTTTTAGGGACGAAGAGACCAACTGACGAACGCTTTGGTATGTGGCTACTACCACAGACCGTGAACAATCTTGTTACTGATATTCATAGTATAAATTAAACAGTTACACTAAACATGGCACGCTTCTTAGCAGGAAGAATTTAAGTGTTCTGTCGCACCTAGGGGTATAGTCTTTCATTAGTATTCAAAACGTCTTAGTACCAGGGTTCAAATCCCTAGAGGTATAATCTTTCATTAGTATTCAAAACGTCTTAGTACCAGGGTTCAAATCCCACAATCACTTAAATTTTGAATAAAAATCATATGCAATGGCGGCCTAAGACCTGCGGTACGAGAAGTCACACTCAATAAGCCAAAGATCTGGTCATAAAGTGCGGAGGAGCAAAAAGAGGTTGAGGTGCGAACTTGGGGTGGGAAGGTGCCCATAGATGTGAAAGAATCAGCACTGATAAATGGCATGCAGAAGGCAATGGAAACCATTGCATTCAGGATGCATAATGCGTACCCACAGGACATGTCCCCTCTAATCGAAATAACATCATGATGATCTCTCCATTGCTAAAGGATTCGGACCTAGTCCCCCATTCGGACCTCTGGGAGGGGATTGCGAAATGGGAGGTGAACGTGAGAAAAAGACTGAATAACTGACGAAACGTTCTACAAGTCTAGACGTAGGATGTCAGAAGGTTGAACATGATATGGTAGCTAGAAAGTCTGAAAAGGGACATTGTAAGGCTCACTCAAGATATGGATGGGCCAGTAAAGTGAAATGAAAAGAAGGCAAGGATTTCAGATCAGGCGAGTATAGGGTAATATCAACAGCAGCAGAAAATGGTAAAACACGAGTAGGACTCGTTATGAATGGAAAGACAGGGCAAAGAGTGAGTTACTGTGAACAGTTCACTCGTAGAGTTGCTCACATCAGAATCGACAGCAAACCAACACCGACAACAATAGTTCAGGTGTACGCGCCGACATCGTAAGCCGAAGATGAAGAGACAAAGGAGGTGTGCAAGAATATGGAATTCAATACGTAAAGGTAGGTGAAAATGAAATAGTCATGGGGGATTGGAATGCTGTTGTACAAAAGGGAGACTATGCGCGTGTACTAGAAACAAGAGAGGAGAAGGACTAAGTGAGTTGTGCCAGATCTGAATGGTCGCCTGCCTCTACCATGTTTGTATTTCTCTATCAAGTGACGGACTGTGTCTATCGCCTTGGATGCTGACTGTCTCACTTTGAGGACTTCTCCCTAGATGATGTGATCCGGAAGTGTGGGTTCGTAGTCTTCGTGAAACTTCGCTGTACGCCTCCGGTGGGTTCAACTGGCAACGCCAAGGCTCCGACAAACGTTGACACGATTCTGCGCTGATATAGTTCGGGAATTTTGGAGGACGCAAAAATTTTACTACTCTCTCTTTCGTGACCTTCATGAAAGTGCTCATCAGGCTCCCCTATAGACTGCAGACGTCAGGAGTGTAAAGATGCAATTGTTACGATTGAATAAGCGTCAAATGGAAGGGTCAATGATGCCATCCGGAGCGCGCTCCTTGATAGCAGGTTAACTGACTTTTCTATGTTCATATGATTCGACATCAGTCTCGTCGTCGAAAACGTGTATCACGTCTCTGAAGACCGAGGATGGCGGAGGTCTGACAACACAGAAGTATGCATTGCATACCCTACATCAGTTCTGTGCAGGCATGTATGAAATATCCGTTCCTCTCGATATCTCGATATGTCGTCCGATTTGTTTGTTAGAGATCTGGATCGTAGATTTACACCTACTCATAATGCTGTGTTTTTAGATGCTTTTCAACATGACGATGTCTGTGGTCTTATTCTCATGTCGCCTGCTCGTAAGTCACCTGGATTGGATGGTCTGCCAAAGCAGTTTTATGTGCCTTTGTTAGGTAGTACTTTCACTTTGATTTCAATGATATTTTGAGCCTGACTCTTTTAAAGTTGGCAAAATTGTGTTAGTTCCTGACACTTCTGATCAGGCAGGAACCGCTAAAGTTCGCTCATTTACCTTAGTTTTGATTATGAGAAAGTTGCATAGGCGATGAATAGCACACTGTTTGCGTTGTTGGAGAGAGTTCTTGCTGACCATCAACGTTGTCTATTTGTTTGGGGACTGTATAAAATTAATCTCTCATTGTAGGGTAAGCCAAGTGAAACGGATTTTGTCATTTAATGAAAGGTTTGCACAATTGAGTTGTCAATAGAAAATGTCCCTCACACATAACTATAGCTAATGGCTGAGTTTCATATATAATAAAAAAGTGGCAAGGTGTACTGTCTACCAGAAAATAACAAAAGGAACTCAACTGCTGCACGTTTATTACACAAGGATCTACACACATTGGCAAAAACTAAACACAGCGAACATAAATGTTCAAAAATCTCACGGAGCACATGAAGCAATAACGTTCTTAGTTACACATAATGAGTCGCCCACATGATGTAGGATAGATAACGTGTCACCTCCAGAGATCGCGACACAATCACCTTTGATCAATGTGGCAGAATTAATTGCCTTACCCATGGTACAGGGAGACTTGCTATTCACACCTGCACAGGAACTAATATGTGCACTTGACAAAGTAACAAGCTAGACATGGCAGCACAAGATTAACTGTAATCAGAATTCAATCCCGAATTACGAAAGAACTGGATTGAAGGCAATAAGAATTACGAATATTTCTTTAAGCTTCATTTAGCGTTATAGTCACGGCTGGCGTTTGCATCTTCCGAGCGGCCACAGCTCAAAATTTTCCCCAGGAAACAATATTCCCATTCCTTTAGCCCTACCATTTTTTAACAGAAAAGTCGCTTCCCTTTCTCTCTGTTAGCAAAGAGGTGATGTTCGTCAGCAAGTCAACCTTGTCTGCCTAAACTGTAGTTTATTCAATCGAGCTAATCCCTGCGATTCTTACGTCACATAAAAATGAGTGTTTCACAGTGTCAGTGCGTCGAGTGGTGTCTCACGTATCCAGAGACCCAAAACTGCGGGCTTAGTACATTTGAGCACAAAAAAGCGTTCCTTTTCACACCACTCCCCAGTTGTACTATATGTGTACAAGGGGTTTGCAGCGTATAATATCCCCCAGGCTGTGGCTAAGCCATGTCTCCGCAATATCCTTTCTTTCAGGAGTGCTAGTTCCGCAAGGTACGCAGGAGAGCTTCTGTAATGTTTGGAAGGTAGGAGACGAGATACTGGCAGAAGTAAAGCTGTGAGGCCGGGGCGTGAGTCGTGCTCGGGTAGCTCAGTTGGTAGAGCACTTGCCCGCGAAAGGCAAAGGTCCCGAGTTCGAGTCTCGGTCCGGCACACAGTTTTAATCTGCCAGGAAGTTTCAGAAGTATTAATGAATAAAACTAGTTCTTTTCATATTTAAAAATTTCATTAACGCTCCGTCAGAGAGAAAGTTCGGAAATCCCTGGTCTACAACCTATTCAAAATTATTCTAGGATCATTGCAATTATGCCGACATGGTAGTTCAGCTTGTTCGGTCAGAGATCTGGTTGGCCTCTGTAGTAAAAAACTGAGTGGAAGGATCAATAAACGAACTTGAACGGATGTCATGTGACGTCCGCAACGACCAAAGACAACGATCAACAACGAACAAAATGAAAAAAAAAAAAGTTAGTGGGGCACTTGCTCGCGAAAAGCAAAGGTCCCGAGTTCGAGTCTCGGTCCGGCACACAGTTTTAATCTGCCAGGAAGTTTCATATCATGTCTATGTTCGTCCACGAAGTCAGACGCTCCGGGCGACACTACAAAAGGTTTTCTGTGGACTTTGGATCCACACCACTTCATCAGGAGGCCTTCTACGAAGTGGCTCTGAAGGGAGCGGCTGACTCTTACTGTCCCTGGACTTTCCACAAGGATTTCAACATTGTTTCACTCCTACAGGGAATGCAAATCCAAATCGAGATTAAATGAAGAGTAAAGTCATATTAGTCAGTCATCGACATCACTAGTACTAATGTTTATCATATTCCTTGGCATCAATGAAATGTTCTGAACAAATGGTCTCTTCGTCATGAATTTGCGTACGTTATGTGACTCTTTTCGGAAAAACGGTCAGATAACACAATGTTTACACATTTTGGGTGTTCCAGGTGATGCTATTATTTTTTTAAATTCCTGTTTTTTTTATTTTTTTTTTTGGCGCGTATTTTTGCTTCCCGTCCTGACTATGACTAAACTACATTGTATCTTGACCATTCAATAATAACGCAAATTCCGAGTACATCTTCATACTCAACTTTGTTCTTCCAAATTCGTTTATTTCTTTCTTTCAAAACACCTTAGTTATCTTCGTGAAAGAAAAAACAGTGTGACAAAACTAAACCCAAGACGTAACAGCATGTAATTAACTCATTCTTAGTAACTTCTGTTACATTTGATACAGTATATAAACATCATATAAGCACATAATCAAAACTTATAACTTGTGGAGGTTTATTCTTAGGGGATTTTACAGGTTAATACAGTAAATCTTCAGTAGGTATTTCGAAAAAAGGATTTTCTCTATCTGTTTCAAAATTTTTCACATTCTTTTAAGAGAAAACTACATTGAGTACTTGGGTTGACTTATGAAAAGCACTTTTAAGTTGTTTCTACCAACAACGGCAGTTTTTCATTTTTATTCTGAAAATATTGATGCGTTTTGAGTTCTAATGAATCATATGTCTTAACAAACACATTGTCTATGAATGATTTCGATATGTGTTACATCTAGTACACTGTGTCCTCCTGGAACAATGTTTTGTATACGTCACAGATGTAGGCTATGTATTGTGACTTAAATTACATGTTACAGCATGAAGTATGATCTTCCTTTGCATTTGATTTAAATGTTACCAGTCCTGTTAAATATTTGCTGCATTAAATATAGAACCTGTGCATGTAGTATTCTTTCTCTTTTTAGAATGTACTTCATGTTATCCAATGTTCTGAATGGCAGCAATTCTTTGAAATAGCTTTCATTTTACTTGTGTCAGTTTGTTGCTTTTGATTTTGTGCACTATATAGTGTTTTGTGCCCTCTGTACAGTACTGGATGGCCACTGCACTAGTAGATTGGGTAAAAACATGTTGTTAGCATCCTGTCGGTTTCTATGCGCTGTCTAATGCACCTCTGATTTGCACATGTGAACTACCTGTAGCAGAGAAAGCTGTCAGTATTTTACTTCAATTATTTAAATGCCCAATAGTAACTATGATGATAAGAGAAAGCCAACAATCACTAGTTCCAAAAGCCGGCAATGTCCAGTTGCGTGTTGGAGATTGAATGAATTATCCTTGGCTGGGCAGAGAGAAATATGTGGGGCGAATTTAAACTCATACAATAAATTGTCCATTTTATATTCTAGCCATTTCTGTTTGATACTACACTTATTTTGCTTTTATGTACTTGAATCAACTGTTTGTTATCGCAAGATAGAAAGAAGTTGTGAATCGTGGAGAAAATTGGCGTAAAACTTAAACTTTAACGTACAGTCAAACAAATGATTACAGTTTCAGAAAATCTGAATGACTTTTTTCAAGAGAAAGAGCTTCAGAAATTGACCAAGTCAATAATTCGTTGGTCCACCTCTGGCCCTTACACAAGCAGTTATTCAGCTCGGCACTGATTAGCAGATTTGATCAATGTCCACTGGGGGTATTTCATGCCAAATTCTGCCCAACTGTCGTGTTCGGTCGTCGAAACCGCGAGCTGGCTCCAGGCTCTCGTACATAATGCTCCAAACGTTCTAGGGGAGAGATCCGGCAGTCTTGCTGGCTAAGGTATGGTGTGGCAATCCCGAAGACCAGCAGTAGCAACTCTCACCATGTGCGCGAGGGCCGTGCATTGTCGTACAACAGCAAAACATCCTGCTCATGCCGATGTGTGTCGTCACACATGCATCAGAATTTATGGTGGTTCCACGTGGCATGACGTCCACAAGCAAGAATCATTCGGAATCGAAAACCACCGTAGCCGTAACTTTTCCAGCAGAAGGTATGCTTTTGTACTTTTTTTTTCTTGGGTGAATTTGCATGATGCCACTCCATTGATTGCCTCTTCGTCTCTGGGGAAAAATGATGGAGCCATGTTTCCTCATCGGCCACACACAATTCTTTCAAGAAATTCATCTCCACCATTCTCGTACTGCTCTAAAAGTTTGTGCATACCGTTTTCCTTGTTTCTATGTGAGCCACTGTCAACATTCTGGGAACCCACCTGGCACAAACCTTTTTTAACGCCAGCACTTTCAGTATTCTGCAAACACTTCCTTCCCCTATCCCCAACGTAGCGTAGCGTGACAATTCGTTCACTGTGATGCGTCTGTCAGCAGTCAGCAATTTGTCAACTCTCTGCACGTTGTCTGAAGTGTGTGCAGTACGAGGCCTGCCGCTGAGAGGACAATCCTCAATACTGCCGTGCCTGGTTTCGTCACGTAGCCTCCTTGCCCACCGACTAACTGTACTGCGATCGACAGCAGCATCTCCGTACACCTTTGTCAAACTCTTGTGGATGTTTCCCACAGTCTGGTTTTCAGAGCACATGATTTCTATATCAGCACGTCGCTTCTGACGAACTTCAAGTGTAGCAGACATCTTGAAGACATGCTGTGACGGCGCCAATCACGGGCACAGGTTGAACTAATTTTGAAAACTAGCGGGAAGGATGTATCTACTCCCTGTAAAACTTTCACGCATGCAGAATGAAAACTGTATTTTTGCAGAAATAGTGTGCATTTCTTTTGGCGTGACCCTCGTATACAGTATATTATTTGCCAATTCCGCTGTCGGTATGTAGAACATAAACTGTACCAGGAATAAAAATTGTCTGTAAAACTGACAAGTGCCTGTGCAAAACAAGAAATAAACTATCTCAGTATGCAGTTTTAATTTGAAGTAACTGCTAGCTGATTGTTGCAGTATTTTATGTTCAGAATAACTACCTTTTAAACTCGGTAGTTCTGGTGACGTAATACAGTTAATAATCATCTTAACGAATGTGAACACCGGTTTACTGTATGGTGCTCTTTAGTCTGATGATGGATAAATGGATTTGTTTTTGTATGACCGAGCAACATAAATGGCAGAGGACTGTTGAAAGCTGAATCCAGAGATGACATCTCAGATACTTCCTGCTTCGTGACGACCGTAGTGTCGTCTCTAGAGTCTACTCTGTTGTGTTGACGAATATCACTGAGCTGCTGTTAAATTGGCGAAGGCTGTTCCGTGGATTTCAAAAATATTCGCCAAAGCCGAAAATAAAATATTGCTGAGACTCTGGCGTGTTTCTCCTTAGCAGAATACGCTGTAAAACGAACTTACATTTGTTTCGAAAGTTGCAGAATAGGAAATGTTGGATTAATGTTATGAATATGGAGTTTTGACATTCAGCAATGCTTGACTGTTTACTACGGTTCTCAATATTAATCAGCGCGACCTAGCCCCTCACACTATTGAAACAATGTTTGAGACAAATCTGTTTACAGTTTGGTGCGCAGAACCCAGTCAGTCCACTTCCAGTCTGAATGGTTTAGAACCATAAAGTCCACTGTTTCTCTTTCGGCCCACAGTGATTACCTAAATTATTAATTTTGCTACATGAGTGAGGTACGATGAGGATGTACTCTCGTAATCTGATTGATGCGGAGTACATAAACTTTGATGACTCTTCGTTATCTTCTTCCTTTCGTCGTGCTATGCCAGAAATCTTAAAATCTTTTTGCTTGACGCTATTATTTCTTTTCCTGTTGTCACCAGCTCTCGCGCTTCCTCTTCTCTGTCGACTTATTGACTACATTTTCCTCATATAATATAACAAATAATAGTAATGGTAATGCAGAAATCGCCTTCTTCAACGTTCCACGTTGTATTCCCTTTTCCTCATAAATAATGAAGTTTTCAGTCTCGAAATTATTGCTTTTATCCCCTCCGGAACTCTTCCTCATTCCAAGTTCTTTTTTTCACAATTTAACGAAACTTTTCCCGACTTTTACCCCACCCAAGACGGAGCGTGTCCAATCCTCACCCGCTCATCACTTTTCTCTCCTTCCTTTCTTCGCTCGTAAATAATTAATAGAGAAATTACACCCTACCGGGCCGAGCTTGTAGAAGTACAAAGATAAAAAAAAATTTACATTGAGATAATATTACAATGTAAATAACAACTTCAAAATACATAACAATTTTTCGTTTCATTTTCATACATAAGATCACCAAATGACTCAATAAAGTTAGAATAAAGGATGAAAGATACGAATAATTTCATTTTGCTTCCTAAAGGATATTGGATTGACGAAGTACTGATACAGGATACCAAAGAGTGATCAACGATTGTCCCTCACACACGCCTCTCAGAATTTAAGAATTATTTGTTGTTATTTAGCATTTCCTATAGCTACCTAATTACATATACGATATTCCGGAATGAAGGTAGGAGACGAGATACTGGAGGAAGTAAGTCTTTGGGGACGGGCCGTAAGTCATACTTGGACAGCTCATTTGGGTGAGCAATTGCCCGCGAAAGGAAAAGGTCCCGAGTGGGAGTCTCTGTCCGCCACACAGTTTTATTCTGAGAGAAAGTTCGATACATGAGATTATTTACAGATCTCTAGTCCGATCTACAGACGCTAACGTATTCACTCCCTCTCTTCCATTCCTGTCGTCTATTTAATCCGTGGCCCATGTCCACTTCATAATGAGCTGCCTGCTGCCTATATTTACAAACACTGCGCGGCCTGCAACTATCAATCTTCCCCACGTCTCGCGCAGTATTCACGTGCCGCGTAGGACCACGTCCACATGTTTACAAACACATCTCCGCAGTAGCTGCCGATACGACAGCGCACAGATCAGTCGTTCCCAACCATGGCGTAATTACCTCCTGAGGGTAAAACGAAATTTTCTAAGGGGTGAAAAGGAGGGTGCATTACAGTTTGAGTCTCGAAACACGACTACTTTCAAAAGATTTTTATTGTTATCGTCACTATTTTGTGAAACTCTGATACTGATTACAAAAGGTAGAATTATTACATTTTTTTAAAATTTTAAATACTAGCATTAACACATGAAACAGCGAGGTGGAGGTTACACCTTGTGAAACAAATGTATAAACAATATCGTCCTTGTTCCTCACATAGTCCAGCTTCTATACATATACTTTGTATCATCCGTCTGTGTCAGTAGAACCGATACATATATGGTTAAATACCACATGAAAATTCCTTCTCCGAGTTGGATGTAGTTCCCACAATGGACCAGTAACTGCTTCATTAATCACTTCACTACAATGAATGATCTAATTAAAATCACAACACAGCAATAATTATATATTATCTTCTACATTCCATTGCGGCAGTGGTCAGACGCAAAGTACTGGCAGCTTGACGTCTTCCGATTTCTACCATTTCAGCGGTAAGGGGGACTAGGAATCTAGTGCATAACGAGCAGTAAGTGTAGTAGACACACTCTGACTTGATCGATTTTAAAATAGGGTTGCAGGGTGTGAGTGAAGTAAGTGTCATTAGAGGGACGTTTTTTTAATAATTATCTACCATCAACGTGGATTATTAGCTTCGTTTTCTGAGAAGTTGTAGGTAACACTCGCGATGCACTGAGAATTACTTCATCTTTCTGTAAATATAAATAAAATGTTGTTAGAATCAAGCGAAACCAATGGGCTCATTAACTTATTATTTCTGGGTTTAATAAGACACCTACGAAAACTAAATATCCTTTCTCTGTCATTATTTAAGAAATAAAAGCCTTCAAAGAATTTTTTTATTATATGGTTTAGTTAGGCCCTAACGTTGTTGTTGGTTTGATGTGGGGAGAGGGGACAGGGGGTTACTAGCCAATATCTGATCGCACTCAGGGCTAACAATCTCCGAAAGAATGGGAACCACTGGCTGGCGTAAACAATGGACTGTTCCTCTTCAACAATGAAAATTTGCTCCAATAATAATCACTCTTGTGCGTCGTTGGCTCATTGTCGTGAATGTAATGGAAACTCTTAAGTTCACTTAACTACATTCATACATTACACAACTCTCATATTGAACGTAAGCGTAGAAACAGGCTGATATAACATAATGTATACCCACAACATAGCAAAATCGCAATATACTGTTCTCCGATAGTAAATGGGCCTTCTTGATTGACCTTTCTTGGCTATCAGTTCTGTAGCTATATGCAGTGGCTCCTTTTCCTTCGTGTGAGCATTATCTTCCGCTTCTCTTTCTCCTGTTTCGTTTCGTTCAATCAACAAAAGAATTCTTGCACTTTTAATAAATGCTCTATCTCTGACAACACTAAAGTTGAATTCGCGAACTTCAAGTAACACATATTACATGTCCCTATGATGTTTTGACTCTTTCTACATAAATATTCGCTGGCAGATCCTCTAACAGGTATTGAGAGTTTCTCTGAAGTATCTCTTGTCTCTTCTTGTCTTGCGACATACTGTACGTATATAAACCTCCGTTCCTGCAAAAGTATACATTTACTAACTACGTTTTCTGCTGTGTCTGACTTCTTCACTGTATTGGATCCTTCATCACTCTGCCTCCCAATACATAGCACGTTTACTGGATCTTGTTTCTTCTGAAAGGCAAGCTCGATCACAAAATTCTCTATTAATACTGACCTCTCCACTGCAAACTCCTTTGCTTCACCTCCCTCTTCCCCTTCGCCTTCGTCTTCGTCTTCGTCATTTTCTTCCTCCTCTTCCTCTTCCTTGACTGCTTCTTTCTCTTCATCTTCCACTACCATTGCATCTACTAATGCGTTCCTCTGAAACCTTCCACTACATTTATGTTTGCATGACTGTAGATAAGAACATCAGTATCATCAGCTTCTCCATTTCCTTCTTTTGCAACATTGCTACCTCTAGCCTCGTCGACAACTACCCCATCTCTTTTCTCCATTCTCAGCTCATCTCTTCTTCTTTTTTTCGCTCAGCGCACATACGTTCCTGTTTCTCGTACTGTACACCTTTGCAGATGCACGCTCGCACGCACACGGGAGAGAAGCCGTACCAGTGCGCCGAGTGCGGGAAGTTGTTCAGCCAGCTGCGCAACTACAAGTACCACGTGTCGGTGCACGCGGGCACGCACGAGTTCGCCGCGGCGTGCCCCGAGTGCGGCAAGGTGTTCAACAACCGCGGCTACCTCAGCACGCACATGAAGATCCACCGCAACCGCAAGGAGTACGCGTGCGCCGACTGCGGGCGGCGCTTCAACCAGCGGGTCGCGTACACCACGCACGTGCGCATACACACGGGCGAGCGGCCGTACGTCTGCACGGTCTGCGACAAGGCCTTCACGCGCTCGATACTACTCAAGCAGCACATGCGTACACACACCGGCGAGAAGCCCTTCACCTGTGAGGTACGTTTTGGGAACATGATTTACTTCCACTTTTTCTCTTTTCGTGTACTTTTCCAAACCAGATCTGTTTGTATAGGGCAATGTGCAATGAGCTAGTGTATGGGCAACGTATGTGAGCCAAACTCGAATCCAGTCTTCACAGCGGGTTAACATCTATAACGTAGTTTCCCACGCCCGTTTAGGCCAATGCTGGGCTGGCGCCTAGATTCCGCCTCAAAGAATATGGTGCCGGCCGGAGTGGCCGAGCGGTTAAAGGCGCAACAGTCTGGAACCGCACGACCGCTACGGTCGCAGGTTCGAATCCTGCCTCGGGCATGGATATGTGTGATGTTCTTAGGTTAGTTAGGTTTAAGTAGTTCTAAGTTCTAGGGGAATTATGACCACAGCAGTTGAGTCCCATAGTGCTCAGAGCCACTTGAACCTCTTGAAAGAATATGGTACACAAGGAGACAAGATACGATAACTCATCGAACAAAGTTGACATGATGCACAGACAGATGGCACACAGCATTTTCCTGTCTTAGGTTACCTTAGCAATTATGGGTTCAGGAAGGACATCAGACCACAAAGTTACGTAATAAAAAAATAATTTTCCAAATTCTGAAAGAGTGGACACTGTACTAGATGGGAAAAGAAGAGAATAGATTACCTTTTAAAACCATTTAGATTGATATCTATTCATTTTGCTGTATTTCTAGTTAAGTTGATTAATTAGCATGTAAATCACTGAAAAAATATACAGTGTATAGCTATAGATCTAGGTTTCTTGCGCTAAATATTTATCACTTCTCTGTAAGAAAATTAGTTTGAGCAAGATACTGGGATGATGTATGGGACAGGTACTCAAATCCCAATCCGTTCATCGTGGTTTAAGGTTTCATCAGTCTCCTAAAATCACTTCAGTGAATTCTGGAATGGATGGTGAAACGATATCATTGTTCCAGAATGAGATTTTCACTCTGCAGCTGAGTGTGCGAGGATATGAAACTTCCTGGCAGATTAAAGCTGTATGCCGGACTGAGACTCAAAATCGGGACCTTTGCCTTTCGTCGTCAAGTGCTCTACCAACTAAGCTACTCAAGAAGGACTCACGACCCGTCCCCACAGCTTCAATTCTGCCAGTATCTCGTTTCCTACCTTCCAAACTTCACAGAATCTCTCCTGCGAACCTTGCAGAACTAGTACTACTGCAAGAAAGGACATTGCTGAGACGTGTCTTAGCCACAGCCTGGTGGATGTTCATGTGGTGTCACCGCCAGACACCACACTTGCTAGGTGATAGCCTTTAAATCGGCCACGGTCCGTTAGTATACGTCGGACCCGCGTGTCGCTACTATCAGTGATTGCAGACCGAGCGCCGCCACACTGCAGGTCTAGAGAGACTTCCTAGCACTCGCCCCAGTTGTACAGCCGACTTTGCTAGCGATGGTTCACTGACAAAATACGCTCTCATTTGCCGAGACGATAGTTAGCATAGCCTTCAGCTACGTCATTTGCTACGACCTAGCAAGGCGCCATTACCAGTTACTATTGATGCTGTAAAACATGTACCGTCAAGACCGACGTTCACCATTTACGGATTAAAGTTAAGTATTCCAACAGCTACGTCCTTTTTTGCTAAAGTCTAACTTCCTTGTCCTGTTCCAGACCTCACGCCAGCCTGCGTGAGCTAAAACGCGTGCCTTTCGGCTTCCTCTCATAGTGGGTTGGCTCTCTTGCCAATCCACAACAGTGTGCGCTGATATGGAACTTCCTGGTGGATTAAAACAGTGTGACGGACCCAGACTCGAAATCGGGACCTTTGCCTTCCGCGTGCAAGTGCAATATCCTTAACATCACTATTACTTCCTACTTCTATCATTCATGAACTGAAATACCTCATGTGCTGTAACCTTATTCCCTTATCATTTAAGTTCCTGATAACAGCTAGAATGTTTTTCCAATTCATTACGTTGCAGCTATAATGCGGAACGTCCTGGTGATGAACTTCAGCAACTGTATTGCCTTTCACGATTTTAAATCGGACCTCAGTGCGCACCTCAGCACCACCACTTGGAACTCATACTCAAACCTAATACTCTTAAAACAATTTAGATTGATTTCTATCCATTTTGCTGAATTTCTTGTTATGTGAATTATCTAGCATGTAAATAACTGTAAATATTTACAAACTCTGAGAGGCTTTCAGAATATAGATGTAAATGTATATTTTATGGCGCTAAATATTTTTATTTTTAACTTTTTTCTGCGATGAAATTTGTTTGCGTAAGAGATAGGTGTTATATATGGGGGAGGTATTCACATCTCAATCCTAACATCGTGCACTAAGTTTTCATTGGTCTCCATAAATTGCTTCAGTTAATTCTGGAATGGTTGGTGAAACAACATCGCTATCGCTTTCCACTTTCATCCTTCTTGAACTGAAATACCGCATGGACTATAACCTTATTCCCTGTTTATTTGAGCACCTAGTAATTAATGATGTCGATACATTTGATAAACATGTTTCCCGTTTATACTGAGAAGCTACTAGTAGTATAATATAATAAATGGGCTCCGATTTTCTCCTTAAAGATTACGTCGGTTTCGTTGGGCTACACAGTTCCCACACAAGTACTGGTGTACAGTAAACCGATTCTCTAGAGGGGGTAACATTCCTCACCATTTGTTTTGAGCAGCTCAGAACCAATTTGCTAACGTGTCTCAGGAGACGTAAGCACCGGTACCGAGTCTTCAACTGAATCAAAAATTTAATGAGTCTTCGTCCTCTTCTGTTCCATAACGGTAAGATTTCGGACGACCATTGGTTGATTTCGGTTGAATCAGTTCTTCAGTGTAGCAGGTAAACTAACTAGTGGATTTCTTTTATGGTTTCAGTGTTTTAAGTTCCTGATACGAAGTTGGAATGTTTTTCCATTTCATTACATTTTAGCTATAAACCGTAACGTACTGGTGATGAATTTCAGCAAATGTATCGCCTTTCACGATTTTAAGTCTCAGTGCGAAGCTCCTATTTCTCCATTACTATTCTCAGCAAAACCACTTGCTGCACCGTGATGAATCTCAGTACGTCACGCAGATAACAGACAGAACGCCATTTCTACATTCGTCCTTTTTGTTTAATTTTTTAAATAAAACAGTGAGATAAAATAGTTCCCTTCAGGTTCGCTATACTCCAGCGAATCGGAATGTCCTTCCATTACTCTAATATGTGTTTCCAGACTTGTGAAACGTTGGAGAGAATCGTCAACAATACATTAAGCAGTTGTCCTATGGTGGAAAATCGCAGTGCTCTAAGAGAAGCTTCCAGTCTTTGGGCATTTCATATTAAGCATATCCTAAACCTACGAATTTAAATATTTAAAGACTAACGTCATACTTAGAATCTGCATGCAACCATCCCAGTTGTTTTATAATAGGCAAACATTGACCATAACCCTTCCTGAACGTAACTCAGTAGCATGAAAATATGCATTTAATATTTTTATGCCCCAGAAAGTAATAGATTGAGTTTATAAATGTGACAGTTGATTGTAAGGTAAAATAATTTGTGAAAAGCATTGACAGATTTGGGACACAATGAGTATTTATCTGAAATATGTGCCCTCCTCAGATATATCTCACTTGTTTGAAACAAGTAATGAAGCAGTCTTCTTCGAAATAAGAGAACTTCAGCATCCTTTGCATTTTTGTGAATACGTTATTGCTGTTTACAACTACCTGAAATGCATAAAAAAAGCATATGCAACCACCAATTTTGCAGAAATCTTTTTTCGTGTCTCCACGATGATTTCACTATCTGTGGGTAATTCTAACGGCTTTGTCTTAACCCATGCCTCCGGCGCTGTACTGATGTGTTGAAATCCTAAGTGTAAAATAGGTAGGTTCGATCGCATACGTGAATGAAGGCCACACTACTTTGCCTCAAATACTTCTAGTTGCATCGCATCGATTCAGTACGCTACCTATATCGTTTTCTTCCTTTTTTAAAGTGCCTCTTTAAATCACAGGACATGTAGATTCATTGACTGTGCTGCTGTGGTGCAAGGCAGTCCATTATGCGATATATTATGATGCTTGTTATTGTCGTTGTGGTCTTCAGTCCGAAGACTGGTTTCAGGCATCTCTCCATGCTACTCTGCGTAAGCCTCGTCATCTCCGAATAACTACATCTTTCTTTACTTGCTTACTGTGTTCATCTTTTGGTCTCCCTCCTGGATTTTTACCCCCCACACTTCTCTCAAATACTAAACTGGTGATTCCTTGACGTCTCAGAACGTGTCCTATCAACCGATCCCTTCTTTTGCTCAAGTTGTGCCACAAATTTCTTGTCTCCCCAGTTCCCGTCAGTACTTCCTCATTAGTTACGTGATCGACCCATCTAATCTTCAGCATTGTTTTATTGCACCACATTTTGAAAGCTTCTGCTCTTTTCTTATCTAAACTGTTTTCGTCCATGTTTCACTTCCGTATGTGCCTACACTCTCGATAAATACCTTCAGAAAAGATTTTCTAAGATTTTATCTATATTCGATGTCAACCGCTTTCTCTTCTTCAGAAATGCTGTGCTTGCCACAGCCAATCCACATTTTATATCCTGTCTACCTCGGAAATCATCATTTTGTTGCAGAAATAGTAAAAGTCGTCGACTATTTTAAGTGTCTCGTTTCCTAATCGTATTTCCTTAATATCACCTGATTTAATTCGGCTACATTAGGTTAGCCTTGTTTCGCTTTTCTTGATGTTCATATTACATCGTCTTTTCAAAACACTGTTCATTTCGTTCAACTGCCCTTTCAAGTCCTTCGCTGTTTGTGACAGAATCACAATGTAATACGCAAACCTCAAAGTTTTTATTTCTTCTTCCTGAACATTAATTCCTACTCCAATTTTTTGTTTGGTTTCCTTTCTGCTCGCTCAGTGTATGGATTTAATAACGTCGGGGATAGGCTACAATCCTGTCTCACTCCCTTCTCAACCACTGCTATCCTTTCATGCTCCTTGACTCTTGTAAGTGCCGTCTGTTTATGTAAAAGTTGTAAATAACCTTTCGGCTCTGTATTTAAAGGATCTAACATTCTCCATTCTAATCCGCAGAATGACAGTTTTGTTTCTCCTGAGGACGGCATCCTCCTAAGTAGTCACCACCCAGAGATCTAAATGGTGGACTATTTACCATCAGAATACTTTACCCAAGAGGACGCCATCATCATTTATCCATGCAGCATGACTTCGCGAAAAATTATGGTTCTAGTTTCCCCTTGCTTTCAGCCGTTCGCAGTACCAACACAGTAACGACGTTTTCGTTGCTGTTACAAAGTTAATCAGTCAATCATCCAGACTGTTGTCCCTGTAATTCCTGAAAAGGTTGCTGCCCCTATTCAGGAACCACACGTTTGTCTGGCCTGTCAAGAGGGGCCCACCTTTATGGTTGTACCTAAGGTATGGCTATCTATATCGCTGAGGCACGCAAACCACCCCACCGGTGGCAAGTTTCATCGTTCATGGGGGGGGTTATGATGCCTAGGACAATTGATTAAAATGGAAAATGAAACAGGAAATGAACTTAATGTCCTGATGAATCTTTTGTTTGCTATAAAACTTTGACTGAAACTGGCTGCCTGTGACGTCTATAGATACTATAGCTATTTCATTCAATCGATACCTGTACAATATGCAACATCTCATGGCTTATTCTCATACTGCCACAAGGAATCATCGATGCTTGTGAGAAACACTGCGATGTAAATTACATCTTCCTTCTGATGATGGAGGTTTACTTGTCATATCACATAGCTAACGAACTAAATACTTTGTTACTGTTGTAGTATTATATTTTCCGTCCATGCACTGTTGACCACAAATGTCAGAAGCTGTAAAGTTCTTTCGAAGGAAGTATCCAGATCACTAACTTTGCTCATCTTTCGCTCGATTATAGTAAATACGTAGATGTAACAAATGCTGCTCTAGTGTGATCTGCTTCTCAAGCGTTTTTGAGAAGTCGACATTCGAAGTTTTAATAGCCCTTCGAAAAGTACATGAGAGCATCGACTGTCGACCAGCGGAGCTACAGCGGTCAGTTATGGAGTTCGAGTTTAATTTTTATCCTAGTCGTCTGTCAAACACTCATGTGGCTACAACGAGTCATATTTCTTCAGAAAGGAACAGCAATAAAAACGATCACCACTGTGGTGCATTTGTAGTGAGGTGCAATCAAGAAATGATAAGGGATCACTAATCTATCGGTAATTTCATGTGCTGTCGCAATGTAAGCATATCGAGCTATAGCTGATTCGAAAGAAGTACCTGGTATTTACAATAAGAGCCTCAATGTGCTGATGAGAATATAAGGAACACAATACAAAGATTGTTACACGGTGATTACCATTATTATCACTGTTCCTTTCTAGACAAACATGATTCGTTGCTGTGATACAAGTATTTGATGGAAGATTAAAAAAAAAGAAACTAAAATAACGTGGCTGGAATGCAGTACAGGAAGACCTGCAGTCTGCCATCTTAGCCTGTTCTGTTGAGCCTCTGCATGGCGGCTTCTACCCTCTTGTGATATTTAATGGGATCTTGATCCTTGGGACTTTGACTTTTGGAAACGCTTGAGAAATGCATCACTACTACAGCAAGTACATCTATATTACTGGCCAGTAAAATTGCTACACCACGAAGATGACGTGCTACAGACGCGAAACTTAACCGACAGGAAGAAGATGCTGTGTTATGCAAATGATTAGCTTTTCAGAGCATTCACACAAGTTTGGTACCGGTGGCGGCAACTACAACGTGCAGACATGAGGAAAGTTTCTTACCGATTTCTCATACACAAACAGCAGTTGACGGCGTTGCCTGGTGAAACGTTGTTGTGATGCCTCTTGTAAGGAGGAGAAATGCGTACCATCACGTTTCCGACTTTGATAAAGGTCGGATTGTAGCCTATCGCGATTTCGGTTTATCGTATCGCGACATTGCTGCTCGCGTTGGTCCAGAGCCAATGACTGTTAGCAGAATATGGAATCGGTGGGTTCAGGAGGGTAATACGGAACGCCGTGCTGGATCCCAACGGCCTCGTATCACCAGCAGTCAAGGTGACAGGCATCGTATCCACATGACAGTAACGGATCGTGCAGCCACGTCTCGATCCCTGAGTCAACAGGTGGGGACGTTTGCAAGACAACAACCATCTGCACGAACAGTTTGACGATGTTTGCAGCAGCATGGATTATCAGCTTAGAGACCATGGCTGCATCACAGATAGGAGCGCCTGCGATGGTGTACTCAACGACGAACCCGGGTGCACGAATGGCAAAACGTCATTTTTTTCGGATGAATCCAGGTTTTGTTTACAGCAACATGATGGTCGCATCCGTGTTTGGCGAGATCACGGTGAATGCACATTGGAAGCGTGTATTCGTCATCGCCATACCGGCGTATCACCTGGCGTGATGGTATGGGGTGCCATTGTTTAAACGTCTCGGTCACCTCTTGTTCGCATTGACAGCAGTTTGAACAATGGACGTTACATTTCAGATGTGTTACGACCAGTGGCTCTACCCTTCATTGGATCCCTGCGAAACCCTACATTTCAGCAGGATAATCCACGACCACATGTTGTAGGTCCTGTACGGGGCTTTCTGGACACAGAATATGTTCGACTGCTGCCCTGCCAGATCTCTCACCAATTGAAAACGTCTGGTCAATGGTGGCCGAGCAACTGGCTCGTCACAATACGTCAGCCACTACTCTTGATGAACTGTGGTATTGTGTTGAAGTTGCATGGGCAGCTGTACCTGTACACGCCGTCCAAGCTCTGTTTAACTCAATGCCCAGGCGTATCAAGGCCGTTATTACGGCCAGAGGTGGTTGTTCTGGGTATCGATTTCTCAGCATCTATGCACCCAAATTGCGTGAAAATGTAATCACATGTCAATTCTAGTAAATATATCTGTCTAATTAATACCCTTTTATCATCTGCACTTGTTCTTTTAATGGCCAGTAGTGCAAGTATTCACTAAAGCCGTGTGGAAGGCGAGCAAAATCGGTGACACATCTTATGTGTATGACTCAGGTGTGAATGAATCTGGAGCACGAGCTGAGAGCTGTTTGTTGTTACTGGCGCAGGTGTGTGGGAAGCAGTTCGCGGACCGCAGCAACATGATGCTCCATCTACGGCTGCACTCGGGCATCAGGCCGTACAGCTGCGGCGAGTGCGGCAAGTCGTTCACCAAGAAGCACCACCTGAAGGCGCACATGTCCTGCCACACGGGGCTGCGGCCGCACGCCTGCGACCGCTGCGGCGCGCGCTTCAGCCAGGCCAGCAACATGCGCACGCACCGCAGCAAGTGCACCGCGGAGCCTGCGGTCAGAGCGGCGGCCACAAGCGTCATCATGCGCGTGTCCGGCGAGCTGGTGCAGCACGTGCTGCAGCGCACCGATGATGTAGCCGCCGCCAGCGCCCGAAACGTCACCCTCGCTGGCGATTCCGCTTCGTCTCTCGGGGCTCCATGGGGCATGCACACAGCGTAATACGAGAAGGCTCCTCTCTCGCATTATAATCACTAACATTCGCTGCGAGCCAATATACCGAGGCAATGCCAGTTACTAAATGTAAGAGACGATTATGTAGCAATATCCACATTAAGGACTGTTATCGTATTTTATTTTTATTCACCAACGATGCTTGTGATGTAACACTGCTCTCTCATCGTTCCCCATAGTTTTGAGAGCGACAGTCGTAATTTTATGTTTCCTTACCTAATTCATGGTTCAGATTGCAGTATTCAATTCAATTTTTTTTCTCCACATTATTTAATTTTCATCAGCTAATGTGCCCTGAAAACTCAACCAAATAATTTTAAAATAAGACATGTATCTTGTTTAAATATGTCACCAGTTAGCAAGAGCCTCAAAGTGAATTTAATCCTATGCGAAATTGCCACTTCACCACATCCAGTTTGTTTTAACAGAATATTTTCTACTGAGGAGGGAAACTGCAGAGATTGGTGATGGGATATAAATAATAAAGGTTTATGTCAAAATGCTGTGTATGCATCTCTTAGACATTTTAGGTAGGTGTTCAACGGTTATTTATTTTGCTAACCAGAGCCCATAAAAACAGATTACACGAAACTGTGATGCTTTCCATTGTTATACCATTCATAGATTTTGCGTAAAGGCAGTTTCATCTTGAGAAATTCTTTGCCCATTTTGTCTTACGTCTTCCTACAGTTTTAGTAAGTTTGTTTTCATTTGCGTCAAAATGACAGATCGAATCAAACAAATTCGCGTTCTTCTACGCTTTACAGTAGCATGTTGGAGTGACTCCTCTATTATCTAACACACCTCGACGTATCTTTAGGTGTTCAGTATAGAGCTCTTTGAACACTGCATTATTTCTTCTCTATGAACACTGTTAGAATCTTAGCAGAATTCTTGTCAGTCTTTGACGTATGTAAATTTCAATAAGAGTGGTATCCACCGCTTGTCATTCAGTACTATGACATCTCTGAAAATATGTTTACATATTTCCACATTCACTATGTAACTGATTATAAATATTAATCCAACGCAGTACCATAGGAAACAGATTTGGTGAAATAAGAACCATTGTGATTTATGTTTCGAACTCTGTCTTACTGGCACTCCCAACGTCTTCGATAATAACGAATATGCTTTGGAAAATGCAGTATTCTGGTTTATTTATTTCGAGTCAAAAACATTACAACAATATTTACAATATATACAATATAACAAATCAGGTCAAATCATAAAAGAACAAACTAAACGGTATTAGCCCAAAATTGTGCAACGGCAGCAGCATTGTCTCTGGTGAAGATTTTGGTAGAAAAGTCTGCCTCCATGGTTTCTGTCTGATTCCTCTTCATTTAACAGTGTTCTAGTGTTGCTAACTGCACTCATCCGTTTGTTTCACCACGTTCCAGATTCTTGTTCTCTGGGTTTTCTACTGATCACCTCTCTATCAAACGAGGATGTACTTATAGCGGAATGAATTAGATATCTGTTACTCAGCTGCAAGTTAATATGTAACTGCAGCAATTTTAAATTGTTTCATGGACAATCCTCCGTTCCTGTTAGTCTACTTTGCTTCTCTCTTTCTGAAAATTCTCGCCATATAAATGGCACAGTCCCTTCACTCATTCGAATCTTCAGTTCTGCTTTACAGGCGCTTGTGCTAATCTCTGCTACTACTTTTTTCAGCGGATATTGGTTTCTTTCTGTGGTTTTGCCAAACGCACATCATAACCAGTCCCTTTAATAACTAAATAGAGAGTTTATTTCAGATAAAACTGCCCCCATAGCTTCAGAAGTTTCAGCTAGTGTGCACTTTATCGCTGTTTGACATCACAACTAACTTTAAGAAGCTTCTAGTAGACGGATGTATTTAATTGCATGAGGTAGCTCCTTCAGTGATCTAAAGTAATGATGTGAATAGGAAGACATACAGAGAACTAAAAATAATTTGTATGGTCCATATGTGTGATTGAGAACTGCTCCAATGATGTTAAGTGATCAACATATAGAGCCAAAGACAAAAAAATCTCTAAAATCAACGAGTCAAGAGAGTACTAGTGATAAAATCTGTGCTGTGTAAGACACTTGTCATTTTTAGATTGATGCAATATGATAAATATCAACACGTTATGGAACTAATTTTCGTTTCCTCAAATCTCATAACTCATACAAAAGAATGATATCCATCTCGTCTTTATTTATCTACAACTTTAATGTTAAGAGTCTAGCCCTATTGTACCACCATATTGATGGTGGTACAAGATCCACCACGTTGAGTCAATACAGATATTTGTTTATTAGTCCAGTTCTTCCTATTGCGACCCACCAGCTAAACCAAGTAAATGATTTTCTTACATTTTCATGTATAGCACTTATTTCACAGAAACTGTGACACAGTAATCTTCATTAATGCCACATAGAATTACATAACGTGCTATTACACATTATCGTGTCTTTTACTCACCTATTAGGGATTCATGTTAGAATAGTAATCTATAATTAAATAATACGTGTGAAAATTTACTTTGTACTGATGATGACTGATAGCATATATTCCATATTCGAAATTTCATGTTATAAGTACATGTCGACAAATTGTTTGGGATTGCTCAATTCTTATATTCAGTTTCTGTAAAAAGGCGTAGTATTTCATAATCCATTTATGTCTTCTTATAATTAATATGATGTTCTATTTCCTGATGTATATTTATCTCCCATTTACTTCATGCTTTTCTAGCCCTGTAAAAATAAACAAAGTTTTAAGTTTGGTAGACTGTAATTGATTTTCAGTCCTTATATTTATTGGATGTACCTACACCCAAAGTTTCAGGGCACATTTTATGTTATTTGGAAGCGAAGGCCTAAAATAACGTTGGCAGTAATGTGTGTTTGTCCCCATTCTTTTTCAGCTTCTTTCTGGTTACTGGAGTTGATCAACAATTATTTGTCACGAACTTTTTGTTGTTATCACTTCCATTTGGCTTTCTTGTACATATATGGCTGATTTTCCTCATGCTTAAACAGAAAATGACCCAGAGATTTTCATTTACTCTAACTGTTCTAAAACAGAGCACAAAACAGAAATATTCCAAAATTATGTCATGCAGCCAATGAAAACTTTCCTTCCAAAATTTTAATTGCTATGTACTGTGTTTAGCGCATACAGAACAGTAATACCCACCTGCGGCAGTATTGAAAAGTACATTGTTGTCAACGAAATTTGAACCCCAACACTGGTGTGAAAATGAGATTGTGATGGTCTGTTTTTCAGCAGGAGACACTATAGTCGGTAGTGACAAAGTATACTTTTGTATGCTGTAATTTTTGTATGAGCTTTCTCTACTTTATGTAAAGCTTATGGCTTATAGTAGGTCACGTATGGAGCAACTGCGTGCACCTATGCTTTCATAAGGTGGTATATAACCGTCCTTTAATATCATAATTCCCAACAAATCCGCTTGTCTTTCAGTAATTCGATAATAGAGCGATACGAGTAATCCATTCACACCATTCTATATTCAACCTCATAAAACGATTATTTTGGTACTAAACATCATTTTCTAAATGTTCTTAATGTGGATGCTACTCAGGCCCCCACAACCGCACGAGTGGTAGACTGTGAAGAGCGGACAAATTGAATAGCTGGCCGGCGGCCATTAGAGTGGTAAACTGACGCGCGGATTTCGAATGTTTATACATCGCTTTTGGTTATAAAATGCCTTCCCTAGAGTTAGGTCACAAACATAATGCCTCATTTAAATACGTTGCTACAATATAGTTTTTAATTTATGAACAAACAGCAACTAGTCACTGTTTATGAATTTATGTTACGTAGTCCATGGAATCTGCTGTAGCTAAAAGTTATGCACTGGACCCCTAGCATTTTTCGCAGTTCATTTACGATAGATGTACGCAAAATGCATCAAAATACTCGAAGATTTGCCCACTATGTTAATAGATATTTTCTGACTCTACGTTGCTTTAGATTTTATGACGAAAAGTGCGTTATATATGGCGTAGTGCTTTGGCAACTCACGACCAAATTATCAAGTTTCAACCTATCCTAGACCATGAAAACACTACCGATCAGCCAGCTACAACAAACAAGACTTCAGGCAGGTATCCAGTATCGCATTAGTCACTATATTTACTTTCGAAGATGTACACTTCAGTTTATACGTGTGGTTTTCTCATATAATAAATAAAACTCAACAACTGTTCCATCGAGAGAAGTTGTGAAATCAGATTACAATTACACACATTAAGTTGCATTTTATAACGATAAAAAGCCTGCTAACTCAAATTTCGTGTTGCTTGCAACTCAACTTTTGTAGTTAAAATAAAATGTGGTTCACAAAGAAAAATTTATCTTCTGCTGTATATGGTCTGGAAAACGAAAGATGGATGGAACAACATCATCTTTCAGCTTTCTGCGATGTACGTAATTTTCAAGGAAACAACTTTCTTCAAAATGATCGGAACATATAGAAGGGTATTCTGTCGGTCGGAAATCTTGCCTCCTGACAGCGTGTAACCATTTTTGTAACAGCTGTGGTTTTGAGAAAGGAAACCTGCAAATATATGCACAGACATTATGCTAATACCGTGTTACAAAAACATTTAGTAAGCAAGTGCGCTGACATACAAAACAACTTAAAATATCCACATACCTGTGAAATGTAATATTCGTTCCCTTCTCGAATTTATTTGTACAATTAATCGCTGCACAACTCTTCACCATTGAACTTCTTTTGATTGGAACGTACAGACAGCAGAATTACGAGTAACAAATACTGTATGTACGCCCCAACAAATATACAACGTTGAATCAGGGTCTTCATAAACAACAGTACTACACAACACATCAGACTACAACCACTATAATGGCGTCCAGCCGAAGGTTCAAATTATCCCGCGACTGCAGCGCCATAAGTGAGTCTAGTTATTTTTTACAAGGTCTTTGATACTACTGCTGAATCTTAATATAATTTCTGCCCATGTAAGTATCATGAACTATATTCTCTTATAGAGTAGAACAGACTGATTTCATGCTGTGACAGGATAGTTAAGAAACTGCATAGATAGCTGTTTATGAGAACACTCCAGAAAAGTGGCTAGCCACAGGTAATGATGATTTTATAAGATGAACTAGATACAGATTACCTGGTTTTGGTAAGGTTTGTGAATGGACCCCGAGTTTGAAACTGAGGGGCACTACAAATAGATGACTTCATTCTCATCCGGACGAAATATCTAAGTACCGATGCGGGTAGTAGCTTATACTATAGAAGAATGTGCCCGCGGAACGTTACCGAATAATAACGACAGGAAATAGTGTAGTAATAAAATTGATAAACATCGCGAAGTTCTTGTAGATAAAGTAAAGAAATACTTTTTACGCAACATGAAAAGATTCTTCACATCCGCGACCACTTCTTGACAGTGATCCGAGTTCTTGCTGAGACCGGATCATCAGAACAAAGACAGGTGGACTAATGGTGAAGCTGCCTCAGACAAAGCCTGCTGTATCGCCCCTTAAGACTGCCTTCGCAACATCAAGCAGAACTTGCCGATATCCAAACCGTATTCTCGCAGTTTTGGACACGACGGTATCATGGATATGTTCTGCTTCCTCTGCTCATTTTACTAGTTCTACCTTTCTACTTTAAATATTCTTCCTAATTTCCTTTGCCTGTGGTACTAAGCACGGCAAAAGTATTCACCACCATTCTTTGTATGTCCGAAAGGTGTAACACCTAATGTACGCGCACATACGTTCTTCTCCGTCTTTCAGTCATCTACCCCTCTTCATGAGCTGGATCCTGTTTCTTGAGGAATGCTTTGACAACACGGGAATGGTAATTTCAATGCGTGCTGACTAGATACCACGACAGACAAGCAACGGCTACACTATTTTTGCCAGATGTATCTCTGTGAATGGTTTTCTTTGAGGAAGAATAAATCCTCTATGATTTCTACCTGTGCTTACTGAGTTGTTCTGTACTCCACCTGGATGAGTTGATCCCATCTTCAGACAGCCGTGTATATATGATCACAATGAGACTGATGTAGGTAACGGACAGCTTTGAATATTCCTGCTTTCTTGTTAACAACTCTTGGGATGCGTTCATTATGATGGTATTTAGAACCCTCGAAAAATGGAATCTTCGAGGAACTGTGACATTTTACTGTTCTTGTGGACTGAAAAATGCTGAAAGGAAGAGTGGATAATGAGCTTAAGGTTGCAAGTTTTCGTTGGACTACCTTTCGTAAATTATCTCAAATGGAAACTGGAAAGGAACTTGATTTACATGACGTTACCTTGGTTTTCAGATATTTTATTGAGTTTTCTGAGATACCAGTTTTACTGTTTCCTTGCATATCTGCTTCAGAGAACTTGATCAATAATCTCTATTATATGTACCTGCCTTTGTGATCCCTACAGATTATGATCCTGTGACCATTCACAGATTTTACCCTCCCACACATCGACATTAAATTTCTCTGTCTCTGCACAAGTTTTGAAAGCTTTCACTTGTTGTTGTTGGCTACAAGTCTTGCGTTTAGGGACACGTTCTTCGGCTGAAATTTTGACTTACTGGGTTCCAGATGACTAAATAACTGATGAAGTACTATCTGTTTTTATGATTTTCTTTTATTTTCTCCTATTATTATATATCACACTGACTTAACAATCTTCATTTTCATACAACCATCAATTACATTGTTGTAGACAAAATTTAAAAAAACACGTGCGTTTACGTCAGAGGCTCCTTTACATTCTGCGGTACTCACAATATTCCAAAGAGCTAACAAAGCAAAAGAGTTTACAAACTTTCTGGACAAAAGAAGAATCATCTCCAAGACATAACATTATTTTATAAATGAATCCAGAAATAAATTTAATAATTAGCGTTAGACTGTGCAATTAATAATATGAATCTTAAGTACGCCAGATATTTCGTAATTTCAAATATTTCCAAAAGAAGAATAATTTTAACTGTACATAGAGTGTGTAACAAATTAATTTTGTTTTATACATTTTAGTCTGAAATACAATACATCGTATACAACATCATATGAAGTTCATTTAGTTAAACAGCTGATATAATGTTCACTTATACAAGAGTCGATATTATACATGGTATCCGTTATTTCTATAAAAAAAGCGTGGTTAGAGGAGGGTGTCCGATTACAATGGCTTATGACAGTCCATATAAGACCGATCTTTTCACTGAGCATCACATCATGAGACTGCTTTCTGAATATTAATGTCCCAGCAATTTTTTGTGTTATTTTGAAAAACTGGTTTTCGAACTTCATTTCCGTCTTATTACACGGTCCAGAGTACACGTAATACCAACTTAACGCTACAAACACCTTGCCAGCAAAAGATTTACCTACTAAAGTCACCACATCAGTGAATAGAAGGAGCTGTAAAACACATGATGTTTATGGTTTGCTTTGGGTGATCTCAGTAATATTGAACAAAGAAATGAACCGTGTGTATAGAGACTGTTTCTTTGAAATGGCTATCAACAAATAAACTATAGAGTACCTTCTAAGTTCTTACGTTATGGTGTGGATGAAAAGTGCCATCCACGGCTACATACAAGAAGTTTGAATTGTGCAAAACTGAGGAACAAGACGTAGAGCTTTATTGTATATACATTTGTATAACTGTAGCACGATAATACTTGGAAACCACAGTTCTGTTGTTACAGCTTCCATACGGAGCGGACGTGAGTGATTCCGTCCCAGATGCAGAATTACAAATAAAGAAAAGATTTTCGATAATGCTTTCAAACCAGTTCACATGTCGTATCCTTGTTAAAGGAGGTATTTTTCCGAACTGTTTTCAAAATTTTCTGGTGGATGTGATCTTAACTATTGGAATAAAATCGGTGTCTTAAGTTTCTCAGTATTTAAAAAGGGTAACTATTTTATCTCGTTCCACGTGTTCCTGTTCGAAAATGATGATTTCTTAGATGACATAGGTATTGTGGATAAACAAGAATATTAAGATGATTTACATTTATCCAGATATCAGTAAGTCTTGTTTCATGTTTTATGGTTTTAATCTCTTGTTCACAACAATTAACCTTTTGAAATGGTTGTATTGATCTCAGAAGGGTTCCAAATAGTTTCTTGCTAATTTTGCTACACGTTGATGTCTAATGTAAGAAAAAGTCAAAAGGTAAAGAAGATAATGTTTTTCAATTTGTTTCATTGCTGATAAACGGAAAATTCGTGTTTTATTGATATAGGCATTGTGTATGAGTGTGGATCATTGACCTACGATTAGTATACTACTACTGATTTACCATGAAGACTTACACACCATATCCTTACGAGACAGATAATCACGAAATCCAAAAGAACTTTTCACTTTTAGATTTCGGTGATCCAACTACGTGAGTTAAAATATGAGACAAAAAGGTGAGGATATTGGTACGAACACATCCCCAGTTCCTATTTTGCTTGCGTGTATTGATGGTCACATTGTTGTACAAGTCACTTTCTAGTTTATTATTTACAATTTGTGTGATAGAGCTCATTTTACTTACTTTTATGTGAATTTTACCAATAGTTTCAATAAAGAAGTTGACAAAAATATTTTTTCTTTAATTCACTGTTTACGTTACGTTCCCCTATGTTACTCTGCTACAACCATCCAGATACCATAGTATCGGGCGTGTCTTACGAAAGGCATAATAGCAATCAGAAATGGTTAAAAATTAAGAATGCGTAGTTTAGAATCAAATATTACTAGCGCAGAGAGTTGGTGATTCATGGTTTGAGTGTGTTTATATAAATCATCAGTGAATGAGTTAGATAACAGTATAGAATTAGGATTTGTAAATTTAATAGCAGAAAGCTTTTCACATAAGATTATTACAAGCGTTACCGAGTCATGTAAGCACCTAGTTCTATCGCTGTAACTTTTTCAATCACGAAAATATTACTAAAATCAATAACTTTGACTTTCTTCCATGGTGGAGACTATTCTACGCCGTACTCGTCATTACAACGGTGAGTCGGAATCCTTCATTTGTAAGTTACTACATATGTTCTTAATAATGAGCAGTTCATAAGAATAGGACTTGAACCACTTGACTCCTAACTTATAACGATGTGGAAATCTCAGTAGAAACATTGGACATCCTGAACCACTAATTGGACTGACACAAACTTGAACATGGTCAAGGATTAGTACACCTATATTTGGAAGGAAAATTATAATATTGACATTTTGATTGCTCAGATACTAACAGTGCTACGACAGTAGTTCAACGGAATCACTGATTCGTCCTATATTCATAAGAAACAGAATGAATTATAAGCAGTGCAAGTAGAATCGTGCAAATTATTCTCTGAATGGACGATCAGTATTTACTTGAAATAGTTGCTATAATTAGAGAGTGCACTCTAGCTTGCTTTAAACACATAATTGTAGATGATTGCAGTGCACGTTGATTGGAAAGCAATTTTGATGTCTGAGTTGCCGAGGAGACGGCACAAAAGTAACGTACACGGTCGGAACTTCAGTAGTACCTCCAAAGAATTCCTCCCCGTTTGCAGTTCTTTAGCAAGAGGGGGTGGGGAGGAGATCGCGCTGCTGAAGATGCGGTCGTCACCAAATACCAGCTCCATGGGGGCGGCAAAACTTGCTGCTTTCTGGGGCACGAGCTGTAAAAATATTTTTTTCTTTTTCGTCGTTCAGTCCTGAAAGTTCTGGGACCGAGTGGGCTACTGAAGAGTTTATGTATGAACTGGGCCTGTCCCCGTTGCATGGGTGCATTTTACTACATTTATTTTGTTTTATTGTCTACATGTCTGGAATGGTGCAATCGGAGTCAGTGTCCGTGTTATTATCTGGCCTTAAACCGGCAGTATAATATGTCTTAACCCGAAGCTAGTGTTGTCATTCTGTTGTTATTGTGCATGAATGGACGCGAGTGAGAGTTTTCCTCCTGTTACACAAGCTCGAATACAATACTTACTAATTTGTACGTATGTGAATGACATTATTTATGAATGTTGTTTGTGCATCATGTTCTGTTACTCGTAGGGAAGGTAACAAGGAGTTTCTTTTTTCTTGATGCGATACGCCTAGAAATTCTTTCGTTTGTGACGATGATGAAGATGAAGCTGTGAGATGTTTCGCTGTGCTGAAAAATTATAAGATTTTAAACAGTGAATACGAAACTTGCTCCCATTTCTAGCAAAGGGTCGAAGGTCCCCGCAGTTGGGAGCAAGGGGAGGGAGGTTGTGGTGCTTCCCGCTCTAGATCTCTGGGAAAGATTAAATGTAATGTACCCAGGTGTTTTTCTTTCAATAAAATAATTTAAAAGTCGACATTTCAAGTTTTTTAACAGGGTCGGAACTGGAACTTTTTATGGACAGCTACCTGTCGGCTGCCCCAAGAAAATATCTTATACGCGCCCTTGACTTCTAGTGTTGAAGCGGTCACAGTCAATAATAGTCCCTATTTTTCTGATCTGGACAGAAAACCAACAATAAAACAGTAGTTTACAGTGTGACGGAAGAACTACTTATAATAGACACACGTTTGCAAAGTCTGCAAACTGAAAGTTGTATACAGAAATTATGAAACAATGTGGAACAGCAGAGTTGCGAGGATACATACAGGAAGATGCGGAGTCTTTTTAAGAGTAGTGCTACGCCTGGAATAAAAGCCAAAGTTTAAAGTTCGACTTGTTCTCTTCTAAAATATGTGGAGGAAGGAACAGAGCTAATTGTTAAAGTCATTAAACATATATTTTACAGGCAGAAATTTAGAGACATATTAGAATCAAGAATATACCTTTCTTGTATTTGTCAAACTATTGGCTGGCGAAAGATGTAGCTGATTCAAATTTAGATTTAGGTTATATGTTAAAAATCAACCTGGACCTTATTAATGAAACAAAAACAAAGGAGTTGACTTCTAAGAGGGGAGGTAATAAAAGTTTGTGTATAAAAGTTGTTCGCTATCCTACCAAAAGCCATATTTATGAGTATCTACATGTACGTCTTTCGAATGGGCGGGGAGGGGGAGGGGAGGGGAGAGGGAAGCGATTGTGTGCTGGAAACTCAGTGACACCTTTACTGTACCTACATGAATACCTGTGAATTTAGTCACATATATCGAGGTAATTGTGGGATTGTGTGCAGTTGTGGTTCGAATGGGCGCGGCGCAAGGAAGCTGATCAAGAAGGGTGGAGGCGAGTGGCCGTTAATGTGACGCCACGTAAGGAGACCACAGGTGTCGTAGCAGTTCAGCGTGGAGATGCACAACAGCTCGCAGCAGTCAGAACTGGTGACGAAGGCTGCTGTAGGACAGCCTGTGACGGCAGTGGCAGCAGTGTCTGTGTGAACTGATTATTCACACCAAAGTTTGCAATGGAGCAACAAAGATTCATGTGCATGGCTGGCTGTTATGTCGCCCATGGCCTGGTTCGGTGGCAGAAGCGGCAAGGGGTGGCAGGGGTGGCGGCATGCCTACAAACTGTAGTAGGGCTTTCCTCCTTACGCTGTTAAGTAAAAATACTGTTGTTCCTACTACGCAACATGATAGTGACAACCATATACACACATCAAAAAATTTTTTGCATCACCCCTATTCCCAGAACTCCTGAAGATGGACGCAGACTGTGGACATTGTATCACAGACACAGTCCCTTTGACTGTTCAGAGATGTCACTAAATCCGCCCAAAGATGTAAACAACCGTGCATACAATATATCTGTGGTAAGTACTATGGGACCAAACTGCTGAGATCATCGGTCCCTAAGCTTACACACTGCGTAATCTAACTTACGTTAACGACAAAACACACACATCCATGCCCGAAGGAGCACACGAACCTCCAACGGTGGGAGCCGCGCGAACCGTGACAAGACGCCCCAGACCGCACGGCTACCACGCTCGGCCCCAACCATGCATGAGCAACTGTCGGAGGGGGTCCGACAGTCGATCACTTCCAGTCATTCCACGAGGAAGGAGGTACACGGCTCATGTTGTCTGTAGTTCAACCATGCCTACACGGTCGATACTGCGGTTAGATCGTGTCCGCATTGCTACTTGGGCCAGGAAGGGCTCTGAGCAAAGGAAGTCTCCAGGCGTCTCGGAGTGAACCAAAACGATGTTGTTCGGACATGCTGAGAGAAAGGAACTGTAGATGACATGCCTCGCTCAGGCCGCCCAAGGGATACTACTGCAGTAGATGATGTATACGTACGGATTATGGCTCGGAGGAACTCTGACAGCAACACCATCATGTTGAATAATACTTTCCGTGCAGGCAAAGGGCGCCGTGTTACGACTCAAACTGTTAGCAATAGGTTGCATGATGCGCAACTTCACTCCTGTCGTCCACGACGAGATCCATCTTTGCAAACACGACACCATGCAGCGCGGTTCTAATGGCTCTGAGCACTATGGGACTTAACTTCTGAGGTCATCAGTCCCCTAGAACTTACTACTTAAACTTAACTAACCTAAGGACATCACACACATCAATGCCCGAGGCAGGATTCGAACCTGCGACCGTAGCGGTCGCGCGGTTTCAGACTGTAGCGCCTAGAACCGCTCGGCCACTCCGGCCGGCCTGCAGCGTGGTACAGATGGGCCGAACAACATACCGAATCGACCGCTCAGGATTTGCATAACGTTCTCTTCACCATTGAATGTCGCAAATGCCTTCCACTAGACAATCGTCGGAGACGGGTTTGGAGGCAACCTGGTCAGGCTGAACGCCTTAGACACACTGTCCAGCGAGTGCAGCAAGGTGGAGATTCCCTGATGTTTTGGGGTGGCATTACGTGGGCCGACGTCCGCCGCTGGTGGTCATGGAAGGCGCCCTAATGGCTATACGATACGTGAATGCTATCCTCCGACCGATACTGCAACCATATAGGCAGCATATTGGCGAGGCATTCGTCTTCAGGGACGACAATTCGCGCCCTCATCGTGCACATCTGGTGAATGACATCCTTCAGGATAACGACATCACTCGACTAATGTGGCATGTTCTCCAGACATGAACCTTATCGAACTTACCTGGAATAGATTGAAAAAGGCTGCTTATGGACGACGTGACCCATCAATCCCTCAGAGGCATCTACGCCGATCGCCCTGAGGAGGGACAATCAGGACCAACAGTACCTTGATGAACTTGTGGATAGTATCCCACGACGAATACAGGCATGCATCAATGCAAGTGGACGTGCCACTGGGTATTAGAGATACCGGTGCGTACAGCAATCTGGACCACCACCTATGAAGGTGTCGCTGTATGGTGGTACAACATGCAATGTGTGGTTTCCATGAGCAATAAAAAGGGCGAAAATGATGTTTATGTTCATCTCTATTCCACTTTTCTGTACAGGTTCGAGAACTCACGGAACCGAGGTGATGCAAAACATTTTTTGATGTATGTAGTTTTAAAGTAAGTTCCCAAACAACTTGTTTAAGCTGTGATGTTAGAAGGGCAGTTGTTTAAACTTCTCGGAAAAGTTAGCTTACAATTTTTTAAATTTAAATAACATGATGATGTATTTTGGCATACGTGTTAGTGTTTTCGAATTTTCAGCCAAACTTAAACTTATGGCGACTGCTGTATAAATGACAACATTAATGGGGAAAACAATGGAATTCTGTAACGACCTGTCTGCTATAAATAGCCTTGCTAGTCCCTAGAGGACAGAGTGCTTTCTGGAAAACGTGTTAAGTAGGTTAGCAGACTGGATACTTTGCTTTATCGTCGTATCGTGTATTATGTACTCAGCACAAGTGGCCTACTTTCACAGTGATGTCAGGGGAAAACCCAGTGACCACCTTGAATTCTATGCTAAGCACAAGTGACCTATTTCCACCAGTAGGTCAATATGCCATCTTGAATGTCCTAGCAATTTATAATAGGGCAACAGCCCTACTTCCACAATAATGTCTCAGGAATGAGAGAACACCCTCTAACACATTTTGGTTTATTTAGAATTTCACACTAATTTTTGAATATCCCAACATTCGTAAGCCAGTTGGCCCATTGAAAGGTCTACAGCACATGATATCATAGGGGGAGGGGGAGGAAAATATGATGTCTGATAACGATGTCACTGATAATGAAATAAGTGATCTACTTTGCAACAGAAGTGGTGGTGGCTACATACTATAAAGCACTGTCTGTTGCGTGTATTTACTTGCAGTACACCCATGCGAATAGCCATCTCCTATGTGGACATGTCCTACGTGGATTCATCTCTCCATGAGCCATTGACCTTGCCAAGGTGGAGTGGTTCTCTAGATTCAGACACAACAGGTGCAACCATGTCAGAGTGGTATCCGTAGAGAAGCCAGACAAACAAACAGCTTCTGAAAAGGAGCAGCAGCCTTTCAGTAAAAGCAGGGTAGCTGGTCTGTATGACTGATTCATCACACCTTGTAACTTAGCTAATATCCATCGATAATGCAAACGGCTGAAAGCAATGTGAAACAACAGTCGTTGTATTTCCCACAGACATGTAGCTACTCTGTTCGGCTTATTGACGATGACATACTCCCACGGGAAATTTTCTGGGGTGAAATACTCCCATTTGGATTTCCGATGGGAATAACGAAGAATCGAGGTGTTGAATGTTAGACCTCTGTAGGAAGTTGAAAGAATCTAAAAGGGAGACGGAGAAGTTGAAACTGGATGTTGTGAGAATTAGTGAAATATGGAGGCAAGAAGTACATGGTTATCACCGCAAAATCAAATAGAGTTCATGCGATAGGAGGTCTAATAACAGAAAAGAAAATAGGAGTGCAGGTAAGCTACAATGAACAGCACAGTGTTCGAATTATGGCATTCGAGACAGACACGAAGGTAACACCCAACAAAGTACTTGAAGGTTACGTGTCCACTAGGTCCGCGAATTATGAAGAGAATGAGAGAGTTTTTAACGAGATAAAAATTTTTTCAGAGGGGGAGAAATTTTTAATTGTGATAGGACATTGGTACCCGATAGAAAGAAGAGGATGAGAAGGGAGAATAGTAGGACAACACGGACCGGGAGAGATGAATGATATTGGCAACTACCTTGTAGAATTTTACAACGAGAATATTTTTATATTTGGTTTAAAAATGATGAAGGGAGCTTGTACACGTAGAAAAGACCTGGATAGACCGACGGCATCGAATTGATTACATAATAATAAGATAGAGATTTCGAAAACGGATTTTAAACTGCAAAACGTGTCATATTCAGATGTGGACTCTGGCTATAATTTATTGGTTATGAACTGCAGACTAAAACTGAGGCCGGCCGAAGTGGCCGTGCGGTTAAAGGCGCTGCAGTCTGGAACCGCAAGACCGCTACGGTCGCAGGTTCGAATCCTGCCTCGGGCATGGATGTTTGTGATGTCCTTAGGTTAGTTAGGTTTAACTAGTTCTAAGTTCTAGGGGACTAATGACCTCAGCAGTTGAGTCCCATAGTGCTCAGAGCCATTTGAACCATTTGAACTAAAACTGAAGAAATTATAAGAAAGTAGGTTATGTCGGAGATGGGACCTGAGTAAGTTGAAACAACAAGAGGTTAATGAGAGTTTCAGACTGGGCATTAAGTAGCGGTTGACTGAAATACTGGTAAGGAACACAAGAGAAGACGAATGGGTAGTCTTGAGAGGTGAAATAGTGAAGACACCAGAGGATTAAAAAAATAAGCGTGTGTAGAAATTCTCATATAACCTCTGATAGATGGAATCTAATTTTCTGAAGGTATTTGTCCGTAGTGTTGTCTTCTATGGAACTGACACATAGACGATGAAGAGTTCAGACAGGAAGAGAATAGAAAATTTTGAATCATGTGGAATAGAAGAATGTTGAAAATTAGCTAGTTAGATCCAATAACTAACGAGGAAATACTTAATCGATTTGGGGAAAAAGAAATTTAACTAAAAGGGGAGGTTGAGTGTCAGGGCACCTTTCTAGTAAAAACTGTAGAGAGAGAGCCAGTACTTGAATGTAGTACAATGGATGCAGATTGCAAGAACCATGCAGAGATGAAGAGGCTTGCTCAGTGTAGACTATCCTATAGAGCTGTATGAAACCAGTATTTGGAGCGGAGAACGCAACAACAACAATAACAACTGGGATACAGTCTGACAGTGAATATATAACATTTGTACTTAGCTAATAAAAAATTCTGCTAGATTTTCCCTGCCAGACGTTCCCTTAGTTTGTCTCTTGACAAGCAGTCATAGGCATTTCATTATTACAGGTGTACAAAGGTAACACCT
Source organism: Schistocerca americana (assembly GCF_021461395.2). NCBI lineage: Eukaryota > Metazoa > Arthropoda > Insecta > Orthoptera > Acrididae > Schistocerca > Schistocerca americana. The sequence goes on from NC_060125.1 coordinate 47,748,830, forward strand.
CTTTTAACACAGTATCTCTCTGATTACCATTCAAACAGCAAAAATTATGTTTATTGTTATTCTATTACCATTGTGGTTCAATAATGGCTGTCAAAAGAGCTCAGTGGATTTCTTCATGAAGTCGGTGGAACTGGTCCTGTGTTTCGTAGGGACAGAACTCGAACCCAAATTCTACCTTTACACATTATTTTTCCTATCTTTCACTAAATAGCTTAGAGGGATGCTGGGCTGATGCCCTTAAAACAGATCACAACTGAGTTTTTTCTCCATTCCTGACCAATCGGATGTAGTGTTTTGATTAAATGCAACTAATGTTTACAAGGAGTACTCTGGTTATTAATGGAGGTGGTAAACGCTTACAGAGACATACTCTGCTTTCATCTCTCTTGGTATTCATTATGATGTCTGAAACAAGACAATGACTTCCCGTAACGGAGCAGGAAGCTGTCCAGCAGCAAACTGTTTCCACTCCCACGAATCAAACTGACGAAGTGCTGCGGAAGTTGTAAGCGATCAGAATAGCAATCCTGCGAACGCAGGACCAGACAAAATTGGAACTGGTAGAGAATAAACAAGCCTGTACAAAAGAAGGTGATTAGGCGCAAGCACAAGCGAGCTACGCTGTACAAATAAGTGGCATCGTCAAGCTCAAAAACAAACTGCAAACATGCAAGCACAAATAAAAACTAAAAATGACAAAGTGCAGTTTGCAATGTTGAACCACGTACACACTTTCCAGAGAGCAAGAGATACAAACTGTGGGACAGCTAACGAACAGCCAGCAGGCCATGCGAACCGATATGGCCAACTGGTTAAAGATAAAGGAAGTTCACATTGGTCAAACGTTAAGAAAAAAGTTTTCCCATTGGAACTAGAGTGGTAATTCACGTATTTATACGGTCCTATGTAATTTTATGCAGGTATCAGGCCAGCATGTCAGAGGCATTATTTCAATACAATTAAAAAAAGACAGAAAGGGAGGACAAGTTAGAGTGCAGACCGTTTCTGCTGAGTTAAATCCTACCAAGAAAACAGTGTCCAAAATACTGAAGGAATGCCAGCAGGCTGTGTTTGCCTGTGTTACGACAACAATGAAGTAAACGGGGAAAGTATACCAAGCTATTGAGAATGACAGCTTTCTGTAACTTCAGAGAGGAAAGCTCATACTTCTGTCATAATTTCTGTAATGAGCTCTTACTTCCCTGTGACGAGTGGTGTGCTAAGCATCTGTCAGCCAACTAACGTTCCCACAAATGTTATGTACGACGTAGCAACTCCTCCTCTGCTGGCGACTGCCATGCTTGAGGAAAGTGCACTCATGATCAGAACAAAACAGAACACCTTGAAAGAATAGAGATAGGACGTTCATATTTAGAGAACCTGTATATCAGTATGTTCTGCAGAAATGGTTAGCAGCTGAATTATTTCGGCCATCGGGTTCAAGTCAACGTCGATATCGTGGCGCAACGCCACCTATCGATAAAACGTGCCTTCGGCTCTCGTTGTCGCTATAAGTCGAAGATAATGGATCAGTGTGATATGACCAGAGTTGCAGGATGCCTCGCGAAACGTACCGTCAAATCAATGATTCTGAAGACGCATTATTGCCATGAGAGAATGTGAAGCACCCATCGGGGAAACTGCTGCTCGTGTGGGACCAAGTATTCCGGCAGTGCAGTGGGTGTACGCATAACGATTCACGGAAGGCCTAGAACACGACAAGATGGGTCAGGTCGCACCATCCAGACCACCACACTGAGAATATCAACATCTCATCCGAAAGACATTGCAAGACAGATCGTTGTCCTCCTCGGCTCTGGCGCAACACTGTGACAGTGTAACACATCTTCCACTATCAGGGTTGACAGTCGGTCGCCGTTTATTACGGTACGGGCGTTTATTTGAAAATGATGGCTGCATTTTGGTTCGTCTCAGACAGAAGGAGCGGCAACACAGTGACTACATTCGCACAGAACACACAGCGCCAAATTTTTGGAAATTTGTGGTAAGGACTATGGGACCAAATTGCTGAGGTTATCGGTGCCTAGGATTACACACTAATAAATCTAACCTAACTTACGCTAAGGACAACACACACACCCATGCCCGAGGGAGGCCTTTAACCTCCGACGGGGGCAGCCACGTGGAACGTGACAAGACGCCCTAAGCCGTGCCGCTACCCCGCGACAACTCAAGGCCTTATGGTGTGGGTTCCTATTGGGTACAACCACAAATCACAGCTGATGCGTGTCCAGGACAATGTGACAAATGTGGCCTTCGTGAATGACATCCTGCGACCCACATCCATATCCTTCCTGTACAGCACCCTATAACCCTGCTACTTCTCCGTCTAATTAGGCCACTGCTCAGTATTTTAGCAATGACGATTACAAACAAAGTTCGCTTAACTTTATATATATTTTAATTACTTAAACTAGTTTTGTAATTAACAGTAGTGAGTGGAAAATTTGAAAGAAAGGTTTTCAAGGTATGTCATTAATGAAATAACCAACGGCCACCAGTTCCTTACCGGAACAAGAATATTTAAACTGGAACTGAACTTTATACTCGTAAGTAATCATACGTAAGAAAATTATTGGCTTCCTGACGTAGGAACAGTACCTAACGCACACTTTCAAGTACTTCACATCACACGTGTCACAGTAGTCAGATAACACTGGAGACCGAGCGAGGTGGCGCAGTGGTTCGACACTGGACTCGCATTCGGGAGGACGACGGTTCAATCCCGCGTCCGGCCATCCTGATTTGAGTTTTCCGTGATTTCCCTAAATCACTCCAGGCAAATGCCGGGATGGTTCCTCTGAAAGGGCACGGCCGACGTCCTTCCCCATCCTTCCCCATCCTTCCCCATCCTTCCCTAATCCGATGAGACCAATGACCACGCTGTCTGGTCTCCTTCCCCAAAAACAACCAACCAACCAGATAACACTGGACAATAATTTTGAAGTGAAAGTGTATAAATTCCATGGTTTTGAGTTAGTTATGTTTATTTAAGGATAAAATGATACAAAATCATCATCTTCATAAATATTTATCTCTAGTTTATTAAAAAGTAATCTACATTTTTTGTATAAAAAAACTCACTAACTAAATATGTATTCGTGCTCCAAGATTCAGCATAACAAATTTTAAGTGAATAATTACTTTAATTATGTTATGTGTTATGCATTGATACATTTTAGTGGCATTTTGGAAGTACCAAAGCAAAATATTAAGAAGAAATGGAGATAATATCACATGAACAAAAATACTTTGTAAGTATACTTTGTACCAGAACTATGTAAACACAAAAGACATAATATCAATTAACTGCTAACAAATAGATATAAGGAATTACAAATGTTAAATGTCCATGTGTACAGTATATACAATTACATATTTTGTTCAGAGATAAATTCATAAGATGATCGTTTTCGCTTGGCTTCATGTTTATGCATGCACTCGGGTACATCCCTTACGACAGTCCAGCAGTAATCTGCTAAAATAGTAGAGCTCCAGTTTCCGGCATACCTCTTCTCAAATGTGGCAATATCTTGATGAAATCGCTCCCCATGCTCATCACTTATTGCACCACAATCTTTGGGGAAGTAGTCAAGATGACTATGTAAGAAATGCATCTTCAATGACATGTTGCAACCAAGTTTTTCATAAGATGGCGACATATTATCCACAATCTCCTTGTAATTTATTGCTCGTTTTTCGGCTAAGAACTGTAAACAGACTGTCTTAAGAGAATCCCATGCCAACTTCTCATCACATTGTATGATTCCATCAAAAATATGGTCTCCAAAAAGCTCTCGAATTTGTGGGCCTACAAAGATGCCCCTCTTTATTTTGGCATCACGTAAGTGAGGGAATTTTTGCCTTAAGTACTTAAATACATTACCATCTTTGTTCATTCCCTTAACTAAATTTTTAATGAGATGGGCGCAGAATCTTTTTAAGGTCTACTAGAAGTCCACTCTTAATGTTATTTATACCTGGTTGGACAGATTTTCTGGTGGGCCATTCATGTTTACTGAATGAGATGCACCAGCTCCGCTGTCCCATTCACAGTGAAAGCAGCAATATTTAGTATACCATAACTGCATAACTAATAGCAGTGCAACCACTTCAAGTCACCACAAATCTGCCATTGAGAGTCATTATACTTGATGGCCTCTAGTAAAATTTTCATTTTTTGGTATGACCCTTTTTTATGCACACTATGCCCAACTGGAAGCTTATTACCAATATGTAAAAGCACTCCTTTTAAGCTCAACTTTGAAGAGTCAAGAGTCTCCACTCGCATGCCACAAGACTATCTTGCATGTTAAAGAAAGGAGCGAATTGTTGTTCTCTTCTGCATTAGAATGAAACATTTACATTCCTTTCTAGAAAATTGCGCTGCCGCAATCTCGATGCTAAAATCTCATCCTGAGCTTTAGAAAGCTCCAGATCTCTAATGGGACCACTTAACTCGTTTTGAGACATTTTGTGTGGACCATCGGTTGATGATATATTTGGAAGAAACACTGGATCTTGTGATGTGCATGGTTCAGACATTGAGAATCCCCATCAGAAGCAATCTCGTACTCCATCAGTGGGTCAGGTATTGGCAATCCTTCCCGATGTGAACTGGAGGTATGGCAGGTGGAGTGTTAGGATAGATCACTGTCCGGTTCTTCTTCTTAGATATTCCCTTCTTGATAGGTGGAGCCATACAAAAGTATCAGTCACTGACATGGTTAGTTGGCTCACACCAGATTATGGGCAGTGCAAAGGGCATTGAACGTCCTTTCCCGTCCATCCAATTCCTGAGGTTGCTGGCACAAGTGTTGCAGATCACGTTCACAGCCCAGGGTTGATCCTGATCACCTATTTAGCACGCAAAATAACAACTGTAAGTTTTTATAATCAATCGAGTTATTTGCTTTTTTTGTGAAGCAAATGTCACTTCTCCACACACATAGCAAAATGCATCAGCACTGTTTACACAAACTCGTGGCATTTTTGTTCACTTCAACAGCAGTAAACTCGAAAACTGATAGTTCACCTCGAAACAAATGTGCAAAAATTATTACATGCATTAATAAAGTCACTCTAGTTGAAGAGGAGGGAGTAAAAAAGGTCACTAAAATTGCTATCAAAATGTATCTAAAATATTGCTCACAAGTAAGACCAACGACAATAATATAATCCATTGTTACTAGTTACTGTGACTTTGGAAAACTATTAGAATATTTTATTTGAAACTTAACATAAAATCTGTATATAAATATCTCGCCGTAATAAAACAGTTTAAAATGAAAACTAGCGCTAATTTTGAATTGTCTTTGTGACATTCGCGATCAGCACATTAGAAATGATAGGAATTGGCTATTTTCATTCAATTTACATTTACATTGCTGCACAGTCTAATAATCAAATAGCAAACACATACAGCACATCATACTTATTTTCAAAGATCAATTGAAGTAAGATTGTTTACTGGCTGTGGACAGAAACGTTTTGTTACGTTACTCACCGTAATACTAACTGTCGTAATTGTAGCAAGCAAGAAGATTGTTTGGATTTAGCAGTTTCTGTGTGATAAAAGTTACATACTATGCCAGAATAATTTAGAACTGTGCTCTGACAATTAAATTCAGTGGCCAAATTACGTAAAGTTTTACTACCAGTTTTTTTAATTATGAAAGTTACTCTGTTTTTAGCAAATGAATTGATACTGGCTTTTGAATCATTCTATTTCTGACTTTATTCATACTACAACCAAAGATTTCATTATTACGTAATTGTCCAAAAGTTGGAAAAATTATGTTTTGACAATCTAATAAATTAATGTTCATTTCAACTGCAGTTCATTTTCTGATTATCTCGGTTTATACAAAGGCGTAGGATGGATACTACTTGGATAATTACTTAGGAAAGTTATTTACGTTACAATATGCAAGAAAACAATGTTATTCAAGCAATAAAATTCCAACTACGCTGGTCAGTCTATTACATTTCTAGTTACAAAAAGTCTAGATCTTACTTTACTTCATGATGCCGTTGGTTTGTCGAGTGGCTTCATTCAGCAGTAAACAGGGCACAGGTTGATCTTCTTGCTATACCATAGCCAGTAACAAGAGCCCACAGTAGTCTCGATGTTATGTCAATTACACTTGCTGCATTTGTGCTGTGCCCAAAAAATGCCATAGCTTGCCCATATTAAACATGAGACATTTGCATAGCCACACCGACGAATACACACAACCAACGACACCAATCGTCCTCTCGCGACTCCCAGCTGCTACTACTTTTGGTGCGCTCGCACGCCCAGCGATAATGCACTTACAATTTATTGCACTCTTTGAGAATAGCTTTTCCCTGACTAGGCCAGCGCGTCTACTTACAAAATGTTAACATTCCATGCGTATTCTCTTTCTTAAATAACAAATGGCATTTGTAACTTGACAACATATTTATAATAATAACATTCAGCACAACTAATAAAGCAAACTTCTCAAAACACGTAAAATGTATGATCATCCACAGAGTAGTGGTGTTACAACCCTATGCACCATAATGAGATTTTCACTCTGCAGCGGAGAGTGCGCTGATATGAAACTTCCTGGCAGATTAAAACTTTGTGCCCAACTGAGACTCGAACTCGGGACCTTTGCCTTTCGCGGGCAAGTGCTCTACCATCTGAGCTACCGAAGCAAGACTTACGCCCGGTACTCACAGTAGTTTGGAAGGTAGGAGACGAGATACTGGCAGAAGTAAAGCTGTGAGTACCGGGCGTGAGTCGTGCTTCGGTAGCTCAGATGGTAGAGCACTTGCCCGCGAAAGGCAAAGGTCCCGAGTTCGAGTCTCGGTCGGGCACACAGTTTTAATCTGCCAGGAAGTTTCCTATACACCATGTTTCAGCATGATAATGCACGACCACATGTTGCTGCACGAACACGTGACTTTTTGGTGTCAGAGGATGTCAGCCTTTTTCCCTGGAATGCCAGATCACCTGGCTTCTCGTCAAACGAAAATGTGTGAGATATGGTGAAACGACGGGTACAGTGCTGTGGCCCAATGCCAACCAGCGCTGATTAACTTTGGAACGAGGTGAATGCAGCATGGATGGCTGTATCACAGGACGCCACTAGCAGGCACCTTATACGTGTCGATGCGATCACGCATGGGTGAAGTTGTCAGGGTCCACGGAGGCACCTGTACCTCCTAGGCAACAGGAAACATGCTGAACAAAGGTCACTGAAATGCTAATCATTTGTGCAGAAAATACTAATGTACATGTCCTATGAATATAAATGTCCTTTCTCTAGTCATTCAACGTGTTCTGTTTTTTCTGAACATGAGTGTGTGACTAGACACAGGCAGTTTAATATTTTCTCGATGGACAAAAAGTCTCTGACTCTGCTGTCTTCATCGGTTAATTCAATGGAATTTTGTCACTCCTGGAATAAAATCCAGAACATAAGCTTTGTGGGAGGATTCATGACGGGACTCTTTGGGTTGCAGAAGCCGCCGGCACATCTCAAATTTATGCAGATTTTGAGTGCACATTCCTGGTGAAGCCCTGGCTGAGGGCTGCGTAAGAGCATCCGTGTACAGAAGTCTTTATTCTAGAACCAAATAACGATAGAAACTGAAGCATTCTTCGATTTATAGAAAGATATGCCAGTAAGGACAAGAATAAGAGCAAGGCAATAACGACTGACAATCTTCAAGACTAAGTTGATGGTCAGGGTGAACAAAAAAATATCTAAATGTGCCATACAAGGATTTGGGTGCATTCTTGCCTGTAGCAGCCAATAATGATCTGATTCACGAAGATGCATCGCCGGAGCAAAGCACACTCCTACATTATTTAAATAATGATATAGAATCACGCACTGAAAATAATCGGGTCGATCGCTCCAGCTGCTGCCACAACAAATGCGAGTAGTGACGCAGATCTAACAACCTGTCCCATTCACAAACTCACAGCCGACAGCATCGTAATGGGATCGAAAATCGTGACAGTCATCTTAACCTTGAGACGACGTGACCGTGACCAAAGCTAGAAGAGCATGTGTCCAGATCGATGGGGCAGTGACTAGCGCACGGGAAGCCGTCAATACAGAGTGCGCATAGTAGAGGTTTCCTCCAACAGTTCAGACACTAAATCATCGAACGTACTGAGACTTGCGCGCTCTCTGCTGGCTCGGCCTCAGTAGGTTGTAAGCCACGTATATCAACTTGCATCTACTACGTTATAACGAAAATGTGAACACGATGGGTGGATTGTGCCGTGAGCGCAACACCGGTAACGATCAAGCAAAACACGGTATGCAAGCGATACTTCGCACTACAGTAAAAATTTACCTGTAATCGGCATTTTGAACTCAGGTGCGGAGCCAAGTGCTATATCAGCCGTATTAATTAACAACTTAAAACGAGCGTTAAAAAACGCATACATTAAGAGTTAGTTGATTTAAGACCCTTGGAACTATTAGCTCAAGACTCAAGCCAATAAAAACTCCAGGCCCTATTGGAAAACAGGCTCAGGTCTCAGTCATCGTTGTCGACCATTTAACAACTAAATATGTTGCAGGAATTATTTTCTTGGCCACCCTCTCCACGCGAGAAGGTTGTTAATTGAAGACATAATGTCTGTAAATGAGTCCACAGTGGCACTTTATTTTCACAAGTTCGTATTGATCACACAGATTTCTTACACTTTATTACCGGCTTCGGCATACTGCCATCCTCAGATCTGTTACAAAGATAAATATTGTGTAAGCGACGGGTTCAATAAGTTAACGCTAAATCTCTACACGCATAAAATATAAAATTATGAAATGTTTATAGCCACGTATAGAAGCCATACATACGATTAAAATATTCTGATGTAAATCATCACCAACTTAAACATGTGAGAACATGGTACGTTGGAAATTTTCTCCGCTCGTGGACTGGCGTTGTGTTGTCCTCATTAACATTTCATCCTCATCACCGGCACGCAACTCGCCCAGTGTGACGTCAACTGAGATGAGACACGCACTCGGCTGCCGAACTTACCCGAATGGGGACTCCTGGCCAGCGATGCCATACGATCATTTCATTTTTTGGTCTCCTTATAATACCCTAATCGAATAATGCTCTGTGTTTAATTTACTTATTTTATTCACGGCAACACTGTATGTTTGTATCCATCACATAGTATTCCCTTGGGCCTGACAATACATCTGATAAACTTTCTAAAAACAAACAAGCATAATTAGACAATGGACATACATTGCAAAAGTTAAAATTATAGTTTTACTTCGTATTATCATTATTTTTATGCACTGCAAAAATAGTAGCTGTCTTTTTTTCACATTGACACTTAAGTTTTAATTCACACAATATTTGAATAAAGTATAAGGGTTCTTGCCATAACTTTATATATGGCAAATCCATCTGCAGAAAATCAGGCTTAATTTTTTTGCGTAAATATGGACATTAACTACATATTACCACAACGAACATTCATGACTTTTCTTGATTTGTTTATGTTTGTTCTATAGCAAAATTAATGTTATCATTGTGAAAGGAACATATTAGCCTATGACACTGAAGCCATTGAAATAACACTAGCCGGCGCTTTAGTCAGGAACCGCGGGACTACTACGGTCGCAGGTTCGAATTCTGCCTCGTTCATGGATGCGTGTGATGTCCTTAGGTTAGTTAGGTTTAAGTAGTTCTAGAGGACTGATGACCTCAGATGTTAGTTCCCATAGTGCTCAGAGCCATTTGAACCTTTTTTCTTGAAATAACACTGCAAAAGCATTTGGGCGCTGGGTTTTCCAATCCCATGTCACGCAAAGGTCATGTAACCCCCTGAGCATACTACTGTTGGAATGTCTATAATTCACATTCCTCATTTCATTTGTTCCAAATATTGTCACTGACTCATTAATTGGCTCTAGTTGTATAACATCACAACTGAATATTTCTGCTATACGTTGCTTGTAATAACACTTAAATCTTCTTCTCTCTCTTCTTTTTTTGCAACTTTGTACCTCAACATATTACTAATAACAGTGTAAACAAATGTACTTTCCCACAATCAAGTTTCTAAGCTTGTCAAACATTCCTAAACGTAAAAATTTTCTTCATCACCTGCTATAAAATCAGTGGTAATACAATTGTAGCTTGCCATCATAAATTCACAGCTAATAATTTACCTACAAACATTTTATGTACACAGTTTTACCTTTAGTTCAACTCTGCTTTTGATGATTATGTTTCCTCTATTAAATTTGTAAACATACTTCTGGGATTTGCTATAGTTTATTGTACATGAGTTTACAGACGATAAAATGTTCACACAGGTTTGCTGTATGATAGGAATGTTACTGTCTCACAGAATTGTACTGTCTGAAATTTCATTAAGTTTTGTCACAGATGAGGTCATGGATGACAAAACTGGTGCTACACATGTCTCGTTTACAAAACAAATACTGCAGTCTGCTTCAATCGTTTGCTCTTCTTTGACAACAGATTAAATTTTAGCGTAAGTATTTGTTATAATATTGCTTGATGCAGTTTTTATTTCTCTTAACTGTTTCGTAATTTCTTTATAACTGGAATAAATTGGGCTTTGAAAGAGTCCAATTGGAATTAACTGTATTTTCTAGCTTCCCATTTTAAACGTAGTGGAGTCGTGACTGAAAAAATTGTAGTTCTCAAGGATTCTGAAAAGGAATTAACTGTCGATCTTAGCTCTTTCGTTTTGCCAAATATTTCGTTTACCAAAACTTTTTCTTCTTCTCTTTTCGACATTTTGATTTCCTAAATATGCATTCAAAATAGAAAAATGTTAATTTTGATGTTGTACTTACATTTGTTCTTCCTTCATCCCAATATTTTATATCGATCTTCCATTATAATTGTTTTTTTGTAGATTTGTCCATTTGTGGAGGCAGTTCACGTGATTCAAGTCTGGATACAGTACTTTCGTTGTCTCTTAGCTGCAGTATTTAATATACAAAGTGATATTATTATTGACTGGAAAAACATGAGTAACACACTGGCTACAACAGAGGATCCTGGACTGAGCCTACAGTCCTAATGAACCCCATCCTGCCTATAGTTGAAAAATGGCTAAATAACTGATGAAAAAAGTGGACACACAATTCAGTCGGAAATTTTCAGGGAGAGATCTCATTATAGCTAATTGCAGGACAATAAACCTAGAACAATTTTTACTAAGACTGTCAATTGTAAAATGGTTGTTTGATGCTGTAGTTTCTTTTGTTGTCATAGCTAGTTCCCCTAAGTAATCAACGGGATACGATCTAGCCGGGACATTTCCTGGTACTGTATGTTAATCTTCCTCTTACACTCATTATGTAAGCGTAATTCCTTCATTCAATAAATACATCAATAATGTCAACTAGCTGAGTTCTCAGAATGGATGTATTTCAGGTATGAAATGTAATTTCGTTTGAATGGGACACCAAATAAAGTAACTTTGCTATATATTCTCCACTTTTAAAAGAACCACAAGACAGTTTCTTTTCACTTCGTCGAACATTAACAATATATTGCACGGTGGTACATTAGAGGTGAGTTATGTTTTGACTTCATCACAACACACAGCCAACTATTACAGCTCAAGGCTAGGTACACATAAACCACAGGAACATGTACATCGACAGTTCACAGAGTATGATTTAAATCGATCGTTAATCATGGACAGTATTAATGTAGAATAATTAGGTATATTTTCTTAAGTTTGAAGATAAGATGGTTTTTGAAAAAAAAAAGTCAGAAGAAAAAGAAATAAATAACATGATAAATAAGGGGGTATTAATCAAAAGTTTCACATAGAAAAAATATACATTGCCAAAGCTACAACGTATAACAGGAGTAGATGATGTGACGTGATGTATGTTTGGCTGTGGCTGTATCGCCCTTTACAGTTCCCCAAGATTATATTGACATAATGTAATTACAGGAAGTAAACTGGATTTTTATCCACATCACGCATATTGCTACACTTTCTACAATGTCTTCTGGACTGACTGGCCACCCATAACAAAAGTAATTTAGAGGACAAAATACAAAATTAGCTGCTCTTTACAGGCATATCCAAAATAAAGAAGAATTAAAGGTCTGTATCTTTTCCTAGATTTAGAATCATATCACATTTGATATGTAAGCTTAAAGAGATCATACATGTACATTGTTTAGAATTTTTTCTACACAATAATTATGTGTAAATGTATCATTTTTCCATTTTATGTGCGTACTTGCTCTACAAGTACACTTAATTGATATTCGTTGAGAATTCCAATCAGGTGCACTTATTCCTGTGTCCAGATCCCACAGACTGTCAGCTTCGGATATTCTTTATCCTAGTCAGATGCCATATCTCTGCGCAAGGAACTGATTTATTGGACAAACGAAAGTGTCGTGAAAGGTCTTGCGATTCGGAAAGTGTGTATTTTGGAACACTGTTGTCAGCTGGCTATGGTGATGTGGGATTGGTCATTCTTTATAAATTTAATGCAAATATAATGCAAACAAAGCAGAGACGCGTAACTCATTGTATTAAGAGTTAGTGCATTGCGAAATGTGAATAAAGGTTGCTACCTTTCAATCAAAGGTAATGACATCATAAAATGTTATTCGATGCAATAGATTTTTCATCCATTGTCAGAGATTAATGGAGCATGTACACGATTTGCGACACGAAGTCGGAGTATTTTAGTAACGTAGGCGGCTTGTTGTAAGATATTGTTTTAAATAAAAGGTGAACAGTGATGCTACCAGTGGCAAATGTTGCCGTGGCCCTGTGCCAAGCGCCACACTCACGTTGCCACGACCGTGTAGATGTGTGCAGTGCTTAATCCGGATGCCGTATTGCTGGATAGTGGAACAACATTCGGGGTTTTGTAGTGTCGCAATATCTCACGGACAAACTTAATTAATGTCACGCACCACCAAGCAAGTACTGTCACTGGTTGTTCTGCTCAAAGTGAATACATTGTCGTGAAGATTTAAACCACAGCATGCAGGCAGTGCCGACGCTCTATTAGTGTGGTGGGCACTCAACGTACCCAGCGCGTACGTTACACTTACTGGATGATGGTTGCATACACAACATCATTGTTATAGCTAGTCTTGGAAAACCAGTTCATAAATGTTGGCCGCTGGTGGAATCGCGTACACAACTGGAGGTAACCCCATCAGTGTCAATTAAGGATTGAAGGTGGTGTACTGAAGCACCTAATGGTGACCATATAATAAATAACATCGTGAGGGTAGCTGTAGGTGTTCAATTTTATTACATACTATACCTGTGACGTCGCAACAAACGCCAGCACAGTGTAGCGAGGAATACTGAAATTACGTGGAAGCCCTGGCTACTGTTATGGACATGTGACGGTGCCCTGAGCCCACACATTTAAATGCAGCGCATATACATTCACGCAGATATGAACCTTGTTACAGTACTGGTACGTTTAATTGCACCCAGAGGCGCTTGAATAATGATTTTAACAAAACAAAGACGCCGGCCGAAGTGGCCGTGCGGTTAAAGGCGCTGCAGTCTGGAACCGCAAGACCGCTACGGTCGCAGGTTCGAATCCTGCCTCGGGCATGGATGTTTGTGATGTCCTTAGGTTAGTTAGGTTTAACTAGTTCTAAGTTCTAGGGGACTAATGACCACAGCAGTTGAGTCCCATAGTGCTCAGAGCCATTTGAACCAAAACAAAGACACTGATAACGAAGGAAACCAATTTCCATCCTAAAAATCGTGACTTGAAGAAGAGGCACCAATGAACACAACTTTTTCTGTATTTAAATGTATAGTAATGTTCTTTTTATTATACTCCTCGTACATCTCTGCTAGGCTACGACTGTACAGTGTGTTTCAGGAGGAATGACAAATATTTTAGGACGTGATAGTATGGAGGAATTGCAGTACAGAATGCAATATAACATTTCACTAATTTTTATTGAGAACAGAGATACATCTGAGTTCAATGCTTTTCGTTTCGTTTGTTGGCACACCGGTTGCTATGGGCATATGTATCTAACGTCAGCAGTAGAGTGTTGATGTTGACGTTGTGAAGTTGTGCTTTAGTTAACATTGAAGTTTTCATTGTGATCTGTTGACCAAGTCTATTGTGCTGTAGCATGTAAACACGCCACATGTATTTACACATGATGAGTATGTCGATATGGTATTTGTGTATGGATTTTGTAATGCAAACGCTGCTGCTGCTTGTAGAGAATACGGCATACGATTTCCTAACCGCATACTACCAGATTCAAGAGTGTTTACAAGTGTGCTCAATACACTGCATCACACTGGTACGGTGCCCAGCAGACATATTGCATCTGAACGTTTAAATGAAGAGAATGTGGATCAAGTAGAAGACATTATTCAGACGGCAGAATGTAGTCCTTCAACAAGCGCACGTAGAATTTCTGCACGTATCGGTGTTCCACATACAAAAGTATGGTAGACATTAAGTTTGCAGTGGTTCCTTACCATTTACAACTCATTCAACACCTTCGAGCAGGATGAAGAAAGACTACTAGAATTTTGTCATCGGATAGTTTAAAATCGCCAGGTAATCCCATGTTAACCCTTCACCGATGAAGCCACTTTCACGCGTGATGGCATGAATAACACTCGTAATTTACCTCAATGGTCGGAAGAAAACCCGCGTACTATTGTCGAGACATATTTTGAAGAACGCTTCTCTGCAAATGTGTGCTGTGGTTCGATAGTCAGTAAGCTGACTGGGACTGCCCACGTCGTCTTACAGGCCCCCATTATCTACACTTTCTTCAAAATGAGCTTGCAGCATTATTGTAAGAATGTGTGTGTTCGTCCAGCACGACGGGGCTCCTGCACATTGTAGTCGTCAGGTGACACATCACCTAAACCTAACATTCCCAGGAAGATGGATCGGTAGATGTGGGTACATTTCTTGGCCACCAAGATCCCTGGACCATACCCCTTTGAATTTCTGCCTTTAGGGTGGATGAAAGGCGAAGTCTACAAATAAAAAGTAACCAGGGGAGCCAATTTTATCGTTCGAATTATGAGTAGTGCAGCCCTTGTAAAAGAACGCAAAAATGACCTCAGAAGAGTTACTCGTGGTGTTATCAAGGGAAGTCAACAGAGCATTGAAGTTGGCGGTGGAATTTTTGAAAATAAACTTTGAACGTCGTCATTTGCTTTTGCTTTATGTTCTTTGGATTACATACAAATAGCTGCATCTCTTTACTCAATAAAAATTGGACACATGTTTATGGAATTTTTATTGCACTTCGTCTATACAACCACCTCCTAAAATATTAACTATTCCCCCTGCAACACTCTGAATTATTATCAAACTCTTTTCAGCTGAAATATTCTACTTTTTTGTACGAACATTTTTCTGTTTCATCACTCACACACTCTGTTTCACAACGCTCAGTCCTTGTCTGGCCGTGGACAATCACCACCACACACATAGCTGACGACATTGCTGACATTATTGTATTCCCACTCAACAACAAACACTGTCTGCGAAAAGCACGTGAAACTTGTACACTAAGTGAAAGAAGAGGACGCAAGTATAATTCTGTAGGGAAACTGGGGGTGTTTTCTTCCCCAGGTAGTGCTGTCATCATCAAAATATTGTAACCTCCAAACCACCTCGCTTAGAAACATTGTATGAGACGATTTTTGTTTTCCTGCGTCACTTGCATTTTTGTAGTATGTTTTCTTTATTACCCATTTCAAACATTTGTTTCCTAAATTTTATTCAGGATTCTAATACACGATATTCTTCCCCAATCTTTTGGCTACAAGATCCTATTTTCAACATAATTTCTGCTTAATCTGACAGACGTACGCTACCATACTGGAGGGGCTTGTATCATACCACTCTGCTGGTCGGCGTTGGAGTCAACGCTGCATCAATAACCTACCCACTAGCCTTGTAATGTTTCCCACGAAGAGCAACCTTCTTTGGGCCAAACACATGGATATCGGAAGGTGAGAGATTTGTGCTGTAAGGGAGCGGGGGAACCAGTGGAAACACGTGCCAACTGGTGGACAAGTCTTTCGACACTACCAACAGAGACGTCCAGTGGCGCAGTGAGGTGCTTGACTGTAATACGATGATCACCTCGAATGAGAGTGCCCGCACAATTCAATACAGCAGCAGTCAAAACTGTTTGCGGCAGGACGGCTCAAGGGAGACTGGACACGTTTGCGTGATCTTGTTGCGATGATGGCAGACGCCTCGTACAACGACTTACCGTTCTTTTGTTCACTGCCAAGCAAGCACCTATGAATAACTGCCATGGTCTGGTTTTCCGCCAAAAGAGACTCAACGACAGCTCTATGCTTGAAACACACCTCCGTTACAGATGCCATTTTGAAGGCTACGTATAGCACCACCACAATTCGGATCTTGATGGAACTACAGAGACTGAAGCGCAAATATTCCACGACATCTCACAACAAATTTCGCATGTTTTTGACTGAAATACATCTTCCACTGCGCATTGAACGCTTTTGTATAATTAGTGCGTTATCCTAATGAAAGCAATGACAGTTTTGAAATGGCCAAACAGCAGCTGATTGTGAAAATAGAAAGGCTTCACTCTGGTTGGGATAAGGGGGTGATAGTAGTAAAAAAGACGTGGTCTATGATTGCAGTGAACTTAGATAAAAACTGAAGGAAATTCACAAGCAAATTTTCGTTACACCTAAGGTAGAATTTGAGTCAACGACTGAGCATCATACTCAGTTGGAGTCTGAAATAAATCGAAGGCTTGAGGCTTGGCCTGAACAGGAAAAACTGGAACATGAAACTGAAAATTATCTAATGTGTGAAATTTATACAGTCACAGGTATTGATTATTATAGTCTCTGCCGGAGAGAGCTCAGTAACATTCAAATAATATTTTGAGAGAATATTTCCAAAGCAGTGGGATGAGAAGTTAAAGATTTTTTGCGTCATCAGCAGGTAATGTGAACACGATCACTATGCATAACATACAACCAGTTTTAAGGGGATATATAAATCAAAATTGCTGGAACAGCGAATAAAATAATGAGGAGAGGATTTCTGCAGTATTGGCTTCAAAAGATGTGAAGTGTTGTTTCACGCACATGAAGATAAAAAATCTGCGTTCGGCGATCTATTTAAACGATAAGATCCAATTTCAGTTGTGACGATTAAGTGATCAGTATCAGTACGAGGAGTTCTAGTTGGCGCTTTGAAAGTAGACGTCAGTGCCAGTATCAGGTGCTGGATCAGTTAGACTCTTCGGGAGAGAACTTCCTAAATTTAGAAGTTTTGTGCAACAGACAAAATGCCCTGCGAAGATGATAGCAGTTACTGCTGCGAAGATTTAACATGACACTGGAGCAAGTAGATGTTCAATGAGGGAAGGAAGAGTCATAGTGTGATGTATGCAGGATCCTCGTAATCACTAATACAGTCCACCTAGAAGAGGAAGATGTACATTTGATAGAGGCAGTGGACGAGGAAATTGTGAAGGAGAATAAAAAGATTACTGTAAGCCTGATTGTGGAAATTATGAAGAGGGTACTTTACATCAACGAAACTCAATGGTCGCTCTTATAAGCTCTGTTCATAAACTGTATGTACAGATGGAGCAAGGTCATTTTCTTGAGATATGATACCACTGATAGTATTAAAGTGGGACTTTTGGAGGAGCATCACAGAGAAGTTTCCTGTACATTTGAGCCTACAAATGGTACGTGGACATTTTGTTTTGTTTTAAGATAAGTAGGAAGATACAAGCAGCCTACAAATGGTACGTGGACATTTTGTTTTGTTTTAAGAAGATACAAGAACAACTGATGCAGCATATAAGAATAGTCACAGCATGTGGACCTCACGTAAGATAATAAGAAGACAAGTTCTATTAGATTTCAAGATAAAGTGTGCTCTTAATGCTATGGTGTTGTCAGGTTTGACAGTACTGATAATTCTCGGCATGAACTGGTTAACCAGTGATTAAATTAAGATAGAATATCCCACTGCTGGGCTAAATATAAATCGTAACGCGATAAAGGGTGCCCTGAAAGAGTATCAAGCCTGTTCGGAATAAAACAAAGGGGTAAAAGAAAATATACTAAGGAAATAGTTCTTGTGAAATGCATCAGAAAACCAAGTGGAATTGGTGACTGAAGTTCGATGTAGAGTTGGTGGGATACAGACTGTGATGATCCATCAAAGGACTGTAAAAGGGAAGAGTTGAGTCTTATAGAGTCAGAAGACTTAAAAGCCACATTATGGAAATTCTGTGAGGATTATTCACCAGAATAACACTCAGTGAAAAATTATGAACTTAAGTTTATGCTCCATGCCGCTTCTAGTATATAATCATATTCTATACCAGTCACTAAAAGACAACTGAAATGAAATCAAAACTATCACTGAATGGGGAATACAACGATGGTCCAAAGTAAGTATTCAGGTCAGATTGTGGTGGTTGAGAAGGAAAGGTAGATCAGCGCGACCTACACTAGGAGTTAACAAAATCATAGTGCCACAAAGATATCGATCAGAGGAGCTACAGGAACTGTACAGAACTTTAATAATACAGGAATAATACCCACCACGTATTTAACAGCTAGCTTTGATGAGCGCAGGAAATACACAGTCTTTATCTATGGAGGGAAAAGTGGAGGAGCAAGGATATCAATTCAAGGTATTACCACGTGGCTTTAAAATGTAAAATGCATCCTTCATTTCCATATAAGACAAACCGTTACATACAAATTTACAGCTGCAGAAAATATACTGGTGGCTACAAAAAGGTTGCATCAATACTACCAAATAGCGGAAGAAATTTTAGTGGCGTTTATGGAAAAGAGTATTAGACTAAATCTGAAAAGTACCTGAGTTTGGGAAATAGGAAATTCGATTTATAGGACGCATTACTTCTGCTTTTGGAATAAGACCAAATCCTGAGGATACAGAAGTTACTTAGAAATTGTCTAAACCCAAGTACAGAAAGCAAATAAATGAGTTTCTCGGCCTCTGGAAATTTTATACCAGATTTCTGAGTTATCAGATATTGAGTTCAAAAGAATTGTTGGATGTAACTAAGGAGCATGTGGTTTGGGTATGGACCAGTGAACGCAAGAAACAATTTAAGGAAGTTAAAGAGATTTAATTCTGAACAATCACATTGTTACACAATGAGCAATCAGAGTTTTTGTTTAGGGACAGATATGTCCGTGTATGAGACTGACGCAATTCTGTTTGAGATCATAGTACAAGAAAGAAAAAGAATCAGCTTCTTTAGCAGTATCCTAAATAGAGACCAAGCAGACACTCTGCGACAGAAAAAGAAGCTTTGGCCATAGTATTAGCTTTCCAGAATTTAGATACTATCTTATAGGTAGAAATATGTATATACACAACAATGACAGAGCGTCAGCCTACTAGTCATACTGCAGGCTACAACGATGTAGGGGAATGACAAAATAGGAATATACTTTCCATATTTCCTATATAGCATGGTTACAATATAATATTGCAGCTGCTTTATCTGCTTTGGCAAGGAGTTTAAATGACATTAGTGTTATTGACACAATACTTCAAGAAATCAGATATTTTGTACATAAAACGAGTAGAGTCAGAAGAAACTTCAGCAAAGTAGTTAAAAAAATGTGTAGAGGGCAAAATGCAGACGAAATGCCGTAGATGGTGAATGAATGACGGGAGGACTAAGCTGGAGTGGAACTGAGGAAATTTCATTTAGTAAACAATAGCATTTTGTATCGAAGGAGTGATCCTGACTCCAGTAATTAGGAGTTAAGCTGGACAGGAAATGTGATAGAGAACTTAATTTCACATGTACATTTAAGCCATGGACCCTTTGGGACAAAGGAGTTTACTGAAAAGCTCAGGAAATGTAGTATATATTACAATAGGGGGAAAAGGGTTAGGAAATTGTTGGAAATAGGCAATAAGTGGCAGAAAATCAAGGTCTTAAATTAATATCCAGAAGAAGAAATTTACAGTTTCACAAAATTAGAACAAATGTCAAGATTATATATACTATTATCTGAGAAAATGAAAACTGAATATGTAATTAGCTGTAGGCAGGCAGTTACACATCATAAATGATAATGACTCTCATTTCCACTGTAATATTTGGAAGAAAATATTGTGTCATCCTTCTTCTACTCCTTTAGAAAAAATATGAGATAATTAAATAAGCCATGGAGAGTCTACTGTTCTAAAAAGCAGTCCAGCTGGTTCCTTATGGATTTATCCAAGACTTCAAGGAGGAAATAAATGAATTACCCAAATCAACTACAAGGATGTCCCTACTAGAAATATTAATGGGAAAGAAACCAGAACAGCTAATGACAGAATTAGTATTCTTCCTTTCGGCTCCAGATCTCACAATCTATCAAGAAAGGAACGTGGCACTATTAAGAATTCAAAATAAGGCAAACAAAGAACATTAAGGAACCATAGAGAGAGCAGATACGTGACTTTTATTTATCTGATATAGTGCTAGTTAAGACTAGACACAAATACTCCAAAATAAATGCAAATGTAAAAAAAATACATTAAGATACATGAAGGACCCTACGAATTTGCCTATATTGCTAGCCCTTGTGAATGAGAGTTTTCTCCACTGGATCAAACCAAAGTAGATGGATTAAGACAGTTTTGGTTTAAAAAGAAATTGCAGTGATCGCAGTAAAACAACAGGAAGTTTGTATTTTAGAAACAATGGAACTGAGAACTACAAAAGTCCTGACTTATTGATGGTATTCCTTCATTTCATTTCATATATCACCAGACAAGCTTCTACTATGCTAATAAATCTTTTTAAGCATAAAGATAATCAAACACTAACTATCTCTTAAACTACAAACCTCGATTGAGACACAAGAGGATACAGTGGAAAGAACGAATAGTCATAAAGTAAGAGATAATGCAATGTATAACTTAAAAGGTGCTGATAGATGAGTACCTGTAAAGTTACATGGTTGGACAGACTGTACCACAACAACATACCATGTGCTTTACCATGTTGTCTGTGAGATAATAACCAAAAATTCATTTAATATTATGCAGACTTAATATATTCTAAAGTTGTCTGATGACACAGAAGTAAATGTGATAGGCAGTATAGTTGAAGGGTATGAGTTAAAGGTCAACAATAGGTAAGTGAATAACTTTATGAATAAAAAATTGGTACTTGTGTCAATAAAGTTAAGACACTAAGTTATAACTTTTGTTAATAAAGTTAAGAAACTAAGTTATAACATAGAGTGGTAAAAATAACAGACTCACCATGCCTTATAAACAACAAAGATACCATTATCTTGTTTATCGTAAATACAGAATATAGAGTACTAAATTATTACTATGAAGAACAACATACTGGACATTCAGTAGGTCAACAGTTCACAGGAGGTGCTGAAATTGTTCGCCATAAACTTCTATATACAACTCAACATGTTTCAACATGTTTCTGAAAACTTTTGCCAATTCATTTGGAGTGATTTCCACAGTCGCATTCCGAATGTTTGTTTTCCGCTCTTCAGTTGTATGCGGTTATTACTGTAAGCTTCGCCCTTTATATTGCACCCCAAATAAAAATCACAGGTAGACAGATCGGGAGATCTGGGAGGCCATAAACCTTCGGAAAGCCTATATTTTTGTCCGCAAGCTGGATGATATTGAAAACCGTAAAGCATGCGCCATAACGTCATCTTGCTGCAAAAACTCATACTGCAGTTCTTCATCGGTTAGCTGCACTGTGAACGGTTTCTACAATTTCGTTTCATATAACTAAGAGATAACGATGTTGTTCAAGATAATGAGACCTACAATCCGTTGGCCTTAAACTGCAGGCCAAATTCCTACTTTTAAATCATGCAAAGGCACCTCAGCAAGTTCCCTAAGATATCTGTTGGGCAGCAGCGTGTGTTTTGAGGGTTTACGTACCCACTAAGGGGAAACCATGTTTGGCGCGATTTGAAATAAAGTTACGGATTCAGATAACCATCAACGACAAGAGTGAGTAACTATTTGCAATAGTGTTGTCATTGTCCATAATACGAAGGTTTTAATGCTTGCGTCACTCATGCTCACACATGTATCACCTTCATCATATTCGTTTGATGTTTAATTGGGAGGACAGACGTCTAGTAGATTTCCATGGAATTCTTACTATAGCCTCATGAACACGATCGGTATTATCTGGTGAACAAACTTCCCTTACACGTTACGTTTGGCGTTAGCGAGTGAACCTGTCGCTCTACGTGTAATGATCACTTTCTGCACAGCAGTTGTCTCTGGATATTGTGTCGTCAACCTTTCATTTTCATGCTTTAAAGATTTACATCCAAAAACAGTTTCAGTGGTAAACACTCTTTGTTCGACTGATAAAGACATTCTGCAATCTGCATAACTCTGTTCATAACAACCTTCAAACTGAATACTGAAAACGCAGTACTGATCACTGAATCGCTGATCGACTTAAGGTGACATCACCCGATTCCGCTCAATCACTGCCCTAGCGGTAAGAAATGGAAACACTCAGCGTCAAATATCACGTTCAGTATAAGGGCTTCTTTTGTCTTGGCCACTGCGTAGTAAGTATGTTGAAGCATACAGTTCATATTATTAAAGGATGTAGTGGAAATTATGTAAGAGAGTACTGAATAATGTAGGCGAATGGTAATGGGCACATGTTTAAAAGTAATTTATTGGGTCGGTAACCAGCAAAGGCACCCCTATGTAATAAAAAACTATTGAGTAAGAGAAGTAATTACTTCATAAGTTATATGAATAAATAAAGTAGTAAGCAATACATAACCTTGTAAGTACTTCTCTTATTAAAACACAATGCATAAAGATAGGAAGCTACAATGATGAGAATCCTTATCATCATTACTTAACAGTAATTATAATGCCATAAACGTATGAAAGTATGGTATTTTAACGCAAACATAAGACGTGGCGGAAAGAACCCAATGTAACATGAAAATAGATTGTCACTTTCGTGTTGACAAACAACATTGTGAGACAGCCATACTCAACATGAACTAAATTAAGTACAATCTTCAAAACAGGTAGTAAATCATTGTATTGTATGTCATAAAACAGTGTAGTCACTGAGTACCAAAAGTTGGCAGTACAAACAAATCTTTTTGTCAGAGGATAACACGTTTGCATTCAACTGGAAGCATATACTAATAAGTAAATATCACAGCAATGAATGCAATGTGTTGCTCCAGTTGCAATAAGAAATATTATAACATTGATTCTTAACACATAAATGTAAATTGGTAGTGGGTATTGACCAAACTCTCTGTTTTTGAGAGAGGAGAGGAAGGAAGGGAGTTGTGTTAGTGAGATTAGCATGTACACAACCAGTGATACAAAAAAAGCGAATGCGAAATCAGCGGGGGTTAACCTTAGGATGAACAAACACGCCGAGACGACACTCACAAAGAACACATAGATGGGAGACACAGGCTGATTCCCAAAAAGGGTGAAAGTACAACAACAGCTAAATTTTATGACGTCTAAGAACTATGTCAAGGGTAGTAACATAGCATTTGAATATTTGATGAATGCGCTTTTGTCTTACAGGATTACAATGTGATCAATTGTTTCTCAGTAATAATGTTTGTGACATGTAATACGCTGTAATGATTCAGCTAATTTAGAGAGAGGGAGAGAGATTTGGAAGAGCTGAAACACTGAAATGTGATAGCATTATACAGGGAAGAATCTTATGATACCAATAGCACC
This sequence comes from Schistocerca americana, assembly GCF_021461395.2. Lineage (NCBI taxonomy): Eukaryota > Metazoa > Arthropoda > Insecta > Orthoptera > Acrididae > Schistocerca > Schistocerca americana. The sequence continues at coordinate 47,772,637 of NC_060125.1, forward strand.
ATGCCCTTCACTGGCATTGTGCAACAGCTGCCTCTCAACAGAAATAATATTCATGTGGAACGTGAATCTTGCCAAAGTGTCGAAAAATCGAAACAGATTTTAGTGATTGTTATTTATGTAGCCAATGAATAGTTATTATGTAAGGATGCCAAGCAGAATGAGAGAAGTGATAATGGTTAACATGGGCGGCAATCACCGAATAACCAGAGGTGGACGATTGCAATTAACAATATCAGAGATTTAAGAATAAGATAATATATCACTATACAGTGACTTTTAATTTGTAATGTTTCAACTTCGAGGAGAATTCTTAAGAAAAGCGCAGAAAAGAAACCACTATATCACTTAAATAACCTTGATGGAAAATATTCCCATAGGCGAATGTATAATATTCAGACAAGAGAGAAGTAGTAGTTACCATTTTCAAAGAGAGCCAGACCTAAGGCTAACGCATTTTGTAAGATAAGTGATTTGAAATGAAGGTAAGTTCATAATGGAGCTTCTGGCTCAGTTCATGATTGTTTTGCAAATTTGATTTTGTGTTTGACAATTTCTTATTTAGGAAAAAAAATTAAGGAGAAACGTGTAACACTTGCATGAAACTGACATTGAAACATAATAATATGGAAGAATGTTTCAGAAGACCTACTGTATAGATAAAGGACAGCAGTGTCGTTTTGGTAACGAGTTTACGGCATCATAACCCACCTGGGAACAGCGTCCTCATTTAACACAGGCAGAACAAAGCACGATAATGCGAGACAACTCTTTTCCTGGACTGTGATTGGTTGAAACGCTCGAGACTGAAAGAATTCTTGTGGTGGCAGAAGGAGTTGGGTGCCCGTCACTACCGAGTGCGGCCACGGATGTAAAAATGGGTTCACAGTTTTGAGGCGTGTCGTAACGTTGTCATGAACCATAGTTGAGTGCACCCACAGCTGCCGTACAGTTCAAGTTCCAGGTAGAAACCTATTCGTTGCTTTGAATGTGTATTTTCAATCCTAGTGTTTGAGAAGGTGATTGACCTCATTAAGAAGCGTCAGGTGTTGTTCATAACGTAATGATGCTGAACAGTGCTTACCTTTCCGATCTTCCACGTTAAAACGTATCTTGAACGTTGTTATTCAAGACCTGATTATAAACTGTATTCGACATCATGAATGCTCACGAGTGTCCAGTACTCATTTCTAATTCTGTAACAGCACATGTGAAACGTTATCAGAGGTGCGCCAAGATGTCCATTACTCAATAAAAAGGCATGCTCTGGAAGAAAAATATGTGGGCGACTTTTTCGCACGCTCGTCACAGTTGCAGCACCAGTTCATAAACTTAGCCAAGACGAAACAGTATCTTGTGCAGCAGGAAGGATATCTGCAGCAGACGTGGGGTGAGGTCTAAATAGAGACACCACGAGGATGACTGATGTGACACAATTCTAGCTGCAACCCTTACGTGTACAGTCAATCTGTTACAACCAGCAGCTGGGGCACTGGCCATTCAGAGTGGCAGTGTCGTAGTAAGCCAGGCTATCGATTCGACCCACTATAGCCAGGGTCGCCAATGGCGCAGTAAAATACGGGACGATACCCTCACAATAAAATTATACGAGTCCTTTGCTGAGCACAATTTCATAAAATCATGTAATAAAGAAATTTCGTAGGGTCCCATGTCCTATATGACAATGCATATGTTGTCTGGTGTTACCCAGTCATTCGACGACTGTTAAATTCAAACTTAAATTCTCTAAAAGCACTCCTTCACACAACTCACAAACATCTTCGCCACCATCAAATGCTCCTATTTACTACCCTATAGCTAGAAAAAGAATTTTTGACAGTGTTAAGAGAACAGAATGTATAACAAACGTCATCTTCACTACACGAACAAGGAGAAGAAACCCAGTATGGCAGTGAAAGAATTACTTAGTCCAAAATTTAGTATATTTTTCGACTATTTTCCTCTGAATCAATGCAAATTTATCCAACTTTCTTCCCATAAGTAGATTCCAGACCGATTCTGAATCGTTCAAAAATGGTTCAAATGGCTCTGAGCACTATGGGACTCAACTGCTGAGGTCATTAGTCCCCTAGAACTTAGAACTAGTTAAACCTAACTAACCTAAGGACACCACAAACATCCATGCCCGAGGCAGGATTCGAACCTGCGACCGCAGCGTCTTGCGGTTCCAGACTGCAGCGCCTTTAACCGCACGGCCACTTCGGCCGGCTGATTCTGAATCGTCTTTTGCGTCATGAATTGCATTTTCATTGAACTAATAACGTTAACGAACCACACTTCTCTTTGTATATGGGAAGAACGTGTACCAAAGTTGATGAAGAAAGATGACACAACTGAAGTACGATGCAGAACATTTTTCTCTGTTTATGTTAGCATCTTCATTGGATTTAAAATGTTTGCAAATTTAAAATGTGTTTGTAAGTCGGAGTAAAAGTGGAACAGCTTCCTGCGAAATGTCTTGGTAGGCATGTATGTGTGTACAGGAAGAGACATCCAGGTAGCCAGTGCGTTTGCTGCAGATAACACTCTGGACAAAGCTGGAAGCAAGTTATCTCTCGATGGTCGGCCATAGTGCCAGCATGTGGCTCCCACTCGTCAAAACATTAAGTAAGCCGAGGATTAAGGTCATGTTGATGATAGGAAATATCCAATTACGACTGTTGACTATTAGATGGTAGTTAAGGCGATCGCAGTTATTCGAGAAAGATAGTGAAGCAGGTCATGTACAACCAGATCCGAGTGGAAAAAGACGCTTCTTGTGAGTAGAAAGAGAGACCTATGGGCGGTTTGAAATGAAATGATCGTGTGGCATTTATTGGCCGGGAAATCTCCTTCGGGGTTCGGCCGCCGTATTGCAAGTCAGTTTAGTTCTTGCCACTTCGTCGACTTGAGTGTCAATGATGATGAAAATTATTATGGAGGACGTACAACACCCGGTCCCCTGATAGGAGTATAACCCGGGCCCCCTTGCGCGGTAGGCGGCAACGCTACCGTTGTGCTACGGAGGCGGACGCTGCGAGCTGTGTAAAATCAGTAATAGAGCACTGAGCAGTGAAGTAGAGCAGCAGGGTGGTGGAATGGTGGAGTATCGAAGGAGGAGGAACCAGCAACTTTGGTTGCCAGCAGCCGCTACTGACGAGCAGTGCGACTTCATCCAGAAAAAGATAGCATTACTCAGCTGGAACATGTGCATCTGGTAGATGAGTTGCAATTTTACATATGTCTTATTTCAGTAAATATTGTTAAACAGACAGCCTATCTATGTCGCAAATAGTGAATTTCATTTAGTATTGGGCATACGTAGTTGCATTGGATGTCTCCAGCGAATTGGGTCAAGAGGCCATTGATTAAATGTTTCGGCAATGTGGCCACTGATTCAGTAGGGGACCGAACAAGTGCCAACGATTGCATTGTCTCTGAGCTAGAAACTTCAAATAATACCCGTATTATACAGAGAAGTTGCATCATTAGAAAATTGCAGCGAAATATAGGAAGATCTGCAGCGGATAGGCACTTGGTGCAGGGAGTGGCAACTGCCCCTTAACATAGACAAATGTAATGTATTGCGAATACATAGAAAGAAGGATCCTTTATTGTATGATTATATGATAGCGGAACAAACACTGGTAGCAGTTATTTCTGTAAAATATCTGGGAGTGTGCGTGCGGAACGATTTGAAGTGGAATGATGATATAAAAGTAATTGTTGCTAAAGCGGGTACCAGGTTGAGATTCATTGGGATAGTCCTTAGAAAATGTAGTCCATCAAAAAAGAAAGTGGCTTACAAAACACTCGTTCGACCTATACTTGAGTATTGCTCATTAGTGTGGGATCCGTACCAGATCGGGTTGACGGAGGAGATAGAGAAGATCCAACAAAGAGCGGCACTTTCCGTCACAGGGTTATTTGGTAAGCGTGATAGCGCTACGGAGATGTTTAGCAAACTCAAGTGGCAGACTCTGCAAGAGAGGCGCTCTGCATCGCGGTATAGCTTGCTGTCCAGGTTTCGAGAGAATGCGTTTCTGGATGAGGTATCGAATATATTGCTTCCCCCCTACTTATAACTCCCGAGGAGAACACGAATGTAAAATTAAGAGAGATTCGAGCGCGCACAGAGGCTTTCCGGCAGTGGTTCTTCCCGCGAACCATACGCGACTGGAACAGGAAAGGAAGGTAATGACAGTGGCACGTGAAGTGCCCTCCGCCACACCCCATTGAGTGGCTTGCGGAGTGTAAATGTAGATGTAGATTTAGACGTAGCAGTGACTAGGACAGGAAGATTGGTGTGTCGTCTCTCCTGATAGCTGTGTCAACAGTCAGCTCGCTGCACAGCAGAAGACGTGATCAGAAGCAGCTCGCCGTACGCCAGGGTGTCGACATTGGGTCAGTTACACCAGCCGAGCAACATCAGAATATTCCACCGACCTACTGGGGAAGAAGAACACCAGACATCAGCGGCAGAAAGTCGTATTTAAGGACCAGCAGCCAGCTCGTAAACCTCGTCCATCGTGAGGTGTTGGAGTGACACAGACCCCGTGTCACATAGCGCCGCCACCAGTTCGAGTCATCACTGCCACCGCATTGGTCGCCCTCGTTGTGCATGTCGTCGCCTAGGAGGCCTTCAACGGGCAGCCGCCTCTCAAGGGAGTCATCGCTTGCCGTGCATAGTGGTAACGCACTGTCATCATCGTCCTGGGACGCGGCCGCCACGAATGCCGTGACCGGGGTAGGAGCCGGGGACCCTGGTCCACCGAAGCCAGACAGCCGCCGCCGGGGATGTTCTCTGAGACAGGGCACTGTCCTTTCCCGATGCCACGTCCACCTGCCGCCACCACAGCAGAGGCTCGTGGCGTGTCGTAAGTCCCTGCAAGGCCGGAGTGCCGCTCTAGAGGCAGCGGATTCGAACTAAGGGGAGACAGAGGGCAATTTTTATCCCTATTCTGCCAATGCTATTTTACCCTTTATATAGGTACACTTTTCAAAAGAACTATAAGTGATAAAACTATAAAATTTTACTAGTAAAATGGTTTTGATGAAAAAAAAATTATTCTTTCACTAGTAAAATTTTACTTTTTTGTACATTAATTATTACAAAACAGTTTACGATTGTTTGGTGGTTCTCAATTTATTTGTAATAACTTATTACGATCTGCACTAGAAATTGACCTAATTTCATGTTTCTAACCCCAATAGTTTGTCAAATAATGGTACCTGAAAGTAAAAAAAAAAATGTAGTTTTGAGAAAAATCAATTTTAAGTTTAATATTGCCATTCTAGTGTAGTCATTGATGAGAGTTACTTACCACTAATATTTTCTTGCACCATACTGAGCATCATCTGAATCATACGGATCTTCTTTTATTCTCTTGGTCCCTCTTCTTTTCTGTCTGGCTTCTTTTGTGCATTTTAAATTAGCAATATCTGCTTTGTGGATTCTCTCTTTATCTATTTGTACCAAGGATTTTGCAGTATTTACACTAGGTTTTACGCCCAATAATTCCAAAACACCCAGTTTTCTAATGACACCATCACTGAAGCATAAAATAGCATCATAAACACCAAAATTTGAGGGCCGTAAGCTGAACAAATACAGTTTTTGGTAACCCGTTCCAAATGACAGAATTCACACATTAATTAAAATTTTGGGTTTCCCATTGAAGACATTTCTTCAACAATGTATCTTTACAAAGGTCTCTAAATATGGGTGTAATTTCATTCATTGCCGTGCAGGTAAGAAGTGTTTGTGATCATATCTGGCACTTCTCCTGTACTTGCACCAAGTGTCAGGATCATTTGGGCAAAGACCGTGTACTGGATTCTCTTTTGTGGAAAGCTTATGGAAAAAAGCCCATACAGCTTTTTTCATGTTTTCTAAATTCCCTGCATTTCTTCTTATGGCGAAGCGCTAATAATTCTGTAATCTATCTACTTCAACATTTGTTAGGCGACCTTTACCACCTTTCTTACTATCTTCCAATACTATTTTGGGCTTTTCTTTCAATAATCTTCTCAACCTGGACTTCATTCTCTTCTGCACACGCCCAATGCACTCTAATTTAGAAATCGTGATATTAGGACCATAGGGTTGGTCTGCACATACCCGGTCATAAGCCTTGTGTCACCGTCCCCAGATTGCACAGAGCGTCAGAAAAACCATCGTATCTCACAAAAAAAATTGTCGTATTTATATAAAACAAAAACAGGAAAGACCAGGCATTTCAAATATGCTAAAATCTAAAAATCGAATTTTTGAAGTCCATTTGCCTTCCACCTCCCCTTAAGCCAGCGCAGCAGCCGGCGTGCGTGCGAACGTCCGCCAATCACCTCTGTCGCCTCCAAGAATATTACAAGTGGAAGAAAACATCGCCCAAAAGGCCTACAACCAGTGTATATACAGTTGATCAATAAATGTTGTTATTCTGTCGTCAGGAGCCACCCGTGGACACTCCTTCACCATCCTCTCCCTCACCCCTAGCACAGAACCCACGTTCGAATCTGGCGACGGGCATTGGAGTCCGTTGTCGGTTAACATGGCCCTTTTACACTGACATCAGATGTGGCCGTCAACACTAACATATCGATTGCTTGGTGCCGGGATGCGACAAATGATGCCATAGCTACTAAACCGGACGGATGTACCTGAGATCTCTACACTTCCCAGAAGCGGTTTAGAGAACAGAGGGACACGTGAATTTAGCCCTGCTTTTCATTATGAGTCTACTGACTTCGAAATCGCATCACTTTATTTAGAACGAAATAAATCAATAAGGGGACCTGAACCATCTGACAAGACGCTCTGTGACCACAATGGCACTGAAACGGAGGCCGACTCAGGAAAGATCGAAATACCAAAAGTCTTTATTCATAAATTGTTTCACAGAGGAAGACCGCAGTGTAGTACCTCCTTTAAATCTCTGCACGAATGAAAGAATGGCTGATATTCAAATGAGTTTTCATGGGATAGAAAAGCACCTGAAATAGTTGAACAGAGGGAAGGCCAACAAAATGGTTCAAATGGCTCTGAGCACAATGTGACTTAACTTCTGAGGTCATGAGTCCCCTAGAACTTAGAACTTCTTAAACCTAACTAACCTAAGGACATCACACACATCCATGCCCGAGGCAGGATTCGAACCTGCAACCGAACCGGTAGCACAGGGAAGGACACAATATGGAGTATGTGCAGCGTACTGTAGGTCTCTTGAGGTCCGTAGTGATCCTGAAGATTCGAAAAAAAAATATTGGTTGTTCCCGTTTATAAGTAGGGTGCTCGAAGAGACGCACAAAACCTGAGACCAATTCTCTGACATCGGTCAGTTGTAGAATTTTGGAAAATGCCCGCGTATTATTTCTGAAGGCCGGAAATGTCGTCATTAGGAATCGACATGGGTTTCGCAAACAGTGACTGTGTAAAACTCAGCTCGTTCCATTCGTTCACCGGACCCGGAAGTCTACAGACACTGGCGCCCTAGTAGATGCTGTGTTTCTTCACTTTCGCAAGGAATTCGCGATAGTGCCGTAATGCTGTCTAATGAACAAAATACGAGCCCACAGAATAGCAGACCAGATGTGTGATTCGACTTACACGTTTCTAGAAAACAGAACTCAACAGAGAGAAAGCTTTAGACGAAAAATTTACTTCTGGCGTATCACAAGAGAATGTATTACACGCCGATACTTTAGCTTTCACAGTATGAATAAGTGCCATGGTAAACAACATAGAAAGTTACATGAGGCCCTTCGCTGATAAAACTGTTGTTTACAGAGAAGTTACAATGCTGTTGTCGCAGTTCCTGGAAGAGTCAACAAATACGAGTATATTGCTTCCTCCTAGGAATGAATGTCTCTCGAAAAGACTATGAAGATAAAATTGGAGAGATTCTAGCCCACACGAAGCTTTACGGCAATCTATACTATGTGATCAAAAGTATCCGGACACCCGGCTGAAAATGACTTACAAGTTCGTGATGCCCTCCATCGGTGACGCTGAAATTCAATATGGTGTTGTGTTGACCCACCCTTAGCCCTGATGACAACTTCCACTCTCGCAGGCATACGTTCAATCATGTGCTGGAAAGTTTCTTTGCGAATAGCAGCCCATTCTTCACGGAGTGCTGTACTGAGGAGAGGTATCGATGTCGGTCGGTGAGGGCTGGCACGAAGTCGGCGTTCCAAAACATCTTAATGGTGGTCTATAGGATTCAGGTCAGGACCTGTGCAGGACAGTCCATTACAGTAATGTTATTGTCGTACAACCACTCCGCCACAGATCGTGCATTATGAACAGCTGCTCGATCGTGTTGAAAGATGCAATCGACATCCCCGAATTGCTCTTCAACAACGGGAGACAAGACGGTGCTTAAAACATCAAAGTAGGCGTGTGCTGTGATAATGCCAAGCAAAACAACAAAGGGTGCAAGCCCCCTCCATGAAAAACACGACCGCACCATTACATCACACCTCCAAATTTGACTGGTGGCAATACACACGCTGGCAGATGACTTTGACCGGGCATTCGCCGTACCCACACGTGATTCGTCACTCCACTCAACGTTTTTACACTGTTCAATCGTCCAATGTTTACGCTCCTTACACCAAGCGAGGCATCGTTAGGCATTTACCGGCGCGATGTGTGGCTTATGAGCAGCCACGCAATCCAAGTTTTCTCACCTCCCGCCTATCTGCCATAGTACTTGCAGTGGATCCTGATGCAGTTCGGAATTCCTGTGTGATGCTCTGCCTATTATACAACATTACGACCCTCTTCAACTGTCGGCGGTCTCTGTCAGTCAACAGACGAGGTCGGCCTGTACACTTTTGTGCTGTACGTGTCCCTTCATGTTTCCACTACACTGTCACACAGGAAACAGTGGACCTAGAGATGTTTAGGAGTGTGGAAATCTCGCGTACAGACGTGTGACACAAGTGACACCCCATCACCTGACCACGTTCGAAGTTCAAATGGCTCTGAGCACTATGGGACAACTGCTGAGGTCATTAGTCCCCTAGAACTTAGAACTAGTTAAACCTACCTAACCTAAGGACATCACAAACATCCATGCCCGAGGCAGGATTCGAACCTGCGACCGTAGCGGTCTTGCGGTTCCAGACTGCAGCACGTTCGAAGTCCGTGAGTTCCGCGGAGCGCCCCATTCTGCTGTCTCACGATGTCTAATGACTACTGAGGTCGCTGATATGGATTAGCTGCCAGTAGGTGGCAGTACAATGCACCTGATATGAAAAACGTGTGTTTCATTGAGTGTCCGGATACTTTTGATCACATAGTGTAGCTACTGTCTCAGACGGCAGGATTTTATGGACAACTGATTTGTCAGCTGGTTACAATACATGGTAAATGCTTAAATCTGAATAGTGGTTATACAGAGAAGTAAAGTAAAGTAAAATGTTAAAGTGTTTCATTTAAATCGTAATCCAACTTAGATCCTGGTGGTTCGCGGAACATTATTTTGACTCTGCAAAGGAAATCAGTATCCCTCTTACTGGGCGTTTCTTGAGAGAGGCAGAGAAGTACACTGGTTTCGACATTGAGGAAATTTTCATGGCAGCAGCGTCTTTCCTCTGCGCACCCAACAATCCTCACAACTGGGTTGTTATACGAGAGCTACGTTTAGCTAATTAGCGCGAGAAAAATTCCACTAGGCAGCCTGCTTCCCATCGTGTGCCACCGCACCACTTAACTTGAGCTGAGACAAAGTCGGCGCAGCAGACAGCAAAAACTTGATAGCTTCATTCGCGCTGAAAGCAAATCGGAGCAGCCAAATCGCAGCTATGCGCCTCCTAAAGGCCGCAAGCGGACCTAATTTGAATGAGCTGCCTCATAATCAGTCATGAACCAAGCTTTCGACACATTTAGCGATGGCAGTCGAGACCTCTACGGCATCAGTGCAAAAAAAAGTAGAATTTACATATGGGCAAAGATCGACGTTTCTCGCTGATGTGTGCTGAGGCGCTCAACCTGATAGCAGTCGCCTTCACATCGAGCGGTGGGGAAAAAGCTTTTAAGCAAGAGGCGTTGTTCCGGACCGGACGTGCATAAATCTGATCGCCAGGGTGGTATGAACAACGCCCCTCTCCACTGGCCGACCCGAAGAGGACGTTGAACTAGACAAACCATTTCCGCTATTCAAGACGAGTAGACTACGTACTCTGGCATTAACTGAGTTAACGAAAGGCTAGGATTAAACAGTTGCAGAAATTAAATAAGAGATTTTCACCTATCTTCACAGTTCACATACATACTGGTGTGTCTATTTCACGAACTGTTAAAGATAACGGAGAGAAGTTTGCTGAAAATTACGGTACAGAGCTTGAAAAGAAATTTTGTTCCATGGATAATACTATTAATTCTTTTTCAACCAAGGAGCTGTTTTAACTATTGAGTTCTGTACTGAAACGATAAACTTTGTAAACGGTATTTAGTCGTCAGGTGGTCATCAATCAGCATAATTGCCTTCTTTGAAGCTTTTTTTTACAACGATATGAACAGCGGTATGACTTTTTTAAATGGCACCCTGTATTTTTATCCGGTAATTCATTTCCTCTCCTAAAGACCTATTCAAAAACGTATCACAGTGTACCATTCACTGAAACACAACGTTATTAATTAAGCGCTCCCAGCGCTTAGTGCAGATACTCGGGGTAATGGAACACATCCACGTGCTGACGTTGATAGAGGACAAATATAAACATAAATAGAATGCACACCAATTATTCCGTCAAATATCATCAGTTGAAGAGTTGTGTGAGTAGAATGTACACCAACGAAGAGAAGGTACAAATGCTACTCGTCTATGGGGAATGTGGGTTAGCAGAACATTAATTGCAATGCTGTTTTCTTATGTGCGGGTGCATTTAGTACAGTAGTAGTTGTTGTTGTTGTTGTTGAAGGTAAGCGAAACGCTACGCACGCAGCGGAACTGTAGAAAGAGCGATATCCTGACAAGAACCGACCTTCCCGACGGATGTTTTCTCATCTTGCTGCGACGCTTCAGGAAACGGGAAGTTTCAACCCACGACAACGCAATCGTCGTAGCACACGCACAGACGAAGCTGCCGAAGTTACGGTTCTCGCTCCATTGCTATGAATCCACATGTGAGCACACGACAGATTGGCATTCCTAAACCCAGTGTACATCGTATTCTAACACGTCACCGGTTCCATCGTTACCATGTACACCTACATCAAAAAGAATTGCATGGGAGTGATTTCCATAATCGTGTACAGTTCTGTCAGTGGGCACAGCAGCAAATTCTCCCCAACCCGAACTTCTTCTCCAATGTTCTATTTACCAATGAATGTTCCGTCTCAAAGGACAGGAAATACAAGGAACATGCGTTATTGGCCCAACGACAACCCACAATGGCTTAGACAGGTGATACATCAGCGGCAATGGAGAGTTAACGTCTGATGTGGGATGCTTGGTACTACAATTACTGGCTCTTATTTCATTAATGGTTGTCTAAACGGCACAGCGCATACCATCTTCCTCAGACGAGTTCTTCCTTCTCTTCTGGATGAAGTGCCACTATGAACCAGAATGCTTACGTGGTATTAACACGATAGATGTCCAGAACATAATGCCTTGCGTGCACGTCGTGTTCTGAAGCGAAGGTATCCTGACATGAATTGGCCGCGAAGTAACAGTTTCTTGGCGTGCTAGGTCTCCTGATTTAAATCCTCTGGACTTTTTTCTTTGGGGATGCATTAAACACGTTGGCTATTGCGATATTTCAAGAACTCCAGAGGAATTGCGACATTGCAACAACTCCAGAGGACATGCGGGAACGTATTGTGTTTGCTTGTAATTCTCTTCAGCAGGCAACACTGGAAGCAATAAATATTCTTTCATTCAACGAGTGCACAAGTGAATCGGTGTCCAGTGTCACCACTTTGAGCACCTTTGAATTTTCTACTCCTGGGCAATGGTACAGGTGAGTCAAATTCAATTTTGTGTTATTTTTTTACTTGGTTTTCATTTTTTTTTCTGACAACACCAGCAAGTTGACGAAAAATGGTTCAAATGGCTCTAAGCACTATGGGACTTAACATCGTAGGTCATCAGTCCCTGAGACTTTGAACTACTTAAACCTAACTAACCTAAGGACATCACACACATCCACGCCCGAGGCAGGATTCGAACCTGCGACCGTAACAGCCGCGTGCTTCCGGACTGAAGCGCCTAGAACCGCTCGACCACAGCGGCTGGCCAAGTGGACGAGTTTGTGATCCCGGGTGCAAAGTCAGTGTTGTGTTATGTAATTAATAAAGTTGTGTTTCAGTGACTGGTACACCGTGATACATTTTTGAATAGGTCTTTAGGATAGGAAATGAATTACCGAATAAAAAATACAGGGTGCCATTTAAAAAAGTCATACCGCTTTGGAAAAGACAAACTACAACGAAAGCAATCGTGCTGATTGATGTCCCCCTGACGGCCAAAGAACATTTGCTTGAAACATTTAGTAGTCTGCAGCTGCACAAACAGTTATTTAGCGTAGTTAAGATAAATGGGACACCCTGTATGTATGCGAGGGTTGGAAATTTACTAGTGAAAAATAATTATTTTCAACTCTTACAAAATTGATACGTTTTTCAAAGTTTTACTGACTTTCAAAGTAGACACCAGCATTGTGTGTAACCCGTTGCTAGCGATGTGGAAGTCGTTGGATAGTCTTAGCAGTGCCAGTTGTGTTGACAGCTCGAGCGGCGCAGTCTATTTCCCGGCAAATTTGTAGCAGTTCTGAGGCGAATGCCGTGAAGTGTTTCCTTCAGTTCAGAAATCGAATCAGGGGAGTGCAGGAGGTGGTATAACACTTAGCAGCCCCATCAGTCAAACAAATCAGTAACAGCTTGCACTGCACATGGTGGACCATTGTCCTGCAAAATGATGCTCGGCATCCTGCAGAAGGTGTCATCACTTCTGTCTCTATGCTGTTCATTTTTGGAACACAAACTACGACTAACTTAGATACAGAAGTGATGACACTTTCTGCAGGACATGACCATCATTTTGCAGGACAATACTCAAGCATATACAGTGCAAGCGGTTACTGATTTGTTTGACTGATGGGGCTGCTAAGTGCTATACACCTACTGCACTCCCTCACTTAAGCCCTCGTCAGTTCAACTCGATTTCTAAAATGAAGGAAACACTTCACGACATTTGCTTCAGAACTGCTACAAATTCGTCAGGCAATAGACTGTGCCATTTGTACTGTCAACACAACTGGCACTACTAAAAGTATCCTATGATTTCCACATCACTGGCAGCAGGTTATACACAATGCTGGTGACTACTTTGAAGGTCAGTAAAACTTTCAAAGACATATCTATTTTGTACGAGTTGTAAATAAATAGCTGCCACTATTAAAGTGCCAACCCTTGTGTATATTGTAGCTGTCACTGCCAATGTAGATGGTGGCATGTGGTGGAGGAACGGAGGTCATGGATGGATGCGTCGTATTAAAACTCAGCTGTGATCTTCAAGTGATTTCTTATTCCCAGATACAGTGCCGTGTTTTCCTCTGTCTGCGTCATAGGGTCCCGCAATGCCGAGGTCGCTGTTCAAATGTTCAAATGTGTGTGAAATCTTGTGGGACTTAACTGCTAAGGTCATCAGTCCCTAAGCTTACACACTACTTAACCTAAATTATCCTAAGGAAGGAGGGAGGACTCGAACCTCCGCCGGGACCAGCCGCACAGTCCATGACTGCAGCGCCCTAGACCGCTCGGCTAGTCCTGTGCGGCCCGATGACGCTACCTCGCTGCGTGCAAAACGGCTTGGTGTGGAAGGGCTACCTTAGCAACCCATGCAACACACTGTGGCATGAAGGCCATGTACAGCCGCAGCGTTTTGACGACATCAGGAAATGGCGGCAGCCGACTCAGTGGCCTTCATCCCCGTAGCGTCAGCGTCACTCGCTGGGAGCCACCGGGTGGCCCACTGTGGGCTTCTTCGCTGTCGTGGTTTAGATCACGGGCGACAACAAGCGCCTGCGATCTGACAGCCAAATCTGTTGCCCTCGCCTCAGAGTGCCTCTGGCGTGTGTTGGGAGCCAACAAGACCGCCTGCGGTAGCAAGCCATCGAGTGGCCGGTCGCTGCCTGCCTATGGACCCCGCATTGCCTTCAGAGGGTCGAATCAGTGACCTGCCGAGGACTGGAATACTGGCGCCCCACCTCCTGCTGCGTGTAGCCGGCGGTGTGACACGCCCCACCATCCAGGAGAGTTGTCACACCTGAATCCCCCTCGTTAGAAAACTGGCACCTATGTATATGTGGCTGTGAGCCTCTGTTTCTCTAACGCACCACTCCGAGTCACGTACTCATAACACCTAGGTTGGGCCAGTGGACCCTTTCTGCCTCAAACTTGAGCCATGCAAATTGCTGCATTTACTCTTTTCAGCGGTTCTACGGCCTTGTGGCATCCATTCTGCTTTGCAACCGCTGGTGACCGTAACTTACTGTCAAGAGGCCCGTGCCTGGCTGTAACTTGTGTGCTCAGAAATACTGCATCGAATCTCACTTTTCCGTACCTTAAATGGTGGTTTCCATTACATTATTCACCCCTTCGGAAAGACCAGGTACCCGGATCGACCTCTAACTATTCCTAAACTTGTTTGGGTTGGCATGTGCGTATGACATATTTACTACTACTATTAGAAAATTTAGATTTGGTCTAGTCACCTTAAAACACATGACATGAGAGAAAACGTAAAAATTCCTTACTGAATGACCACCCCACTTAATGCTTCATCAACACCTTACCTACCCGTCTTACACCCTCGGTATCCAATCCACCGTGATTTGGACTACCGTCGGTTCGCTCTTGGAATTGGCTCTTCGCCTCATCAGAATGAAAACAACACACAACAAAGTTAAAGTTATGGCACTTGGCACCGAGGTGCTCAAAACGATCGTTATTTGTCGTTGCCTCTCCCTATATTGAGCGACATGCTGCACAAGCCGTTCGACTGATATGCACCCCTCTTGCTCTGAAATGAACTGGTTTATGGATCTCAACAGACCAGACTCCAGAGTTTGACTTAACAAGGTCAGATTCTGCCTTGGATAAAACTCTAAAGTGGCTTCTAGTTATTGCAGCTGTGACTGTGTAACATTCAATTGCGTGACTCCTGAAATTGATGCTGGTAGATGAAAGGTTGGTCCTATTATGTTACACCCAGTTCCATTGATTAAAATTCCGCTCCCCTCGAGATCTGTACGTTTCGCTTCTGTAAATACTCCCTGCTCAAAACAACTTGCTACTACTATCAAATTTTCGTCGGCGGAGAAGGTCCAGTGCATCCCGACCCGTTGCAAGCTCAATTTTGGCTCCACAATGTCCCTTCTTTCCCCCTGACTAAAAATAACTGTACCATCCATGTGTCGGGATTGGTGCTTATCATCCTGGCAGCTCTGTAATTCCTCTCTTGTTATCTCAGCGTACCGTCTGTTAACTGCCGAGATCAGTAATACCTCCTCAGATTTTACTTCTACAAACCTGCTCAACGCTCCCCACTTCACTGGATACGGGTGGGCCGTGTAATATTGAAACCTCGCGTTTTTCCCCATAACAAGGAATTGGATCAAAATAAACACTCGTGGTCGGTTGTTACCTTTACAGTTGCAACATGGTATAAAAATGGCAAATTTTGCTCGCTAGACTTCGTACTTAAATATAATCCTGACGGTAGTTC
The DNA here is from genome assembly GCF_021461395.2 of Schistocerca americana. NCBI lineage: Eukaryota > Metazoa > Arthropoda > Insecta > Orthoptera > Acrididae > Schistocerca > Schistocerca americana. The sequence goes on from NC_060125.1 coordinate 47,788,374, forward strand.
CTCCTGTGCCTTGCGCAACCCGCGTAAATATTTGTCCGGCTGTAGCAAGTCGGTACTTATCTGGCCTCGTAATGCATGATACAGCGCTTCTCGCAGATTCGTTATCACTCCTTGTACATCCCACACACTGTCAGCTACCCCATGCAAAGTCTAGTTAACACCACCTTGCTATCTATGACTTCCAGGCACCCCTGTAAGGTTCCCATGTTACGATTTATTAAGCCTTATTACCTTAGCGTATTCCACTACTTGCCCAGCTAATGAGCGGAGTAACAGTGTTATTCAGGACTTCCCCCTTCCAATGTCCCTATCTGGGTTGCGTACCAAGCTTCCACCTCTCTACTCTCCTCTGCAAGTTGCCTCACCGCTTCCACCTTGTTGTTCAGTTCCTTTATATCGTTTTCGTCCGCAGTTCCAAAGTTTTAACTTCGTAGCAGCTGAGGAGAGCTCGGCCTACCATCCTAAGGGAGCCATGGGTCTGATGATTGTTACGTAAAAATAACCGAAACCGGTTACCTATATCATTGAAACATAAATGGTGTGATCAAGACTGAACTTTAGTCAAAATATAATAATCTATTGATCACTGTATTCCAAAAATGTTTACCAAAATTGTACACTGGAGGAGTGTTGGATGTGAATGGAAACTGTCAAGAGGCGCCATATTAAAACGCGGCAGTGATCTAAGAGTGTTTTATTATTCCCAGCTACAGTGCTGTGTTCCTCTCTCTCTGCATCACAGGGACCCCCGATGTTGGGGGCGCCACTTCGCTGTCTGCAAAACTGCTTGTCATGGAAAGGCCACCTCAATGACCCGCACGACGTACTGTGGCGTGCCGACCATGTATAGTCGCGGTGTCAGAAAACGCCAGCAGCCGATTCAGAGGCCTTTCGCCCCATTGCCTCAGCGCCGCTTGCTGGGAGCTGGAGGGCGGCCCGCTGCCTGCTTCTTCGTTGTCATGGTTAAGATTGCAAGCGACAGCAAGTGCCTGCGATCAGACAGGCAAATCTGCGGCCCTCAGGATGCTTCCATCATGAGTTGGGAGCCAACAAGACTGCCTGCAGTAGCGAGCCATTGAGTGGCCCACCACTGGCTGGTTACGGATTCCGTGTTGGCCTCAGAGGGTCAGACCAGTGACCCGCCGTGGACTGGAACGCTGGTGTCCCATCTGTGGCTGCGTGTAGCCGGTGTCGTGACACGCCCCATTGTCTAGGAGATCTGCCACACTTGAATCCCCCTTGTTAGAAAACCAGCACCTATTTCTACGTGGGTGGGCGCCTCTGTTTTGCTAACGTGCCGCTCCAAGTCATGTACTCATAATAACTGGGTTGGGCCATTGGGCCCCTTGTGCCTGTAACTTACGCCATGCTAACCACTGCATTAATCTTTTCAGTGATTCTATGGCCCTGTGGCCTCCATTCTACTTTGCAACCGCTGGTAAGCGTATATATATATATATATATATATATATATATATATATATATATATACAAAACGCCAGCATTCCACATTTGCAGTGGCTTACCTCGCACTTATGTTGACCTGTGATATTCAGGGTGAAGCGAAATTTGCGCACTTGGGCTTCGCACTGTGACTCCACATAAGCCAGCGGTAAAAAAGTGTCTGTCAAAAAATTTCGTCCAACGAGTACATCCGGCAGAAAAAGGACGTTTAAGAGCGGCAATTTGGCAACAATTTAATCACATGCATGCTAATTATCTGTGTCAGCACAGACAGTAGTGCTGTACCGTTGGTTCAGTGGATAGAGTTTTGGGTTAGCATGCAAGAGATCGATGGTTCGATCCTGGGTTGGGGCGCATTGTTTTTATTTGTTAATTTCATCTGACATTTCATACTGCAATATACACCATTTCTTAGATCACAGGTATCCTCAGTTTACAACATTTTGTAACGCTGAACATAACAAATACATGGTTAGACAAATAAGAAATAGTCAGTTGATACAAAAGAAATATTAATTTCGAGTGTCTAAAGATGACAGCACAGTACAATAACACAACATCTACTTGTCATGTAATACGAGTGTTCAGAGCACATAATGGCAACCAGTGACAATAATAATGTCCTATTAATTACTGCATGACCTTCACAACAGAATACGTTATCCTCAGAACAACAAGTTCTCAAAGCGACCTCCCTGCATGTCCAGACCTTTCGCAACCTGCTGGATCATAGAGCTCCGGTTCCCTTGCAGCAGCGCTGTCCACAGTAACAAGAGCAGCATGGACACATACGACCAATTCTTGCACATTCGTCGATGGAGTTGAGTACATGCCCCTTCAGGCATCCCCACAGGAAGGAATCCAGTGGATTTAGGTCACATGGACGTTGTGGACATACAATTGGACCTCCACGTCTGAGCTGTTTTCCTGTGAATGTTCTGTCGAAATAGTGTTGCAAGTTAATTCCAGAGTGTGGAGGTGCACCATCATTTTGGAACCATATCCTCTGCCAGAGATATAGTGGAACATCTTCCAGCTCATCAGGCAGATAGTTTACCTTCATGTAGCCAACCGATCAGGCAACATGTAGGGGCCCAAACACCTGTTGCCCCGTATTCAGGCTCAGACATTGATACAAAAGCAAACTTGATATCCAAGGTTGCGGGTGACGTGTGGGTTAACCACACACCAATGGAGGGCATTGTGCAGATTGAAGACACCTCTGCTTCATCCGATCATACGATGGTGTTCACGAATTCATAGTTGGCTTCCTGTTGTTGTTGGAACCATTCACAGAATTGCATCCACTGATGGTGATCTGCAGGATGCAGGTGTTGTGTGAAAGCATGATGATAGGAGTGAAGCCCATGCTTGTGCAGCAAGTTAACGTCCGTGCATCGCAAGACACACAGCTGCCGTGCTACGCTACTTGTACTTCGCTGAAGTTCTTGGTGTATGACCTCCAGAATAATTTTGTAGTATGGCAAGTCCATGGACGACCTCTGTCACGCAGTGGTGGAAGGAGAGAACCTGACTCGCGAAGGTGTAGCTCCAGACGACGAAACACATTTTGATCTGGATGGTGTTGACGAGGATTTCTAGCAGCATATTCATGAGTGGCAATACCAGACCGGTTGTCAGATGCACTAAGGACCAGAAGTATATCCACGTATTCATCATTGGTGTATGCCATAGTATGCCACACTGGTTTAGAGGTTTACGATGAGAAAACACGCTGTCAGTACTGCGAGCTGTTCTACCTAACGCGCCTTAACCCTCTGACAAATATTGTTCTGCATGATTCATCCCAATACAGCTAATTGTGAAATTTTGGGTTTCGAATTACGCTTTCCCTAACAGTAATAGACATGAGGTTTCCACAATCCCATCGATAGAATAATAATGACAATAATAATATTAATGCATTGAGATGTGTACTAAACATCATGCGGTTACCAAACTTAGTGTTGAAAGGCATAATTAGTTGGACCATGGTGATAACACATACAAACAGTAATCGAGTTTGAAAATTATTAGCAAAGCACGTTACTAGCTCTACTGGTAACATAGGCCCTAAGGAAATGTAATGAACCTGATCGAGGAGTAAATAATAGTTGGTACTAATCTATGGGACCATTATAGGAGGGCACAAAGAAAACAGGTTTCGCATCTAGTAGATGAAGTGGTGTGACTAAATTCATGCCTACGACGTGGAAAGGGCTGACGAACTTCCATTTCTATGATTGTAACATGTAAGTGCAATTGTTTTCTAGAGGACCCACTGCAATCGCTGTTGACCATTAAGATGCCAGATACCGTACCACCTGGACTACATTTACCAAATAAAAAACATGCGCCACAACCCAGGATCAAACCATCGACCTCCTGCATTCTAACCCAAAACTCTAGCCACTGCACCAACTGTACAACACTACTAGCTTGTGCTGATAGATATAGTAACCTTATATGTGGTTACAGTGTTGCCAGATTGCCACTCTTTAACGTCGTTTTTCTGCCGGATATACTCGCCAGACGAAATTTTGTGACAGGCATTTTTTTTATCGCTGGCATGTGAGGAGTCGCGCTGCGAAGCCCGAGTGCGCGAATTTCTCCTCACCCTGTGTATAGGGATATATAGTGAGTAAAACTGGGCGTTCCAAGCACAGGGCCCTGTCACACAAGTGAAGGTGAAGAATGAGGGTTAGGACTAACAGGACTATAAAACACCATTTATCACCAGGCCTGGATGACACTACCATGAGACGATCACTTTACAGCGTTAGGGTGAAGTCCTCATCCGCAGCGAATGCAGTGATGAAGATCATCTTTATGGCGGAGGAGGCAGCCTTGTTCTTAGAGTTGACATAAAAGCTAAAAACTGACATCCAAGTATGTCCGTTGCCGGGTGAGGCAGTGATCGGTTGGCGTCTGTATCACCATGTTAGAGGCAGCTGAAAAAAAATAAGGCAATCTTAGCTTTAACTATGGTAGACAAAACACCGACCCTTATTGCAAAAATAGGATAACTGTGATGTGTGATGAAAAAATCGGTATTACTCCAGCCGGCCAACCCACCAGTACTAAAACGATCCTGGAGTGTCTGCATCATCCCGCAAGCAACAACTCTTTTGTAATCTGACTTTGAAATTTCAGAGAAAATATAAATTGGAAACCTATGCAAATGACAGACATTTTGAACATCAACATGCTGCTAGCGCCTATACAAGAAAGAAAGTATCCTGATGGCCGAAGAAAGAATAGCGAAAACTATCAAATTTTTAAAGGTAAACCGAATTAGACATTCCAAGTCAAATCTCAGAATGTTAGGCATAACTTTAACTATATCACAAGAGTCCTCGGATCTCCTCGAGTACCCTGTCCCCAAAGTATTTCCGAAAGTACACTAATAAGCGAACGCCGGGACAAAGGATATAATAAACGCAATATAACTGAGTGTGGGACCTGCAAGGTTTCTGCATGAATCTCAGAGCGGACTGTCAGCCGTAATAGCTCTTCAATCTGGAGCTGATGGTCAATTGCTGGATTGGAGACGCCCAAAAACAAATGCATAATTTGGTTAGGCAACTTAGAAAATGATTCTACAGTTGATCTGTCAGGAAGGTAAGCGCCAGTATCCTGGCCAGCTTCATCCGTCAAGTCCTGGCTGGTGCCACCGCTCTTTGTGCCACTGACCCCTCCTCCTGAACTCATGACGGTAATGGTTACTTGTAATTTTTTTACGTGAGTAAACATTGATTTAACATGTCAACTTCCTACATAGCTAGATGGAGATGCCCCAATTCAGAGACAATGGTTCCCCCACTGGAATACTTGAGCCTGAACTTCCTCTATCTACTGGTGACTTGGCTGAAGCACTTCAAGAAATTACACTCCTGGAAATGGAAAAAATAACACATTGACACCGGTGTGTCAGACCCACCATACTTGCTCCGGACACTGCGAGAGGGCTGTACAAGCAATGATCACACGCACGGCACAGCGGACACACCAGGAACCGCGGTGTTGGCCGTCGAATGGCGCTAGCTGCGCAGCATTTGTGCACCGCCGCCGTCAGTGTCAGCCAGTTTGCCGTGGCATACGGAGCTCCATCGCAGTCTATAACACTGGTAGCACGCCGCGACAGCGTGGACGTGAACCGTATGTGCAGTTGATGGACTTTGAGCGAGGGCGTATAGTGGGCATGCGGGAGGCCGGGTGGACGTATCGCCGAATTGCTCAACACGTGGGGCGTGAGGTCTCCACAGTACATCGATGTTGTCGCCAGTGGTCGGCGGAAGGTGCACGTGCCCGTCGACCTGGGACCGGACCGCAGCGACGCACGGATGCACGCCAAGACCGTAGGATCCTACGCAGTGCCGTAGGGGACCGCACCGCCACTTCCCAGCAAATTAGGGACACTGTTGCTCCTGGGGTATCGCCGAGGACCATTCGCAATCGTCTCCATGAAGCTGGGCTATGGTCCCGCACACCGTTAGGCCGTCTTTCGCTCACGCCCCAACATCGTGCAGCCCGCCTCCAGTGGCGTGAATGGAGGGACGAATGGAGACGTGTCGTCTTCAGCGATGAGAGTCGCTTCTGCCTTGGTGCCAATGATGGTCGTATGCGTGTTTGGCGCCGTGCAGGTGAGCGCCACAATCAGGACTGCATACGACCGAGGCACACAGGGCCAACACCCGGCATCATGGTGTGGGGAGCGATCTCCTACACTGGCCGTACACCACTGGTGATCGTCGAGGGGACACTGAATAGTGCATGGTACATCCAAACCGTCATCGAACCCATCGTTCTACCATTCCTAGACCGCCAAGGGAACTTGCTGTTCCAACAGGACAATGCACGTCCGCATGTATCCCGTGCCACCCAACGTGCTCTAGAAGGTGTAAGTCAACTACCCTGGCCAGCAAGATCTCCGGATCTGTCCCCCATTGAGCATGTTTGGGACTGGATGAAGCGTCGTCTCACGCGGTCTGCACGTCCAGCATGAACGCTATTCCAACTGAGGCGCCAGGTGGAAATGGCATGGCAAGCCGTTCCACAGGACTACATCCAGCATCTCTACGATCGTCTCCATGGGAGAATAACAGCCTGCATTGCTGCGAAAGGTGCATATACACTGTACTAGTGCCGACATTATGCATGCTCTGTTGCCTGTGTCTATGTGCCTGTGGTTCTGTCAGTGTGATCATGTGATGTATCTGACCCCAGGAATGTGTGAATAAAGTTTCCCCTTCCTGGGACAATGAATTCACGGTGTTCTTATTTCAATTTCCAGGAGTGTAGTTATTATGACTATGCTCACTGAGAGTACTAGAAGAAGAAGATAACACTGGACTTACCTCACCAGTCAGGTCGGAAGAAATATGAATCCGGCTGTCCAAGGACGCACCCAACCTCACTGCTGACTCAACAACGCCACCGCCTGGTGGTTGCCGCTGTAACTTAAGCTCATGTTCAAGCTGGTCCCTTTTTAAAGAGGCAGCTTTTGCGATGCATCTCACGCAATATGCCCCTACAAAACCACGACAAATATTAGACAAGGATATGAACTAGTAATGTAATTCAATAATGAAATAACGAGTAATGTCAACAAGGGAATGATATACTCTCCTGTCCCCTTTCACACAATGGGACGACCACACTCTGCTACCATTGAAATTGATTTTATTGGTGGTGGCATCAGTTCATGGAAGGGCCTTATCCCAGAATCAACATCAGTTGCGGTTGATATCATCTAGATTTATTTCACGAAAATATTTAGAATTTTCCTTTACAATGTAATGAAGCGAAAAGACAGTTAACAACAACAAATAGTCACAGAGCGCCAGAAGAGCTTAAAAGTTTGTTCTGAAATTTATGGCTTTTCTGAAAAAATTACAAGATCAACATGAATAATCACAGAGACCTAGAAGGCTTAGTAATATTCCCCTTAAAATAATAAAAATGCTTTAACAGAAATAGATCAAGACATTTTACATTTCTTCCAAAACAAGTTAAGAGAATAAATGCTCCACTTCAAAACAACTAGGCCAGGTGGTGGCTCACATGAATACAATAAGTGTAAAAACAGTGACAGCAAGCTGGTCGTAGAGGCTTAAACGTTTGGTAAATTGGCAACAATTCCATGTATAAACATGTCTGTGGTGAACTGAACTTGCAATAGAGTTTAACTTGGTGAAATTTAGTAACTATCTGATGGCCTGAAACCTTCCTATTTGCAAAATTTTGAGGCTTGATTCCAGGTAGGCAGGTAAGGGCAAGTTTAACGAGGAATGGAAAATTAAGAAGATCCCTGGAACGAGCATCCCTGGGAAGAGCAGCGCAGCAAGCCTAAGAAGCGACGACCCACAGTTGCAGCTCTGCACGGGATAGTGGTCCCCGTGAGGCCCTACTACGGGCCTATGCCCAGGTCCGCACCCGCTTTCTCTGCTGTCGTCACACCGGCGGGCTGGTGAGGCCGGAACAGTTTGTTGCTCGGTCGGACAACCAGGAGTTGGGTCAGCATTCAATATGGCTAACTAGGCCAGCATATATTGCTCCTTGCCAATGTAGGGCATTCAGGTTCAGGTCACAGTGTCCGCTACATGACAGCTATTTCACTGTGTGGTTGGGGCTAACGACACTCCATCGGATAACTAATGAAGCTCTAAAACACAATTAAAAAAAAGATGCGGTTGATCTGTTTATCCCAGTAATATCCTATTAGTTGGGCTTCTCCACAGATCCACCCAAAAAATCAGTAGCACAAGCAGTTCAGAGAATACTAAAACCATTCACTGTGCAGCAGCAGGAACGAATTGCAAGTAAACAGAGGCACACAGAAGCGGCCAATTTAACAGATTCCGTTTAGTAATCATGTGTATGAAAGTAATGGCAACAGAGAATATTGCATATCTAACTGATTAATAACTTTTGGTTATTAGGTGGTCAGTGGACTTACGGGTCTGGATATATATTTAATCTCAAGGTTACTCCCGGTGTCGGATTACAAATTTGTGCTACTCCTCTCCTCCCAGAAATTGATGGGGAACCCCATGCCTCATCCCTCTCTCCCCATACCCTCTCCTGGATCAAAAAGATTCAAGCACCCCTTCCTTGATTTATAACTGGAGCTCTTGAGTTGGTGGCTTCATTCTGAAGTTGTGCCAAATTGAGAGAGGATCATGTTGATGTTATTTGTTAATAACAAATAAATGTTATTGTAATTACACTAAATTCCATCAGTAAATGTTAAGGGTGTGGGTATTTATTTAAAGCAATTTAAATTTTATGTTTTCACCGTTCATAGCACCAGCAGAGACCACACTCAGGCGTATATGTGTGTTCATTTCTCCATATGTTTCCATATTTACCACAATTTTGGGTACTTTTTCATATTTTTCAGTCTTACATTATTGTTATTTTCCACAGTTTCCTAATAACATGACTTTAGTCCCACTGCTCTTGACATGATGTCATTTTTGCGTCACGTCATGTCCCATCATGTTGACGTCATGATGCTTTCAGGCAATCACACTGCAACATGTGCCTAAAAGTAACTAAATTATTTATCATTGCTAATCCATTCCAAGATTATTAGTGTGTGTGTGTGTGTGTGTGTGTGTGTGTGTGTGTGTGCGTGCGTGTGTGTGTGTGTGTGTGTGTGTGTGTGAGAGAGAGAGAGAGAGAGAGAGAGAGAGAGATTCTGTGTCTGTGTTTGTGATGTCGTAGTGTATGTGCTAAAGAACGACCACATTCCCCTATTATTATGAATAATTATGTCTTGACATAACTTTCGTGTGATGTCATAGTTTTGCTGGAAAATAAATACCGTGTTCGAAATAAGAACGTCACGGTAAATTTACATCACAGCAAATTCTGAGGTTAACCAATTTCCAAGACTGTCAACTAAAGACACGTTATGTGTGTATACGAATTAGCACAGCGCAACAAAATATGCACCTAGACAACTGTCCAGTATCTCTAACCGCTGCAGGTCATTTGAGACAGATAGATGTAAGCACGGTATAAATTAGCAATGGAAGGACAGCGTGGGCCTTTTTGCAGGAGCTCACACCTCGAACGCCGATGCTTGTAGTATGGATGTAGCGACGAACGTCGTGCTTGCAATGGCCTAGAAGTTTACAACTAACCTGATTGCTGGCGAAAACGATACTGCGACTATATCAAGAATTTAACGAGGAACAACCTGCTCAAGGTAATAACTGCAAACCAGTTTTAAAACACCAGAGCCGATAGGGAAATCTGTGGCCAGTTTTGAAGTCAAGCCCCAAAATTCACCTCCTGTACTCTCTTTCTCTCTCGACCAATCAGAACAAAGCTGCCCAACTATCCCGCTTGCAAAACTAGCGCTTATGCGTGGGCGTCCCTCTTTTCAGCCAAACAGAACTCCCAAGTTGAATGAAGACACATAATTGAAAATACGATATGCAAACAAATAAATGCTCTAGTATCAGAATATGCAACATTACTATGTGACTCATATTATTAAACACAAAAGAAAATGCTAGATTGTCCATCCCTTTAACGTAATTTCCAATGATCTGTAGAATTTCAAAGGCACAATCTGCATTATATAATATAAATGAGCCGTGCGTGGCTCGTGTCCGTGCCACCTCTTATTTAACATCGTGTTTTTGCCGTACTGCCAGGTCGTTATGTTAGTTTCAATTACTTGTGTCACTGAATTGCTGCTTTGCCTGCCTGTGAGCGGCAGCAGCAGCGCTTATCGATATAAGCCCTGCCGTATTTTCTTCGCTATACAGCTATTACTTCCCGGTTGTCGTGTGTCGACCGGTCATTTGGAACGCGCCAGGAATTAGTTCTGACCTGGCAGTGTTTGAGTTGGCACGCGGCAGTTAAGTCGGAGCGCGGCAGCAGTGAGGTCCGGACCGCCATGACTCGCCAACGGTTGCCGACTCGTGATTCGTTCCTGTTACTGTACGGTCCCTGCCGTTAGCATTGTCTAGTTCTTTGTGCAATTGTACGTGAAACGGTGTGTAGTTGGTGTGATTTAAATGTTGTCGGCTTACTGGCTCTGAGGAGTTGGTCAGATGGTGTGGATCGGCGAGGAAATCTCCCCGCAGTGCAGTCGGCAGGGCCTGCTGGCGGTGTCTACGCAGTGTCGGAGTGTGTAGAAGCTGTTCCGATTGCTACGAGCCGGCCGAGGTGGCCGAGCGGTTCTAGACGCTACGGTCTGGAACCGCGCGACCACTACGGTAGCAGGTTCGAATCCTGCCTCGGGCATGGATGTGTGTGATGTCCTTAGGTTAGTTAGGTTTAAGTAGTTCTAAATTCTAGGTGACTGATGACCTCAGAAGTTAAGTCCCATAGTGCTCAGAGCCATTTGAACCATTTGATTCCTACGAGGTTCGTGGCGCACCGAACCAGAACGTGAAAGTTGAGTGGTGATTTAATTACCAAGGCCGGTCTGTTCACATTGTGCCATTCAGTTTCATGGTTGGCTGTTACGGGTATTCCCGTGAGCCACAGCGAGTGTTAGAGTTCGCGAGAGTTTGGCCGCCATCCGGTGGAGTTTAACTATATTTTGGATTTTGAAGTCCAAATGCACCAGCGGAATTTTCTGCCTTGTGGCCGTTAGCGTTCCGGTTACCTGCCATGGCTGCTGACGTAAAATTCAGGCAGTGTCCTTTCCTCACCGTGTTGTTGCTGTCCAACATGTGTGTGTAGTTTTGACATCTTCGTGCACAACGAAGCAGTCACCAAACGTGGTATGGAGGCAACCTTAAAATCTTCTAGAATTTTTTTACACGGCTTACGTATGGCGTCCACCTCGTCTGTAAGCTGCCCACACAGTCTTATTAACAAAAATACGCCGGTATCTTGCGGCAACCAAAACGTTTTTTGTAATAATAAATACTTTTCTACATGTACTCCCTAGAATAAAATCATCAGGATTAAAGTGCTGAACGTTAAGATTTTCCACCAATTCTCCTTTCCTGGTTCTCATGCATAGTTAGAGCCCCGACAACGTCCTGACTGCGACAGCTTCATTGAAGATGAATCACAAAGCAGCTGATTAAGTGTCAAGTTAATTCTCTGACGTTGCCGTAAGGGGAGGTCTCTATACAAAACATTACTAAATCTTTTCCTTGCAAAAAATTTGTTATTTATGCACAATAGGTAAAGACATGACATCACACATACGCTTCGAAATAAGAAAGAGAGAGAGTGTAACTGGTAGTGAATGGCTATAGGGCACTATATAACAACGATGTATAGTAGAGGGTTTGATACAGCATATGCTTTAATATTGGAAAGGTGATTGTGCTGTATGCATATATGATGTCATAACAAAATTGCCATACTCCCACTAACACTATATGCATGAAGAAAGGTGAATGATTCCAGAAACTAAAAGCGATACTCACGGATCACATATTGCGCTGCCACAGAGGAAATCACGAGAAGCTTCCTGACAGAGAATAAAAGGGCTTTGTGGACAACAATGTAGCTCTTCACTTAGATTAGAACCTAATACTACAGCTCGCGATTTGTTTTAAAACATTTATCTTACTTTTAATCTTTTCTTCGATTGTTCTCTGTGACAGTACCCGTTGTGGGAAATATACTGCTTTTGAAACGTATGGAATTGGTTGTTTTGGAATTGGGTTATCACACCCTGGTGAGAGAAAAATCTGGAAATGCTGTCACCTCGAATGTTGTTTCATACCTCATTTCTACGGTACCTCCGCTGAATTGGTGAGGTCTCTTGATATCTCTACCTTGGGCCCATCATGTACCGCCAGCCATGGCGCTATGTTTTTCAACATTCAACTATGATGTATTATTATTATTTTTTCAATTAAAATACTCTCTTGCTATAAAGTGAAACTGGTTGATGTTAAAAGAATTTTTCTCCATTAGTTTGCATTCTGAATTGTTGTGTAGCACGATGCATACAAGTAAAAAAGTAACATCAATCTTAACCTGGCCCTCTCATATCCACGTCGCAGCACACTCCCAGAATAGTATAATTGCACACACATATAGGAAAAGCTGGTTGAAATCTGTAATCGGTAGCAGTGATGATGATGATGATGATGTTTGTTCTGTGGGGCGCTCAACTGCGTGGTCATCAGCGCCTGTATAAAGTCCCAATTTTTGCACAGTCCAAGTTTTACACAATCCAATCTAGCCACTGTCACGAATGATGACGATGATGATGAAATGATGAGGACAACACAAATACCCAGTCCTTGGGCAGAGAAAATTTCGAACCCGGCTGGGAATCGAACCCAGGACCCAGTGATATAGAGGCAGCAACGCTAGCCACCAGACCTGGAGCTGCAGACTGACAGCAGTGAGATTTTCGGGGAAAAATTTAAGTGTATGTCGAAAGGATGGGCAAATGGGAAATGGAGATGGTGAATTTACTGCAGTAGACTCTGCAAGAGAGGCGCTCTGCATCGCGGTGTAACTTGCTCGCCAGGTTTCGAGAGGGTGCGTTTCTGGATGAGGTATCGAATATATTGCTTCCCCCTACTTATACCTCCCGAGGAGATCACGAATGTAAAATTAGAGAGATTAGAGCGCGCACGGAGGCTTTCAGACAGTCGTTCTTCCCGCGAACCATACGCGACTGGAACAGGAAAGGGAGGTAATGACAGTGGCACGTAAAGTGCCCTCCGCCACACACCGTTGGGTGGCTTGCGGAGTATCAATGTAGATGTAGATGTAGAACTCAAATCCCTGGAGGCAGATATTGAAACTGTATGTGAGATTGTTCGGGCAATGCTCGGTATCAGGGGTGGGCATAAAATGATAATTGGATCCTTCTGTCGCCTACCAGATCCATCTCCTGATGTAACCGAAAACTTTAGAAAAAACTCACTTCACTTGTATGTAAGTTCCCCAATCATACTGTAATCATTAGTGGAGACTTCAATCACCCAACAATTACTTGATAAAATTACATGTTTTTAGTAGTGGGTGGGATAAGACATCCTGTGAAACTTTAGTAAATGCCTTTTCTGAAAACTGCCTAGAGCAAATAGTTAGGAATCGCACTCATATATTGAATCAAATGGCAACAAACAGATCTGACCTCTTTGAGGATGGCCACATCGAAACCAGTGTCAGTTACCAGAATGTGGTTGTGGCAACAATGATTACCACAGTACAAAGGACTGGACGGATGTATACCCAGTAGAACAGTTCATAACGGTAGGGAACCTCCATGGCATACAGTCACTGTAAAGAAATGCTAAACGAACAGACATTACTGCATAACAGGTGTAAGAGCGTAGGGCTATATATAGACAGATCAAGACGGCAATGCGTGATGCTTTAAATCACTACCATAGCAGAATACTGTCAAGTGATCTTTCACAGAACCGAAAGAAATTCTGGTCTTGTGTAAAGGCTGTAGTGGCATCAAAGTTAGAGTCCAGTCCCTAGCTAATGAGACAAGAACCGAAATTGAGAGTAGCAAAGCATAAGCTAAAATGCTTAACTCCATTTTCAAATGTTCCTTTATAAAGGAAAACACAGAATAACTGCCCCAATTTAATCCTCGTACCATTGAAAATATGAGCAAAATAAGTGTTTGTGTCAGTGGTGTAGGAAACAGCTGAAATGGTTAAAATTGAACAAAGCTCCATTCCCCGATGGAATCCATGTCAGATTCTATACCGAATTTGCGGCTGAGTTAGCCCCTCTGCTAACTATAATCTATCGTAGATCCCTCGAACAACAAACCGTATCCAGTTCTTGGAGAAAGGCACAGGTCACATCTGTCTATGAGAAGGTTAGTAGACGTGATCCATAAAACTACCGTCCAATATCCTTCGCATCGATTTGTTGTAGAATCTTAGAACATATTCTGAGCTCAAACATAATGAGGTATCTTGAACAGAATGGCGTCCTTAACGCGAACCAGCATGTATTTCGAAAATATCGATTAGGTGGAACCCAGCTAGAACTTTTCTTACATGACACACTGAAAGCTTTGGATAAAGGCAATCAGGTGCATGCAGTATTTCTTGATTTCCGAAAAGCATTTGACTCAGTACCACACCTACGCTTATTGTCAAAATTGCGATCATATGGGGCATCAAGTGAAATCTGTGATTGGATTGAATTTTGTAGGGAGGACACAGCATGTAATCTTAGATGGAGAGACATCGTCGAATGTAGAAGTAACTTCGGTGTGTCTCAGGAAGGTATGGTGGGCCTCTTGCTGCTTATATTGTATATGAATGACCTTGCAGACAATATTAATATTAATATCAGGATATCGGCAGGTGATGCAATTATCTATAGTGAAGTAATACCTTAAAGAAGCTGCATAAATATTCAGTGTGCTCTTGATAAGATTTCAAAGTGGTGCAGGGATTGGCAACTGGCTCAAATATTCAGAAATGAAAAATTTTTCACTTCAAAAAACGAAAAAAACGCTATATCCTATGATTGTAATATCAATGACTCACTGTTGGAATCGGCTAACTCATACAAATACCTAGGTCTAACAGTTTGTAGGGATATGGAATGGAATAATCACATAGGTTCAGTCGTGGGTGAACCAGGTAGCAGACTTCAGTTTTTTGGTAGAATACTGGCCAAGTGCAATCACACTTCAATGAATATTGTTTACAAATCACTCGTGCGACCGGTTCGTGCGGTCAGTTCTAGAATATTGCTCTAGTGAGTGGGAGCTGTACGAGACAGGACTAAATGGGATACTGAACGTATACAGAGAAGGGCACCACAAATGGTCACAGGTTTGTTTAATTCGTGGGAGAGTATCACTGAGATACTGAAGGAACAGAATTTGCAGACTCTTGAAGACAGACGTAAACTATCCCGAAAAAGTCTATTAACAAGGTTTGAAGAACCGGCTTTAAATGATTACTCTAAGGATATACTACAACCCCCATACTTATCGCTCTCATAGGAATCTTGAGGATAAGATTAGAATAATTGCTACACAGACAGAGGCATTCAAATGGTCATTCTTCCCGCACTCCATATTTGAATAGAACAGCAAGAAACCCTAATAAAAGATACAAAGAGACGCACCCTTTGTCATGCACCTCACGGTGGATTGCAGAGTATAGATGTAGATGTAGCTGTATGACTAAATTATACACTCCTGGAAATTGAAATAAGAACACCGTGAATTCATTGTCCCAGGAAGGGGAAACTTTATTCACACATTCCTGGGGTCAGATACATCACATGATCACACTGACAGAACAACAGGCACATAGACACAGGCAACAGAGCATGCACAATGTCGGCACTAGTACAGTGTATATCCACCTTTCGCAGCAATGCAGGCTGCTATTCTCCAATGGAGACGATCGTAGAGATGCTGGATGTAGTCCTGTGGAACGGCTTGCCATGCCTTTTCCACCTGGCGCCTCAGTTGGACCAGCGTTCGTGCTGGACGTGCAGACCGCGTGAGACGACGCTTCATCCAGTCCCAAACATGCTCAATGGGGGACAGATCCGGAGATCTTGCTGGCCAGGGTAGTTGACTTACACCTTCTAGAGCACGTTGGGTGGCACGGGATACATGCGGACGTGCATTATCCTGTTGGAACAGCAAGTTCCCTTGCCGGTCTAGGAATGGTAGAACGATGGGTTCGATGACGGTTTGGATGTACCGTGCACTCTTCAGTGTCCCCTCGACGATCACCAGTGGTGTACGGCCAGTGTAGGAGATCGCTCCCCACACCATGATGCCGGGTGTTGGCCCTGTGTGCCTCGGTCGTATGCAGTCCTGATTGTGGCGCTCACCTGCACGGCGCCAAACACGCATACGACCATCATTGGCACCAAGGCAGAAGCGACTCTCATCGCTGAAGACGACACGTTTCCATTCGTCCCTCCATTCACGCCTGTCGCGACACCACTGGAGGCGGGCTGCACGATGTTGGGGCGTGAGCGGAAGACGGCCTAACGGTGTGCGGGATCGTACCCCAGCTTCATGGAGACGGTTGCGAATGGTCCTCGCCGATACCCCAGGAGCAACAGTGTCCCTAATTTGCTGGGAAGTGGCGGTGCGGTCCCCTACGGCACTGCGTAGGATCCTACGGTCTTGGCGTGCATTCGTGCGTCGCTGCGGTCCGGTCCCAGGTCGACGGGCACGTGCACCTTCCGCCGACCACTGGCGACAACATCGATGTACTGTGGAGACCTCACGCCCCACGTGTTGAGCAATTCGGCGGTACGTCCACCCGGCCTCCCGCATGCCCACTATACGCCCTCGCTCAAAGTCCGTCAACTGCACATACGGTTCACGTACACGCTGTCGCGGCATGCTACCAGTGTTAAAGACTGCGATGGAGCTCCGTATGCCACGGCAAACTGGCTGACACTGACGGCGGCGGTGCACAAATGCTGCGCAGCTAGCGCCATTCGACGGCCAACACCGCGGTTCCTGGTGTGTCCGCTGAGCCGTGCGTGTGATCATTGCTTGTACAGCCCTCTCGCAGTGTTCGGAGCAAGTATGGTGGGTCTGACACACCGGTGTCAATGTGTTCTTTTTTCCATTTCCAGGAGTGTATTTTACAGGAGGGATTCCAATGCAAAATATTATCTGGCTCCACATAATTTAATTATTTAATGTGGAAATCAATTATACAGACTCGTCTCGTTAGCGCAGTCATATAAAATAAAGTATTCTGAGCTGATTACTACTACAAAGGGTGTAAAAGAGTGGGATGGCTGACCTTCTATATTGTGCATATTATTTTACCAAAATACTTGTCTTTGATCTACTTAAAACGATCTCAAAGGCACCCTTACATTATAACGACCTTCCACGCTAGGATAACATCATTACGATCTTCCGTACAGTTTTCGGTGTTGGGGTTTGCTCTTCACTTCGGGGTGGCAGGTCACGTAAATATACGTCGCTAACTATGCATTCAATCAAAACGCATGCATTATTGTGGTCGTTTGCTGGACCCAAACCACACCCCATGGCCCTGGGATGCCCACATTGCAGCACACAGAAAATAGAGAAACTGGACTGCAAGAGGAGTCACATTTAGAAGGTATGACAGAAGACCATGTAAGTGAAAATGTCATCATTCCCTTTACCCAAAAGTTCTTCCTACTGATATCAATAGTCGTCATTAGTAAAAAGCATTATGTTATGCTTAGACACATTCCGGTGCTTGCCCTACATATTTATGAATACTAAAACACTCCTATAAGAGATTTAAATCAGCAGCTTCTGAGATAAATACTGGTGACTTGCGTGGAAGTTCACACAATCCAGGTAATCAGTTACTTCAGTTACCGTACAGTGTTACTGACGGTAGTATTATGGAATACAGTGTTGCTCTGCTGAATGGTTGTCTTTTCGGCGTAAGCTAATTCTGTTTCTAAGTAATTATGTGATGCACACGCATTAAAAGAATTCAGTTTTAACATATCACTTGCTAATGGCAGAAGGTATTGGCTGACTATTCGTCTAATGAATTCGTCAGTCGTCATTCATGTTAGTGGGGGTGGATACTTCCTATTGCACCAAGACTGGGAGACACGTTTTTGTTGTATACGGTTTCTATGTCTGGCAAAATCACCACCTTCCCAGCTGGTTTTCTAATGGGCTGCTGCTTATCAGGTTGTGCCCGCATCTTCCGGTAGATACGAACCGCTATCTGCATTATCTACCGCTTGTGTGGGCGAGCAAGAACGACAGCGTTATTTGCCGTCTTACTGGCGACCTCGCTGACGACGTTGGTATTTTGTTCTTGGCTGGTAGTTCGCGAGATGTGTGAAGACGACTACATGTGCATGTATTTTCCCATCGTATTCTATTAGCGGGGGAATCTGTTACAGTGTACATCATATCAATGCAGGGAGAGTTTTTACTTGGTGAGCGTTGTCGCAGTGCAAAATTTAAGCATACAAAAATAGTTTTTTGGTACAATGTGGAAATGGCTGGAACGATATGTAGCACTAATGTCAATATGCAGTCGCAAAAACACCATCGTGATCAGTTAAACCTTCAATTATCTATCGCTTACGTAACACGTTTCGAATTTTCAGATCTTCTCGCAATAATAAGAACATCCCTTCCAAACGAGACTGGTTGATTCGTGCTACTTTATGACGTAAACTGATTTTTTTGCAACGGAATTAAAGCACTAGGAATATGTCATTACACATTACCTGTATGATACGCACAGCAGTTCATACTTCAGACCGGAAGTGAAGCTTTGCCCAGTGTTTACCCATCTGGGTCGTTCTAATCCATAACTATTCACCAATGGTAGAGCACATTTAAAGGATTCATACGGTTCAGGCGCTTTGATCAAGGATCTGTGACCAATAATTTTTTTACTGAAGTGGAATTATTCTCAAGACAGGATATGAAGGATTTAGTGATTATCATCGGTTCGCGGAAGAAAAATCAATTTGGAGACCGTAGCTCAAAAAGATAGTATGGAGACCAAAGTGGAAGATTAACGACTAATGAATGCAACTTTGTCTCTAGCTTTACGAACCGCCACTTATGTATAATAAGTTGATCACGTGACCATGACGTCTCTTTGGTCACGGATCCCGAAAAGAAGAAACAAAATGCAAATTGACATTACAGATAGACATCACGTAATGAGACTCTTTTAGGCACCGCTGTAATACTACAACGGATAATATTGTATTTGGTGGTGTGATTGTTTCACCACTTCGCACTGATATCAACAAACTTCTGTGAAAAATATCCCTTTATAGTAAATCTAATTTATTATTCTTTATCATATGCATATTAAGTTTCGGGGTATATTTCGAATTTTCAAGTGCGTTTCCCGATGTGCGTTACATTAAAATACGGCAGGTTATGTGATTTGCTCCTCAACCTAAGACACTTACCGGCCTGTATTAAGGAATATGATTTATAATTATTGCAAACACATATTCCCTAAATTAACCATACCAGTCTTGCTATACGTTACGTATATTTATTTTAACTGTCAAATTTCGATCCTTGTTACGTACGTCAATCCCCTGCAAGTTTTCAGTCACTGTGGTAGAAATTGCTAGCGTTGCGGTTGCTATGTGTACAACAGGATCATCAGAGTCATGAGCTTCCTAGCGTTATCCGTAAATTTATTTACATATGCTGTCAACAGAAAGGTTGCTCTAACAACCGAAGGCATGATGATTCTCCATCAAGAACAGAGAATAGTTTGCTAGGAACTGTTCCATCCAATCACAAACCTGGTCTGATGTATTTGTGCTTTGCGAACTAGCCGACACTGCGGAACTCTATCGAACATCTTTCATAAATTAACGAATAAGTAATCAAAGTGAGTAGAGCCGTTTACTGTAAGCTTGGGTTCAGTAGAGTTTTATTTGCAAAATCGATGTTAACTCCTAGAGATGAGATCTTCTATCTACAGAGAGGACAACATGTCAACATAAAACAATTTCCGAAATTCTGCAAGAGATGACATCAGTGACGTTGGCTGTACGTTTCTATTCGACGACATTTCTTGAAATCAGAGGTGCACTGGCAGTGTGGACAGGAATTTCGCTAACATAAGCATCAGAATTCTTGGATTTGATGATATTAGCACCAGCTCATTTCTCATAATTGCTGACACCAAAATTCATGGACAACAACATTGTACCCAGAATTATCACCCTTCATCCCCACTCTCTCCTCCCCCTGTGGCTAACTGTGTTCTATGAAGTGACCCCAGGACACCAATGACGTGTAAGTTTGGGCCCCACCCTTCGAGCGATTTTAACTGATGTAGTTCTATTGCCTGAGCGCCCATCTGTTTTTGCTATCTGTAGTCTGATATGTTCAACTGATGACATGACTGCATTGGACACAGAAAAATGTAGTAACACTACTTGTTGTAAACAAAGTCAGACAAATATGCTCACAGACTTCTGCATCAGAAATGGAAAGGTATGATGACAGAGGACCACATAATTTCAAACAGGAGGAATATCGTTCAACAAATAATGGCAATGCAATAGAATGGCGAGAAGAAACATTATCTCATTGTGTCCATCAACACAACATGTTGAATTTGCTGGAATTGCGTACCCCTCTTCAAATGTGAATCCAGTCTCCCACCAAAGCTGCAGTGAACTGTGATAGAAATACCTGTAAATAAGTGTTTTATCCTTCTCTGTTTTATTTTATATCCTGCCAATTTCTTACCAATTTCCATATTGGCGGCCACGCCGGTAAAATTTTGCAGACTGTACTAGAACGTCTTTTTACATAATTTAAAAATTTTATGCGAAGGCATAAAACACCAGTTACGGCACATATACACCATATATACGTCACGATGTAGGCTCATTCCTCGTTGCTTAGCCATTAAGAAAAACAGATGCTATTGCTGGGCATGTGACAGTCATGCGTTGCTTCCTGGTAAGTGGCACACTTCTCCACAGCTGGATGTCTACCGTGAAGAGTAGTACCTGAGGATGCCCACTGACCTATCTGACTTGTCATTCGCCTAAGTCACAGAACAGCCACAGCACAAAGGTACGCAGCCCAAAGGGCCTCTAATCCGATGCTGATGTTCCACGAGCCACAATAGCAACCTGATACATTGAGTATATCTGTACAGTCAGTCAATCGGGAGGAATATAGCATAGCAATGAATGGCTATTACAGTGACTCTTGGTTCTAAATTGATGCATATTTATACATACATATAAATATGTCCTATAAATTTTTTTACATCAGTATCAACCAAAAACAGCAAGCATCCATCTACCCTCACACACACACACACACACACACACACACACACACACACACACACACAATGCTGGTGGTACAAATTAGTACATACATCGAACTACAGAAGTACCAGCCACAAAAAATTGAGCACTTTCTGCAGATGTTTATCTTTCTACTGTGTAAATGCTGACAAAAAATTGCGTACAGTGTAAATAATTAGCTGCCTGACTTTAAGCGTAGGTCTCAAAATTATATGAACCATTTATGAATTATGCACTGTTGCTCTGATGCTCTTTGGTAATTGTCAGTACATTCTAGGTCTGCGTTCTGTGGTGAGAGGATTAGCAAATGAGTATCGAGAAACCATGTCTAGGACTGTCCTCTGAGCGCATTTACATTAAGATATTTGACTGAACTCACATTTTCTGCAAGTCTCGTCCTGCCCCTACACACACACACACACACACACACACACACACACACATACACATGCATTTCTACTGAGATGATGATAGCTAAAAAGTATTGAATGTTGTAGCACATGCTGAGATGGTGAAATACTAATTTCTGTGCACAGGAAAAGTTGCACCACTGGAGTAACAATGCTTGTGGGTATTGTGGGAAAAAGGATATGTTTCTCTAGCGCTTCGCTGTCGTACTTGTTTGAGTCAGTGTAATTTATTAGAGCTGTATGCAGACAGAACATACTTAATAAAAGTAATGGACCACAAGTAATCCTTGTGAATGTAACCAGCAGTCAAAAAGTACTGAGAAAGATCAAAATGCAAACACAAAAGAAATCATATTAGCTGCCTGATATTACGAGGGTTGGAGCTTAAATATTGGCAACCATTTATTCACAAACAATACAAAAGGGGTTACATGTCTGCATCTGTTACTGTCAAACGTAGTCACCGGCAATGTGTAGAACACGTTTCCAACGTAGCGGAAAGCGTAGTATACCTTTAGCAGAGCCTGTTCTGTTGATGGTGCGAATGGAGCCGTCTACTGCCTATAGAATCTCTGGAACAGTTCTGGAGCAAATGCCACGAAGTGGTTCCTTCAACTTCGGAATCAAATCAAAGACACAAGGACTTAAGTCCGGGGAGTATGGTAGATGGTACAGTACTTCCCAGTCCCATCGACCGAACAGTGCAGCCACAGCCTGCACTGATGCTCCAAAAACGAAAAGTAATACTCTGCATTGGCGGTCTGCCGTGAAGGAACGTAATGCGTTAGGATAACACCGTCACAGTCGTACACGAGAATCAGCATAACTTTAGACCGCTCCAATCGCACCATCAACAGAACAGGCTCTGCTAATGGTATACTACGCCTTCCACATCGCTGGCAACGGGTTCTACACAACGCTGGTGACTAATTCGAAGGACAGTAACCGATGCTAACATGTAACCCTTTTGTATTGGTTGTGAATAAATAGTTGCCACCATTTAAATTCTCTCGAAAGATAACACGATGAGGGCCACTGCCTTCACTACAAAGAAAGACAAACTTTTTCCCCCCGCAAAAGAGTCGATGCAATGACTGTAAGCATGACTACCGTCAACCTTTAAAAACGTACGGACACCAAATGCATGCAACTCACGTTCTAAATCTGCCAGCAGAACTACCATGATGAACAGGAAGAAAATGTCTGAATACGGATATAAGGCAAATACTACATTTATGTACGTGTCAGCATCACATCTTAAAACAAACCTATAAATTAATGCAGAGACGGTACAGCGTCAGGATGCCACACTGCTGGCAGCACAATATTGAATCAGTTTGTGAGACACTCTTCGCCTGATACAAATTCAGCATGCTCTCGATGTTTGTAAGTCGATTCACAGAAGTACTTTGTACTACTCAGCACACAGCTACCACCATCAGCGTGAACATGTCTACGCAGCCGAGTACAGAGTCAGAAGTATTCTTTTCCGCTCTGTTTGCAGGTGAAACAGGAAACTGCATTCCTGCTTTAGGACAGAAACACAGAAACAGTTGCTACACTCTGCGCCTTTCTATTGGTGCCAAGCAATGCACAGGTACCATCAGTCTTATACTAGAACTGCATAAAAAGAGGAAAGAGAGCTACCGATTGTGGCAGACAATATGACATTTTCCTAACAGCTTCCGTACTTAGCATGGATCACTAGCATTTCCAACCACCTTCTGCAAACACGTAAAAGGCGGGAAATCTAATGACACTATTTGTGATTTACTGTCTATATGTTACCCCCACAGACACCTATTACCAGATGTTCTAGTCACATTAAGACTTTTTTTGACGATATCTGTCTATAACTGATAGCTTCCGGCTCCCATGCGGAATACATGCTTGTAGAACATTGTAAATAGGAAGCATAGGTTTTTTGGTGATTTAGGATTTCTACCAGTTACCAGTTAACTATCCCCCCCCCTCCCAAATACACGGAAGAGTCAAAGAAACTGGTACACCTGCCTAATATTGTGTAGAGTTCCAGCGAGCACGCAGAAGTGCCGCAACACGACGTGGCATTGACTCGACTATCGTCTAAAGTAGTGCTGGAGGGAACTGACACCATGAATCCTGCAGAGGTGTCCCTAAAGGAGGCGGAGATGTCTTCTGAACAGCTCGTTGCAAGACATCCCAGATCTGCTCAATAATGCTCATGTTTGGGGAGTTTGGTGGCCAGAGGAAATGTAGAAACTTAGAAGAGTGTTCCTGGAAACATTGTGCAGCAATTCTGGACGTGTGTGTTGTCGCATTGTCCTACTGCGATTTACCAAGTCCGTCAGAATGCAAAGTGGACATGAATAGATGCAGGTGATCAGACAGCATGCTTACATGCGTGTCATCCGTCAGAGTCTTATCTAGACGTATCAGGGGTTCCATATCACTCCAACTGCCCACGCCTCAGACCACTACAGACCCTCCATCAGCTTGAACAGACCCCTGCTGGCATGCAGCGTCCATGGATTCATGAAGTTGTCTCCATACTTGCACACGTCCATCCGCTCGATACAATTTGAAACGAGACTCGCCCGACCAGAAAACATGTTTCCCGTCAACAACAGTCCAATGTCGATGTTTACGGGCCGAGGCGGGGCATAAAGCTTTGTGTCGCGCAGTCAACAAAGGTACATGATGGGAGGTTTGGCTCCGAAAGCCCATATCGATTATGTTTGGCATTGAAAACTGCAGCAGTATGCGGAAGGGTTGCACTACTGTCTCATTGAACGATTATCTTCAGTCGTCGTTGGTCCAGTTCTTGCAGGATCCTTTTCTGGCCGCAGCGATGTCGATGATTTGTTGCTTTATCGGATTCCTGCTATTCACGGTGCACTGCTGAAATGGTCATATGGGAAAATCCCCACTTCATCGCTACCTCGGAGGTACTGTATCCCATCGCTCGTGCGCCGACCATAGTACCACGTTCAAACTCACTTAAATCTTGACGACCTGCCAACTTAGCAGCAGTAACCGATCTAACAACTGTGCCTGACACCTGTTATGTAGGCCGTACCAAGAGCAGCGCCTTGCCTGTTTACATATCTTTGTATTGGGATACGCATGCCTATACCAGTTTCTTTGGCTCTTTAGTTTATAATCTTATGGAGTGTGTGTTTGACCCTCTGCAGGACTCTTTGAGTGTATTAGGCACGAATAAACAGTATTTACAATGTGCCCCGTTGTACACTATTCCAATTACTTCCACGTCGTATTAATAAACGAACAACTTACGCCACAGCTGCTATGAAATGGTAACTCGTCAGAGCGACTCCATCTTGGTTCTTTGGAGTATAAGAGGAGGTTTGACAGCCGAAATCGATCAGTCTTCTGCGGTAGCGAAAGAGTCAAAATGGATTCCTTCAAAGTGCTAACCATCTCTCAGCCATATTGGGAGGTGGGGGGGGGGGGGGGGTGAAGAAGGGCGGGAACGCGGCAAGACGGGAACAACTGACACATTCTTTGGTTTGATTACTGGTGACTCTGAACAACTTTGTTACTGACATTGTCAACGTAAATTTCGCCGAAAATATGTTCCTTAGCAAGAAAAATTTAAAGGTGCCTACACCATTACAGAACCGTTCTGTGATAGCATTATACAAGTTGAAGTCTGTGATTAAGTGGGCTGTAAGGAGCGATTAGAAAAGAGACTGTCTATGGTGTCAAAGGAAGGGATGTATGGACCATATAATCATTATACGTGTTGTAAATTCTCCAGGTTCGTCACTGTGAGATAATGTGTCAGTGCAAAGCTGTATTTTCTAGTATACCGGAATGAAAATGTGACATCAAGAGGAATATTGGAAAAATAGGCAAGAAAGCACTAGAAATCATCCACAAGAGAACGGATATACCGTATAAGACGGAATTAGCCGGCGATGACAAGGACGTACTGATGGAAGAACTTCCTGTAATATTGGAGCAGATCCATATAGACGACTGTTACCATTTGGATAAAGTGAAGCTGTGCGGTAACTTTATATTGAAACACGGCTTCTACAAGGAAGGAGACTGCCAGAAACTGCATTGTGATTGTGAAGAACGATAAGACAGTTACGATTGACTGTTCATTGCGGTTGAGCTCCAACTGTAAAACAAAGATATATAACAAATTTATATGTCAGATCATAAGTCCAGGAGTGAACGAAATTATTGGTAACAACCTTATAGATTGTATAAAGTGCCCAGAAACGCTACTACGAGAAAGTGTTAAGTCTTGCTTCGCTAATGATCATGGTATTGTCAGGCTGCAGACTGCAGAACACAGCTACAGAATGGACCCTGTGTTCTATCCACTGCAAAGCTGTTTAAGTTTATTAAAGACTAAAATACAGTACGTAAAATGTGCTCCACTCTGCTCTGTTCCAACTGTTTCCATGTGGCTTCTATTAACGAATAACTTACAGAACAACTTCTGTTTGGTGGTGAGCAACGTTCTGCAGTTTATGTGGTGTCACCGCCAGACACCACACTTGCTAGGTGGTAGTTTTAAATCGGCCGCGGTCCATTAGTACATGTCGGACCCGCGTGTCGCCACTGTCAGGGATCGCAGACCGAGCGCCACCACAAGGCAGGTCTCGAGATACGGACTAGCACTCATCCCAGTTGTACGGACGACTTTGCTAGCGACTACACTGACGAAGTCTCGCTCCTTTGCCGAGCAGATAATTAGAATAGCCTTCAGCTAAGTCCATGGCTACGACCTAGCAAGGCGCCATTAGTAACATTGCATGTATCTAAAGAGTCTCACTTGTATCGCCACAATCTCCAGATGTACCACAAGGATGGATTAAAGTTAAGTATTCCAGCAGCTACGTACTTTTCTTTATAGCGTTCATTACGTATCCTGTTACAGACCTATCTCTTGCCTGCGTGAACTAAACGCGTGCCTTTCGGCTTCCTCTCATTGTGTCTAGGCTGTCTTGTCTAGACACAACAGTTTGTCTGCTGGGGTGCGAGGAACACTGGTACATGAAAACTTCCTGATGTACAAGTAAGCTGGTTCAAATGGCTCTGAGCACTATGAGACTTAACAGCTGAGGTCATCAGTCCCCTAAAACTTGTAACTACTTAAACCTAACTAACCTAAGGACATCACACACATCCATGCCCGATGTAGGATTCGAACCTGCGACCGTAACCTGGAACAGCTCGGCCACATCGACCGGCTGCAAGTAAGTGTTCCAAACATTTAGGACCGAGAATAGCTTATGAACTGTGTTCTGTCTGCAAAGAGTATTAATTATCTACCAGCGAACCAAGACAAAAAAGCTAAAGTTATGGTTTAGGTGCTTTTGCAAATCCCAGCTAGTCAGGACGAACTATTCATCCACTGGTCAAATCGGATGATGTACGGAAAACAAACGTCTAAGTCACTACACAAGTGCTACATTAAAGCAGCAGGAAAAATATGTTTGTCTCCACAAGTAATGTTACGTCGTAGGTCTTAAGGAAAAAGAATCAGATTATCAAATGTAAACCATCTTCCATTTTCCTATAGTTGTGTAGTGGTTATTGTTAAGCCGTCGCCAAGGTAGCTCCTGCGGGCCAGCAACACATCTAACACGACACAGGACCGAGGTTGCCTATACCCAAAGGCGTAAGCAATGGCAAACATCGGCTATTTTGGAAACAGACATTCCGCGTACTACTTCCTGCACAGGGAGTTAGAGACGGCCTGCAGGAAGTATTACTACACCAACATCTGATTGGCTCACCAGTACTACTTAAAGGCTAGAACCAGTTAACGCCGAATACCGACCTCAAGGACGTCTCCACGGAAAACTACGTCTTCGCCATCGGAATAGGACTTGGAATTTAGTGTATGTGTGTTACAACGAACTCTTATGGGAAACATAGAAGTTATCTTTTGTTGCCTCTAGTAGGAAATTCTTTGTGGCTTTGTGGTTGGGACTTTTCGTTGTTATTCAGTCATTTTCGTGTAGACTCACGTAAAATAAAAGTTGTGTTGTAAAAACTTTCAAATTGTCAGTTACAATACAAGTGCCGACGAGTTTGTGCCTGCGTGTGTCTGTATAATGGCGGAAATAGTGCTTCAGCAGCTGACCCAAAGTGTGCACGACTTACTACAAGGTTTTCAACAGTTTTGCAAGAAATCTCAGGATACACAGGAACGTTTCCCTACGGAACTATGGAAAAACCAACCGGTTCCGCCGCCCCCGCCGATTCCCGCTTTCACCGAGGATACTGAAGACTGGGAATCGTACGAGAAGCGGCTGCTGCAGCATTTTCACATCCTTCAGGCTGCTCGTCGTTCCTACTTTTTGTCCTGGAATGTGTTGCTGGCCCGCAGGAGCTACCTTGACGAAACTACGACCTCGACCTCCGTCCGAAATCTGTCGAATTCTACCAATGTCGCAAGAAGGCAGGCCAATCCTATCAGCAGTGGGCAGCGGAACTGCAAGGTCTCAGCCAGAAGTGTCATTTCACGACACGGGTGTCCAAAGAATCCTACGTGGACGAGATGGTCCGCGACCACCTCACCCTGTCCGCGCCTGACGCTGCTTTCCGACGCGACGCTCTCCGACTAGACGGTCCTACCCTGGACCAGGTCATTGATCTGGCATTCAAGTACGAAGTCTCTACGGCGGCCGACAAGCGTTTGGAATCCTGGGTGAAAGTGGCGGTCCTCCGAGATCACGACGCCTCGGAGCCCGTCGCATCGCCGCATCGCCGCATCGCCGCTCTCAGCAGCCTCCTCCTCTTCCGGTAAACGACCGTCGGGGGCAGCTACCTTTGAACGTCAACCAGGTGCAGTCTTGTGGATCTTCCAAGCTGATGATCAACGGTCGGCCGCTGCAGATGCAGGTGCATACCGGAGCAGTGGTCTCACTGATCAACTTCTTATGTGAAGGTTGGGGCGCCCCCTCTGGCGCCCACACCTAGGCGCCTCCTTACTTATAATAAGCAAGCGATCGCTCTTTTGGGTCAGTTCACGGCTTCCATCCTGTGCAAATCGGTTCGGGAAGTTACCTTCCTTGTGGTCAACAATGCAGTCACTGTGGACCTCTTTGGCTTGGATGCCTTCCGTGCCTTTGGCTTCGCCGTCGACGACAGTGCTCATCTGGTGTCTTCCCAGGTTCCGTTTCCGGCAGTCGATACCTTGTGCACGAAATTCCAGGACCTCTTCTCGCCGGGCATCGGCTGTGCTCAAGATTTTCAGGCGTCACTCCAGCTGAAACCGTCTGCCCGCCCGAAGTACATCCAGGCCCTCGCCCTCCAGCATCCTCTTAAATAGGAACTGGACCGTCTCACGGCGGAGGGAGTCGTCACTCTGGTCCGTTGCATTTCATGGGCTACACCCTTGGTCGTCCTCAAGAGACCAGATGGGCTTCTTCAGGTTGATGGCGACTTCAAGGCTACGCTAAACCCTCAGATACAGGTTGCAGACTATCCCCTTCCCCATGCCGAGGACCTGTTCTCCAAGCTCGCTGGGGATAACTTTTTTTCGAAGATCGATCTTGCCAAGGCCTACCTCCAAATACCTTTAGACGAGCCTTCTACTCACTTGGCCGTCGTCAACACCCGTTTGGGCTGTTCCGGTTGAACCGCCTCATGGATGGCATCGCCAGTGCACCGGCCATTCTTTCAGCGTTACTTGGAACAGTTCGTGTGGGATGTGCCCGTTTGTATCAACTACCAGGACGACATTGTGGTCACCGGCCGTACTGCGGATGAACATCTCAGTAATCTGCGACAATTGTTCCAGCGTCTGCGGACTGCGGGCCTAAAATGCAACCTTGCTAAATGCTCCATTTTTCAACCTGCTATCTCGTGCATGCGTCACTTCATTTCCCAAAATAGCATATCTCCTACCTCCTCCCATGTCGCCGCTATAGAGGCCGTTCCTCGTCTGAGCAGCGTCCACCAATTGCTGTCCTTCCTGGCTAAAAATGCGTACTATCGCAAGTTCATCCCTCTGTCGCTCACACTGCGGCGCCCTTCCACCACCTATGCCGAAAGAACGTGCCTTTTCATTGGTCCCCGGCTTGTGAAACGGCTTTCCAAACCTTAAAGCGGAGGTAGCATTCCGTGGAGTGTCTCATGCCGTATAACCCCTCTCTTCCTCTCCTTTTGGCTACGGACGCTTCAGAGTATGGTATTGGTGCTTTCCTTTCGCACCGTCTACCCAATGGATCGGAATGCCCGGTGGCGTACATATCTAAATCCCATTCTGAGGCCCAATGAAAATATTGTCGAATTGAGAAGGAGGCCCTAGAGATGGCGTTTTCCTGTACCAAATTCCTCCTGTACCTTTACGGTAGATCTTTTCACTTAATCACTGACCATAAGCCCCTCGTGGCTTTATTTTTTTCCGTCAGCCCAGTTACCCATGATGACTTTCCACCGCCTGCTGTGATGGGCACTATTCCTTTATTCCTTTCACGTTTTAAGTACACCATCCCTTTCCGGCCCACCTCTCAGCGTGCCAATGCCGATGCCTTGGCTCCCCTCCGGCCAGGATTCGGTGTTCGATTCATCGGTCCTCCTAATTTTTCAGGTCCTTGACGACATGCTGGACGTGTTGGCTGCATTTACAGTCACTGCTGAGAGGGTGGCCGCAGCGACGACCGCACATCCGCTCCTCTGGCTGGTGCGCCGCCATGTTCTCTGTGGCTAGCCGACGCTTCCAAGGGGGGGGGGGGGGGGGTGTTACGCCGTCGCCAAGTTAGCCCCTGTGGGCCGGCAACACATCTAACACGACGTCGGACCGAGGTTGTCTATACCCAAAGGCGTAAGCAATGGTAAACATCGGCTATTTTGGAAACAGACGTTCCCCTTACTACTTCCTGCAGGGCGAGTTCGAGATGGCCTGCAGGACATCTGATTGGCTGACCAATACTATTTATAGGCTAGAACCAGTTCACGTCGAATATAGACCTCAAGGACGTCTCCACGGAAGATTACGTCTTCGCCATCGGAATAGGACTTGGAATTAAGTGTATGTGTGTTACAACGGACTCTTGTGGGAAACTTAGAAGTTATCTTCTGTAGCCACTAGTAGGAAATTATTACTAGCTTTGTGATTGTGTCTTTTCGTTGTTATTTAGTCATTTCCATGTTTACTCACGTAAAATAAAAGTTGTGTTGTAAAAGCTTCCAAATTGTCAGTTACAACAGTTATAACAGTGGCCTTATGCAGGCAATGCTTACGCGCTGTGTTTAGCATGGACACTGAGGAGTGGGTGGGCCGCAGGTCTTCACAGCCTGTACAGAAGTGCATGCTTAGCGGAAATGCAGTTGTCAGCTCTGTGGCAGGATCTAGTTCTCAAAATTGCACATATAGGCAACACTGGCACCATTACATAGTCGTACATTCTACTCTAGCCTACCAGCGTTGTGTATACCTGCGATTTCGGGAAATCGATTACGTCACTGTGCTGACAACTTCATTTGGACCACAGTGTAAATGCTAAACACATCGCAAGCAACATTTCCTGCATTAGGCCACTGTTCAACCACCCAAAAATTATAGACAGGTGGGTTATAGTTTGCGTCTGATTCACTGGTTTCCTTTAAGGCTTTCGGAATAACATTGTTTGACAGTACTGTCGCGAAAAATATGCTACCTTACTATAGCACTTGCATAGTGAGATAAGTGTTTGTTTACACACAACATCCGATTTGAACAGCAGATGGAATGTTCGTC
Organism: Schistocerca americana; assembly: GCF_021461395.2. NCBI lineage: Eukaryota > Metazoa > Arthropoda > Insecta > Orthoptera > Acrididae > Schistocerca > Schistocerca americana. The sequence goes on from NC_060125.1 coordinate 47,819,712, forward strand.
CTGAGAAGTTGAGGCTTGGAACATTAGTTCATTTTCTACTTAGTTTACAGGTAGGTTATTAAAACTATATGCAGATGGAACTGAGCTTTTCTCTGCATTGAGTGTCTGGAACACTTATTCCACACAGTCAGTTTTTGGTATTCATATTACCCCAGCAGACAAACAGCAGACTGGCTTTCTTTACTGTACCAGTATGCACACGGGCTCCCCATTTATGACAGCAGACTGCTGTGGAGCATTTCTGAATTATCAGCAAAAGCTATTATTCAGTCGGCTTTAAACCATGCAGAAACCGTTGTTATGTCGATATACTGCAACTCTTATTGCAGTAAATTGTGTCGAGTCCGTAGTTTTTCGAGCCATACTCCATCATAGTAACTATGGGAATGCGAAGAATAGCTGCTCATCTCTATTTGTCTACGCCATATTCTGCAGTTTTTGATTTTTTGATTTTGATGACTTCAATTTCCAGTTTTCTTTTCTGTATACAAATCACTTCAATCGTGCTTAGTGGAATGCATAGGCCTAGTTGTACAATATCTATCTGGCCACTTTTAGATGCGATGTAACATTGCTTTTCTTAAGCAATTCCAGATCGTAAAAGGGGGTTCGTATGATCCTTAATGTCGTAAACAGTCTTTATGCCGAACTTTTTAAACCAATATTCCAACGTGTGGCTATTTGTGGTTACTTTGGTTAGCAACACCACCATGTTCGCAGAGGCACTATCTAAAAAAGTATAAACAAGTATTTCCGTTTCATTAAAACAAACTGCTTACCTTTCTCTTACTAGTTAGTCTTGGGTAAAGTGTTCATAGATTGTCCATAAATACGTCAGTTTTGACAGTTAAGTACGAGTATTTTTCTCACTTATGTCGAAATCACGATTGAAATAACTATAATGTGAATACAATAAAGGATGGCAGCCAAAAACAGTTGCAGGATAGAATTTTTTTATTAATGCTGCAGCCATGTTTAAAATCTTGAAATATGTACCTGCCCAGGTTTCAAAGGCTGTTTCGAAATACATGGACATCTCATTTAAAATCCTGAAAACAGGTATGGCTATTGACTTCACTAAACAGTGTAAGAGACGCCATTTGACACCGAATTATGTGAAGGCTTTTATCAATGTGAAACAGTGTAAGAAGTTTCCATCTACTAAAGCTAAACTGGTGAAACAAATTATAAGAATTTTAATAAAAAAATTCTATCCTGCAACTGTTTTTGGCTGCCATCCTTTATTGTGAAGAATTTTAACAGTTGCTGCTGCAGCCATGTTTAAAATCTTGAAATAATGTGAATATGTACGAATAGCCATATTCTGTTCATATTTCACTCATTGGTATGAATAAATTCTGTACTTAAGTAATGTCTGTTACTTCCTTACTCAATACACAAGATGATTTACATATATATATATATATATATATATATATATATATATATATATATATATATATGTACGAGTTCCGTAAATGTACTCTGGCTGTGAGCGAGATCAATGTTTGACGAAACTTCTTTTGTCACATGTAGAAGAGCGGGTGTCCACTTGTTTTTGTCGTGGGTACCTACCGTATTTTCAGCACGAGTGTCTTGTGTAGAAGAATGCGGCAATTTATTTATAATCAGCTCAAACAATGTGAGATATTCAATCCACTTGGTATGTTGTTGAGGTACGACGGTCCTAATAAAATGGTTAAACTTTCTAAATACCCTCCCCGTCAGGTGCAACTCTGGATGATTTTTCGAGATAAGTATCGGTTAATGTCCTGATCATGCAAAAATGATCTACATGCTCTTGAGGTAAAATCAAATTTTTTATGAGAGAGCCCCTCTTCAAATCTTGAGATACTACCATCTTTCATTTTCTTCACTATTCGGCCAGCGTTTGGTCATTATTCCGACCTTTTTAAACCAAGACTCCAACGCATGGCTATTTGTGGTTACTTTGGCATACTCGGTAATCATATCATACAGCGCAGCAAGGTATCTAATGACGCCTCTTGCCTATGGAAGACGTTCAGCTACGTCAGTCTCCAAAATCTCTCCTGGTTTAGACAGTGGAATGAGAAGTAACTGCATTTTTTAGAAAGCTTTAAAGACCTACCTTTCTCACAAATAGTGCAGGTGTAAGGTAATCTGTATTATGCACACAAAAAGAAAACTCGAAACGGAAGAGACTGAAGTCAAAAACAGAATATTGGAATATATGGCTGAAACAGTTGCCATAAAGAAAGAATATAAACTGCAATTGGAAAACAAAGAAGCTATTGCAGATGTGCAAGCAAGGTTGAGATATGGCTTTAAATACAGCATATGGAGAACTCTGGCTACAGCTGGGCAGTACAAGATACTACTATTTACTGCAGACGACAATGGTTAGCGTTCATTTGTTCACTGCTGACTGAAAATGATGGATTGTGACAATATGCTACATTAACGAACATAAGAAATATCTGTTTATAAATCACAATTTTCAGATGGGTCTGCTTACACAGCATGATCACATTATATGTAAATGTGGTGGACCGGATGTCATGCACCTCGCACATAACAACCATTTGCAGAGCTTAAAAACCAAGGAATAAAAACATTTAATATGCACTCATTTGTAATAATTGTTAACTTAAATTTCTACACAGTAAATTCCAGAGATGAGCTCGTAGTATACACTAACACAGATGTGATGCATTATAAGAATAGTCGTATGCAGGAAATTAGAGGTAAAATTAAACTCCCCAAATCCCGTAAGCAAGGAGACTTCCAGGTGAAAATGGGACTAATTGTTAAAGCAATTAAAACGATAGTTGTTAGGGAAAAAGATTTGTACTGGAATTTCTACTACCTAAGAACATACCTTGTTTGTACGAGGGTCATTCAATAATTAAAGAGACTAATTGGTCTGGATAAAAAGCGTTTATTTTTACAAAACAGTCCTTTTTGTACTTTTTCAATATCATCCCCTTGAACATTTATGCACTTGTTCCAATGGGCTACAAGCTTTATTGTTCCGGCTGCAAAAAACTCTTGATGTGAACCAATTTTCCATAAACTTTTCCACGTCGTAATTGTTCTGGAACCTCTTTCCACCTAATGCCTCCCTCAGTGCACCAAAGAAATAAAAATCTCTAGGTGATAAATCAGGACTTAAGGGGGATGAGGTCGTACTTTTCCCTGCCCACTTTGTTGATGGTTTCGCGGGTTAGTTGAGCAATATGAGGACGTGCGTTGTTTTATTGGAAAATCGCACCTCTCCTCTGAGATCCACGATGTGTCTCTCTCATGGCAAGCTTCACCATGTTTAAAAGCAAATCCGAGTAGCATTGACTGTTCATTGTATGCTGCTCTTCGGAATAATCACAAAAAAACTGGACCTTCAGCGTCCCAAAACACACTCAACATGACTTTTCCTGCTGATGCTTAGGTTTTGAATTTTTTCTTGACAGGTGAGTGGGTGCGCTTCCATTCCATGCTTTGTGCTTTTGATTCTGGCTCATCATAATGAACCCAAGGTTCATCACAAGTTAAAATTTTGTTGAGAAAGTGCTCAGCTTTTCGTTCATAATGTTCCTTTAGTTCTGTGCACGCTGTCAACCTTGTTTCCTTGTGTAGCTGCGACAACTCCTTTGGGAGCCCTCTTGCACATGTGTGTCTCTTTAATTATTGAATGACCCTCGTATTTGTTAAATTACCGGCTGGAGACAGAAATACTCGATTCAGCTGTAGACTTGAATTATAAATTAAAAATTAAGCAGGATTTCACTAGAGCTACACCAAACAAACATAAAGAAAAGGTTGTATTCTGTGTACAAATGTATATGGAGAAATTAATAAAGACTTTGTTCCAGAATGTCTATTTGTTTTATTCGCTAACGCACCAAAAATCCTATGAAGTTACCAACACAAAGAATGTGTGTCATGTGGGTGGACTTAATTTTAGAATGTGAAAAGAATTGATTTTGGCTGGTGAACATTTTACGCAGTGACATGCGAATCCAGGAACCATACGTGCGACATGAAAAATATGCTACTTATGTCATGTAATTCAAAGGTCGTAATGTATGACAGACACATACCGTCTACCAATGAATAATAAAACCTGTATTGTAAAACAACAATAACATTATGTGTGCAATGCACCACAAAAGACATGTAAATACATAACACTTGCTAAGTAAGTAACAATCAGTGTGTAAATGTTTATGAAATATGATGTCTTAGATATACTATCTCAAATGGTATGATCAACCTTTCTTAATGCAGTAAGAAGGTAATTCTTGGTTCTTTTCATGTCCAAAGGAAATACATTGACGGTACTATAGTTCAATTCTTTTATCTTGGCGGTTCGCGCATGCCCGCCCAGACGCGGGAGATAGCTGCGTTGCCAGTTGTATGCGCCAAGAGATGCAGCGCCATAGTATAGTTCGGAGACTTACGTTTAGGGGGGAGCGCGCAGTTTACGAAGTAAAGCCACCACGGCCGCATTAACCCTTTCGCTGTTACAGAGACGTGCTCCCCGCATTCCGCGCTGTGCGCGATTTTGTCATCACTGCACTGCTCGCCTGTGCAGACACATGGTGTTTCGACTGCTTTCACACATTTTATCAATCGATTTCACAAACACTATTTGGCCCAAAAATTTGATTTTTACACATCTTCTTGACTGATACCTTCCCCCCATAAATGACTTAATTTTGTTTCGATGTTCAACGCAGTTATTGTGCAGCATTAGATGTAGTAAACCATTGCACGAAATTTTGAAGAGTTTGCAGAGGTAAAAGTCCATAGCGTATACTTTCCATATGGTCGATTGTAGTTGCCACTAGTTGACTTTAAAATATCACGCAAAATACCGGCAAACACTGTTGGTATGACTATAAATTACTCACGTTTCGTCGAAGTACAATAGGAAATAAACAATTACCGCTGTTCTTTATTGCGAAAAAGCTGTTAGTGAGAATGATACAAACACCTTTCCTTGCTATCGCCTGAATTAGGAGGCTTATTGCTTGTTTGGTTTAATTAATTAATAGAACATGAACAACTGGTATAAAGAATACTTTTGTTCAATTACTTTATTTATGACTGAACGCTTCTAAAACTGAAGACACTCGTCCGTGCTCTGCACTGCAATCGAGCTCTGGTAACGTCGTTCTCTGTTCATCGGCTGGCTGTGTTTTGTGACCTCAGATGCGCAGAATGAACCTAAACTCGGCCGCTGTCGTAAATGACGCGCACTTTAGTTACAAGATGGGCCATGAGTTTTTTGTTGCAATGTTAGGTCGATCTTACGCACAGGCAATTTTTTTCTGGGTATTGTTAGGATATACGTTTCAGTCTGCATACACAGTGGTACATTTCTATCAGTCATTTTTAAGTTTTTCTATTCGTGCTGAGACATGTTAAGATTTCTAGAGTGTAGAACAATTGTGTTCATGGCGAAACAGATAATTTTATTCTTTGAACAAATCATTCATATGTAAACATCGCGCCACTGTGGTAAGTAATTAGAAACAGGAGCAAATAAATTAGGAATGACAACACTGCATAGCGACACTTCTAAGAACGGAGAGAAAAACATGAAATATGTAACTAGCTTCAGTATTGTGAAAAGTTTCCCGATCCATGGGAACTGGTTAAATAAACGATGTATATTCCTTTCTGGGGACAGAAAGGCCACCGCCTGTCCTAACTTATTTTCGAGTGACGTACTTCTGTTTGTGGATTTTGGCACCTGTGCGCCGATGTTGGACGCGGTCCTGTCAGGCTGGTTGGGCCGCTGTTCTCCGTCACTTCGTACTCAAGCCAGTAAATTCGCCGTCCACCTCTCTGTGCGAACTACCCTTATGTGTAATATATTTGAATGTATTCAAACTTCCAACACTTCTCTGGAAAGAAGTAATTTATTGTTTTATTGTTGTATATCTTATTACTACTGTGATCTCGTGCTTAGGTCTCAGAGCTTAAGCATTCCGTCTTACTTTTAAGCCTACTTAAGTGAATTTGTTTCTTTGAGGGGTCTTTTTCTGTTAAACGATTAACCGATTAATCTTTGTATTAATTATACAGTCATTGTAACAAACTGTCACTGGTGTCCGGGGTGGGGTTCGCATTTATTACTCTAGTGTGGGTGCTTCGGAATTTACTTATTTGATGATCAGTCTTGAATGAATTATACGTCTGCGTGTTTTCCCTCGGCTTCCCGAGTTGGCTGTACCGCAGGTGCCGTTGGCAGGACCGTGCTGTTCACTATCGGCCGACGCAGCGAGCGTGCTCAGAGCGCGTCGCCTGCGTACGTGTGTGCGGCGTGGTGTTTCGCCTCCCGCCTCCTGCCTCTTAACAAGTTAAGTTACTAGTCTTGTGGCATTCGCACTTAAGGTGAAATCGAGATGTCCGCTACTGTAAGCTATCGCGTCTGGCAGCCCAGCCCTGTCTTCTATTCCTACTTCATTTGAAGATCTTTCAAATCGTAATTGTGAATTACCCTATAATTTTAAAATCTTTGTTAGCTTTGTTTCAAATTTGTTAGTGCCCAAAGGGCGTTCCAAATCTTTGTTGTAATCCTGGAACTGTAAATTTTAAGATATTGTCAAACGCTGAACTTGTAAAATTTTGAATAATGTTCCTGTTTGGAAAGTTGCTAAATTGCTAGCGCCAAAAGCGCCCTGAAGTTATTTGAATGGTAATCGTGAACTTGTAAATTTTTTTCTAAATAAGGGCCTCCTTCCTTGCTCGAAGTTTATTATCTAAAAAGTGGTTTTAATATTGTTTAGATACTGTTCTTTCTACAATTCTAGTGAAGTCAGATAGGCCTGGTTGCAATCTTGCGGATGTCTAAAGGGCTCTGGATCTGTATTATTATGAATGTTAAACTTGTTATTTTTATGGGTCATTACTCGACCTGAAAGAGAAAAAAAAAGTTATTGTAAGTTTGGTCCTTTCAGTTCGCCGTCCTGAAATCAGTCTGACGGTTACTATTGATTTACATTTTACTGATGTTTTTAAGTTGTTAAATAAAGGATAGTTAACTATTGTGATGCACAACAAATGGCATTCGTCAAACTCAGCCTGCACCTTCCTCTTGCCTGTTAAGTTGTTGTAGTATCCTGGGGAGTCCACTGAGATTTCACAAGTGATTCTGGTAGATTATACAAAACAAAACGAGTAAAACATTTGAAGAAACACAGTAGAATGTGAACTGGTACTCACTTTTGCTGAAATGAAATATGGAGGTAATCATGTGATGTTTTCCCAACACTTTCAGTCATATGTGTCTTCATTGTGTGATGTTGCACAAGAACTCGCATAAATACATGTGATAAACGTCGTTGTGATGCAACGAACTGCTGCCTACCATTCTGGTGGCCTACAACAATGTTTAACACTCCACTATCGTTGGCGCGTGTGGCACTGCTTGTGTAACATGCAAAAAACTTTAAAGATGAGCAAGAGAACTGTGCCCTGCAAGAACGATCAACCACTGTTAATGGGCGACACTTTTGTAAATACACATAGCTGACAGCTGGATTCCACGCTACAAGATAACAGACTCTTCATTTGGACCAAGTGGCAGCCTGAAAGTGGGTTGCATGGGTACATTTTATGAATAATCTGAACACATATATTAACCTAACATTTATTTCCAGCAGCCGTCATACAGGTTCATGGTAGCACAGTCCCGTCACTGAAATGACCAGCAGCGCTCATACTGCCTTCATATTTCGCCAGCGCGAGCTAGGCGCTGACCCTGGTGAAGTAGGGCAGAGTGTTGAGCGGCACGGGGTAGCTGTGTAGCCAGGCCGGACCCTGAATGGTGGGGTGCTCGGGGTCCGTCTCATCCCGCCACATCCCCTTCGGCAGGTAGATGTCGCGGCTGAAGTTGTCGTGCCACACCACTGGCGCCACCAGAATGTCGTCGCCCAGCAGGAACTCTGCACGCAAAGGAAACACAGCGTCACCGCGCAGCATATGCCAGTTGTCTAGCGTCTACGTTCGGTACTGAATCTCTTCTTGTGCAACCCTAAACATTCTCGAGGATCTCATCTCCGCTGGTTGTACTTTTGTTGTCTTTTTTTACGCAACTATCGTTTCCATACAACAGTAATGTTATAGCCATAGTTTCATAAAATTTAATTTTTGTACCTTTTCAGGTCGTATACACTACTGGCCATTACAATTGCTGTACCAAGAACAAATGCAGATGATAAACAGGTATTCATTGGACAAATATATTATACTAGAACTCACATGTGATTACATTTTCACGCAATTTGGGTGCATAGATCCTGAGAAATCACTACCCAGAACAACCACCTCTGGCCAGAATAACGACCTTGATACGCCTGGGCATTGAGTCAAACAGAGCTTGGATGGCGTGTACAGGTACAGCTGCCCATGTAGCTTCAACACGATACCACATTTCATCAAGAGTAGTGACTGGCGTATTGTGACGAGCCAGTTGCTCGGCCACCATTGACCAGACGTTTTCAATTGGTGAGAGATCTGGAGAATGTGCTGGCCAGGGCAGCAGTCGAACATTTTCTGTATCCAGAAAGGCCCATACAGGACATGCAACATGCGGTCGTGCACTATCCTGCTGAAATGTAGGGTTTCGCAGGGATAGAATGAAGGGTAGAGCCACGGGTCGTAACACATCTGAAATGTAACGTCCACTGTTCAAAGTGCCGTCAATGCGAACAAGAGGTGACCGAGACGTGTAACCAATGGCACCCCATACCATCACGCCGGGTGATACGCCACTATGGCGATGACGAATACACGCTTCCAATGTGCGTTCACCGCGATGACGCCAAACACGGATCCGACCATCATGATGCTGTAAACAGAACCTGGATTCATTTGAATAAATGACATTTTGACATTCGTGCACCCAGGTTCGTCATTGAGTACACCATCGCAGGCGCTCCTGTCTGTGATGCAGCATCAAGGGTAACCGCAGCCACGGTCTCCGAGCTGATAGTCCATGCTGCTGCAAACGTCGTCGAACTGTTCATGCACATGGTTGTTGTCTTGCAAACGTCCCCATCTGTTAACTGAGGGATCGAGACGTGGCTGCACGATCCAGTACTTCCATGCGGATAAGATGTCTGTCATCTCGACTGCTAGTGATACGAGGCCGTTGGGATCAAGCACGGCGTTCCTATTACCCTCCTGAACCCACCGATTCCATATTCTGCTAACAGTCATTGGATCTCGAACAACGCGAGCAGCAATGTCGCGATACGATAAACCGCAGTCGCTATAGGCTACAATCCGACCTTTATCAAAGTTGGAAACGTGAAGGTACGCATTTCTCCTCCTTACACGAGGCATCACAACAACGTTTCACCAGGCAACGCAGGGCCAACTGCTGTTTGTGTATGAGAAATCGGTTGGAAAGTTTCCTCATGTCAGCACGTTGTAGGTGTCACCACCGGCGCCAACCTTCTGTGAATGCTCTGAAAAGCTAATCATTTGCATATCACAGCAACTTCTTCCTGTTAGTTAAATTTCGCGTCTGTAGCATGTCATCTTCGTGGTGTAGCAATTTTAATGGCCAGTAGTGTACTTAAGAGTTTCGTTCATTGTTTCACACACTGTTTGAAATTTGTACATTAATTTGGAAGGTGTAACTTTTTTTTAGACAACGAAATTTGAAGACTAGATTCTGTACGTATAGGCTTGTGCCAAGTTATTGCCAACTGGATATTGTCTTTCACTCAGTACTGGGCTGAGCGCAAGAAGCAAGTAGTCCAATCTCCAAAGAAAAAGTGAACATGGAACGACTCAAGTGGTCCAATGTGACCAATCAAGTTAATATTACATTATCATCTGAGAATTGCATAGATTAGTTTGTTTATCTAATTTAACTCCTGAATAATGGATAATTACATGATTACCAGTTTTTATGGGCATTCTCAGTACAAACGGTAGAAAGGTTATCACTAAATAGCAGCTCAGTCGCGGTATGACGGTTTCGAAGCTAGGCCAATCTTGAGGAAATTGACTGAAAAGACTAGTCTCGCGGTGGGTTACGGAATATGCGGCGTGCGTAATAACCGGATCACCTCGCGAGAATGTGAGCGGTCTCTGTTGCTGTACTGTATCCTGAGTACTGTTGACGTTTTCCGCTAAAAAACATCTTTTCAAAGACAGTCTTCAATTCAGATTTAGAGTTATCTCAATTATGCGCTAGTTTTTGGAGGAAACACTCTCTAATGGTTAGTTCTGAGACAGACCGTAACGCAGAGAGTCGAAAGTGGATTACAGACTGAACATGGTAAGATACGAACAAGTGTGCAAAATAAATGTATAGTAGGAACTGCACAGCAATCTGTCGGTCATACCTGAGTCGAGCCGGCCGAAGTGGCCGTGCGGTTAAAGGCGCTGCAGTCTGGAACCGCAAGACCGCTACGGTCGCCGGTTCGAATCCTGCCTCGGGCATGGATGTTTGTGATGTCCTTAGGTTAGTTAGGTTTAACTAGTTCTAAGTTCTAGGGGACTAATGACCTCAGCAGTTGAGTCCCATAGTGCTCAGAGCCATTTGAACCATACCTGAGTCGATTGTGAGTGCAGTGGGGTCCGTTGGGTCGATCCACCAGATTGGCCTGTTGACGGGAGTGCCGTCCTCAACGGCTTTCTTCATCAGCTCAACGATGAGCGGTGCGTACTGGATGTGCAGGCTGGTCAGGTTGCGGCAGATGTCCAGCGTCTGTAACGTAATCCACCATTACACTGTTACAGGGGGGAGCTACCCTGCTGAAATTAAATCCAATAGAGTGTTAATGAATGAGTAAACAACTTTTTGAAGATAATCGTGTACTGAACATATCTCTTGGGATAAATAATCAGAATGCATAAATTACTCAGTGCAGAGAATATTATTATGACAGTGTTTTCTTGAATCATACTGGAATTTGGATTCCCGTGTTATGAACGTAGGCCTCGACGCAAAACATCTCTCTCGACATGTATCTAACTGTAATTTTAAGATTTCTGTGATTCTCTTGCACTGACTGTCCGAGAAATAATTTTTATCAACAAAGGGAGTCCACCAGCATTGATGAATGGTTGCTGAAGCAGATACACGACGTCCTGTGCTAAAAAACAAGAAGTGAGACATAAACGCAATGAGAACTAAAGGGAATCCGTTACATTTCTGGTACAAATAAATCATACAAACATATAGGGTGACAATTCAACCCCAAACCTAGGGATTACAGCTACGAACAACTGGAATTGGCACGATCACAAAGAAAATGTTGTTTGAAAGGCGAACCAGAGGTTGCGTTTCATTGGCAAAATACTTAGAAAATGTAACACACCTGCGTTTTTCTGTCCTCTTAGGGAATACTGCTGCGTGATATGGGATCTTTACCAGGCACAGTTCACGGAGGATATCAAAAAAGTTCAAAGAAGGGCAGCTTGCTTTCTGTTATCGCGAAATAGGGGAAAGAGTGCCACGGATATGCTAAGCGTGTTAGGTGGCAAACATCAGTACATAGGCGTTTTTCGTTGCGCACAGGTCGTTTCACACAGTTAAATCACGAACTTTCTCTCCCGAATGCGGAAATATTTTGTCGACTCTCAGATACATAGGAAGAAATGTTCATCTTCAGAAAATAACAGAAACCAAAGACCGAGTGGAAAGATTTTAGTGTTGCTCTTTCCCACGCACTTTGCTTGACTGGAACGTTAGAGAAAGAGTCTGAAGGTGATCTGATGATCGCCGTGCAAAGCACCCGAGTGTAGACTGCACAGTAGTGAGGCGTAAGTGTGGAGAGACGTGTAGACGTGTGGGTGGGCAGTTCCAAGACAGAACTACCAGCTATGAACTGCGTAGAAGACGTACTTTTTAATAATAAACGATCTTCCCTTCTAATCTTAAGTTGTTATTATTTGATGAAGTGTTGCTTCGTGATAAAAAAAAGTAAACATGCTGTTTTCTCGCACGAATCAGTCGATAAACCGACTAATAAAACTATGCCGACGATTTCTGCTAATATCACTGCTGTCGCCAAGTTTCAGAGTATAAAACCCTGACAATGGGAGCGTAGTTACAGGGACAGCTCCAAATCAAAACACTGTGCATCTGCACAGATATCTGTCTGACAGATAATCTTTTGTTGCAGGCAGTCCGTTCGCTTTGTCTTAATTCACGAGCTAATAAATGATTGTCTCCGCTATTTCGTGGATGAGTATCAGTCTACTTGAGAAAACGCTACTTTTTTTTTATTTTTTATTTTTTTTAAAGACCTACAGGTAAGTTTAATACGATCACGCTAAGTCAGATTACACGAGAAATTAAAAAGTACAAATGCTAACCGACCTCTTTGTTACGTTACGCCATTACTAATTAGAAAACGAATTACATCTGTAAATAGAAAATTATCAGCCACCTTCACCTGGCGCTGGTTTCCTGATAATCCCACACCTGACACGGACTATTTGTTTCCACAACTCGTAGTTTATGAGTGTTTTGCGTGATCTCAGTCAATTGTATATTTATTGTCTCTTGCAAATTTTCTCTATAAGAGATATATCATTTTTCCATATATTGAACCATATTGTTTGACTACTTGTAGATTTATAATTCGTTTTGAAATACATGTCGATTAATTCTGCAGCTTAATCAGTAAATTCTTTGTAGGCCTCACATTGTATCAATGCTGTGAAGATATATTTACTTTTCATGTGAATCGCGTAGATAGGAAGTTACTCACCTCGTTGTCGAAGTCCCAAGGCTTGACGTGGAAGCGTAAGGCAGGCATGAAGGTGACCACCTGCAGCCAGCGGATGTACAGGTCGTAGGTGGGGTAGCCGCCGTGGTTCTCGGAGCCGCCCACCTGCTCCGGCATCACGAAGGGGTGGCCGACCATGTTGAGCTGCAGCAGCTTGGGCACCAGCGTCTTAAAGCCGTTCTGGCTGCTCCACGCGGTGTCGACGACGTCCATGAGGAAGAAGTTGGGGAGGTGCTGGCTCTCCACGCTGGAGCGCAGCGTCACCATGGACCCGAACTGGGAGCCGGCGCTCGAGTACTCGTCCGAGAAGACCACGGGGCTCTTCTCCAGTGGCCTGATGTCTGCCGGCTGCGGCAGGTAGCTGGACTCGCCGTAGTCGAATATGAACGTGTCCACCCCTGTCTCATTGCGAAGTGCCTGAAAAGAGTTTAGGAATAAAATGCCATACCTGGACAGATGGAGGAAATGGCACCTCTTCGTCCAGATAGAATTTAGGACTCCAAGTTAACATCCAGCAGTGGAGTAACAACTCTTTTTTATCAATAAAGGACAATCGCTGATCACCCAGAACATAGCGACCACCAACGTACTGTCAGACGATAGCAGCGGCACCTGGGGAGGAATGATTGCTAGTCAGACGCAGGCACGGTGCACGTAGCATCCATGAGCGCGCTGTGTGTGTGGAATGGGGAAGTTTGACCTAGGACAGATTCAGATTGTCTGGAGGCTCGCCACGAGCGTTTCGGAAACTGCACAACGTGTCGGGTGTTGGAGGAGTGCAGCGGTGAGTATCTTCAATAAGTGGCGAAACCACGTCCAGGCGACGTGAAGCTGAGCAGCTACTGCTCTTTACAAGTTCCGGACATCATGAGCTGAGCAGATTGGTAAAACAGGATGGAAGTGAACTTTGGTGGAACTAACATCAGACTTTAATGCTGGGCAGAATATAAATATGTCGGAATATACTTCTAACGATGGGCCTCCGCAGCCGACGACCGGCTCTTGTGCCACTGTTAACAGCACGACATCGGCAACTACGAGTCAAGTGAGCAAGCGGCTGTCGGCACTGGAGGTCAACGCAGTAACAGAGCCTTGCATGGTCTGATGAATCCCGAAGCCTTCTGCATCATGCCGATGGGAGGGGCGAATCCGTCATCTTCTAGAGGAACAACTCCTAGACACCTGTACTGCGGGTCCGAGACAAGGATGCGGCGGCTCCATTATGCTCTGGGGAACATTCACGTGGGTATCAGTTGGTGCAGTGGAGCTCGTGCAAGGCGCCATGACGGCTGAGGAGTGTAGTATGATGGTTGCAGACCACGTACACCCCTTGTTGATGATCATGTTTCGCGATAGCAGCGACATTTTTCAACCTGATAACGCGCCATATCACAAGGCCAGGAGTGACATGGAGTGATTCGAAGAACACAGTTGATGTGCTGGCCCTCCAACCCGCCGTAAATGAATTCGATCGCCGTTGGATGCGACTCGGCCTCAGAATTCATCTCCCCGTCCCCGGGACTTGGCTGACTTGTGTATGTCGATGCGGTCTCAACTCCCTCCAGCTACTTACCGAGGCTTCATTTCTTCCATGCCATGGCGCGTTGCCGTTCGTATACGTTGGCTATTGGGAAGGTGGTCACAATGTTCTGGATGAACAGTGAACGAGGCACATATTATCTGCCGGCCGGAGTGGCCGAGCGGTTCTAGGCACTACAGTATGGAACCGCGCGACCGCTACGGTCGGAGGTTCGAATCCTGCCTCGGGCATGGATGTGTGTGATGTCCTTAGGTTAGTTAGGTTGAAGTAGTTCTAAGTTCTAGGGGACTGATGTCCTCGGCAGTTATGTCCCATAGTGCTCAGAGCCATTTGAACCGTTTGAACATGTTATCTGCAAATGCATAAGGCTTCTCACTGAAAGTAAAAACAGAATTTAGGTGCCGATAACTGTTCTGTTCTAATCACAACCGCTCAACTGTTGATATATGTGGATGGAGTGCTGTACAGTCAATGTGTGTCTAAAATCGGAAAAGTGTCTCCTCTGACGTATTTTTCGCAATAACCGGAACCAGTGTAAAAAAAAAAAAATGGTTCAAATGGCTCTGAGCACTATGTGACTTAACTTCTGAGGTCATCAGTCCCCTAGAACTTAGAACTACTTAAACCTAACTAACCTAAGGACGCCATACACATCCATGCCCGAGGCAGGATTCGAACCTGCGACCGCAGCGGTCTCGCGGTTCCAGACTGTAGCTCCTAGAACCGCACGTCCACTCCGGCCGGCGAACCACTGTAAAAAATACGAAAAAAACAGGATTTGCAACGGCACCGACATTCCTAGGAACGTCAGTCGCAGCTGGAAACAGGTGATAGTGCCAGTGCTCGCTCACCAAAGAAAAATCTCTATAAAAATATCTTAATTCTATGCGGTTTTATTGCGTGGTAATACCCGCTGTCTTGCAATGAAACAGAATTTAGAATATTCCGCACGAAGTCGAAAAAAGTATCGCAACACAAAATAATCGCAATTAAATCACATAAAGATACAACAAATGAAGGCAGGAGTTCAAACTTAATGTATCAAGAAATCTACATAGGACTCCACTTAGCTCACTAGTAGCTAGATTTTAGCTACTACGAGAGTATATGTTAACGGCTGGTTAAGTGTTTTATTGGACAATATAATTATTGTTGTTGACCATGTCCTCCAAAATACCATCTCTTTCCGATTATGAAGTCTTCTCAGGTTATCAGCTGAGTCAAGGCGCCGTTCTGCGGCAACGCTTCCACAAGTTTCCTACTTATCATCCTCAGGTGAAGTGTCAGGTTCGTGTCCTATCCTGGTCTTTCTAGCCGCTGGACCGCGGTTCCTCTGCCTCGTCTGCGTCGGCGCGCCTCAGGTAGGAGTTCAGCGCCACGTCGTGGTGGCGGTGAGGGTGGGGGAGGAAAGTAGCACCCGGTGGGGTGGGGGTGGGGGCTCCCTGCCTGCTGACAGGTCCGGGCATAGCGTCCTGATGAGACCTGTTCATTCCATCCGCTGCCTTCCCTGTTTCACGTTGGAGAGTTCGCGTTGTATTTTTGTTGTCGCTGCCTCCCATGTGGTGGTAATCTGGAATCCGCTAATCTCGATTGACAAGATTATCCTAGACTCTTATCTCCACACCCTCATTAAATATCGAATCCCAGAACACGTTCGCCCTGCTCAACAACTTTGTTTGTTCGAAATCAAACATGTGGTTTTCGTTGAGACTGTATTCCTCCGCTGCAGATTTCTCCGTTTGGCTCAGGCGAACGTTCCTTACGTTTTCTGAGCAGCGTGCGATATACATCGCTGCTTCTGGCCGATGCACTGTTTGCCACACTCGAAGCTGACTGTATTCCTAGTTTGTGCTTCACTGAGCACAGCATGTTCTTCATTCTGGCCGATGAGCGAAGAACAATTTATTAATTCCTGGCAATATTTGCCCTGGGTGTCCCAGGATATTGAACGAATGGCAAGCACTTAGTGTCTTAGACACACACAGTGGCTACGGTCACTGCACCGACTTTTAGCCAGCGAAAACTTGTTATAAGGTGGCTTAACTTGCTGACAGAATTAGAGCTAACCTCGTGCAAGGAAACATTACACCACACAGTCCTGAAGGAGCGAACCAACAAGAATCGTGAATTTACTCATAACACACGACAGAATAGCGAAACAATTAAACTGACAAAACTACACCCGCCATCGGGCAGTACGAGAGGAGGAGGAAAGATCACTGTCTTCAATTACACCGGTGCCGGGGACAGGAAACCCGATCGCCGGAGGCCACAAGGCAGAAGAGACATTGGTTAAGCAAACTTATTACTTAATGATTATACCTTCCACTAACTTAACTTGCAATCATGCTCGAACAGGCAGTAGACGACCTCCGATGGCCAGGATCCACACATCCGACCACGAACGCGTCGCCAGCGTACTCAACACGCCACGGTCACGCGGCAACACGCTCTGTCACCGGAGTTCACGTCTTCTCTGCAGCGTTGACGGGTAGTGACCGCTCCTTCATGTTAGGTGTCTCCTTTATAAACTCCAGTGTTGAAACGGAGGACTTAAAGAAGCTTGTTAACGTCCCACCAAGGTGAAATGAACAGCAACTACTCGTGGGGCGATTCTGTATGCAACCAACCTGCGGGGAGCTCTTCCGTCAACTCGACCCGCTCGTTTCACACAACCGACATACATCACGTGGCGACTCGGTACAACCGACCACGCCTGGTCCGCGCTGACGAGCCACACTGCCCTCCCGTGTCCACCAGACTCTCTGCGCGCACCCCTTACTTCCGCGCCACCACACAATGTTACCACCGGTCAAAGATCTCACTTCCTCCATAGCAGTTTCCCGGAAGCAAAAACGCAGATATCGATAGCAGATAGAAAAGACAACCAAGCATCCACTTAATGGCAGAAAACATATCAAACAAACATGTCATGGGAAGAAAAGGAAAACCAATGCAATCTAAACACAAGGTGTATCACGAGTCGATATACGGCTCAGACTTCTACACGAATTTCATCTCTCTTCTTCTCGCCAAAGAAGGCCAAACGAAGAAATCTGCGGAACACAGTCTCAAAGAAAACCAAATGTTTGAATTTGAACAAACGAGACTGCTCTGTACGGCGAAAGTGTTCTGGGAATCTATCTTTAAGGCGGTTGTGGAGATAGGAGTCCATGATAACTTTGCCAACTGAGATAGCGGTTTCCAAACTCATGGGAGGCAGCGATACCAAAACTACGATAAGAACGCTCCGATGCGAAACAGGTGAAGCGAGCAGATGCTCTGGACAGACCTCCCCAGGACGCGACACCCAGACCCGCCAGCATGCGGGGAGCCCCCAGCAACACCGGCCACGACTCTCCCCTCCCCCCCCCCCCAACACACCCCCGCGACTCCCATACCAGAGGGGCGCCATTGACACTGCTGACGCAGGCGAGGCTGAGGAACCTGCGGCCCAGTGAGTATAAAGACCACGACAGGGCACGAACCCGATACTTCGCCTGAACATGAGAAATAGGAAACATGTTGAAACGCTGCCGGCCGAGGTGGCCGAGCGGTTCTAGGCGCTACAGTCTGGGATCGCGAGACCGTTACGGTCGCAGCTTCGAATCCTCGGGCATGGATGTGTGTGATGTCCTTAGGTTAGCTAGGTTTAAGTAAAGTTCTAGGGGACTGATGACCTCAAATGTTAAGTGCCATAGTGCTCAGAGCTATTTGAACCATTTTTTGTTGAAACGCTGCCACAGAACGACGCTTTGACTTGGCTGATAAGCAGAGAAAATTTCATCGTCGAGATTCGCCGAGGAAGTCTAATTTCGCATATTATCTCTTTTCAATTCGTAATTGCGGATTCGGCGGGTACAGTAACAAACAATTATCACGTCGTCCAGTAAGACACGTAATTGTACCTGTGCTGTAGGAGTTGCATCTTCTACTGGCAGTCAAAGTGCGTTAGGCCCCTGGATTAATCCCAGTTGCTGCTCAAATTGTGAATCAAAATCAGCAGTAACGTCGGACAAAGACTGCCGGTATAAGGAAGCGCTCTCGTTCTTTCAATTGTCTTGTCAAACAGGTCGGAAGAGAGCAGAGAGAATTCCGTGGTAATCCCTTGCTTTTGCGGAGGGAATCTACGCTTAAAAGGTGGAGGAATCAGCCCTGCTGAACGGCATGAGGATGCAGTACACAATGGGAAACACTGCATTAAAGACAGATAATATATGTCCACAGGACATCTGGCCTGTAATTAAAAAAGTATTATGACGGGCGCTCCATTCGTGATTCCAAGTTAGTCCGCCATTCATATCTCCGGGAGACGACTACCAAGGAAAAGGTAACGGCGAGAAAAAGCTGAATAATCAACGAACAGGTAACAGTACAACTCTGAGCGTGGAATGTCCGGAACTGAACGTGATGAGGAAACTAGAACACCTGAAAAGCAAAATTCAAAGGCTCGGTCTGTATAAAATAGAGATCAGTGTAGTGTAACGGAGAATGAGTGATGAGTTATGGATTGTGGGAACATTGGGAGAAGATGAGAACTGAAACGTTTGACATGTGGTGCCACATAAGGATGTTGAAAATTAGGCGGACTGCTAAGATAAGGAATGTTGAGGTTCTCCGCGGAATCGGCGAAGAAAGGACAAAAAGGATAAGGATAAGGGAAAGGACGACATGTACTAAGAGATCATGGAATAATTCTCCGTGGTACTAGAATGAGCTGTAGAGGGAGAACACTGTAGAGGAAGACAGCGACTGGGCCGCATCTCGCAAACATCTAAGGACGTAGGGCGCAAGCGTTACTCCTAGATGAAACTGGCACAAGAGACGAATTCACGGCGGGCCTCATCAAACCAGTAAGAAGACTGATGACAAAAATAGCCACAAAAGCGAGTCATATTGGGATGAAGACAGAGTTTATATAAATGAAGAAAAAAAAAAACAAATCGAAACGGCCTACCACAGATTTCTTTAGAAGGATGATTTAACTCTCCGCTACTAGAATCGTGTTTTAGACTGCCCAAAATGGCAGCAGCGATTCCTTAACATTCAAACTTTTCTCTAAATTATTTGCCTTTTTATCAGAATGCTTACACACAGTGTTTAATTCAGCGTTTCTTGTATCTCTTTCGTTCAGTGGAGTAAACAACACACCTTTGTAGCAGTGTCAATTGTCTACTGCAGCGGAGTTGTCGACAATTCGGCCGTCTCCCCTCCACCAGGTAGTGGCCGTGCTGCCATTTTTGTTGCCGACCAGGTACCCGTCGGTACGTGAAGTAAAGGTATAAATAGAAGTGAAAAGGAAAATTATGTAAACAAGAGCTATGAGTAAGAGGCGAAACAAATGTCTCCCGCACCAGTTGCTTCATAATTTTAAATATATAGACACGTGTATGTATCTGGTTTCATTTGAAGTTTTATCACGCGCCAGAAAATGTACCTAAGTATCTAAAACGCATACTAAGCAATACTTGACTGATAATTTTCATTCATTTCTCCTTTTATATTGTATTCCAGATTGCTTAAGGTTCAGATCTTGAGCTACAAATCAAATTGCTGAGTGCCTGTTGCGAGTATTAAATTCCAGATATTGTAAATTCTCCTCATATGGAATATCGCCGGCCGAAGTGGCCGAGCGGTTCTAGGCGCTTCAGTCTGGAACCGCGCGACCGCTACGGCCGCAGGTTCGAATCCTGCTTTGGGCATGGATGTGTATGATGTCCTTAGTTAGGTTTAAGTAGTTCTAAGTTCTAGGGGACTGATGACCTCAGCAGTTACGTCCCATAGTGTTCAAATGGCTCTGAGCACTATGCGACTTAACTTCTGAGGTCATCAGTCGCCTAGAACTTAGAACTAATTAAACCTAACTAACCTAAGGACATCACACACATCCATGCCCGAGGCAGGATTCGAACCTGCGACCGTAGCGGTCACGCGGTTCCAGACTGAAGCGCCTTTAACCGCACGGCCACACCGGCCGGCCTCGTCCCATAGTGCTCAGAGCCATTTGAACCATTTCTTATGGAATATCAGTCTGTGCTAACTATATGAAGACCACACATTCTCAGTAGATGATCGTTTGTAGGACAGGACTGCTCTGAAGTACGATTTCTATAGAGTGTATGTCTAGACCTTCTGAACAGTGATTTTTGTGACCGTATTTAAGGAATGGCAACAAGCTCTCCAAATGATTGGTTGTATTCCAGGAGAGGTGTACACTGTAGCTCATTTATATACCTTAGACAGTGGATTTAATACGAGTGTTCTTACCGATAGTCGGCCCGTCCACCAAGCTACTGCATCTGGGTTGGTGAAGTCGACAATGCCGGCGTCGCCCCTCCACCAGGTAGTGGCCGTGCTGCCAGTTTTGTTGCGGACCAGGTACCCGTTGGCCAGTGCCTCAGAGTAAAATGGCTCGCAGTCTTGGTTCACAAATGGGTGTATCCACAGCGAGACGGCCCATCCCAGCGCGTGCAGGTCATCCGTGAGCGCACGCATGTCGGGAAGGTTGGCCGTGTCGACTGTCAGACTGCCGTGGCAGGTCTCCCATATGCCGTTTATTTCGATGACACTGTATTCGAATCCGTGATCCATTACGTCGGCCACCGTGTCCCTCACGTTCTGCTCAGGTGGCGACACTGTCCAGGTGGGGTTTGTCACCACACGTTCGTCTGGGATCGCCGTCGGTTTGCCCAGGTACTTCTGGACGGCGAACTCGTGCGCCTGCCTCACGTCGTCGAACCAGCACAGCTCGTACTCCAGCACGTTGTCAGGTCGATCCTCCGCATAGGGAGACTTGTTCTCGGCAACGAAGCACAACTGATTCTGCGTCTGATCGGTGTTCTGGTCGATGAAGAGAGGACTGTTCGAATGGACACGCACGAGTCTGCCGTCGGAGAAGAGCCAGTAGCGAGCGGCGATGGCGGCGTGGTCTCTCTTGTTGGTGATGTACGGGTAGCGGTCGATCACATTCTGCTCGATGGGCCACTTCTGGTAGGTCGATTCGATACCTCCGTAGACGTGGCTTCCTAGGTGGTACTGACACATGGTTTCCGCCGCTGCCGAAGAGTTGATCCACTGCTGGGCAGTGAGACACCGGCCCGTTCTGTCTTGGCGCCGAAAGACGATCTTTGAGCTCCGGAAGTGGAAAGAATCCCCGTCGATTTGACTCTCGTGACGTGGAGCTGGAGACTGCTTGTCGCCGGTAGCTTCGACGTATCCCACTTCCACCTCGCGGCCACCTACAAGATGCAAGTAACTAGTTCTTCAAATGGTTCAATTGGCTCTGAGCACTATGGGACTTAACATCCATGTTCATCAGTCCCCTAGAACTTAGAACTACTTAAACCTAACTAACCTAAAGACAGCACACAACACCCAGCCATCACGAGGCAGAGAAAATCCCTGACCCCGCCGGGAATCGAACCCGGGAACCCGGGAACCCGGGCGTGGGAAGCGAGAACGCCACCGCACGACCACGAGATGCGGGCAAACTAGTTCTTATGAGTGAATTTAAGACAATAGTAGATATTTGAAAAACATTTCATAAATACCAAAGGTGTCCAAACACAGGAAATATGTAGCATGCTACATCACAAAAATTATTATAAAGTTATCTTCAGCTTACTAGGAACAGAAACGTCACTCAAAACTTCTCAGTGTCAATATAGGTGTGTACGTCAGCGTAATATCTATGAATGATGACATGGTTGCGATAACCTCAGCGGACATTTCTCTATATCGTTGTTGGACTAACGTTCGAGCTACCACTGTCGTTCTCAAACATGCCATGTGTACTTATCAGTCACATGCCCATATTATATACTATTGTACTATCTGTACGCCCGTCCTTCGCATCAGCACTTAGAGTTGGTCCTTGGCATACCATCACTACTCTGTATTCCGTATTTCAATCGGTAGAAGCAGAACCCTTAAAGATCCATTTACCAATAAATTCGTTTTTCCTACCCAGGAACTCAAATATAAATGAAACTTATCGAAAGAAGGAGAGAAATTTCCTTAAGTTTTTAATACACTAATCAAAAACAGTAAATCTGTATATCATAAGCTGCGACATGGTCGAGGATTAAAACAGTGATGCAGGAAGTTTCCGTGAATGATAACAAAACATTTGGTCCTTAGACTACCAGTTTCGGTCAGCAATGACCATTTTCAGATCTGCAGCTAAAATGGTAAGTGAAGTACTAGTCGTCAGACTGCATGTTAAAACAATAAAATAAGTCATAATTAAAAATGCTGCTTTCTTGGATGTGGAAACAAGCACTTTAAATATGATGAGGCATAACCGTTTTATAACATACCCTAAACAACAAAGGCATAGTGACATCGTCGCAAAATATACACAAAATCAGCTTTGCATCGCCACACATACTTAAAATATAGTGTAAACCAGGCCACAGTACCGGTGGAGTCACCTTGTTCACAGCCTACTGTTCATAAACAAACTGCGTTACAATAGCCACAATATATACGACGGTTGTCCAGAAACTAAGTTCCGATCGGTCGGTAAATGGAAAACACAACGAAAATCAGAAACATTTTATTTGCAAGAGCTTTCTATACTTTCCAGATACATCTGTACATAGCCGCCGCTTCGACTTAGGCATTTGTCGGAGCGTCATAGAAGGCAACCGCCTGTACTTTTGCGATAATTCTCTGCGCTGGTCTATAGCGGGTAGTCTGCGCACAAGTCTTGTCTTCGTATCCTGCGTTTCATTTGAACAGAGATGATACACAGGACGAGCCAATTAGGAGTGTGTTGTGGGTGATTGAACACTTCCCATCGAAAAGGCTGCAGCAGCCTCTTCACTGCCCCTGCAGAGTGCGGCTGAGAACCACCGTGAAGAAGGAATTGCGTGGCAGTTGTGTTAGGTGGGTTGCGAAGACTTTCAGCGGGCCCTCCTACTTGGCGGGAGACATCGTTGTTCTAGGCACCTTTACTCGTTCAAAGTGCGCTCACAACTGAAAAGAGCGTCTCGATGCAATCGACGGTCATACTAGAGACACTACCCGAAACATCCGTGCAAAGCTTCATCGGGTTTTCACTATGGTGTCCCTTCCGCGACCGATCGGAACTTAGTTTCTGGACAACCTTCGTATTTGTGTCATAAGCTGGTCAGATGATGCTGCTGTAAGTCTACACATACTCATGAGGTATAAATTTGTACGGAACGCAGAAAGGGTGTACAGTGGACTAGGCAAATATGTAACTTATTACAGTGATAAACCGTAATAATTAAAAAGACGAATAAAGCTAAATTTAAAATTGTTAAAAGGAAATGGTTAAATGATAAAATATGATTCTGAGGCTCTCTTGTGGTCATTTTAGATACAAATAATGAGATAAACAAGAACAAACGTATGAGGATAGTAAAATAGTATAAAGTTGATAGATTAGCTACGGAAAAAAGCGAAAAGGATGAAAATAAAAAAAGTCGGAAGAAAGTAACCACCATTATCCTAAAATCCGTATTTCCTAGCGATGTAAGTTCAATGTTAATTTGTGCTAGTAAAGATAAGATTGCAGCGCTTAATTTTTTCACTGACGTATGTCTGAAAATACTTGTGACACTGAGGTAAAAAAAATTAACAGCGCCATGTATTGGTTCCTTGGCGTACTATGCTGTCAGAAAGGTAAACATCCGAAACCACCAAGCTCTCCTCTCCGAACAGCTCAATTCCCGTCGCTCCCTCTCCCTCGACCTCGAACGCGCCTATGACCATGTGTGGCATTCCAGTCTCCTCTTCAAGCTCCACACCTTCGCCCTTCCTCTTAACTACGTCCGTCTGATCGGGTCCTTTCTTTCCCAACGTCCTTCTTACGTCACCATCCGTAACACGGATTCTTACACATCCTTCCCCTCCGCCGGTGTGCCCCAATGTGGTGCCGCCCTCACCCCCTATCCACCTTCTCCAGTACGCCGATGGTACTGCCTTCCTTGCCCTCGCCCCCACCCTGCAACGCTTCCAACACCGTCTCCAATCTCATTTTGACTGGTTCACCACTTGGTGCAACCAGTGGTTGCTCAAGGTCAATCCTTCCAAAACCCAGGGGGCAAAACCACCCCTTCTTTCCGCCTCCTATGTCACAATCTATGGCTGTCCTATCGCCCTCACCCCCACGCTTGAGTACCTTGGCGTCACCCTTGACCATCGCCTCTCCTGGACCCCCCATCTCACGACAATCCAAGCCAAGGCACGCTCCCAACTCCATCTCCTCAAGCTCCTTTCTGGCCGTACATGGGGTCTGGAACCGTCCACCATCCTCCACACCTATAAATCCCTCATCAGCCCTACCCTCTGCTACGCCCACCCTGCCTGGATCTCCACTCCTCCCACCTTTTACAAATCCCTTCAAATCCTCGAACACCATGCTCTTCGCCTCGCCTATTGCATCCGTCTCCCCTCCCCCATGCGGATCCTGTACGACCTTATTCCGTTCCCCCACCTCCTCTTTTCGTCGAATGGATACGGATCCTCTACACCTCCGGTAAACTCTATCGTCCTCAGCCGCTTGTCTCTCCCATCCTCTCCTACCCCCACTTGCTGCCGCACCTGTATTTCCACGTCCTGCTTGCTCTCCATCTCTCCACTCTCCTTACCCACTCCCAAGGTGGCTTCCGCCAGCTCCCCCTCCCTAATGATGCCCTCCTCCCCTCCATTTACCCCTCCTATCAACTTTGATCCTCCTCTCCCACATCCTGTGTTTTTTTCCTCAGGGCACCCTCTCTCCCTTCTCTCTCCCTTCCTTCCCTCCTCCCTTCCTCCCCCCCTACTCCCCCCGGGCTTCCCGTACCCCCCGTACCTTCATTCCTCCCCCTACATCCCCTCCCAGTGGCATCTCTGCTCACCCCTCTCACGCCCCCTCTTGGCAGGTCCCCTGACTCGCACACGTTAAGTGGACATTCGCGCGCCGGAGATCATCGCCATCGGTTTCTTGTGTGTGCCATTGTGTTTGTGCCTCAGTGTTTTTCGCCACCCACGCTCCATCGTTCACGTGTCGTCTCCATCATCAGTGTCTGTGTTCAGACTTAACAGTTCCTTTGGTTGTCTTCGCGTGTGAACGGCTTCATGTTTTTCCTTACTGTGTCTACTGTTTTTTGTCCCCCACTATGTTCTGTATATTTTGTGTCTCCATTATTTTTCTTTTGTAAAACCTGTGGCTGAAGAGCAGCGTACTGTGCTGCTGTCAGCCCATCTTATTTAAGATGTTAAATGAAAATAAAGGGGAAAAAAATCTGCCACTACTACACGACAGATGTAACACTCATCGTACATTATTTAAAACTGAATTTTAAAATGGGGCCGAGTGTAGTTTACGCGAATTCAAGTTCCAACGGCCGATTTGAGACAGATAAACATTTGATCCAGCAGGTAGAATACACCCAGCTGTTGTTGGGGAAGAATGTCGCAAAATATTTAAAATATTTCCTGCACGTAAGCAGGAAGAAAAAATACATTCGTGCAGTAAAACAGGTATCAGATGGCTATGCACGAGGATTGGTGATTATACCATTGGAAACACTGTACGACTTTTGACGGATCGTTACAAAATTTATGGCCAAATACATGTCAAAAGGAAGGGAAAGAGATGTTATGCCTTAGTTGACCCCTTTCCAAATAATGGCCTAAGCTGGTAGTAGTGCCGTCGCGAGGCGTAAACCGAATAATCGGCGTGCAGGTTTTTATTTGTGGGACAGCGAGGGGGAAGCGGAGAGAGAGTGGAGCGAGGACAAGTGGACCATCACCGGATGGTGGACGATTGCGCCTTCTGCCTCGTGAAAGCGCTGTCAGCAGCTGGTCTGGCGACTTGCACGAAGTTTGACAACCGGCAAAGTGTACATCCTCTGTCAGGGCCTGTGATACGGAAGAGTGTGCAGGTGTGTTGTGTGAAGCCACCCTGGGTTACTCAAGCTCTTCGTGTTATGAGGTACCTTTGTACTTTCTGGACTCTGTGGTGGATGGCAACTAGGTGTATTGGGCCCACTGCCATACTGTATTCTTGTGCTTGAAGCACATGAAATGTTTCTATTTACTCTGACATCTCTACACTTATTTTCTGAATCCAAATTCGGCTCACGTAATTGACGGGTAGTTACTTGGATATGTACTTGTATGTTCACGGGGCCGCATTTCTAGTGAACAAGACAAGCACTGAACGGCCTTTATTATAGGAAAAGCTGTTGTGAGATATTAGTTACAGTACGTTTCAGATTTGATTCCCTTGTACATGTAGAATGAAGGAGAGCTATGCCATTGGAACACACAGTGAACAAGGGAAGCTAACGTTGTTTACATTCTTATGTCTACGTTTACATCTACATCTACAACTATACTCTGTATATCAATGTGAAGTGCATGGCAGAGGGAAGTCCGATTGTAACAGTTATAAGAGTTTCTTCCGATACCATTCACGTATGGAGTGCGGCAACAATTATTGTTTAAATGCCTCTATGCACGCTGTAATTTATCTAATTTTGTCTTCGCAATCCCTATATGAGCAACACATAGAGAGTTTTAGTATACTCCTAGAGTCATCATTTAAATCTGGTTCTTGGAACTCTGTAGTTTATATTATGAATACACAGTCAAACGTCTTAGATAGGTAATAGGGAACACCAACCAACGTTAACCAAAATGTACTGTCTCTCTTGAAATCGTAATTTACTCACGTTTGTATGGAGCGTAGCCATGTATGGAAGTGAAACATGGGCAACAACTAGTTTGGACATGAAGAGAATAGAAGCTTTCGAAATGTGGTGCTACAGAAGAATGCTGAAGATTAGATGGGTAGATCATATAACTAATGAGGAGGTATTGAATAGGATTGGGGAGAAGTTTGTGGCACAACTTGACTAGAAGAAGGGATCGGTTGGTAGGACATGTTCTGAGGCATCATTGGATCACCAATTTAGTATTGGAGGGCAGCGTGGAGGGTAAAAATCGTAGAGGGAGACCAAGAGATGAATACATTAAACAGATTCAGAAGGATGTAGGTTGCAGTAGGTACTGGGAGATGAAGAAGTTTGCACAGGATAGAGTAGCATGGAGAGCTGCATCAAACCAGTCTCAGGACTGAAGACCACAACAACAACAACAGTTGGATGTGTTGACAAGACAGTTTTTCATGGCTATCGTATCAATCACTGAGCAATTACATTCCCTGTATTTCGCTAGTTATCATAACAAAGGGAACTACATGACAAAAGTATTTTTTTCTTATTGCTCAAAATCGTCGTTTTTAATATAGGCTGATTTTTGCACTTAACCTTTCCCATCGAAGTATGATATGCCAGCCTGTTTTAAACATCGAAAGTATACTGTTTCATCAGTTTCGTGCTTGCGAATGTGCTAGTATAACTAAAGAACATGTTAGCTGATACATATCATCTAAGTCAAGGAGGCTGGCAACTTGCGGCCCGTGGAAAATTTAAATTTTATTTCACGTAAAATCCCCAAAGGGGCATTCCTTTAAACGTCTTTCGTATCATATCCAATTACAGTAGGAATATCTCACTTCATTGATTCAACTATCTTTAGATTTTCATCTACACTCCTGTAAAGAAAAAAATTGTATGTTGGTCATACAATGTAAGCTTTCACGGCAGTTACTGACATCACTTAAAACTTTCGGGCTAATAGATCGTGGTCGATGTATAAAATTTTCTCCTAACGTTTCCTCTCAAAATGCAGGAGACATCTTCGAGGTAAAGTGGCCAGTTTGTTTTATTTTCTTTAGAAAATATATTACAATTTCTTGCTTTTTTGGTTCACAAAACAAAAATTAGTCATGTGACATAAGGTAAAATTCTCTTTCAAAAATTCATTTCGCCTGCCGAAAAGGTTGGCCACTCCTGATCTAAGCGTTGCTTCATAGTCTGTTTCAAAGAAATAAAGCACAACTGTAGTTTCTAATTTCGTCTTATGTGCTACCCTATTTGCTAGCAAACCTTTTTGAATAACTGAAAGATGTATTGGCTAATGCTGTCTTGTTGAATGTTACTCGCTGGGCTGTTGAATAACTAGAGATTAATGTTTTCTTAATTGAGTGTTAGTCATCAACTTACTGAAACAACTCTAGGATTAAGATTTGTTAAACAGTCAGCATCGTGATTGGAACATTGACTGTTTTCTTAGTCTGCCCTCCTCATTGTGACGTGTGAGTCCATGCCGAAATGGATTTTCTTCTGTTGAATTATGGTGATGTCAAATTTTGCTTGAAGCTTTCAGTAAATGTGATTATGGAAAATGTGAAACCCTAACTCAGTCAATTGCTCCAGCCTTTTATTCTAATGCCCCAGTATCCATGTACTATGTGAAAGAGAGTTTTTAAACGCGCCCAGTTATCGTACTATTCGTGTGAGGACGATGAACGAATTCTGAGAATGTTTACCTTACTTTCATTCCAAAATTTTGTATTTTGATGTTTAGTCACTTAATAAGTCATATTGGTGGGTTCATTCCGCCAGCCAGTTGCTTGATTAGAAAAAAAGTAGTATAAACTTCAGATCGTTCAACGCTGAATACTATGCACATTAATCAGAAGGACAGCAGTAATTATAGCAAAGAATTCCACTGGTACTAGACGCACACTGCTACTGTTGCCTCTTCTTCTAGTGGTTGATTACAGCACTGATCGTGTACTGTGAACGTCCTGTGTAGAAACTTTGACATATTACGGTAGCTAAGGATGGCTGCTCCGAGCAGGTGGCAAGACAGCCATCTGTTGGCGCGCCACACACTCACCCCTGTGGCCCAGTATCAGGATTCGTCCGGAGGCCTCGTCGTAGCGGGTGCTGAGTCTAGTGGAGGATGCGGCTGGCGCCACCAGCAAAACACCCAGCAGCAGCAGCAGTAGCAGCGTCGGGGTCGACCACATTGCTGCGGCAGACGAGCATACAGGCTAATTAACTGGTAGTCCCGCACCACTTCAACTGGCGACGACAAAACAGATGGCGCTGTAGGCACAGTCATAAATGCCATGGGGAAACAGTGCATTGCTTTTACTGCGCTCTGACATAAGCTTTAACCTGTTTTATTCGTTTGCGGAATAAATTATTGCCAAATTTTAGATTAATCAACTTACGTAGAATCCGTAAAAACGTTCTTATATTTTTGCCCCAGTCTGCTTCTGATGCGCATAGATTGGCCTGATAACCTGCTACAACATTTTTAAATGCTAAGAACGCCTTATTTATCTTGGAAGCGTATTGGTATCAGACGCAGCGGTAAACACGATTTCTGATAGTAACTTATCTGTGCTGACTCCTTCAAAGAAAGTTTACTCGGACAGCATGAAGTCTGTTAAAACTGAAGTTAACGTTTCGAATGAGACGCTCGTGTATTTTTATTTGTTTCGCTTTACTATAAACGTCTATAGTACAATTAACAACACTAGTAAATCTTCATGTAAATACTGTTTCTCTTCCTTAATTTCTGCAGCGTTTTGCACACCTCATTAAGACACAGAGCAAGAAGGAAAGCAAACTCTACTGAGAAAACGTAATGTGCCACGAAAATGTGAAACTCTCACGGCTTTTGACAACAGCAAATAATCAAAAAAAGGGTTTTGCTTATTGAATTCTTCGGTAATGTGACAACCGTATGAGGTTAGTAACTCGCATATCGTTAATACTAATGTTTCGGCGTTTAGGTTCTTTTGAAATACCGTAATGCCAGATACCAAATGTGTGCTCCACAGTTGCAGAAAACCGTTGAATGCTGTTCTAGGTCAACAAACAATAATTTTGGTGTCTTGTCTAACATCTAAGTAGCCTACAATACTGTACAATGGAGATAATCGTTTGCTGTAGTTATCAGCTATAGTTTGGTAACATATACAGTTTTCTAATCGCGTCCTCAGGTGTCACTACCTGCAAACAAACAACCTTTTGACATTCGAAATCTAAAATATTTTTGATTACTTCCCCAAAAAATGCATAGCAATCTTCAGTGAAAGAATGGAGTAATCTTCGAACATTCAACTTTTAAATTTCATTGAAAAGTTTTCTGAAAAATTTGTTACAATGACGGAGGCAAATTAACTGATTTATGTAGTCTTCATTTACCTTGACCTTAACAACTACCAGGTTGGTTCAAATGGCTCTGAGCACTATGCGACTTAACTTCTGAGGTCATCAGTCACCTAGAACTTAGAACTAATTAAACCTAACTAACCTAAGGACATCACACACATCCATGCCCGAGGCAGGACTAGAACCTGCGGTCGTAGCGGTCGCGCGGTTCCAGACTGAAGCGCCCAGAACCGCACGGTAAATACCAGGAAGAAACAGTTTCCAGTACATCTCTTCTCCGGAGAAATTGTGTTCAGTTATAAAATGTGAGTGCTTTACACCCTGTTGACTCTATTGGTTGCAAATATTTTGTGGCATCTCCTCATGAAAATAGCAATTAGTAATGCACGCATTTTACTTTCACACAGAGTAATTTTTTTCGTTGTACCTTTCTTCAGCCTTTCAGCTGCGTCGTCCAGAAGACTCATCCCGGCTTGCACCCGCCATTCGCCTAAAGGTATTGGTAACACCCCAGACACTGAAGCACCACCGGCCACCA
This sequence comes from Schistocerca americana, assembly GCF_021461395.2. NCBI lineage: Eukaryota > Metazoa > Arthropoda > Insecta > Orthoptera > Acrididae > Schistocerca > Schistocerca americana. Next base: position 47,850,585 of record NC_060125.1, read on the forward strand.
ATTCGTGGGTCATGACAAGGACGACAGACGGCAGTACAAGCGCCACCAGAGGTCCTCCGTGCCAGGGACCTATTTGCTCCACCGTGTCACGCGTGCGGAATTCGACCGGCACGAATTCCTCCGCACTACGGCTATATAGAGCGACGCAAGCTTACACTTCGCCAGTTCACTCCACCGGAGTTCTGGGCCACTGCATGCTCTTAGCAGCCCACCAGTCTGAGCCCGGTCGGTAGACACCACGGCGTGACCTGTGACTTTCCTGTGATATCCCAAGACGTACCTGTCGCCCAACTACGCCGAATGCTCAGTCTCAGTCTCACCGTTGGAGATTAGTACATCAGAATCAGATTTTCATTCTGCAACGGAGAGTGCGCTGATATGAAACTTCCTGGCAGATTAAAACTGTGTGCCGCTCCGAGACTCGAACTCGGGACTTTTGGCTTTCGCGAGCAAGTGCTCTACCAACTGAGTTACCCAAGCACGACTCACGCCCCGTCCCGTGAAAATCTCATTTTGGAAACATCCCCCACGCTGTGGCTACGCCATGTCTCGGCAATATCCTATTTTTCAGGAGTGCTAGTTCTGCAAGGTTCGCAGGAGAGCTTCTGTAAAGTTTGGAGGATAAGGGACGAGCTACTGGCAGAAGTAAAGCTGTGAGGAAGGGGCGTGAGTCGTGCTTGGGTAGCTCAGTTGGTAGAGCACTTGCCCGCGAAAGGCAAAGGTCCCGAGTTCGAGTCTCGGTCCGGCACACAGTTTTAATCTGCCAGGAAGTTTCATAGCACATCCTTCCAGTAAACGTGGATATAAACTCACAATATCACAGGTTAGTACCTCCAGACAGTGCCTGGGGGCTTATCTGGAACCGCCACCAAGAAGAGTCAAAATGGACCCTGCACGAGTGATATTAGTCATCGTTCACTGGATCTGGAACTGCAGCGAAGATTACAGAGCAAGACAAGTAAACACTGCTCTTTATTGTCACAAACAGTCTTCATACTGCTCGTAAGTAGAGTAAGTATCGTAAAACCTCTTTACATAGATCATTGTAAATTGTTGCTACTATGTTTTACGAGCAATTTTTGGAATAGTTGTTGCGTAGCGTGTTTCGCTCTGTGGTGTGGCAGTACAGTTTCTGTGGGCAAGCAAACCACCACATGACGGCAATTATTTTCGTTGGTAGGGAATTCTTTTCCTGCCGCTTTTGTATGTTGGACGTCAAGTGAATTTGGTGAATACAGCACTTTCAGTATAGTCTCACAGCTTCTCAGTCTCCGGCATTCAACGTCTTGGGAGTATTACACTTCCGGTGATGACAATCGTTTTCTTCTGTTGAATATCCCGGCAGTGGGCGCAGTATGCTCTCAATGATTAGGAGAACGATGTCGGCGTGTAGCCTGCTTTAGGTTTTCCGTGATTTCCCTAAATCACTCCAGGCAAATCCTGAGATGGTTCCTCTAAAAGGGCTAGGCCGACTTCCTTCCCCATCCTTCCCTAATCCGATGAGACCGATGACCACGCTGTCTGGTCTCCTTCCCCATACAACCAACCAACCAACTTCCTGCTGGGCTATTCCAGTGTGCAGGTGAGCGTTACTTGACAGTGTGCGAACAAACCTAGAACAACTGAGGTCGTATTTTGTTCAGGTTTCTGCGCAGTTATTGAACGAAGCTATCTCATATAGCTGTGGTGACATTTTTTCCACTTGGATGTCTGTCCTTCATGATGTACCCTTTGAGCCGTGGCTGGCTCAGGCTATACGCTGGATTAAACCTCTATTGCGATCCTGTCTTAAGTCTCTCGTGGTTATCGCGATTATGCTGTTATCCTCTCCTTCCGCCGGTGGCAGCAGCGGTGTGTATCGATATTCGCACCTTGGTCTATCTTTGACCTGGCACTTATAGTTTCCGGCTGGGCAGTGTGCGACCAGTCGGTCGGTTGGCGTGGAGCTGGAGCGTGGAGCTGCTGGCGGTGTCTACGCGCTATCGGAGAGTGTAGTGCTGTTCACATTGCTACGAGGTCCGTGGCTCACAAATTCTGGACATGAAAGTTCAGTTTTGATTTAACCTACCAGCAAATCATGACTGTTCACATTGTGTCGTTTGGAGTTCGTTGTCGGCTGTTGGGATTTTCCCGCGAGCAACAATGTGGTTTTCAAGTTGGAAAATTCTAGCCATCATCCAGTGGATGGAGTATCACTGTATTTGGTTCATTGGATTGAAGTGCACCAGCGGGATCTTCTGCCTTGTGGCCGTGAACGTTCCGGTTACCTGCCCTGGGCGTTGTAAATTTCAGGCAGTGCAGTTTCCTCATCGTGTTGTTGCTGTCCAGCACGGTGTGTAGTTTGACAACTCCATGTATGATTGGTTGTGGGCGCCAATATCTTCTACGTTGTTCCGTTGAACTCCCTGTTGTGCCCTGGTCGGGTGAAGTGGAAGTTATCTTGTCGGTGGGTCCGCTGACTGTCGGTCGGTTGGGTTGTCGTCGGATCGTGAATGGTCGGCCCGGCTGCCTGTTTCACCGAAGCGAGAGTCAGTGTTTGAATTACAGGTCCACCCTTCTGTGTACTGCCGTATTTTTTTAAATTTGTTCTTGTTGTTGGTACTTGTATGGCTTCTAGCCGGTTTTGTGTTTTAAATTAGAGTTGTTTTGCTCTTAAGGCCTTCAGCCTCGTTTAAAGTACTGTTTCACATAAGCCCTTTGGCATTAAAAAAAAAAATTGAAATCGTAAGTCTTTCACCTTCAGCCAATTCGAATTTAACTTGTTTACTTCAACCAATTGAATTTTTAAGTCTTCGGCCTTCAGCCGGTTTGAGTTTCAGTTGTTTGTTCTTAGGGCCTTCAGCCTAAATTAAAGAACTGTTTCACATAAGGACTTTAGTATTTTTTTTTAAATTAATGTTTTGGAGTGTTCACCCTTCAGCCAATTTGAATTTAACTGGTTTACTTCAGCCTAACTAAAGAACTGTTTTAAGATAAGGCTTGCCTTTTAAATTTCTGATTATCTTGCGTTTTAAGTTATTGGCCTTCAGCCGTTTTTAAATTAAAGTGGCTTTCAGCCGGTAATGAAGTCTCAAAGAGTAAAGCTGAGTGCTTAAAAAAATTTTGGGGGCTGTTGTAATATTTGATCAAATAATAAAGTTGTATGTTCGAGTGTAGCTGACAGTCCCTTATCTTGGCCCCTTCCCACTATTTATTCTATCAGTGCTGTCCTGCGGGTTTAGCAGGGCATTTCACTCTTGCTGGTCATGGCCAACACCCTCACTTATGAAACCTCAGACAGAGCTTGCCGAAGTGGTTTCCGTCGTGGGAACGCTGCACCTTTGCGCTCCTTACAATGTGACTTCCAGTTCGGCCTAAAATCTATCTCTCGCATTTTACTGTTCCGTACGGCGTTATACGTGAATGCTTGATCTTCATTCCCGAATATTTATTTTAGCAAGACCACAATGCCCCGTTCTTTCTCTTTCTGTTCAGCTGTCAATTAGGGAGGGAACAGCATTGTTAGTTGCCGGTCGTGCAACGATTTCGCCTCCGTTACACATTTCTGTCTATGTTGATGTGATGAAGGTTATTGCTTCCTTGGAGCTGGATCATCTTTCACACTCACGAGATCGCCATGATTAGAAGCTGTTCAACGCCCACTGACCTCAAAAATAGCTTAAGGAAAACTTTCGAAGCGCATTCTCTTTTTCTCTGCTGTCGTAGGGAATCCCGATCGCTACAGTAGAAACAGATGTTATCTCTTTACAGAAACAGAAAGTTACCTCTTGCACTATGTATGCCTCCCATTTCTGTGATTATGGTGCCTTGTGGCCTGTTGTAATACAAAAAATGGTTCAAATGGCACTGAGCACTATGGGACTTAACATCTGAGGCCATCAGTCCCCTAGAACTTAGAACTACTTAAACCTAACTAACCTAAGGACATCACACACATCCATGCCCGAGGCAGGATTCGAACCTGCGACCGTAGCACGTAATACAGGTATCCACAGTATTTACAACTACAATTTCCCTTCCTTCCTTCGTCACTGTTGCTAAAACACTCCAGAAAAATACTATACACTTCCCGTAATTTTCATAGTTACTGGCAACAGCGGCATCTCATTATCACTTAACAATATTCAACACTTGTAAATTACACTAATTTACCTATTTGTCTGCCACAAAATCCAAAAAACGTAAAAGCTCACCTGTAAGCACGCTGCCAACTGCTATGAAATACAGAACTGCAGATATTCCTCTGCCACTGCTGTCCTCTATATATACAGCTAAAATAATCAGTTGGCCTTTTTAATCGTTGCGATTCATGTTTGTTGCGCCAAATGTGTAATTATCTGTTAATAGTACAATGAGTGGTTTCTTATCAAATTAATTAAAACTGTGATTATCGGCACATCATGTGGATCAGGTGATATTAACATCGCAGCTATCAGCTGTCTTATCTCTTGCTCCAAGTCCATTCAAAGTAATTAAAGTTTATCGTAGTTGTTAACGCTAACATGTTGTCTTAATCTGATTGTATGTAGCGTCACAGCAATTGACTACTTTATCTCTTGCTTGAGAAAACATTTCGAATTTGATTATACTCGTCAAAAAATAATTTTACTTTCGTAAGTGAATTTTTGTTTTTGAGATCTGTCAGATCTGAACACACTTTAATGTAACGGAATGTAAAATCATAATGGTATTCTATGTTGAGAAGGCCTTCAAAATATTATTTACTGCTGAAAGAAATTAATTTGTTATTTTGAGAAGTTGTAAACAATATTCAAATCGAACAGAACACTCAAGTTTTGGAAGTGTTGTGGTTCCGAGCTGCTCCATCTACGTCACAGAAAAGAAGACAAATCGTAGAACTGAGAGGAAATGATTCAAATTTTGAAGAGAAACTTGCTAGGATGCAGGAAGAAGTAGATGGAAAGAAAAAGGGTGTAGAAGATTTATTTTATGTTTATTACAATTACGTTCCTTCTTTTTCTCGCGAAAAGGATGAACAAGACTCTGCTGCAGGTGTTGACTTTACTGCAAAGGCGACAAGGCAAATAACGATATTTCAATTCCTTTTGTTTACAAAGGAAAAATGAATTTTAATGGGAATCAAAGGAACCAAATAAACATAGACGAGTATTTGGTGATAACGTAATCGGAGAATACGGGATGTAGCAAAGGCTGTTAATAATTAGGGTGATAATCCTAAGATAGAGGATATTTGTTCTTTGATGTTTGATGATGAACTCATAGAACTAATTGTGAAATGCATAAAAGCTAAACAGGGTCCGTACAGAAACAGGATGGAAGTAGATCAGCAAATAAACTACAGATCTACAAATCTGTATGAAATAAAAGAGGGAGTGCTGTCTCTGTCCGTACCAGAACCACAGAAATACTGCATATATGATTGTGTGTGACTAGTGATACATTTGTATACCTGTAATGTTCCAGAGAAATGTGTGTTAAGTGTTAAATAGATTAATTGACTAAAAGTCAATTTGAAGCTTAACCTACCATTAATTTTTTATTTACACAATTCATGTATTTTTGTAGAGTTCCATTATACGAATACTCATGAAAGTAACGCATACTAGAACCCTTAGTTGATGGGGATGTATAGTAACTTATAGTTCAGTTTGTTCATTGTACTAATATATTAATTTACTTTGAGAGAGGAGCAACGTTTATTTATTTACTTTTCCTGTTAAGTAATAAAAATCATTCTTCCTATTAAGGGTTAATTTGCTAAGGGAACAACATGTAAGTAAAATGGAAGAGATTTTGTACAACGAACGATCACCGATAAGTAAAAGGCAGAAGTAATTTCACGGGACCGCGCGGGATTAGACGAGTAGTCTAGGGCGTTGCAGTCATGGACTGTGCGGCTGGTCATGGCGGAGGTTCGAGTCCTCCCTCTGGCATGGGTGTGTGTGTTTGTCCTTAGGATAATTTAGGTTAAGTAGTGTGTAAGCTTGGGGACTGATGACCTTAGCGGTTAAGTCCCATAAGATTTCACACACATCTGAACATTTTGAATTTCACGGGAAACATCGCAGTAATACAAAATCCCTGTGGCATCCATAGCCAGGGCCAGGCAAAGGGTTCACTCACGGAGTAGTTGTGAAAGTAAGAAAACGCGGAAAATTTTGATGAATGAAGAACCTTTTCACTCACTTCGATTACCAATGAAATAGATCGATACTAACGACCGAAACATAAGGACCCGTTTCCAGCCAAAATTATGCTTCTTCCTGTTAACTGTGCGTGCAGGCAGCATTCCGTCTCTGCATACGTTCTGGCAGTCCCCTGCAGTTCTGGAAATGGCATCCGATGCATGATGCACCCCCTTTCTCGTGTGACGAACGCTTATTTGGACGTTGCTTATCCCGATTTTTGCTGCGACAGTCATGCACCTTGGGTCCAACTTTTCCAAACTTGTAACATTGCGGCAGATGGCATTGCTTCCTGATGTGGCTTGTGTGCCCATACCGATAACACTTGAACCCGGAGGAGAAATTGCGCTCGGTCGGTCTCCAAGTATGAATAGCAGTGACGTAATCTTCCAGTTGTGTGGCGATACTAACAGCAGCACTTAAATCGCCTGGGTTTTTCCATCCTGATGCTTCTGGAGACGTGAATAGAAGTACCCCACACAAACACACCTAGAACCCCATTCTCTGCCCCACACAGGAAGACTGTGTCAGTCTCTGCGTTTCATGTCACCTCATTAGTACCACATTGATCCTCCTAATCCCGTCCGAGAAGGACTCCACCGGTTTGTTATGTTTCTGCAACAACCTGTTGAGTTTTTCCCTAAAAGCCTTGCGCTGTATTGCGTAATGTACGTCAGTCAGCTCATCAAGTGTTTGCGCCTTACTCAGTGTCTCATGGTGTGTAATGTACGTCTTTCTGTAAGCTATTAATAGTAACCTAGCCATATTTAAGGAAGTTTAATCCGACCGGTTCCTAAATCTGGCGACAGTTCTCACATCACTAATAAAAACAGACACTTCCTCGGTCGTTTTCCCCATAAATGGAGCTATGAGGTTAGCTGCTTCGGGATCAAAGGAGGGGACGGGTTTATTCAACAAGGTCTTGATCCCTCCCATAACAGATAGTGCTTGCCCACCATGGCCTGCAATGCTTCTCTGTGCCTTTGTAATGGAACTTTACTCCGTTTCTGTTTGAACGTAGCATCCAAAATGCGGCTATGCGCCCATTCAGTGTTTCCACAGCCTCATGCAAAGTGGCTGCACGAGTATCTGGCACTTGTGCAACCTCCATTTACCGTCATATAAGAAAAATACAAAAACTGTATCAACAACGCACAAACAAGAAACAAATTTTACTAACCCTTGTGTTTTATCATAGTCCAAAATGTTCAAATGTGTGTGAAAACTTATGGGACTTAACTGCTAAGGTCATCAGTCCCTAAGCTGACACACTACTTAACCTAAATTGTCCTAAGGACAAACACACACACCCATTCCCGAGGGAAGATTCGAACCTCCGCCGGGGTCAGCCGCACAGTACATGACTGCAGCGCCACAGACCGCTCGCCTAATCCCGCGCGGCCATCATGATCCCAAAGGCATTCTGTTCACTGCTGTGCCTCGTGGTCAAACCTTCTAGACGTACTACAAACAGCTCAAACCATCTGAAGTGCTGATGAGTATAGAGGTGACCTGATTACTAGTAGATTAAAAACGGGCACCTACTGGTGGAGAATAAGAGAATTGAGAGTAGGGAAAGAGGAATCAGAAATGACAAAGTTGAAAGGGAGAGGAACAATCTTCTGTCTAGTTTGGTAGTCACTGTAGTATGTCCAACTACCATTGATGCAGTTAACCGTGTTATTCTTGTGAAAAGTAGGACGATACCCCACAGCTGGTGGGGTGATCTTTGAAGTTTAATTAAGATAATTAGTGAAGATGGCTCTCATGTCGTGTGGACTTGATTCAGTACAAGGGGTACTAATGTTGTGGCCTTTAAGGGGAGTAATGTAGAAGTATCAGCTCCAGTATCACGTGGGATTGTGGAGTCTGAGGTAGCTGTATTCCCAGAGTAAGAGTGGACGGTACCAGAGTGAATGAGCGCGTGGGCAGTGACGTGGGTGATTTAAGTATGGTAGTAGTATCCACTCCACAGTGTGATAGTAGGTGTTGTTTAGAGGCCGTGGAGCCTCGACTCGATGTACGGAGAGGTACATGTGCCACTGATTTCTGCACAGCGCGCAGAGGAAATGCAAACGATGGTGCTATTGTGGGTACTAAGGGGAATGCAGGAGAAGCTGTTGATCTCGATGTCTGTGTTACTGATGTTGTGAAAGAAACGACAAATTCTAATATTGTTGTGACGTAACAAGACTGTTACGCCACACTGAAGTAGCCGAAAGAAAGGCACGCGTACACACACGCCGACTGGCGTCAAGTCTGGAACAAGATACGTTATGACTGCTATCAAGAAAATACGTAGCTTTGGAATATACTTAACTTTATTTACTCCTTGTGATACATCTCTCTGGACTATACTAATGAGACTCGTAAGATACATGCACTGTTACAATTGGCGCCTTGCTAGGTCGTAGCCATGGACTTAGCACAAGGCTATTCTAACTGACTCTCGGCAAATGAGAGGAAGGCTTTGTCCATATTGTCGCTGGCAATGTCGTCCGTACAACTGGGGCGAGTGCTCTATCGTATCTCGAGACCTGCCTTGTGGTGGCGCTAGGTCTGCGGTCACACAGTGGCGACACGCGGGTCCGACATGTACTAAATGGACCGCGGCCGATTTAAGCTACCACCTAGCAAGTGTGGTGTCTGGCGGTGACACCACATTCCTCCCCCGCAAATCGGCGAACGGTCGTGTGATAAGGCTTCCGCCCGCCGTGGGGAGGACCCCATGTTGACGTATGCGATGAGGTGGGGAGCCTAACAACAGGCGAGGCTGTGCCACCCGCACCCGGCCATTCGGTCCGAGGGGATCTAGGAAACGCCTGAAAACCTAGTCCAGGGTGCACGTCAACATGCGGTGTATGCGCCCGTAATGAGACAGGAGGGGCCGAAGGGTCGACCTCCATTGCGTCGGGGTACCCGACGCGCGATGACGTCATGTGGTCCGGAGCGGGCAAGAGGTCCATGGCGGAGGACGGCTGGTCACGGGAAGCGATCGGCGGCGCGTGACCCAGGGAGGCGCTTGGCGGCTGCAGCGAAGCGTCGAATGCGGGCGGCGCCGGCGGGAGAACAGGCGGTGGCGGCGGCGGCGGCGGCTGCTGCGGCGGCGCGTCGCCATGGGGCAAAATGGAAGGCATCGTCGGTAACACCTGGGGATGAGGCGAGCCAGTAGATGGGTCCCCAGGGCGCTGACCGGACGGCACCGTCGCTGAAAGCAGACGGGGAGCGGCAGAACCCGTGCGACGACAGAGGCGCAGCTGATTGAGATGCCGACGCACCTCACCAGAGGCCCCCAAAACCAAATACATCGCGCGGCCGAGGCAGCGAAGAATGCGCCCTGCGAGCCAACGCCGTGAACCTCGATAGTTGCGATAAAATACAACGTCGCCTGGAGCAAAAGCAGGAGTCTGCCGCTGCACAGGAACCTGATGCGGCGGATGCAGCAAAGACATCAGGGTTCGATGAGGACGACCGTGGAGCAACGCAGCCGGCGAGCGACCATCTCGGGGCTGAGAGCGATACGAGGACAAAAAGAGCAAGAACGCGTCCTCCCGAGAATGCGACTCTTTCAACTTCAACATCTGTGACTTGAAAGTCCGGACCAATCGTTCAGCGGCACCCTTTGATTGAGGCGAAAACGGCGCGGATGTCAGATGTTGAATACCATTGGCCTGGCAGAATGACTGAAATTCTGCGGACATGAATTGTGGGCCATTGTCGGAAACAATAGTCTGCGGAAGACCTTCAATGCAAAAGATAGCAGACAACGCTTGGATGGTGGCGGAGGACGTCGTGGAAGACATCCGGACAACAAAAGGAAAATTACTGAAGGCATCGACCAGAACCAACCATCGAGCATTCCAGAATGGACCAGCAAAATCAATGTGCAAGCGTTGCCAAGGGGAAGTGGCTTTTGGCCATGCAAAGACTTTCCGCGGCGGTGCGGATTGTTGTTCGGCACACGCCATGCAAGAAGAACACATATTCGTAATCGCAGCATCGATTCCGAACCAAGTACAGTGCTGACGAGCAAGTTGTTTCGTTCGCACTATTCCCCAATGTCCTTGGTGAAGAAGCCGTAAGACAGAGGACTGTAACGAACGTGGGACCACGACTCTGGACTGATCATTATCAGAACGCAACAACAAAACACCACGTCGAACAAAAAGTCTCTCCCTGTGAGCAAAAAATCTGCGAACCAACGGATCCTCGATCCGAGACTTTGACAAAGGCCATTGCGTAGCAACAAAACGCAAAACGGTAGCAAGGACCGGGTCAGCAGCTGTGGCTGTAGCTACACGACGAAAATCAATCGGAAACGATTCGACCACTTCATCGGTTTCCGAATCAATGAACATGCAAGCAAGTTCGGAAGAATCGAATGCTTTATCCTCAGCAACAGGCAAACGGGACAACGCATCAGCGTTGCCGTGCTTAGCAGTGGACCGATACAAGATATCGTAGCGGTACTGCGAGAGGAAAATAGACCAGCGAATGAATTTCTGCGCTGTACGCGGAGGTACAGGCTTGTTCGGATGAAAAAGCGACGTCAAAGGTTTGTGGTCTGTGATGATGGTAAAGTGACGACCATACAAGAAATCATGGAACTTAGTAACACCAAAGACGAGAGCCAACGCTTCTTTCTCTATCTGTGAGTAATTTCTTTGCACAGACGAGAGCAATTTGGGCGCAAAGGCAATACGGCGATCATGCGAGCCAACTTTGTGCGCAAGCACAGCACCGATCCCGAAATCCGACGCATCAACCATCAACAAAAGGGGTTTCTGGGGATCGAATGGCGTAAGGCAAGTATTTGAAAGCAACGCCGATTTCAACTGGCGAAAGGCGCGTTCGCATTCCGTCGTCCAGACGAACGGAACACCCTTACGGCGTAAGCGATGAAGCGGAGCTGAAATCGAAAAGGCATTGCACACATTCACTCACACCTTGTGATGCTAAATCGTGTAATGTTCTTGCGATCTCATCACGCAATGCGTGAGGAACATTGCGCGTTGACTTTCAGTTCCAAATGTGCTTCATAGTTTTTAGCGCAACCTAAGCCTGGTGCAAAAATGTCTGCAAATTCGTCACATAACCTAGAAACACTGTCTGAAGGCACAGTCTGATTCACTGATAGGACCTGATTTACAATAGACATGTTAAACAATTGAAATAAATCTAAGCCAAACAAGTTCACTGCAGTAGAAGAACGAAGAACGTAAAACGACACAAGTTTTGTTTGTCCCTTGTATGTGGCAAGAAGGCTGCACTGTCCTAACACAGGTATATTCTGTCCTGAATAACTACGTAACTTAACATTTGCGGCACGCAACGGAGGTTTGCCCAGTTGTTTGTACGTGTCGTGATTGAGCAATGAAACTGCAGCTCCGGTATCGAGCTGGAATGGTATCACTTTGCCTTCAAAGTCTAAGTCCACAAAAAGTTTGTCCTGCTGACGACAAGAGCGACTGTCTCGTGCAATTTGAACAGACACTGGTACAGAATCACTTGCTAATTGACGTGATTTCCGGCGACGTCGACGCACAGTTTTTGTGGGACGAACACAGTCACTGTTAGAGAAAGTGGCACTGGATGGGGTGGAAGTAACGACATGAATGTCCATGGGCGAAGGTCCACGAGCCTGAGTGTCCTTGGTTCGATTCCGGCGCGAAGCAAAGGGCCTGGAATGATTGTGATTGTCTGAACTGAGCTTTTTCTGGCAAACACTTTGAACATGTCCTTTCCAATTGCAGAAAAAGCAAATAGCTTGGCGTGACGGGCAATGTTCACGCGAATGTCTAGTAGCACACCGCGGGTATGACTTCACTGCATTTGTGTGCTGGCGCGGCACACGTGGCTTAGAGCGCGGCGGCAGCTGCTTCGACGTGCGCGAGGGCAATTTACCGGGCCGCGCAGCTCTCCCGGCAGGCCGGTTAATGTTACACACGGCTGGCGAAGTTGCAAAAGATTCCTGAGCACAGTCAAGTGTGTCTTGTCTATCCAATATGTCTATCACTTGTTGAAGGGAAGGATTAACTAGTTTCAAAATTTGCTCCCGTATGCGAACATCAGAAACGTTCTGTGCAATTGCATCACGCACCATTGTATCTGAATAAGAAAGGCCACAGTCACAGTCAAAGACACAGTCCCTAGTAAGTCCTTGCAGTGTTGCTACCCACTCCCTATTAGTTTGACCGGCCGTACGTTTCGTACGAAAAAACGCATACCGTTTTGCAACCACATTAACTGTTTCTTTGAAATAGGCATCTAAAGCAGACAAAATTTCCTCGTAGGACAGAGTTGCTACGTCGCATCGGGGAAACAATTTCACTATCACATGGTAGGTGGACACACCGACACAAGAAAGCAAAAACGGCTGCCGCTCATTACCTTGAATTCTGTAGGCGGCTAGATGAAAGGCGAACTGGCGGGACCATTCTGGCCACGATTCGTGCGCCGCGTTAAAACTGCGAAACGGCGGTGCAACGGCATGGTGTGGCTGCGGGAGCGGTGAAGCGGCGGCTGCCGCATCGGTTTGAATGGCTCGTTGACCCTGGACGAGCTGTCCAAGGGCATCCAATAACGCCCGCGTCTGCTGATTCTGCAAGCGATAAAATTCGGACAGTACATCTGGCGAATCCATGACACAAGTAAATGTAAGCAATTAGAAAGAACTCTTTACTCGTCGCCAATCTCGTCGCCAATCTGTTGTGACGTAACAAGACTGTTATGCCACACTGAAGTAGCCGAAAGAAAGGCACGCGTACACACACGCCGACTGGCGTCAAGTCTGGAACAAGATACGTTATGACTGCTATCAAGAAAATACGTAGCTTTGGAATATACTTAACTTTATTTACTCCTTGTGATACATCTCTCTGGACTATACAAATGAGACTAGTAAGATACATGCACTGTTACAATTGGCGCCTTGCTAGGTCGTAGCCATGGACTTAGCAGAAGGCTATTCTAACTGACTCTCGGCAAATGAGAGGAAGGCTTTGTCCGTATTGTCGCTAGCAATGTCGTCCGTACAACTGGGGCGAGTGCTCTATTGTATCTCGAGACCTGCCTTGTGGTGGCGCTAGGTCTGCGATCACACAGTGGCGACACGGGGGTCCGACATGTACTAAATGGACCGCGGCCGATTTAAGCTACCACCTAGCAAGTGTGGTGTCTGGCGGTGACACCACAAATATATTTACCGTCTCAAGTGGGCGTGGACGTAATGTAAAGGAAGATGAATAGTACAAGGCGGATTGAGGATAAACTTTCTTTCTGAACATAATGTCATAGTTGACCGACACACTCTGAAACTTGTAGGGATGAAATCCCAGTGGCGGGGAATCCAGTTACAAGAAAGGCCACAGGAAGTTGTTGTGAGTTAGGAGGATTATCAGAAAGTCGAGAGCACTTCGGAAAGACTTCAGTTTTTATTAGCACTATAGCGAGCGAAATATGTGCGACTATCTATTGACATATTGAGTGTGGTAGTACTGTATGTAATTCATGTGCGTCGATAGGTCTGCGACGATGTTGTCAGGGAAACAATAAGCTGAACTGCTGTAGCAGGGACACAGTTCCGAATGATGTTCCAAACCAACGGACTATAAATCCACCTTGTAGAGGCGCTGTGTATAAGAGCTTCACAACAGAACCAGGCCAAATGCTGTTAAGAAAGGTTTCTTTAGGATAATTCATTAAGAGCAAAATCAGAACACATGCTGTTAAAGAAGGCTTTTTCAGAATAATTTATTAAGAACAAAACAGTTTTTCAGTATCATTCTTAATCGTAAGTGAAACTGATTGAATGTGCGCCATTGTGACGTGCGTGCTTGTATGAGATGTACTTCCTAGCATTTAATATGTATAAGACTATTCAGCAGGCTAGATGGGCGTGAAAGTGAGATGAAGTGTTCTGCTCATTGTCATGAGTACTAATGGACTGTTAATTAGGGCGACAATGATGTAATCTAATTGTTGCAAGAAAGGATCAAACGAACGGTAAATTTGACCCACCGAACTTTCTGTTCATGACATCTACAATTTAGAGAGTAAACCGTTAAGTGAATATTGTACACTGATGTCCATGCATATTGTGATCTGTTGCAGAGCAGTCGAGGGTGGAGAACCGGGGGCCAGGTCTTTCAAAGAAAGGGAGAAATTTAGCGCCGCCACTACTTTTTGGCAAGCACAGGAGGGAAGCATTGCAGAAGCCACAAGCAGCCGGTGGCCACACAGAATGTTGGCATACGATTGCAGCAACATAGCTGTTGTCGTGAGGCAGACTAAACCCAGCGGCCATAAGCGCACAATGCGTGATCAATGAAAGAACATGCGTCTTTCCAGAATTTTGTTTCTGAAGTCTGATCCATTAAAAAATTATTACTTTTCTGCGACAATAAAAGCGTTGCGATACCTACATTATTTACGAGCGTCATGCATCACTGTATTATTAGCGGACCAACAATTAAAGATTGTGCTGATGTCGAGATAATTCGTTCCATTATTAAGATAACTCCTTCTTCTCTCCTGTTTGCTAATCATATCGAACAAACAACATCCAATGACTTATCCAAAGGGAGGAAAAATTATAACAGATATTTACATGTGTCACCAAACATTACTATAAATTATAATAAATTTGGGAACATATTCCACACTTCATTTTTCAGTACACTGCATATTTTCTCTCATAGATAGCTTGGGTTGCAACCACATCTTTGTAATTCTGTCTAGGCCTAATTCTGCTAATCACTACATCAGTCTGCACTCCGTTACATTATCTATACCAAACTCATTACATTGAACAATGTCCGCAGCTCGTGGTCGTGCGGTAGCGTTCTCGCTTCCTACGCCCGGGTTCCCGGGTTCGATTCCCGGCGGCGTCAGGGATTTTCTCTGCCTCGTGATGACTGGGTGTTGTGTGATGTCCTTAGGTTAGTTAGGTTTAAGTAGTTCTAAGTTCTAGGGGACTGATGACCATAGATGTTAAGTCCCATAGTGCTCAGAGCCATTTGAACCATTTGAACACATTGAACAACATACCCTGTACTACTATTTGACAGTAAGTATATGCTATGAATCTCATCAAACCTTTTTATATTATTCAATGACTCATTCCTTTCCTCTCTTACACTGTAATTAGTTGAAGCTATCCAAAACTGTTCGAAAGGTAATGCTTCATCGTTGCAATCATTCACATAGAAAACTCTGTTGTATTCCAATAAGTGTCAACAGAAGGGATAAAGACATTATCACTTATTATGCAAGTTAGTTTCAAATATAGATCCTAGCGAGAACCTGAGAAAATTCTGGTACTACGTAAAATAACTAACTGGCTCTAAGGCTTCTATGCAGACACACATGGACAATTATGGTGTGGCTGTAGAAGATAGCAAAAGTAAAACTGACGTTTTAAATTTCGCATTTAAGAAGTCATTCAGGCAGGAGAATCGAGCAAGTATACTGTCCGTTTGGCCATCACACAGACTCCCGTCTGGAGGCCATAATAATGAGCATCCAGGGTGTAGAGAAACAGCTAATAGTGTTGAAAGCAAATAAATCGCCAGATTCTGATGGAATCCCAATTCGGTTTTAAATAGTGTACTGTACAGTATTATCCCCTTAATTATCTTGCTTTTATCGCGAATCTCTCGTCCAACGCAAAGTACCAAGCGACTGGAAAAAAGCGCGTGTGACTCCCGTATATTAGGAAGGTAAAACAACAGACGAGCAAGATAGCACGCCAGTATCTTTAACACCGATTTGCTAGAGAATCCTTGAACATATTCCAGATCGAATATAATTAATTTACTTTACAGGGAAAAAGCTTCTGTCCACAAATAACACTAGTTTTACAAATCACGCGAAATTCAGCTCGCCCTTGTCTCACATGAGATCCTGCGAACCATGGATGAAAGGAAACAGGCGGATTCGCTATTACTAGACTTTCATGAAGCATTTGACACTGTGCCACGATACCGACTGTTAACGAAGGTACGAGGATATGGAATAGATTCTCAGGAATGTGAGTGGCTCGAAGACGTCTTGCGTAATAGAACCCAGCATGTAGTTCTCGACGGCGAGCGTTCGTCAGAGACAAGGGCATCGTCATGTGTGCCCCAAGGAAGTGTGATAGGACTGCTATTATTTTCTATATATACAAATGATCTGCAGACAAGGTAAGTGGCAGTCTGCTGCCGTTTGTTAATGATGGTGTAGTGTATAGGAAGGTGCCGTCGCTTAGTGACTGTAGGGGCATACAACATTCTATCGCTCGAACCTTGTCCCGCAGTTACGCAGGGTCAGCAATTGTTAATTGGATTTGGCGTGTTAATGTTGAAGGGATGGCCGGATGCCCTTCCTGCCGCCACCCCGTACCCCCTGGGATGGAATTTGTGTACCCCAACTGTCAGCGTCGTGTGTAATCCAGGGAATAGTGCAAAAGTGTTCAGATGTCTGTGAGTCGTGTAACTGAGGCAGAAGGAACATGGGGACCAACCCGGTACTCACCTAGCGGGATGTGAAACCGTCTAAAAACCACGTACAGGCTGGCCGGCACATCGGCTCTCGTCGTTAATCTGCCGGGCGGATTCGATCCGGGGCCGGCGCGCCTACCCCAGTCCAGGAATCAGCGCGTTAGCGCTCTCGGCTACCCTGGCGGGTGAGGGGAATACAACATGACTTAGACAAAATTTCTAGTTGATTTGTGGAATAGCAGCTAGCTTTAAATGTAGATGAATGTAAGCTAATGCTTATCCCTACGAAAGCAAATCCATAATGTTCGAATACAGTGTGCTGCTCGACTATGTCATGTCTTTAAATATCTGGGTGTATCGTTGCAAAGCAATATGAATTCTAATGATCATGTAAGGAATGCAGTAGGGGAGGCGAATGGTCGACTTCAGTTTATTGGGAGAATTTTAGGGCAGTGTAGTTCATCTGTAAAGGACAACACATGTAGGATGATAGTGCGACCCACTGTTAAATACTGTTAGAGTACTTGGTCTCCAGACCAAGTCGGATTAAACGAAGACATTGAAACAGGTCAGAGATGGGTTGCGAGATTTACTACCAGTAGGTTCAAACACACAAGTATTATCGAGATGCTTCAAAAGTTCAGTTGGGTATCGCTGGAGTGAAAGCGACGTTCTTTTCAAGGAGTACTGTTAAGAATATTTGGAGAACAGGTGTTTGAGGTTAACTGCAGACTGGTTCTACTGCCTCCAACATACATTTAGCGTAAGGACCAGGAAGATAAGAGATATTTGGCACGCTGGCGGCTACAGCCACCCACAGAGACGGGCTCTTAACAAACCACAGCAAGTGCCGCAAAGAGTATTTTACAACTTGCTCTGCACTGTACGGCAGACTGACGCACTGATAATTAATTCCTGTTGATGGGAGTGTATTCTTCAGATTCTGCAGGTATCCAACGGACGTTATACGTGCACCTTTCTGTGAAACCCATATCTGTAATGATCGTGAAAAAATTTCGCTTCTGTCTCTGAAACGAGCTGGCGTGGAAGGACATCCGACTCACTGTCTCCCAGTTAACCACTGCATTTTTCAGAAGCCATGTAGGCATCCATGACAGATGATTTTCTACGCAAACCGAGAAACGGAGCCTTGATTGGAAACCCATGTCGGAGGGCGTCTGTTCTCTTTCGCGGAAAACGACAGGAATGGCTCAATGATTTTGCCTGTCTTGTGGATGGAGGCTGTACTGAGAGAGAAGAAGGATGCGAGTAGCCTAAAAAGGGCTGTATTTTGATTGGTTGTTCTAATGTTTTCAAGACCACACCATGTGGAATATTTTTGGAAATGCTAGGGAGCGACTGAGGAATTTTTATTCAGGCGAGTCAGATCGAGATTCAGGCTTCGGCTGTCAGTCGCATTAGATGGTGATTATGTGTTCCGATCTGGAGACACGGTCGTTGATCCTAGAACGAAAGAAGGAGGTCCACCATTCATGTGAATGCAGCGTTGCAAACTCGCATAGGTGAGGGTGAGCGTTTTGTATCTATAGCGGCTAAGGAATTTTCACTATCCGCAAGGTGATCGTTCAAACAGCGGCAGGAAAATGCAGTTAGCTTCCATTAGTAACGTGGGTACACTCAATGCCCATATTATCTTTGATGCTATCTTCTTCTATATGCACCAAGACGATTCGTAGAAGACCACATTATCCACAGTACACGGAGATAGTCCTCATATATGCGAAGCATAATAACCAGAACAGCAAGGTATCAAAATTAAATGGGTTGGATTTACTGCTCGGGAAATGCCACCCGGCACACTTTACTAGATACAAGATACTTCTGAAGCTATTTTCCTGATAATTAGCCAGTGTGCAGTGATGTGTGCTGGGTTTCATTCAGCTTATAGCAAGGATATGTTAAGGAACTCCATCGTAAAGTACAGATAGGAGTCAGTAGCTGGAGAGGTTTGGCGTGCACATATTGGGGCATCACCCTAAGATACCCTTACACCTGTACAAATAGCAAGATACAATATGTTGACTTGCTTTATGATTACACATCCACGTCAAGTCTATAAGTCTTCGACAGTATGAAATCAGCAGTACAGTAGATTTTCAAAGACTAAAAGAAATGCACCCATGTTCGTTAGTCAAATGATAGAGTATAGCAATCGTTCGTAATTTTCTTGCAGGTTTTATTCTGTTCATACGGCTCAAATGGCTCTGAGAACTATGGGACTTAACATCTGCGGTCATCAGTCCCCTAGAACTTAGATCTACTTAAGCCTAACTAACCTAAGGACATCACACACATCCATGCCCGAGGCAGGATCCGAACCTGCGACCGTAGCAGTCGCGCGGTTCCGGACTGAAGCGCCTAGAACCGGTCTGCCACCGCTGCCGGCTGTTTGATTCGGCAGATTTAGATTTCGGATAGTGTTTAGCCTTTATCAGTGCATAATTTGATTGCATGGATGCATGTTCTAGTACATCAGACCCCCTGTTCTTCGGCCGTGTGTCACAGTTCGTTCAAGACCACTCATTGAGACGCTGGCGGAAGTAAAGGTGAGATGTTGATCGTAAGTCATCCCTGGTAACTCAATTGGTAAAACACTTGCCTCCAAAAGAAAATGTTCACTGTTTCGGAATCAGGTCTGGCACAGAGCTTTAAGGTGCCAAGAAATTTCAAATCAGTTTATACTCCACTGCAGAGTGAGAATTCCTTCTAGAGCACCTTGACTGCATGACGCTTTGTCGAACCTTCTTCGATTCTGAAATCCAGCATAAGGAAATCAATGTAAGGATGCACAAACACCAGTAAAACGTTAAAAATGGGCATTCCTGTTAAATGTCTTACATTGACTTGACCAGCCTCCACGCAAAAGTTTATTGGCCAATGCCACCTCTCATCAATTTTTTCTCCATAAAGGGGAGAACTTTGAAAGGCGCACCTCCTACCTTTGTCCATTCCTCTAATGTACCCTTACTGACGTGCTTTTGCTTAAGTGTATAAGTTATTTCCGGATAACTTGTTGACACAAACACATTAACAAGTTCGTTGTTCAATGAACACTTGCGGCATGAGATTATAAACCGTGAGAAAGATGCAGACGTTATCATAACGAGACTGCAATTCAGATTAAATCGACCTCTTAAAGCTCCAAATGTGTACTATCAACAACGATCTGCTGAAGATAAGAAAATCGATTTCAGCTGTGTACAACAGTAAAATTGATAAATTTGTGTTCATATTTCCTGCGCCACAGGTTTTTAAGACGAAACACAACAGACAGGGACTGATTTCCGGAAATTCTCATCTGGTCTTTGATACTATCTTCTTGTATACGCACCAATATATTCGTAAATGGTGACATTATCCACAGTACACGGTGATCGTCGTCATATATGCCAAGCACAATTACCAGAACTGAGCCTTGAACTGCTAACAACAAGGTATTAAAATTAAATAGGGTGGATTTAGTGCCCGTGAAATGCGACCTTGCATTCTTTACTAGATACAGGGTGCACACCAAAGCTATTTTCCTGATAATTAGCCAGTGTGGAATGATGTGTTCTGGGTTTCATTCAGCTTATAGCAAGGATATGTTAACTAACTCCATCGTAAAGTACAGGTGGGAGTCAGCAGCTGGAGATGTTTGGTGTCCACATATTACGGCATCACCCTAAGAAACTCTTGCACCTGTACAAATGGCAAGATGAGATATGTCTTCGACAGTATTACATCAGCAGGCATGTAGGTTTCCAGAGATTAAAAGGAAGGTATCCATGTCCGGTATTCAAGCAAAATTGGCGATCCCCCTCTCTTTACGAGATGGAAATTCTTAAGTGGTCTATGTGTGTTGAGCATCGGATCTTCTATCAATCTCTCATTACAATAGAGGTTGCCCTTATCAACAAACACTATGTAGTTACGCTGGCCAAAGGTACCCAAACCCCTACTACCATAAAATGCTGGAAGAGACACAAGTAAGATGATAACATAAGTTTCACAGAGGAGGCATAAGACAATTTACATCTCATCAAGATAATTATTGTTCATTATATATCTGGCAGAAAGTCCACATCCTCGAGTGACCTGAGAGTATCTACGCTGTAAGAACTGAATCTCTGCTGGCATGACTGGTACAAACTGTTAGTGTTCACAGATGGCACTAAAATGTCGTACAATTGTGCCACGGTAGTTCTTATTTTGTGATTAAACTCGTTGAGGACAACGCTTCTTGTTAACTATAGGAGCTCCAGCAGTATATGTTAAGATGGTCTCCAATTCTAACACATTCGATCAACAAGTATGTACTGACTTGACAAGTGCTCTACCGTCCTTAAGATGGCAGCCAAAGGCACAACTGTAGATCCTGTTGTGCCCCAGATGAGTATTGAAGGTGGACCTTAAACCATTGTCAAAACTCTTCTCTGGCAACGCCAGAAGCAGTGCAGAACGCTTCAACGACCAGCAGGTCAGCCAGAGAGACCGCCGATCAGCTGGGAACATGGAAGCAATTGCGGAAATCCGAACTGACCCAGTGATCAAGAAAGCGAACGTAGCCCCATGACATCACGGCAACCGTCATAATAGTGACTGTACAGAGCGTCGCAAGAAAGCGCAGATCTATCGTAAGAGTAATTATTCTGTTATCGCCGCAGAAAAGAGTGTCTGAAAGACTATGTTGGGAAATCCTCAAGCGACCAAGAAAGCTTGCCAAACGGGAAAACCAAGATGTACGGTGTCACAGCTGTCTCACCATACCAGAACACACGAGCGCACCCAGCATAAATACTACTCCTATCCTGTTGGATTTCTATTCAGTTGGAGCGGTCCTGCCAAGAGGTGAGGCTTATATCGGTCGATCCTCTATTCGCCTTGTGGCCCTCGAACTTCCATGGAACCTGCTGGATCGACAGCCCCTGTGACTTGCTACGCCCAATATCGAGCCAAGACTGATGGGGTTCTGTGATTGTCACTATTCATCTGGGCTTCTGGAGCCCTGACCAGCGGGATCTATGAGTACATCGTCGTCCATCATTGTCGTTGTGAACCCTTTCGCTTCTATGAGCATACATGCACGCCTGGCAGGTAGACTGTCCAGACGGCTACAGGCATGCTTGTGCGCCAAGAAAAATAGAATGGTCAGACCGCTATCGGCAGTCATGTATGCCTCCAGGCAGGAAACCCTGATGGATGTGTGCGGGAGTAGGTAAACTTGCACAGTAGAATGGTGACTCTCTGTTGTCCGCACTTCTTTCTCAACGCCGTCGTTAACTGCTCTTTTTTATGTCAGAAAGCGCTACAGCTTTCACCTACTCCTGTTTCCTTTCTGTTTGCGATTTGATCCAAAATATAAAATTTCATTTACTAACGTACACCAGACGAAACGCCGACAATCTTCGCCAGGAACTGTTCTCTTTAAAAAAAAAAAAAGATATATGTATCGCGAACTGTCTTGGTCCGATATAATGAAATTTTAATAGGTTACAGGAACTTAAATTGCTATTGTAAATCTCGGGTTACTGAAATTTCCAGTCACATAAAGAAAAGATCTTATCATTTTGTAAACCTTTTCTCAGCCCAAGATTAACTTATAACAGAATGCTTTTATTGGTTTTGAGCTTCCCTTTCGTGATTATCAAAAACTGCTGCCACTGAGATTGTACTGTGTGATACTGATTTTATAAAGAATATTATTGAACAGGGGTTGTATGAGTGCTTGAATGTGTGGTCAGCCACCAGTGGACACAGCCTGCAGCAGTCGTAGGCTTAGGTCAGCCACCCGCTGGCGAGGCACACACATTCATCCCTTTAGTCGGTCGAGCTGGTTTGAAGCCCGCCCTTAGCAGTCAAGCAAGGGTTAAAATTGAAAGATCTTTCCAGTAGGCTGAAAATATGAGCGCTAAGGTCCACAGAGTTTGATTACAGAGTGGTGCACAAACTGGGTAAAAAGTATACTAATGCTGATAGTTACATTAGTTTCCAGATCGGCGAAACTAGCGTTGTAGAGAGGCAAAGGACCCAAGTAGCAGACGCTTATTGTCAGGCACTCATACAATTTTGTAGTGCCCGTGTAGTGAAGAAGTACTAAGTAATGTCCGAGGACATGTGTGGAGAATGACAAAGTGTGGACCATGCATGGTGGTACCCACAACTTTCTGGGATAAGATTTTAAAACAAGCACACGGCCATATGTTGGCAGGTCATGGCAAACACAAAGCAACTGATCGATTGCCAGCTGAGATATATCGGTGTTGGACTAAGAAACGTGTCAAGCAATTTGTTATGAATTGCTGACGTTAGTGACCAAATGATTCTATTGCAGCATCTACCAGAAGCCTCAGAACTATTCAAAATCATAGAACTGTGTATTTAATGGGACAGCAGCGGGTAATCGTAGTATACTGATTATAATAAACAGTTTCTCCATGTTCTTATGGATGACTGCAATTCCTGACCAACGAGCAAGTGCGTAACACAAGCAATGGTAAACAACTGGTTGCTCGTATTTGGCGTTCCACAAATTTTAATCACAGATCAGGGCAATAATTTTATATGTGATGTGATGAAGGAGTTGTGTCAATTACTTCACATTTGAAAGTTGACATCAAGTCCTTTCTACCCTCAAACCAAGGGGAGGACAGAGAGAGCTCACTGGATGGATTCTAAGTTGATAACCCTTTATGTGAATAGTATTCACAACAACTTAGGACTTGTACCTTAACAACATAACGCCTGCATACAATTCCAAAGTGCTCACAGTTACTGGCCTTCCGCTGTATGAGATAGTAAATGGTAGGAAAATGCCTCCTCCTTCCACCACTCAACTTTCTCTCACATAAATGCAAGTGTTATGGAGGACCATTAAACTCCATATACAGATGTAATTTAATCATCATTGTTCATACACTTGGGCACACATTCTCTCATAAGTTATTGGGGAGTAATATCGAACTGAACATCTTACGATCAACATGAGACCTATCAATGTAGATGGCGACAGATTTCAAAATACAGCGTACAGTAGTATTAAGATGGTAGATACACTCAAGCGAAAGTTCAATGAATGTGTTTTGGTGCATATTTCGAAATAAAAACCTGCATTCAAGAAGTCTTACTTTCTGTAGCAAATGGTTCAAATGGCTCTGAGCAATATGGGACTTAACTTCTGAGGTCATCAGTTGCCTAAAACTTAGAGCTACTTAAACCTAAGGACATCACACACATCCATGCCCGAGGCAGGATTCGAACCTGCGACCGTAGCGGTCGCGCGGTTCCAGACTGTAGCGCCTAGAACCACTCGGCCACTCCGGCCGGCTCTCTGTAGCTGGTCGGGGTTTTGTGACACTAGATATTGGGCGTCAGTGAGAGAGGGGAGCAAAGGTCATTAGTTTGTCAGGGATGGCGGGAGCGAAAGCGACACTTTGTGGGCTGTGGAGTGAGCTCTTTCCTTGGCTCAGTGGATGCGATGTGTGTGAAACATTGGTGGTTTAACTGTCAGTCATTTATTGAGACATCCTTTAAACAAACAGAGTGATACAATATGTTTCAACTCGATCAATTCCTCGCAGCAGCGGAGCGGCGCGGGATCGTAGCTTGCAGAGTCCAGTGACCGCTGATACGGCGACGGCTAGTGTTGCAGCGGAGAGCCAGGCGGCATACTCTTCCATCCAGTACCACGCCCGTGACCCTCTGCGGTGGTGGCGTGGTCTTCTCCTGAATTCACTCGTTGTGTTATTAACAAGCGGCTAAAGCGTGGTGCGGAGTGCTCCGTGTCGGAATCGAACCAGCGACCCCCAGGTTTCGCGTCTTCTGGCGGAGTTCATCAGCCTCTACATCCACAGGTGACCCATTTGGTGAGCACGCAGTCCCTTCATCCTCACCAGCCACCTGGGTAAGTACCATGCCAACTTGTTTCTCGTAACACGTGGGATGACATCTTCCTCGTTGACCTATTGGCGCGGAGCCGACATCTTCTGTCGAGCAGCGTAGCGCAGCGGCTAAGTCCCTGCAGCGAAGTGTCACGTCCGCTGACTAACCTTCAGTTCGTCAGTCCAGGCGACGTTCCTTTGTCTCTTCTTTCTCTCCTCCAAGGTTCAAAATGGTTCAAGTGGCTCTGAGAGTTATGGGACTTAACATCGGAGGTCATCACTCCCCTAGAACTCAGAACTACTTAAACCTAACTAACTTGAGGACATCACACACATCCAAGGCCGAGGCAAGATTAGAACCTGCGACCGTGGCAGTCACGCGGTTCCGCACTGAAGCCCCTAGAACTCCTCGGCCACCCACTCGAAGGACCCCGTCATGCCCATTTGTAGGAGGTATTTATGCTGAGATTTTGACAATGTCACGAAGTTTCTAGGGCGGCGACTGACTTTTCGGTCGTTGAGGTATGCTTCTCCCATTGGGCAGAAATGTGACCAATGTCGACACACATGTTGACTTTCCACTGTTCTATGCTGGCGTGGTCGGGCATTGCCCTTTCGTCCTCCTCCGCATCGCCATATATGTCACGTATGTGAGTTCAGTATGGTGATAGTTCCTAGAGCATAGACCACTGAGATACGAACTGCTGTGGTCATCTCTTTAGAAGAATTGTCCATCTGCTCAGTCGTTCATATGTCGAAGTGCTGACTGATGCTGTGTAAACTCCGCTGGTCGTGGGTTTGACTGCAGCCGTTTCCGAATATTGTCGCTTAACGTGTCAAAGTCTCTAAAATGTTCATTTAACCTATAATAAGTATTTAAGTACTTTTATGCTGGACGTCTGCTTTAAATAACCATAAATAAAACATAATTGTTATACACAACCATATGTAACACATAATTATTATACAACCTATACTTCCAAACTGATTAATCGAAATATTCACAGCGTCCAAAATATGGAGAATGTTCCAGATAACTTCCACTTAAAAGGATAGTGACAGTGAATAAATTACAGGGAGTTTTTACACGTAGGAATTACCGAAAAGCTCTGAACTGGACTTGTTCCTCATAAAGCATTTCAAAAAGCATTACAAAATAGTTGGGTGAATGCTAACGATGTGCTATATAACATGGTGCGCAAACCTCAGAGCGTGCAGTACCACTCCATGAGTGTTATGAAGCGCATCTGCTGAGGTGGTGATGGTGTTCTCAGTAAACATCTGCTGAGGTGGTGATGGTGTTCTCAGTAAACCGTCGGTTTACTTTCTGCTGCTGCTTGAACTTCTTGACTGTGTGATTTATTTTCTGTAGCACTTGGAAACTGATGAGTTCCTGTTTGGTATTCATAATGATGTACTCATTATTCTCGAGGTAACCCATAAATCTGTTGTGGGGGATGTTCAAATGTTCGAATGTGTGTGAAGTCCTATGGGACCAAACTGCTGAGGTCATCGGTCCTTAGCTTACACACTACTTAATCGATTTTAAACTAACTTACGGTAAGTACAACACGCACACCCATGCCCGAGGGGGACTCGAACCTCTGGCAGGGAGAGCCACGCGGACCGTGACAACGTGCCTAAGACCACGCGGCTACCCCGCGCGGCAAGAGGGATGTTCTGCCTTGTTTTGCACCATACGCAAACTCATTATCCTTGCAGGCTTCGTCAAGTAGGTTATCAGATCGAGCCAGACGATTTTTTAGTTTCGTCGTAGGTTGCTGCACCCCACGTATATGCAGTTCAACTATTGGCTTCCGCGAATAGCATTGCGAACTCTGGTGTGCTACCTAGCACCCACGTTGTGCTACTGCACAGTCTTAGGTTTGTGCACCCTGTTATACACAAAGGCGCGAGTATTCATCCAGTTGTTATGAAATGATGAAATGCCATGTCATTTCATTGAAGCTTTGTTTCCCCAATGTCTTATGGCAAGAAACAAAAATGGTTCAAATGGATCTGAGCACTATGGGACTTACCATCTGTGGTCATAAGTCCCCTAGAACTTAAAACTACTTAAACCTAACTAACCTAGGAACATCACACACATCCATGCCCGAGGCAGGATTCGAACCTGCGACGGTAGCGGTCACGTGGTTCCAGACTGAAGGCCCTAGAACCGCACGGCCACACCGGCCGGCTACAGGAAACACATCCACCTCAGAACTCACCTGTAATTCCTCTGTGTAGGAACTCCCTGCAGTTTCTTCACCTTCACTGTCCTATAAGTAAGTTCACTGGTTTGTCTGTTGCACTTTGAAAACTGTAAATGTCTCTGTTTACAAGTCTTTCAGGTAAGATTTTTCAGATGGGGATTTCTATTTTCAAATACACACCAAATCACCTACGGTGAATTTCTGCTTGCATGGATCCCTCATCTTCATGCCACTGTGTACTACATTTAGTGGCTCATTTGCATGACCATCAATAGGTCTTATTTTAAATTTGTGATGTTTAGCTCGATTATGTTCCCACTAATTTGTGAGAGAATGTCTAGCCATAATCATGAGCCACAAGGACGAAACTGCATTCAGATACGGTTTTTATGGTACAGTTCAGACGCTCCACAATACTCATTCATATGGGAGACTATTGATTAGTGGTTTATTCTGTATCGCTCCATTACTGATTTCAAACACTTATTGTACATTTCCTTGAGACTTTTGAGTCTCACCTTCACCTACGATAGTAATAGAAACTGAAGACATGAATTAACATTTGTGCCCTGGTTGGGACTTGAATCCAGGTCTCTTTGCTTTCTAGGCAGGTGTGCTAGCGATTACTCCACGGTAGCAGTTTAGGTAAGATAGTTGCACGGACTATCCAAGTCGAATGCTCTCCCTAACAGAAATTCCAAGTCTCGTCTTCAGCTTATTTCCCCCTTTTTAAATTTGTTGTCGAGGCTTTGTATGTAATGGGGAAATCCTTCCTGTAAATCAGGTGCAGGTGCACGTGATCCACAGATCTGATAGAATTAAATTTTCCGTGAGTATCAAGTTTATCTGCAATAATGATAAAAGCTGAAGAAATGAATTTAAATTCTTGCCACAGCTGGGGCTTCAACAAAGGTCTCCTTGCTTACTAGGCAGGCATGGTACCCATTACATCACAATAGCAGTCCAGCTACGTATCAAGGAAAGTTTAGTTATATCAAATCTACAGATCACCTACAAGCAGGATTTCCACATTACGTCCAATTCTGGGGTGCTATTCCGAAACTGGAGGGCCTCACAATAGTGACGATTTAAGCAGGGGAAAATAAGCAGAAGACGTGAATGAAATTTGTGTTAAGGAGGACACTGGTCTAGTGTAGTCAGTGGAGCTGTGTTAGCTGCACTGCTACTGTGGTGTAATGGCTACCACACACATAACCAGTAAACAAGGAGACTTGGGTTGAAGTCCCAGCTGTTGCACAAATTTTAATTCATTTTTTCAGATCACAACGTTATCGTACTTATTGTAAAGTTAGTCTCTATAGGCAGTTTGCAGGTTGTCAAAACACCGATTGATCCTGACCTGCAGCAGTTCTTCAACACCTGGACAACTTTCTTTCCAGTCTTTGCCCTCACAGGCAGGACCCAGGAGAATTTGTGATATGTTTCTATGATCATTTACATACATCTGAAAACTTTATTTGATCATGAATAGTTTCTCATATCCCCCAGACTGGGCTGCCATAAATCAGCTAAATGTTGTACTGTGGTATGTGCACATGGGAATGTTCTGCAAGCAGGCCTTTGGAGAACTGTCTCCATAATTATTATTCAATGAAGCGTCTTTCTCGAATCTCTAATACACGTGATATTTCTTTTGAGTGAACTACATTCCCTGTGGCAGTTAAACGTTCTGTATAGTCTTCATCGTTCCATGATTTCTTTGAGTACATTGTAATATATAAAGGGGAAATTTGGGTAAATTGATGAGGAGTCAAAGATGATGAATTCTGAATCTGTCCAATAGCTCTACATATGCACAATGGTATTGCTTCCTTAGCGATCACTACAGGCTTGTCTGTTGGACTACATTTGCTTGGCCATTTTGTTTTCTTGAGAGCAGAGGCTTGGAAGTGGGCGCTGCTTTTGAAACAGTTTTTCCTATGGTTTAAATAAGTGTTGTGTAAGTAATAGTTCTATATTAATGAATATAAGTTGTTTCCTCTTATGCCTTATAGATGTACTGATGCTTTAATGATGGTTTAGTGAAATTATTCTGTAAGATTTTGTCGATATTTAAGTCTGTATTCAGAATGTCGACTGCAGTTAAGGAGACCAATTATGCAGACGCTAAGATCGTAAAGCCAGCCGGAGTGGCCGAGCGGTTCTAGGCGTTTCAGTCTGGAATCGTGCGACATCTACAGTCGCAGGTTCGAATCCTGCTTCCGGCATGTATGTGTGTGATGTCCTTAGGTTAGTTAGGTTTAAGTAGTTCTAAGTTCTAGGGGACTGATGACCTCAGATGTTAAGTCCCATAGTGCTCAGAGCCAATTTTTAAGATAGCAAATTCGTCATCTTACCCAGTTCTGTCCGTTGCCATGCTTCTAATTCCTTTGTGATAGTATATACTTATCGTTTTCATTACAGGATACATAATAAACATGGAGAACGTTCTATGTAAGGGAGACAGATCAACAGATATGGGGCAAGAAACTAAAGAAAGAGACAATGCAGCATGTACGAAATGGAAATCCTGTTAATGCCTCCAATAGGAAGTACAATCTCACTGAAGCTACTTTATGTAGCTATGTAAAAAAAATACTGCTGAAGTAGGATCCGCATTAATTCATATTGAATATACTGAAAATCTCATTTTCAATTAATATTTTATCTGAAACTTCCTAGAAGATTAAAACTGCATGCCGGACTGAGACACGAACTTGGGACCTTTGCGTTTCGCGGTAGCTCAGTTGGTAGAGCACTTGCCCGCGAAAGGCAAAGGTCCCGAGTTCGAGTGTTGGTCTGGCATACAGTTTTAATCTGCCTGGAAGTTTCATATCAGTGCACATCCTGGAAATATTTTATCTCATAACTTTTCACTAAAAATAAAACAAAATCTTGTCATTTAATTTTCCGAAAATCTCATTGTTGACCTAATAATTCACACTACTTACTTTATTTCAGGAATTACCACAAAATGCAGGCAGGTTTAAAATACACTTTATAATGACCAATTCCAAGAATTGGAACAATATGTCATTGATTTGGACAGAATAAATTTTGGACTGACAAGGTCTGTCTTAACTCGAATTATCTATGGTTATGGTGAATTTCAGAATATATAACACAGATTTAACGAAGCTAAAAAGATGGCTGAAAAAGATTTTCGTTAAATGTCATGGAATGGTTAAAGTTTTCTTCCTGTAAAGCTGAACCGACGTCAGTAGGTAGATTGGCTGCACTTAATAACGTGAATGTGGAGGGATTTTTTAAAACATACAGAAAATAAGAACAAAATACAAATCTGAGCCCCAGGTTCAAATTTACCCTACTTACACATGGAAAATACGCACGTAAAATTCAGTGTGAAGCGAAAACATAGTTTATAAAGTGACGTACCAGGCGGAAATATTCTGTTTAGTGTGTCAGTTATAACCTGGGACCCCAAGTTATAGTACTGAAGCACTTGCAAAACTTTTTTGTGTGTAAAATCCGTTCAGACGTGTAAAGTTAGTTTCGCTTATTCCAGTTTCACGTAAGGAAACTATCTAAATTTTACTGACTAATACATTTCCTTCCAAAAGTGTTACACGCCATGCAGGACAGGGAAACAAAAATCCAGCGAGAAAATGCTCCCGCCGGAGCAGAAAAAGGCAAATATGTTTATATCTATTCAAAAGTCTCTGAGTAAGAAGTATCGTACCAGCTGCCTCATTCTACTTTCCTAAACACATTTAACATTTTTCCCAAAATGCTTGGCATGCGAGCATATTCGCGCTTTTTCTATTCTGAGAGAGAAGACGACAGTTGCAGAGGCAATGAAACGGAAAAGTAATAAATGGCTCTGAGCACTATGGGACTTAACATCTATGGTCATCAGTCCCCCAGAACTTAGAACTGCTTAAACCTAACTAACCTAAGGACAGCACACAACACCCAGTCATCACGAGGCAGATAAAATCCCTGACCCCGCCGGGAATCGAACCCGGGAACCCGGGCGCGGGAAAAGTAATAAATACACGCTCGTAAATACACAGAGCTTGTACTATAGAACGAGCGAAGGAGACAGTGGCAATGTGTGTGAGAGAGAGAGGGGCACAGTGGCAATGGAACATAGCTGACAGTGACAGAACATAGCTTATAAAAGAGTCTAGGAGAGCAGAACACTGGTAATAGAAGGAGACAGTGCCATGGAGGAGGAATAAAGAGAAAGGGAATGTGGAGGAGGGTAAGAGCCAGTGATAATGAGAGAATGAGTATATGACAAGGACTACGAGGAATTCGGTCGTCTACTTCTACAACTACTTCAAAGTCATTTTCAGATGCCACGCCTCTATTCACACCTTTATGGCCACTTGCAGTCACATTTCATGTGTTGTGTAATTGTTAGGAAGAGGGGTAACGTTAACTGTTCACGTCTGACGTAGCTATGCTAATGCACGTTTAGTCGCACCAGAAATTTTAAATCCAGAAACGGAGGCAGGAATGGATGCGCGCGGATTAAGAAACATTATTGCGCGTCTGCAACTGGTTGAAGATTAATTCCTTTGAGTTTTATGTAAGGCTTGATACTTACCTCGACTCCCCAGCAACGTACAACAATGCCGGCATGGCTGCTTCGGCTGTACACTACACGTATTTACGTGCTTTCCGAAAACGTCTATTTAAAAATGCAAGTCCTCGTCACATCTGGTTGTAGAGTTTGCAACGTAGCTCGATGGAAAGAGAAAAACTTGCGATCTCCGCTTGTTATAACTTTCAATTAAGACAATACTGGGGGAGTCCAAGTACGTATGTCTTCATCGCACCAGATCAAAAGACTGATAGACACCGAAATCGATGGAACACCAATCGAGGTATATAAAAGAATAGATACTACAGTTTTCAGTTTCTGTTAGCTTACTCAGATATGATCATATCTCCATACTGTACGAGAATGGCGCGGATAAGAATAATTACAAATATTTATTTATATGTGTAGGCCATTTAAAAAACGAACAAAACTGGTCCTTCCGCCCTCACACACTGTATACTAACGTGATCCATACAGTGGACATCAGTATACAATGCATTACACTATTTGCACAGTTTTTGTACTTCAAAGTCACCAAGGTTGTCTTGTGTACGCCCAGGAGGAGTCATTACATAACATATGTATCAAATTTCGTTTAATGTACACTTTACAAAGTATTACTGCTACTGTTTACAAAAATTTTTAACGGTTACGTCAACAGGCGCATTTAAATTCAGAGTCTTTACTTTGATTATTGGAATCTTACCACTGGTATTGCGGCACTTTCCAGCGCACCCACCTCGCCTGTCGTCTGTCCCTCGTGCACTTGGGTTTGTTAATGCTGCAGTTAAGTTGAGCTGTCCATGAAAGTGCTACAATTTCACTTATTTATCCAAAGCCAATAAAAGTGTTCATCCCATTTCTGCAGTGTGGTGCGCTGAGGCTTGTGCATAGAGGAACAATCGATGCTGTGGTGAGGAGGTTCATCATTTACAGCCCAGGCGTTTGTTCCTGTCGTATATATACGTGTTCTCATCAACATAAAACGTCTGGACCAGAATACTTGCTTTTATTAAGTGATGTAAGTTGCTTCGCTACTCCGATGATATTTACTTCTACGTTACTCATATTGGCAGCTGTTCGTGATTCGAGTTATGGAATATTTACTTCGTCTTATTTTGTGAAGGCATTTCGGAAGGCTGTGTTTAGTAACACTCTTTGGCAGCACTATCTTCGATAGTATCTCCATTGCAGCTAACATACTTCACACACGACCAGAATCTCTTTGGATGTAAAACTTTGAACATAGCTGCTAAGGTTCAGTGACCGTGTCAGAATTATATTAGAACAAATAAGCCCTCGGTCATAAATATTAAGTCAAAATTGACCAAGTTTCGACGCTACTATGAGCGTCGTCTTCAGAATTAAACTAACTGTTCTAAAACGTATTAGGTATATAATACATTAATAAAATGAAAGTTTGTACTGACTGGAAAAAGATGCAGTACTTAAAAGTCACATTTAAAAAAAAACTAAGCCGGAAAGGCGACGTCATTAATGGTTGTAAATAAGATGGCGAGCCGCTAAGGGCTGCTCGTACTTGAGTGCACAAGGGTTGCGGCTCGCCATCTTATTTACAACTACAATCCCAAAGAAAGCAGCTGTTGACAGATGTGAAAATTACAGAACTATCAGTTTAATAAGTCACAGCTGCAAAATACTAACGCCAATTCTTTACAGACGAATGGGAAAACTGGTAGAAGCCGACCTCGGCGAAGATCAGTTTGGATTTCGCAGAAATGTTGCAACACGTGAGACAATACTGACCCTACGACTTATCTTAGAAAATAGATTAAGGAAAGGCAAACCTACATTTCTAGCATTTGCAGACTTAGAGAAAGCTTTCGACAATGTTGACTGGGATACTCTCTTTCAAATTCTAAAGGTGGCAGGGGTAAAATACAGGGAGCGAAAAGCTATTTACAGTTTGTACAGAAACCAGATGGCAGTTATAAGAGTCGAGGGGCATGAAAGGCAAGCAGCGGTTGGGAAGGGAGTGAGACAGGGTTGTAGCCTGTCCCCGATGTTATTCAATCTCTATATTGAGCAAGCAGTAAAGGAAACAAAAGAAAAATTCGCAGTAGGTATTAAAGTTCATGGAGAAGAAATAAAAACATTGAGGTTCGCTGATGACATTGTAATTCTGTCAGAGACAGCAAAGGACTTCGAAGAGCAGTTGAACAGAATGGACAGTGTCTTGAAAGGAGGATATAAGATGAACATCAACAAAATCAAAACGAGGATAATGGAATGTAGTCGAATTAAGTTGGGTGATGCTGAGGGAATTAGATTAGGAAATGAGACACTTAAAGTAGTAAAGGAGTTTTGCTATTTGGGGAGCAAAATAACTGATGATGGTCGAAGTAGAGAGGATATAAAATGTAGACTGGCAATGGCAAGGAAAGCGTTTCTGAAGAAGAGAAATTTGTTAACATCGAGTATAGGTTTAAGTGTCAGGAAGTCGTTTCTGAAAGTATTTGTATGGAGTGTAGCCATGTATGGAAGTGAAACATGGACGATAAATAGTTTGGACAAGAAGAGAATAGAAGCTTTCGAAATGTGATGCTACAGAAGAATGCTGAAGATTAGGTGTGTAGATCACATAACTAATGAGGAGGTATTGAATAGGATTGGGGAGGAGTTTGTGGCCCAACTTGACAAGAAGAAGGGACCGTCCAGTACGCCTTAGATAAGTTCGTACCGACTAAGGTCCAAAGCGAGGGGAAAGATCCACCGTGGTATAACAATCATGTACGAAAGGTACTACGGAAACAAAGAAAGCTTCATCATAGGTTTAAGAGTAGTCGAATCATATCTGATAAGGAAAAGCTGAACGAAGCGAAAAAGAGCGTAAAGAGAGCAATGAGAGAAGCATTCAACGAATTCGAACATAAAACATTGGCAAACAATCTAAACAAGAACCCTAAAAAGTTTTGGTCATATGTAAAATCGGTAAGCGGATCTAAATCCCCTATTCAGTCACTCGTTGACCACGATGGCACCGAAACAGAGGACGACCGAAGAAAGGCAGAAATACTGAATTCAGTGTTCCGAAACTGTTTCACTGCGGAAAATCGTAACACGGTCCCTGACTTCAGCCGTCGCACGGACGCCAAAATGGAAAATATTGAAATAAACGATATCGGAATTGAAAAACAACTGCTATCGCTTAGTAGCGGAAAAGCATCCGGACCAGACGAGATACCCTTAAGATTCTACAGTGATTATGCTAAAGAACTTGCCCCCTTTCTATCAGCAATTTATCGTAGATCGCTGGAAGAACGTAAAGTACCTAGCGACTGGAAGAAAGCGCAGGTCGTTCCCATTTTCAAGAAGGGTCATAAATCAGATGCGAATAATTATAGGCCTATTTCGCTTACGTCAATCTGTTGTAGAATAATGGAACATGTTTTGTGTTCTCGTATTATGACGTTCTTAGATAATACAAATCTCCTTCATCATAACCAACATGGATTCCGCAAACAGAGATCATGTGAAACTCAGCTCGCCCTATTTGCCCAAGAAATTCACAGTGCCGTAGACACTGGCGAGCAGATTGATGCCGTATTCCTGGACTTCAGGAAGGCATTTGATACGGTTCCGCACTTACGTTTAGTGAAAAAAATACGAGCTTACGGAATATCGGACCAGGTTTGTGATTGGATTCAGGATTTCCTAGAAGAAAGAACACAACATGTCATTCTTAACGGTTCAAAATCTGCAGATGTAGAGGTAATTTCGGGAGTACCGCAGGGAAGCGTGATAGGACCTTTATTGTTTACAATATACATAAATGACTTAGTTGACAACATCGGTAGCTCCGTGAGGCTATTTGCAGATGACACGGTTGTCTACAAGAAAGTAGCAACATCAGAAGACTCGTACGTACTCCAGGAGGACCTGCAGAGGATTAATGCATGGTGCGACAGCTGGCAGCTTTCCCTAAACGTAGATAAATGTAATATAATGCGCATACATAGGGGCAGAAATCCATTCCAGTACGATTATGCCATAGGTGGTAAATCATTGGAAGCGGTAACGACCGTAAAATACTTAGGAGTTACTATCCGGAGCGATCTGAAGTGGAATGATCACATAAAACAAATAGTGGGAAAAGCAGGCGCCAGGTTGAGATTCATAGGAAGAATTCTAAGAAAATGTGACTCATCGACGAAAGAAGTAGCTTACAAAACGCTTGTTCGTCCGATTCTTGAGTATTGCTCATCAGTATGGGACCCTTACCAGGTTGGATTAATAGAAGAGATAGACATGATCCAGCGAAAAGCAGCGCGATTCGTCATGGGGACATTTAGCCAGCGCGAGAGCGTTACGGAGATGCTGAACAAGCTCCAGTGGCGGACACTTCAAGAAAGGCGTTACGCAATACGGAGAGGTTTATTATCGAAATTACGAGAGAGCACATTCCGGGAAGAGATGGGCAGCATATTACTACCGCCCACATATATCTCGCGTAATGATCACAACGAAAAGATCCGAGAAATTAGAGCAAATACGGAGACTTACAAGCAGTCGTTCTTCCCACGCACAATTCGTGAATGGAACAGGGAAGGGGAGATCAGATAGTGGTACAATAAGTACCCTCCGCCACACACCGTAAGGTGGCTCGCGGAGTATAGATGTAGATGTAGATGTAGATGTAGGACGTGTTCTGAGCCATCAAGAGATCACAAATTTAGCATTGGAGGGCAGCGCGGAGGGTAAAAATCGTAGAGGGAGACCAAGAGATGAATACACTAAGCAGATTCAGAAGGATGTAGGTTGCAGTAAGTACTGGGAGATGAAGAAGCTTGTACAGGATAAAGTAGCATGGAGAGCTGCATCAAACCAGTCTCAGGACTGAAGACAACAACAACAACAATTAATGACGTCGCCTTTCCGGCTTAGATTTTTTTAAATGTGACTTGTAAGTACTGCATCCTTTTTCCAGTCAGTACAAACTTTAATTTTATTAACGTATTATATACCTAATATGTTTTAGAACAGTTAGGTTAATTCTAAAGACGACGCTCATAGTAGCGTATAAACCTGGTCAATTTTGACTTAATATTTGTGACCGAGGGCTTATTTGTTCTAATATAACTCTTTGGATGTTCTGCCAGTGACCGAGGGCTTATTTGTGCTAATATAACTCTTTGGATGTTCTGCCAGGTTTCGAGACAAAGTTTCGTTGTGGAAACTGTTATAAGTACCTCGAATTGAAGTCTGACTAAATTTCGAGCTTCTGTAAAAGATTGTCAATCTTGGGGAATTTGCATCTGTTGAAAATTTGCCATGTTTGTTGCGTTGTTTCTGAAAAAAATCGGCTATACATTGTGTTATATACATAGTTTTTACATTTCATCATTGTTGTGATAACCTAAGTATTTACATTTTAAAATATATTAACACCCCGAATTTGCGTATTTCTTATTCTGTACATATACATTTTCACATGGCACTTAGATTTCTTTACAAAAGTATTCTACAAAAATTTACGAATACACTGTACAGAAATTATACATATATGATTGTTAATATTATGTACATTTCTTGTGATTATATGTCACGAAAGATATTTCAGTTTTCACATTATCATTTTTGTCACATTTTGCTCTTGGATGTTTATATGTGATCAGTCTGTATTCACTCTCATCTTTAACATTACAGAGGTTATCATTTTTTCAATCTAATCTTCCGGTAATGACAAAATATTTGCATACAACATTACAACATGACTTGAGTAAGTTTTGTGTTCATACATCACACTTGACGGGCGAGTATCCATAGTGACAGATGCTGGGGAAGAAATCTTCCTAACATGATGAGTCGTGCGTGGCTCGTGTTCATGCCATTTATTGTTTGTCATCTTCTTTTGCAGTACTGCCGCCTCGTTTTCTTATTCCATTTACTGGCGTCACTAACTTCTGCCTTACTTGCCCACGAGTGGCGCTTATCGGTAAGTGCACTGTCGTACCTTCTCTGGAACGATACTATTTCCGGGTCGTCGTGTGTCTGGGAGTCAGTAGGAGACGGACCAGCAGTGCAGTCGGGCACGGAGCAGCGGTCGGCGACGAAGGAGCGTTGGGCCACAGCACCAGTGAGGTGCGGACAGCCAGTACTCGCCGACCGCTGGCGACACACATGCACTGTCCGACTGAAGAAGGCTGGAGCAGGAACGACCACTGGTTGGTTGTTCGGTCCGTCGTCTCATCGGACGACGTGTATTTGGTCTTTTGACAGTGTCCGGGTGTAAGCAGTCGGTTGGTTGGCGAAGAACAGCGAGGAAGTCGCTATGGCGCGGAGTCAGGCTGGAGCCGCTGGCGGTGTGCACGTGCAGTTGGAGTTGTGAGGCACTTCTTGCGACGGTTACGAAGTTCGTCGCCCACCCATCTTGGACACAAACGTTGAGTGCTCACTTAACCTACTATGAAGCTTCAACTGGTATCACATCTCTTCGTTTGATCCTGGTTGTCACTTTCTGGACATTCCTGCAGAGCAACATGTGTGCATTGAAGTTGGCTGGAGTTGCAGTCGTTTTACTATGTGGTGTTTAACTTAATTTAATTCATTCCTTCATTAATCGAGTGTACCAGTGGTACCTTCTGCCTTGTGGCCGTTGATGTTTCCGTTACCTGCTCTGGGCATTGATGTAATTTTCGGCAGTGCATTTTCCTCATCATGTTGATGCCGTCCAGCATGGCATGTAGTTCGACAGCTGAGGTGTGTTGGTAGTTTTGGACGTTTATTCTGACTTCGCTGGATTGGGCACCAGTATCCAGAACATTGTGCTGTTGACATCTTGTAGTCGTTTTGCCGGTCAGGTAGAGCAGAACTGATTTGTTGGTTGGTTGGTAAGCTTGCTTTCGGTTGGGTTGCCTTCCGATTAAGAGGTTGTCAGTCTGGCTGCCTATCTGACCTAAACGTGTGTTAGTGTTACTTTCCCAGGCTGACACTTGGAACCTTCTGAGCGCCGCTCCTTGTGTTTTACTTAGTGATTTCCTTTCCAGTCTTAAGTACTCTGTGTGACCCTCAGTCGAGTTTTAGCTTATTAAAATTGCAAGGCTTTTCTTCTTAGGTCTTAAGCTGTAAAAAAATTGTTTCTTGTTTGGTATGTGGTCTTCAACCGAGTTTCAGCCTTTCAAAATTAAAACTGAAAATTCCTTGTGAATAGATCTAAAGCCGTAAATTTGTTTCAAGTTGGTATGTGGCCTTCAGCCGAGTTTTCAGCCTGTTCAAATCAAAAGTTGAAAATTTTTGTCAAGCCCTTAATCCGTAAAAAATGTTTTCTGGTTTTATGTGCCTTCAGCTGTGTTTTCCAGCTTAAACAAAAAAACTGGAAATTTCTTTGTCTGAGCTTTAAGCCGTGAGATTGTTTGGGTTTCGTATGCGGCCTTCAGCCAAGAGGTATGTGAAGCATTTTAGGATAAAGGCTTTAGCCTATCTTAGTTGAAATTTTGAAGCTCTTTCCTTTAGGCCTTAAGCTGTAAAATTGTTTTTCGCGTGGTGTGTGGCCTTCAGAGGAGTTTTAATCTCTCGTAAATTAAAAATTCAAAATCCTTGTCTTGCCCTTAAGTCATAAGATTGTTATTCTTTAGTATGAGACCTTCAGCCTCTTCAAATTGAAAGCTCTTCTTCCTTGGTCTTATGAAATTAAATTGTTCTGTTGATATGCGACCTTCAGCCGAGTTTTCAGCCTATTTAGATTAAACTTTGAAGATCTTTGTCTCGGCCTTAAGCCGTAACACTGTTCTAGATTAATGTGAGGCCTTCAGCCGAGTTCTATGGAAAAAATTTAATCTAAGGCTTTCAGCCTATTTGTATTGAGGATAAAAAAAAATTCTAAAGAAGTGAAACCACCAGAAGAACTGCTGTACCTCATTTCCTTGCTTAGGCCTTGTGCCTTGGATTTTCGATGTGGCCTTTAGCTGATCTAAATCAAATCAAAGAAGGTCTTTCGTTCAAACTTCGAGAGTTTTGATACTTGCTTGTGTGATTATCTGTTTTAAGAAATAAAGTTTATATGCAGAGTGCAGCTGACAGTAACTTATTTTGGCCCCTTTCCACAAATATAACCGCATCCACTCTGTCCTGCTAGCCCAAGGATTTCACATGAGATCCCGATAAGCCTGCATGACTGCATTTAGCTACGTCTCGGACAAGTTTACTAGGATGTTTCTACTGGTCTACTTGATACATTAAAGACAGGAAGAAGCATTCATTTTTACTCTAGTACTGCAATGCTTCGTTTATCACCAAGGAACTATCGAGTCCATCATTTCACGACTGTCAACTCATGTTAATCCCTTTACTTCATGATTATTCTGATATTACAATACTGTGTTATACAAAAGTCATCATTGACTGTAAACAGTGTACTTATACTTCGTTTTGCTGCATTATATCACTCTTTTGTATTCTGTTGTGCATGAATATATCTCTACGAGAATTGTGCCATTGAAGAAGTGTAAAACGATGTTGAGACAACTTGTCTTCATGCGCAAATGTCCTGCTTGGCGCTTTTCTCAATCGCATGGACTTGTAATGCTTGGTCTGATCCGTTTTTACTATGTACCGCAAGACCTAAGTTCAACATTTTCATACACCTGGCTTAGTGCAGCTTTTCATGCACACATTCTCACCATCACACTCACACATATTTTTACTCACATATTTACTTATTTTCGGTGCAGCCCTTATGCTCTGGTACAAAACACCTATTTTATCGAGGACATGACCCGTTTGCTGGAAGGACACTTAAATATTAACTTCAAACTAAATGAATAGTTGCTCACTGGCTACTAATCCATCACACTTTCAATATTCAATTTCCATCAGTATGCAGTTCAGTCTTTCTCAGTGTTTTTATGACTTGTAAGAGCACACATGTTTGTACTGCAGTTGTCGTTTTCACTTACCTTTCTGCACCTGAATAGAAAAGTGTTGTCATACATGGGGCACAATCCTATTTCTCATACTATATTCAAGAATTGTTCGTATTTCTTCATTCCTCATGTAGATATCCCCTTTCATGTAGCTTGTAAATACCCACTTGAGTAAATGTAAATAGCTTGTGCATAGTATCACAGTGTGTAGCTAGTTTTCAGTAGATAGCATTTACTTTGTCCACTGTATATTAGCTTAGTTCTTCTGAATTTCTCAATCTTAGTTTTGTTCTGTAATATAGACGTTTTATTTCCTTAGCAGTTAACTCATATTACAGAGTTATCTCTAAGTGTAGACTAATTGGCATTTCTTTGCTAACATACGACTGTCGTCTGGCAGCAGTCTGTCAGTTTACACTGTGCTGTGCACATGTGCAGAGGTTGCCAACCATAAAGCTGGCTACTGCATGTGTGCAGTTCTGTCCTGACTGCTCTACTCCACTTCCATGCACCGCATCTCAATCACACAATTACTGTTGTTTAAACAGTGTAGTGTCACATTAAATAATTTCTCACACTCAGTGAGGATAATGTTTTCTGAGCTTCTATGGCTCGTAAACACACCATGAAAATCTTATATAACTAAAACTTACATTCTGATAAGGCAACACACATGAAATAGCAAAATGAAATCTTTCCTAAATACCAAACATCAATTTATATTCAATCTCTTATATACATTTATAGACATTGCTTCAACTCATGGTTGACCAGTGTCAAATTCCGTTTAGCACACAGAAACTCATGTAAATCTCTGTATGGGTATAGCCCTTTTTCCTTATCACTTATAGGCTTCTGGGTGAGGGATTTTTGACGTAACAAATGGCCCAGTGTACAGCAGTTGTCACTTGTGAATAGCTTCTGCCCCCACATACAAAGGCAGTGTACTTACAGCTATCTTCATGTAGTGCAATTTGCCAGTACAAGGCTCAGAGATCTATTATGATGAGGTACTTAACGTTATGTAATTTTAGAAGTTGTTGCTCCACACACTACCATATGATTTGCTAACTGCTAAAATGGGGCTACAGTGTGGGAATAATGATGGTTGTATTATTTCTCCATTTAGCATTCTATTGATCTCTTTCCTGACACCCTCATTCTTGGCTGATGGACTGGGATAAGACGAAAAGCAGAAGGTTTTATGTTGGTACACCTCCATTTTGTATTTGTATCCTTTGATTATGCCAGGGCGTCACTTGATACTCACTGCCTCACTTACCTTATTGTGCATGATGTCAGGGCCGATCTCCACTTCCTGTGATTGCCCAGTGCCCTGTGTGTTAACAAACATGATGGTAGGATAGAATTGTGTTTGAAAGTCAGCAATGTGTTTTGGTTTGCTTTCTCTTGTATTTGACTTAACTAGGTTTAATGAATATTGTTGGTTGTTCATGAAGAAATGTCACTTCTCCTTATCAATGTCAATTTCTGCTTGGTGCTTCCTAAAGGTGTCTATGACTATAAGGCAGTTTACTGCTAGCCTTTCAATCACAAGAAAAAGGTACTGTGAAGAGAAGCTATCAATTTGAATAGCAATCCATTACTGCAATTTTGCGCCTTTAGTCTTACATACTACAGCTGTTTCGATTTTACAGTCTTGGACTGGAAGCGTTGGTATGTGACCTCGCTTTTGTGACTGATCAAACAAACCCTGTAAAACTATATTTATGGTAGCTCTAGTGTCCAGTAATGTGGGGACCCTTAAACCAAGTATTTGTGCATTGATTACTGCCTGAGTAATATCTTCTTGATACAGGTCTTTTTGAGATACCACAGCTGCCGTATCTAATAAAACTGCTTTTAACTCGTTCCATGCCCTAATCTCTATTACTGGTCATCGAATTGGGACCTATTGAGACCAGTTCGAGTTTTCCGAATTACTCTGAGAACTAACTTCCTCGTTAGGGTAACCTCAACTACGTGCAAATTATGGATCTGGTTTTGCCAGTTAGTATCCTGCGCGGCTCTTGATTCGAAATTTCGTAGGTCCTGCCTGCTATTCTAAATGTAGTTTTGATTCCACTGGTAACAGTCAGGCGATAGTGGATTATTGGGTCGCCTTTGCTAGTGGCAGTTCGGGTCATTGTCCCCAGTCAGCAGTGCACTGTACGCTTGCTGACTATAACCTCTCTGGCCATTAATCCTGACGGATTGAAATTCTGTCCTTAGTGATTTTTATGTCCCCACTTCAATTTTTGTCCCTTTCCGTTACCCAGTTGGTTCCAATTGGTATTGTTGCGAGGGGGGGGATTTCGCTGCCAACTGTAATGGTTGATATTGCCATTCCCGCTGTGTTGTTGATTAGTTCTTGTGAGGTCTGCCTGCACGCTGTCATTTTGTGGTTGCGCAGGTTTGTCTTCGTAGATAAGATCAATGGACTAGACTGAAAGGAAATTCTCTAAATCGCGCTCAGGAGTGTTGATTAATTTCTCATGTATGTTAGCTGGTAGTCAGCTTTTCAAAATTTTTACGACATCTACGTTGATTCTCCAGTAACAGGTTTTATTTCGATACATTTCGAAGTATCTTCTGAGTCTGCAGTGTTCGCTGCAGAATGGCGCGGATTAAACATTTTGCGCCTCAGTATCTCTTGTACTGCGATGGACCTGAATTTGTCAAGGAATGCCGTTTCCAACTGTTCGTAGGCGTGACATTTTTCTGTCATGTCTGTGACCCACAGAAAGCCGTCATCCTGGGTATAACCTACCACATAGCCTATCATCTGCACTTCAGTCCAGTTCCTTGGCAAAACGTTCCGGAAGGCTCTTACGAACACGACTTGGTTTGTTCCCTAACCTTCGAAACAAAAAATCGGAAACTGACTGTGTTCATATCTTGTGACAAATCAGTGAGCAATTGTGTGTTTAGACCTTTTCCCATACTTACAAGCTTATCCGATAACTCAATTCAAAGATCAGCCCGCAAATCTTTTGCCAAGTCATTGAACTGGTGCATTATGTCAGTTTTGAAAGCATCAGAAGTTTGGTTTTGTTGTTCCAGAAATTCCTTTTGTATATCAATGCTTTGTTTGACTTTA
This sequence comes from Schistocerca americana, assembly GCF_021461395.2. Taxonomy (NCBI): domain Eukaryota; kingdom Metazoa; phylum Arthropoda; class Insecta; order Orthoptera; family Acrididae; genus Schistocerca; species Schistocerca americana. The sequence goes on from NC_060125.1 coordinate 47,893,881, forward strand.
TGTTTTTGCTCTTCCTTAAACTCATTCTTAAAATCAGTAAATCTTTATTTAAATAAATATTGTAACATTTGCCCGTGATCGGTATTTCCGACGTGCGCAATTCACCCTTTTAAATCAGGTTTGCATTAGTCGCAAATGTGGCAAGCAAAAAATGACTTAATAAGACCGCGCTGTCGTGTTACATTTTCACCAAGGAAAAAGTACTCCCTGAAAAAAATTGTGACCCTTTCATCATCGTATAATTACGAATGATAATGTGACCATAATTTTTGCCCATGTCATCTGAAAAATGTAACTGATCGTAGTCACTGCGTCCGAAATTTTCAGTTTCGATTTCATTTGTTGCCACGTTCATGTCGGCGAAATCTCGTGCCTGGCTATCCGCCAATGGACTGGCAACAATGTTCCCAGCTTTTAAACCAAGGAAACTTTATAGTTCATATTTTATGACAAATAATCATTTGTAATGATGTTACGATGTAAATTAATTATAACGCACTTTTTAATCTACTTCTTCTGTTTACCTAATCATAGACGTCTTTCTGATTAGCTAGCAATGATGTCACACTCAGGATGGTGGGCGTGAACAAGCCTATTTAATAACCGTCCCTCCTTGTCCGATTAGCAGTTATTCCAGCGTCGAGGGTCGGCCCAACTTGCTCCTCGGAGTCCACCCACCGATCTGCGTATATTTATTTATTACTACATTTTGCTATATGTACTTACTATTGTAACGATCCCTCTATCTGGTAATATGTTTTCTCAGAGTCTGAAGATGGTTCTTAAGTAGAATCGAAACCGGTCATAGTAAAAAGTTGCGATCAAGACTGTTTTTAATTTTTAAATTTTAATTTTAAGATCGCTGATAATGTTTTTAAAACAAAATTATAAAATTTTACAATTTAGGTGAGGTTTGAACTCACGACCTTCTATGCAACAGTCTAGCATCATAACCGCAACACCACACTGACAATACCACTAATGTGAAGTATCTATTACAAAAAAAGAGTTTGATAATTGAATGTGATATTTAACTAACTGCCGTGATGGTATTGGATATCAGCTTCTCTAATGCATTACGTTTAGACCACAATCGGCAAACGCAATTACCTTTCTGTAAGTGGCGTGCGTTAAGGAAGTAAATGGATTCATAAATGTTGATGAGCCTTTCATTATTTAGATAGCAAACCGAGTTTGGCGAAATAATAAAACTTTGATGCGATCTTCAAATGATATTTTCTGTGCTGAAAATCACGTATTGTGAGGGAACGTTGCGTCATAATTACTTTTAAATATCACATTTGTCAGATACTTCATAACCTGAAGTTCTCCTATCTTAGTTTACTTCGTGATTGAGAGTGTTGGGATCAGATTAGCAAAAGTGCTTTAGCAGTTACGTAAATCGGCCGTGCGTGTCTTTCTAGAAACTGAAATGAAGAGACGTTGAAACGAAGAGGGGCTTCCAAGCGGAACTTCTGCGAACATCAGTTGGAAACATGTCTGTTTTCGCAGCCTCTTGCACTTAATTATCTAGCACTGTCGCTCTGCAAGCCAATACAGGCTTTAAGTTGAAAATCTAACTGTAGATGTGGGTAAAGTATGTTTATGAATGATTTTCATCCTTTAGTAACGTATTTATTGGACTAGTGCCTCATTACAAACATTTATGAGGACAGTATGGACACAAAACGTCTTCACATCAATCCACAGGAAACTCCGGTTGTGGACAGATTTCGTATGTCCAGTAATTGAAAACTGGTGCGGACATACCTTACGACCGTGGTTATGATGTCATGGCGGTTTCAGACGATTGCCTCCATTGCTTCCTATTAGACCACCAAAATACACAAGAAGACTATGAAATGGTTCTCATTTTTGGGAAATTAGTTATTGGGTGTTTATTGTTTAACAGTGTTGGTTGGACACAGTTATATTGTAGGCACATACTAAGCCTCTAAGGTCGAAGAAGTATGTGGTATATGCATACTTAGAAAGGCTCACATGAAGGCTTAGACATTCAGCTAAAAGTGTTAATGAATGGATAAAAATAGTAAAACTTCATTTTAATCCAGTATCATGTACTTTTATTCACTACACATAGAAATGAGAACTGTTTCAAATTTTTAATGGTGGCACCATGTCAGTTGTAATAAGGCATTGACAAAAAAAAAGAGAAAAAAGGAAAAGGAGAGAGAGACAGAGAGAGAGAGAGAGAGGTTGAGCATTGAGATGACAAGATCGAATGACACTGTAAACTTCGTATATGTATAGGCCCTGGGTGGGTTTGGAAATCGTTAGAGCTGCAATTCCGTGTGCAGAGTAGAACAATAGCGTTTCTCGTCATAGTATTCCTACCATACCTGGTAGGGAAAATAAATGTCACATATTGAATGATCACCACAAAAGACATGGAGATGCCACATACTTGCTTGAGACAGTGTTATCACTATCTCAACGATTTTAAAAGGAGCTTCACTGTGGGTCTCCATTGGGCTCACTAGTCAAATGGTGAGCAGTAGGGTACGGGCGGCATGAGTGCAATTTTGATATCCTATTTATATTAAATTAATATGCAAATTAATTAGATTCAACAACTAATTACCCCCTGACAATGCCTATACCCACCCCCACGCCTGGATGACGTCATGTGTTTTCCTCAGCCTGCACTTGGGTCCCCATAATCTCACTCCCACAGTCCCTTTTCCTCCACCCCATCCCACACTTAACCTATGGATGAGAATTTCGCTTTTCGCTGGCAGTTTCGAATTTCTGCGGTAATTTGGAATTTTAATGTGAATTTCTTTTTCCCATGGCTATGCTGACGTCACATCCCCCCCACCCTGCAATCAGTGGGATATTAAAAATTGTGATGCCCTTTCTAGTGACGATGCCACGTCCTTATGGATGAAAAGCCCATGTTCATCCCCCCCCCCCCCCTAAAACGTGGAAACTACCCATATGCAGGAGAGGAATGCAGGTTACTTTACTTTAGCTAATTTCGTGGGGAAGCTGAAGTAAAGATCCATCATCATTACTTAATTAATCATAAAAATCGACCCTAGTTACGCATCTACAAGCACAGTACTGCACTACACAGAACTAGTGGCAGATGCACTGAAACTCTACCCTTCATCTACAAGCTGATGGGAAAAAAATGCTGAAGTGGGAACTACTATCTTTATTTTTTTTTGTCGGGAAATGTGTTCAACTGACAAGATTCTGGTGCTGGATAGAGAGGAGTTTAATAAGTTTAATAACATACAGCTGAGAACTCTCCATATCACTGTTTGCCAGATTTCGCTACAGACATCTCCTCAACAATCACCCTGCACTCCAAGTAATCAAAGACAATACACATTATCACAAGTGATGGAAAATAGTTCATTGCTCTAATTACACATTGAAATTATTGTGAAGTAAAACAAGACTCATAATCAACACATCACAATGTAACACATGTACTGGGTACTGGGAAAACTCTTCATAATAACATAGCTACCGCAAAAACTGAAACCAGAAGATTGCAGCAAGGGAGCAGCTGAAGCTGTTTCCTTCTCAATGGGCAGTCACGAACTAACCAACTTGAAGGCAATCTTACCCTCCCACTCAGCCAACCCAAATTCCTCCCTCTCCTCACCGTAGGTACAGACAGAGGCCTGTTCTGTCTTGCAGCTGATGGTCCACAAAGAGTGACATTGATATAATGTCTCTAGTTTACAAAAATCAGTCTCATACAGACAAAAGTCAAGAACAAGACACTAAATTGAGAGAACTCTACAGATTGCTTTTTCAAACGTCTGCCTAAACAGCCTACTTATTTTACAAATTGTTTTTGGCAGTGGCCAATAATGATTTGATAAAAATTTTTGTGGCGAGCATGGGGGCTATGTAAGTAGGCTGTTTAGTTTTTTATTTTGGTAACACCACATAGCGCTCTATGAAAATCACTGACTGTGCTGTGTGCAGTCTGTGGCTGGTTGGCATTGTTGGAATATTTGCTATTGTACTGTTGGGCAGTTGGATGTGAACAGCGCTTAGCGTTGTGCAGTTGGAGGTGAGCCGCCAGCAGTGGTGTATGTGGAGAGAAAGATGGCAGAATTTTGAGAGCAGACGATCTGGACGTGTGTCTGCCAGAAAAAGGAAATTTGTAAGACTGGATGTCATGAATTGATGTGTATATATATATATATATATATATATATATATATATATATATATATATATATATATATATATATATATAATGAGTTTTGACCATTATTAAGGTAAATACATTGTTTATTCTCTATCAAAAATCTTTAATTTGCTGACTATACCTATCAGTAGTTAGTGCCTTCCATAGTAAGAATCTTGTCTTTAGCTGGCAGTATTCGCGCTCGCTGTATTGCAGTAGTTCGAGTAACAAAGATTTTTTGTGAGCTAAGTGATTCATGAATAGTATAAGTTACTGGCAGTCAGGGCCATTCTTTTATAGGGATGATTGAAAGATTGCGTTACGCTAAAAATATTGTGTGGCAGTTTATTGATGATCAGAATAAGTAAAGGGAGAAATGTCTGAGCACATTCAGTTTTGCTCAGCTGTTTGAAAATCAGATAACGTAATAGGTTTACTAGCATTGTCAATCATAATTTTCCGAAGGGGACACTTAAAGTTTTATAAACAAAATCAGTAAAGTTTTTCATTCGACTGCAGGATGTCATTCACATCTCATTATTTTGCGACGTCCAACTAAGTGCATCGCAGTCAATAACAGATGACCAGACTGCAGAGACATGTCCACCCTGCATGAAATTGGGAAAAAACCTCCACCAATTTGCTGCAAAAACTACCGAGCAACGCAGAATGTCATCATTATTTTTAACCCATTATCAGAGTAAAGATAAAGCGAGAATTAAAGCTCTGAAGAAGAAAATCTATATTAGGCAGTGTCTCTCGAATTGAAATCAGTGTCTGTAAATAAAATGACAAGCACATGTGGGTTACAGACCTTTCTGACACATTAAATAACATTACAGAATAAAACATTTCACGCAATTTGCTCATATGTCGGGAAAAAGACAATCATTTTATATTCAACAATAACATGCTGTAAATCAAGAGGATGCTACTGTTTTCTACACTATGGCAGATCCCATTTTACCAATGCAGTGCTAAATCACTCTGGAGTTTACGAAACAAATTGTGAGAGCCTGTTTTGTAATAGCACCTCTCACAAAATTTTACTCCATGTCTTCTCCATTACATGGAAATGTTACCACCTGTGAGCTTACAATGCACATTTTTTATGCATAGCTCACCTCTACCGATGTGTATGTTTCTAACATAAAGCAGACGCTTGCACTCTAGCTGTGTAAGCAGTTTGAACATCACACCTTGTTTCACACCATCAACTCACATGTGGGGAAAAAACTCTATCATTTCTGGGTTCCACAATAAGCTATAATTCAAACAGTATATACTTTATAATTATAGTTTATGAAGTGTCAAATAACACAGAACTTATAGTAACTCCCTTTTTTAAAACATGCTTTCGTGAGGATAATAATAAAAAGTCATGATTCCATGAGAATAGATACAGCCAATTTCTATTAGTTTTATGAGCAAAATTGGTGTAGTTTTGAGAAACATATCTCCATACAAACTGTAACCAGTTCTACTAGTCTTTGTAATAGATCCCCCTATGAAATTTTACCGACACTCTCTCTTTTGATATCTCGAAAAACATGTTGCGATTGAGCATATTACATGTACACGTATCGCTCCAGTGGAGCATGTGGCTAGTTCTTGCCCAGATCCGTGTAATATTTTGACAACTGCACTGGAGGATGACCATATCCGGAAAACTATCAATCACAGGAGAGGGTTTCTTCATAAGCAGTTTAATACATTGTTTTTTTTTCAGCTGTAACACATCCAAGCACTGTACAGCTACATCTTTGTACATCTCCATGCACATAGTTTTTCTACTATGATATTGAGGTCTGTGTCAGCTGCTAAAAAGATGAATATCGCTAGGTGTAAATTCTGCAGCTCCCTCAACTCACAGGTTGGTAGAAGAAAACGCAGAGGCGATGTTTATTGACAAAAGTGTGGAGAACATGGCCACATATGGAAACTGGAAGAGTTTGTGGCAGACATCTTCCACGGCAATGTGGTAGCGAATATCTGTGTGTTCCATTTCGAAGAAAGTAGTTTACTCATTTTACAGTCATGTACATGACTACTGTTCCAGTATAGACCATCGGCAGAAGGTACCGAGATATTACAAATGAAAAGATGCACTGTTATCTTATTGGCGAAGAAAATAAAAATAAAAACATGTGGCTATCATCGCAGCATAAGGAACTAGGACAATTCTGCAGCATTGAGGAACGCTTCCAAACAGCTGTCTGAAGGTGAAGACCTCTACATTTAACCTCTTGCTCCACAGTTACAAGTAGCAGATATCTAGCTTCCTACAAGGGTCCCACCATCTCAACCAGGTGATGTCACTAAATCATTATGTGGTATCAACAGCATGCCAGTGGACGGACGGGATAAGAAAGACAGTGTTGTTCATACGGGACGATGTACAGTAGAACACACCGCAGTTGATAGTGCGATCAATTTATTCGATTTTACCAGGTGTTCCGTAATTTCAACACTAGCCAATGTCACAGTAGATTGCTTCCCAATTTCTGCATCATCTCTAAATCACGCCCTCACTACTCTGCAAGTACCATATACTAGATTGTGAATGCATATAAATGACTGCGCAATACGTGCATTTGGCCATATATCAAGGTCTACCAGTTGTTCTCTAATTTCAACACCAGCCAGTGACATATCAGAATGCTTACGAGGGAGTAAGCACTACGATCAGTAGCCAAAAGAGATGTCTTATTGCTGTTTACAGTAGCATCACCACAGCTCTTGTAGCATACCCTTTGCACAAATAAATCATGTGTGGTGTTAGGCGCTTTTCCTCATGTGTAGGATAATACAGCAATTTCGTACTAATACCATATCTCTCGAGTACACTCGCATCACACTATCAAAAGTGATATATGTGACATTGGTCCACTCTCCTACCGAACACTCTAGGGAATGGCTTAAGTCTGATAAACGCTTTCATTCTTCTCCTTAGTACTTAAGGATTAACACTTTTTGTGAGAACCAGCCATAATTCGGTAGTATCTGTATTCAGCTGCATATGTGACAACGCAGTTATGGATTGGGATACATACGTTATGCCTGCTTTAATATAGCACCTCTGTTTAATACCTGCGTCGACCTTGTTGGAGTATGTGTTACGAAAACCCATTTAGTTTACGGTGTACGGGGGAGTGTTAAGAGCGAATGCAGCCATAACATAATTTTTAACTTTTCTCGGTCTTGAGTGTCCGGATACTTCCAACCCACATCAGTTCCCCGTCTTTCGTGGTACTTTTTCTCTAATTTTATGTATTCTTAGTCGGTTTCAGTAACTCTGCAAGTTTCTCCGCGTTTCTACATCTTTTGTCGTATTGTCCTTATCTGACACCAGCTTTTCCTCGATTTTTAGCGATTTTATGCTGTTCTTCATGTTTTTTTACTTTGTTTCGTATGTATATGGCCATATTGCCAATATATCAACACATTATTTAAACTTTTATGAGGATATTTGTGTGTCCTATACACCAGCCTTCTAAAAAGTCATAAGAATTCCCCTCTTCCTGATGATCTACATGCATGAGTTATGGATAGGAAGATTGTGAAAAGTATAGTAACTCTCGCCTCATACGTAGATGTCCCAGCATGTGGTGCAGATTGGAAACTGGTATTAGGGAAACAAATGTGTGTAGCGCTATGGCACATCAGAGATACTAAACTTCCTGGCATATTAAAACTGTGTGCCCGACCGAGACTCGAACTCGGGACCTTTGCCTTTCGCGGGCAAGTGCTCTACCATCTGAGCTACCAAAGCACGACTCACGCCCGGTCCTCACAGCTTTACTTCTGCCAGTATCTCGTCTCCTACCTTCCAAACTTTACAGAAGATCTCCTGCGAACCTTGCAGAACTAGCACTCCTGAAAGTGAGGACCGGGTGTGAGTCGTGCTTCGGTAGCTCAGATGGCTCTGGCTCTGAGCACTATGGGACTTAACATCTGTGGTCATCAGTCCCCTAGAACTTAGAACTACTTAAACCTAACTAACCTAAGGACATCACACACATCCATGCTCGAGGCAGGATTCGAACTTGCGACCGTAGCAGTCCCGCGGTTTCGGACTGAGCGCCTGAATCGCTAGCCCAACGCGGCCGGCTAGCTCAGATGGTAGAGCACTTGCCCACGAAAGGCAACGATCCCGAGTTCGATTCTCGGTCGGGCACACATTTTTAATCTCCCAGGAAGTTTCATATCAGCGCACACTCCGCTGCAGAGTGAAAATCTCATTCTGGAAACATCCCCCAGGCTGTGGCTAAGCCATGTCTCCGCAGTATCCTTTCTTTCAGGAGTGGTAGTTCTGCAAGGTTCGCAGGAGAGGTTCTGTAAAGTTTGGAAGGTAGGAGACGAGATACTGGCAGAAGTAAATCTGTGAGGACCGGGCGTGAGTCGTGCTTCGATAGCTCAGATGGTAGAGCACTTGCCCGCGAAAGGCAAAGGTCCCGAGTTCGAGTCTCGGTCGGGCACACAGTTTTAATCTGCCAAGAAGTTTCATATCAGCGCACACTCCGCTGCGCAGTGAAAATCTTATTCTGGATCATTGTCTGCAGATACATGTAGAGATGCACTTGATAGAAACTCACAGTTCACCACAGTTATACACGTTCATCTGACTTCCACTCTACCATGTAGGGATATACAATGGGGAGTTGACATGGGTACAGAGTTGATTTCATCTGCTGCTCTGATATTTTTTTCCCATAAATATGTGCTCTTATTGCTTACCAGATGAGCTTCGCTACTTTTGTTTACACCTTACAACTCTGATACGTCACCATAACCATGTCACGACATCTACAAACTGTAGATTTCGGGTATTTTTTTTACCCTTGTAATGGGTTATTCATTAGTTGACACTGTGTGACTGCACGTACCATCATGAACCTTGAGAGATACCCCTCCCCGTACCTATACAGTGTGCACCCCCGGCAATGTAATATATAGATGAACAGTTACCAAGTCATGCATTCGAACCGCGACCGACAACCACTGAAAGCTCCACATATAGAGATAACACATGCATATTACCAGTCACGAAGTCTCAATTTCAATCACTTGTACATTATTTTCGTCAGTGCTACAGCCCCGCAAAGAGCGAAAAACTCGTCGCAAAATGATTCGGTAGGTAATGTAAGCACATTTAAATTCATCCAGCTAAAGGGCCTAATATCTTCGATGCAACTTATATTACCAATATTTCGTAGCAATGTTGTCTAGTTTCCCCAGTAATAATAAAAAACCATATCATTTTCTGCGCCTATCACCCTCCTTTTATAATCTTACAGATACACATTGATGGCACATAATCTTTCCATTCCACTATTTTGTGTGCTAGATGTCCGTCAGGTGGAGGGCAAAAATCCTACGTGAGTATTATTCTGGTGTACAGTACATTGCCACACTTTAGTCAGACGGTATACTACTGTACCTGAATGCACCCAGTCACTCACAGACAAATATTCCACTGATGCAATGCATTTGCTGTATTTTTTGTATGTCTATGTCGATGCAAGTGTCATGGATGGCTGTCATAGACCTAAACCACTATTTCTGATCGGTCCACAGTCCATTATATCTGGAACAGTGTTTAGAAGATGACCCACAACGCTGTACATCCAGGATAGGCTTCAAAGGTGGATCTTAACTGTTTGTTATAGCACCATAACACTCTCATGTCTACTATACACCAAGAAGAGTTGCTACCTCCATGCCATGCACACATCTGGCGAAATCTTGTGCTTTTGAATTGGTGCTGTGCGTAAGACTAGTGTTGCAGGGAGGATTGGAGAAGGACAATGTGGGAGAGATCTATCAATCTCCGACTTTATCCTACAAATGTGAGAATAATCTGTGACGCCCATCCACACGTCGATAGATAGCCAGTCGTAATCGTAAATTCGGCGCTATGATCAATGGGCTGGAAGTATGTAAATATCCTAATTCCATTTGAATAGGACGCTGTCTGGTATACTTTGGTGTATATGGCCGAATGGTCATGCTGCAAGGTCATCTATCAGCCTTCGCAATCTAGTATACTGTACATGCAGAGTAGTGGAGGGGTGATTTAGCGATGAGGCAGATATTCGGAAGCATTCTACCATGTCATTGGCTGGCTTTAAAATTATGGAACAACTGGTATACTTTGATGCATATGGCTAAATGCACATACTGCACAGTCATCTATCGGCATTCACAATCTAGTATATGGTACTTGCAGAGTAGTGAAGGGGTGATTTAGCGATGATGCAGAAATTGGGAAGCAATCTGCTGTGTCATTGGCTGGCACTGAAATTACGGAACAACTGGTAAAATTCCATAAATTGAGCGCACTATCAACTGCAGTGTGTTATACTGTACATTGTCCTATATCAACAATGTCTTTCCCTTCCCATCCGCCCACTGGTATGCTGTTCATTACCATATAATGATTGGCAGACATCACTTGGTCGGTTGAGACAGTGGGACTCTTGGAGGAGCACTCGATGTCTGCTAAGTGTCACTATGCAGCATGGGATTTAATGTAGAGTTCATAACCTCAGACAGCTGTTTGGAAGGATTCCTGAAAACTGCAGACTCGTCCTGTTTCCATATGCTATGATGCTCTCCACATGTTTTTTTAACCAATAAGATAACAGTACCTCTTTTTTATTTCTACTACCTCGCACGTGTTGTGAACAGCACCTTCTGGCGATGGTCAACTCCAAAACAGTTATCATGTACATGACTGCAAAATGGGGAAACAATGCCTTTTCAAACAGAATACTGAGACATCAGCTCTTGCTGTTGTGGAATATGAGATTAATTGTATAGGAATCACCTTTGGATAGCTGTTGGGAACGATCAAAAATGTTGCAAACTCTTTCAGTTCCCACATGTTGCCATTCTTTCACATTTTTGTCAATGAGAAACATCGCCCTTACATTTTATTACTACCAACTTGTGCGCTGCGGAGCTGAAAACCTTATATCATATGACGCTCAGCTTTCTGTGATAGCCAAAGGATCAAAATGTGTTTGTGTCGGTTTGTGGTAGCAGCTGAAACAAAATGTATGGCCGTGACACTGCTTGGATGTGTTACAGCCAAAGAAACAATGTCCTAAAGTGCTTATGGAGGACCAATACAGGAACGCTCTCTTGAAGTTGATAGACTGCTGGATATGGTCTTACTCCAGTACAGTCGACAAAATATTATGCAGATCTGTGCAAGTGACTTCGAACACTGAGCATGTGCTCCAATAGAGCAATGCATATATTTGTAAAATGTTTGACGTCAACATGAAGATGCATATTTTTTCGATATGTCAAAAAGATGTGATAAAATCTTATAGGAGGTTTTATTAAAAGGAGTGATATAACTCATTAAAAGTTTGGGTGTTGATAGTTCTCTCAAAACTAAACCAACTTTTCTCATAAAGCTAACAGAGATCGACTGTACCTTTTCTCATAGAACCATACTGTTTTTATTAATATTGTCATGAATATGTGTTTAAAAAATCGGTGATACCTCAAGTTCTGTGTTATTTCATACCTCATAACCTATAATTATAAAGTAGACACCACATGTATTATAGCTCACTGTGGAACATAGAAATGATAGTGTTTCTTTCCGACATGTGATTAGGTTGTGTGAAACATGCTGTGTCGACCAAACTGCTTACAAACTAGAACGCAAGAATCTGCTGTATGAAAGAAACTTTACAGACCTTTTGGACAAAAATCCAAAGCCAGGATAGTCCTCATTTTTCTCGGTTTTTGATCTGAGGGATGCTGGCATGTAGCTTTAGTCAGCGTTGATAACTCTGACCACCCAGCTATGTGCTCATTGAGGACACATTGTACTGAGGACTCAGCAACTGGATTGGTGGGAGGCTGCTCTGGTACCCAAGGCTGCTTTAGGTGGAGGACTTCCTGTTTTCCAAGCAGCAGACATTTCAAAAAGCAGTCTGGTGAGTTCTCCCGAATTAAGTTGTTGTAGTTCCAAGGGGGAGGGGGAGAGAGGGGATCCCATCTTCCTGAGAAGTCGTTTAACAGATTGCATGAAGCTTCTTCTTCTTGTCGTTTGTGTATGTGTCACTGATTCTTGTAGACTGGAGACAGTATACCAATGCCACCTGAAGGATTTCTTCGTGGACCGTCAGCAGCAAGACAGAACAGGTCTCTGTCCCTATCAATGGTGAGGAGAGGGAGTGATAAGCATTGGTAGAGTGGTACGGTAAGACTGCCTCAAGTTGGTTAGCTAGTGATCGCCCATTGTGGAGGTCACAGCAGCAGCTACAGCCCATCAACAATCTTCTGGGGTCAGTTCTTGCGGTAGTTTTTTCCCAATCCCCAGCGTATTTGTTGCATTATGACCAATTGATTATGAGTACTGGATTTTTTTTCAAGACGGTTTTGATGTTTAATTAGAGCAGTGAAGCATGGTTGCACCTATTGGCTTTGATTACCTGGACTGCATGTGATTGTCGAGCAGGGGTTTGCAGCAAACTTTGATGTCAGACAGTGATAGATAGAGTCCTCAGCTGTATGCATGTAGGTAATACATTTATTAAACTCTTCTCTGCCCAACACCAGAATCTCGTCAGTTGAACACATTTCTCACCAAAAAATAAATGAAAATAGATAGTGCCTCCCACTCCAATCTTCTTACCTGCGAGCTTGTAGGTGAGTGGTATAGTTTGAGTGCATCTGCCATTAGTTTCAAGTCGTATTGTGAAATTTTTTACCAACAGGATGTCATCAGTTGTATGGTATAATCAATTTTTGAGCTGTATCACGGTTTTAAGCAATTCCTTCATAGCGCTATGCAAATAGGTATGTCACTACAGCCGATCTTTATAATTGATTATGTAATTTGCATCGATTTTTAGTTCAGATTACTAGCCAAAATAAATAAGGTACACTAACTTAACCTTCCTCTACTGCATCTGGGTATTTTGCATGTGTTGGTGGGTGCACTTCTACTTTCTGTCCATAAGCACCAGGGTTCGAGTCCTAGAAAGTGCATCACCAGTTTTAATTGCCCACTAATTTCTTAGTAGGTGAGGGAAGGGGGGGGGGGGGGGTGGTACGTCAGCACAGCCCTGGGACAAAGAAATTCCCACCAGAATTCCAAATTCTCTCCAAAATTCGTAACTGCAGTCGAAATTCGAAATTCCCACCATTAGGGTAGGTGGGGGAAGGGGAGTGGTGGGGAGGTGGGAAGGTTTTTTAACCTACATGCAGGCTAAGGAAAACACATGACGTCGTGTGGGGATAAGAGGTGATGTGGCCAGGTGTAATTAATTAGTCAGTTTAATTAATTCATATATCAATTTGATATCAAAATTGGGATTGTGCTCGTGCCACTCTTACCCTACTACTATCGTGTAACATTCAGTTTTTTGGTGCTTCTGGTGTGAAAGTTCCCCAGTGTCTTACAGCATGGAAACGTGAGGATAGGTAGTCTCTAGAGGAACGGAGGGTTCCAAATGATTGGAAAAGAGCACAGATAGTCCCAGTGTTCAAGAAGGGTCGTCGAGCAGATGCGCAAAACTATAGACCTATATCTCTTACGTCGATCTCTTGTAGAATTTTAGAACATGTTTTTTGCTCGCGTATCATGTCATTTCTGGAAACCCAGAATCTACTATGTAGGAATCAACATGGATTCCGGAAACAGCGATCGTGTGAGACCCAACTCGCCTTATTTGTTCATGAGACCCAGAAAATATTAGATACAGGCTCCCAGGTAGATGCTATTTTTCTTGACTTCCGGAAGGCGTTCGATACAGTTCCGCACTGTCGCCTGATAAACAAAGTAAGAGCCTACGGAATATCAGACCAGCTGTGTGGCTGGATTGAAGAGTTTTTAGCAAACAGAACACAGCATGTTGTTATCAATGGAGAGACGTCTACAGACGTTAAAGTAACCTCTGGCGTGCCACAGGGGAGTGTTATGGGACCATTGCTTTTCACAATATATATAAATGACTTAGTAGATAGTGTCGGAAGTTCCATGCGGCTTTTCGCGGATGATGCTGTAGTATACAGAGAAGTTGCTGCATTAGAAAATTGTAGCGAAATACAGGAAGATCTGCAGCGGATAGGCACTTGGTGCAGGGAGTGGCAACTGACCCTTAACATAGACAAATGTAATGTATTGCGAATACATAGAAAGAAGGATCCTTTATTGTATGATTATATGATAGCGGAACAAACACTGGTAGCAATTACTTCTGTAAAATATCTGGGAGTATGCGTACGGAACGATTTGAAGTGGAATGATCATATAAAACTAATTGTTGGTAAGGCGGGTACCAGGTTGAGATTCATTGGGAGAGTGCTTAGAAAATGTAGTCCATCAACAAAGGACGTGGCTTACAAAACACTCGTTCGACCTATACTTGAGTATTGCTCATCAGTGTGGGATCCGTACCAGGTCGGGTTGACGGAGGAGATAGAGAAGATCCAAAGAAGAGCGGCGCGTTTCGTCACTGGGTTATTTGGTAACCGTGATAGCGTTACGGAAATGTTTAATAAACTCAAGTGGCAGACTCTGCAAGAGAGGCGCTCTGCATCGCGGTGTAGCTTGCTCGCCAGGTTTCGAGAGGGTGCGTTTCTGGATGAGGTATCGAATATATTGCTTCCCCCTACTTATACTTCCCGAGGAGATCACGAATGTAAAATTAGAGAGATTAGAGCGCGCACGGAGGCTTTCAGACAGTCGTTCTTCCCGCGAACCATACGCGACTGGAACAGGAAAGGGAGGTAATGACAGTGGCACGTAAATTGCCCTCCGCCACACACCGTTGGGTGGCTTGCGGAGTATCAATGTAGATGTAGATGTAGATGTAGATGTAGATGTAGATGTAGATGCTGTTCTCAAGGTTCTGAGTGGCTACAGATGACCGCCACAGGGGAGGATCACTATTCTGTACACCAAGCACTCCAGATCTTAGCCCGCCATCCAAGAAGAGGTATTGAGCTCCCTGCAGTATTCATCCCACACCATTTGTCGGGACCTGTCAGCTGTCGGTTATTTCCACACCCTACCTACTTTGTTGCTTACATCACAAGCAGCTGCGTGTGGGGTGGATCTATGACCAGGACGTGTGGACTGCTGATGAACAGAGTCACACTGGGTTCAGTGATGAATCATAGTTCTGCACTAACCTGAATGACCATCATAGTCTAGTTTAGCAGTGACTTGGGAAGATATTCCATTCTTCTAATGTTTTATAGAGACGCTACTTGTTACTGCTGGCGTCATTATGTGCGTGCCATGACTCCAGGCTGCGGCTAGTAGTGCTCGAGGGAAGTCTGACGACTCAACGGTACAGCAGCGGCATCTTGCATTCTCATGTTCAAAATTCCATGTGACAGTATTGTGGTGCCATTTTTCAACAGGACACGTCGCATGTGTCTCTATGAACTGTCTGCATGATCTTGAGTACTCCTGTGGCCATCAAAATATCCAGGTCTGTCTGCAATAGAACATTTGGCACCAGTTGCGATGCAACTCCATCTCACTTCCAGTGTCCGGTATGTCAGGGCCAGTTACAAAACTAGTGCGCCAAATTACCCCAGGACAGGATACAACAGCTTTGTAATACCCTTTGCAGCTGAATCACTGCATGCATCCAGGTCAGATGGGTTGTTAGTCATACAGAGAAATTGGCTCATATTGTCAACTTCCTTGTGTTTGACTTGGTTTTTTAATCATTGAAATAAATTCACATACCCTCTCAACACGTGAAGTTTCATTTCCTCTCCTCTTTCCCTTCTACATGCACCACTTTTTTTGACAGTTAGTGTTGTTCGATACCTATCTCCTTCATCACCAAGACAAATTTAAGGAGATTTATGGAGAGATTCTTATGTAGATATTAAGAACTTAGAACGTTTCTTTAATATCTTATCCCCTGCAATACCAACGCATTTTCAGTTACATATATTACTAGCAAGGATACTTTACGCCTATGCAAAAAATTTTAAATATTGTTGCATTATTTTAAAAACTTTTTTGTAACGAGGTAGTTATGTCTAACTAGGGTACACTCAGCACACTCTTCGCTAGACAAGTGCACTTTTCATAACATATACTACCAATAGATACACTTTAGGCCCACCTAAAATTATTTGAAAAAAACATAAATTTAGTTAATTGTTGGTGTCGTTTGGTCACAATATGCTTTTAAACAGGTATTGATGTATAAATATGGTCCTCAACCTGGTAATATTCAAAATGACATTCTTTGTGAAACATTACATCTACAACTACGACTTACGTTTTAGGGGTTCATTCTAGCTGAAAGATGTAAAACAAGTATGTAATCTGGTAGAAGACATCATTAAAGACAGTAAATATCTTTAACAAAATTTTAAAATCTGGGTTACCTGAGTAAATTAGAATACCTTGACAAGGTGGACACAGGGTACCCGTTGCCCTTCCCGACCCCTCTGGTGTAATAATATAAATCGGCTGTGTATTTATTACTGTGAAGCCGCCTGTTATAAATGTTAGGTCTTACACTATACCTGTCAGACAATTTTAGGTGTTGTAAGTGACAGCATATTAAAAAAAATCGGATGGGACGAAAAAGATTTTCATACTCTGAAAGAATAATCTGTTTTAAATCGAAAATTAAAAACAGGCATTTTATTTTTTTTTATTTTTTTATTTTTTGTCATCAGTCTTTTGACTGGTTTGATGTGGCCCGACACGAATTCCTCTCGAGTACCAACCTTGCAAAGGTACTCTCGCGTTCTCGTTCACTTCAATACGGTACCAGGACGTTTAAGTACTACCGCTGTAATGACGGAAGATCCGCGATTCGGAATGTCAGAACTGTGTAGTAAGTAGCGGCAGGAACACCACCACAAAATTACGCAGCACTAACACTCCAAACCCTCGACTCTCGGAGATAAATTTTAACCGTGTTCAACCTCATGGTAAAGTATCGAACTATTTTTCTCCGAATCATTCAGTTTGTGGGGAAAGCAGTGAGAACAATTACTTTTGGAAACCTTTTATCGCCGGCCGGAGTGGCCGAGCGGTTCTAGGCGCTACAGTCTGGAACCGTGCGACCGCTATGGTCGCAGGTTCGAATCCTGCCTCGGGCATGGATGTGTGTGATGTCCTTAGGTTAATTAGGTTTAAGTAGTTCTAAGTTCTAGGGGACTGATGACCACAGCAGCCATTTGAACCATTTTTGAACCAAACCTTTTATCAGACGAAGCCTGTTATAACAATAAAGCATTTCGCTTAATAAAACGGTCGCCATCCCAAATCGGGCACAGTGTCTGCACAAAAAGATGAAGTCAATTTTCGACACTGAATAAATAACTACTTTCACTTACTACGTAATTTAAACACAACCACTTAAATTCCATTTACTACGGTCACTTGGCAGTAAGTACTATTAATCCCACTTTCTGTTACTTACGGAATTTATCACCACTTCAGTAATTATTTAAGGAAGACATACATATGTTTCAACAAGGATACAAAAAAATACTAATGTTATAGCTATCATTCATATGATTAAAACTATTATTTAATACGGCTAAATTTCATTTCTTTAGGACTATTACTTGTAAGCGTTTTACTAACACCAATATTTGTCTGGCTTTCTTTGACATTGAGAAGCAACACGAACAATTTCTGTTAAGATTGTTGCAGTTAAACAATTATATTACTTTACTTTCAGCAATGCTATTGAAAACTTATCCTCATGGTCAAGCAAAGCGTTGGTCCTTAAACTGATACGTGAAAACTTTAGTATTTAATAATGATTTTCAGAATTTACTACCAAAACAGAACTATTGCCAGTAATTCACTATTATTCAAGCTTCAATAAACATGAGGATACTCGGAATAAATTCGTTTAGGTAAGGACCCTACTGAGGTGAATGAAACAGGAAAATTACAGTTAAACAGAAAGGTATAGTCGTGGACAAAACGAGCGAGACCCCTCGCCTTTTCGTTATGCTGATCCGCACAGCTTTCAAGTCTGCTACACAGCATAAGAGGCAAGGAGACGAAGTGCTACCAACATACTATGCACAGGCGTGAAATTGAAAAACTATCCGAACTATGTCAGACTGTTTTCAATCTTGTGTAACGCTGTATTAATGCTGATTAGTGTATTAAACACAACACGTAAATATAAGATATAAATGATAGAAGAAACGTTAATTAGTATGAACTGTACTAATAAAAATGAATTTCAGCTTATCGAGATAACATAACTGTTTTAGTAATACAAAGTGCCCCAGATCGTTACGAATTAGCAAAATAATATGTGCATTCGGTCTGTGTCTACGTTCAGACAAGTCATACTCGATTACCGTTGCTGACCTACCACGAAAGTGTGCATATTTAGCAATGCGTGAAGATTCATAACGAAATTCAGTGCCACGCTTAAATCAGTTCATATTGCCGTACTGCGCCAATCATGAAGAACACGTCCGAGGCCAAAACCCAGTCTTGCAGGTGGAATCGGGCCTCTAGTGCTTGACCAACGTAATACGTGTTCACCACTTGCAGGGCAGCTACCGACTCTATCTGACCCACTTGCGCGCCAATTCTCACTCGCGCGCCCCACCACCTTTTCCATTCCACCACAGAAAGGAGTTCCGTTCTATGTATGACCCCTACACCTTTTCAATTTACACTTCTGCTTACAAAAACCCTAAGTATGAACCACCTACAAATGCGTGACAGCATATACCTACAAAATTGACAAATTAATTATAGTTGTACTTGAAATATTACATAATTATTTACAAAATATGTTTTAATATATTTATTCCTCCTACGTCAAAGAGGTTGTTTTAAACTGATAAACTACTTACTCTCGTTATAGTACTTGCTTAATTTTTCAAAATTATTACGGAACAAAAAATTTTTAAATATACAGATTAACGGCAGTATTATATTTACAATAGCATTACAACCTCTTCATCTCAGAGTAGCACTTGCAACCTACGTGCTCAGTTATTTGCTGTATGTATTCCAATATCTGTCTTCCTCTACAGTTTTTGCCCTCTACTGTTCCCTCTAGTACCACGGAAGTCATTCCATCATGTGTTAACAGGTGTCCTATCATCCTGTCCCTTCTCCTTCTCAGTGTTTTCCACACATTCCTATCCTCTTCGATTCTGCGCAGAACCTCTTCATTCCTTACCTTATCGGCCCACCTAACTTTCAACATTCGTCCGTAGCACCACATCTCAAATGCTTCGATTCTCTTCTGTTCCGGTTTTCCCACAGTCCATGTTTCACTACCATAGAATGCTATACTCCAGACGTACGTTCTCAGAAATTTCTTTCTCAAATTAAGGCCTATGTTCGATACTAGTAGACTTCCCTTAGCCAGGAATACCCTGTTTGCCATTGCTAGTTTGCTTTTTATGTCCTCCTTGCTCCATCTGTCATTGGTTATCTTACTTCCTAGGTAGCTGAATTCTTTTACTTCATCTACTTCGTGACCATCAATCCTGATGTTCAGTTTCTTGCTTTTCTCATTTCTGCTACTTCTCATTACTTTTGTCTTTCTTCGATTTACTCTCAATCCATATTCAGTACTCATTATAGTATTCATTCTATTTATCAGATCATGTAATTCTTCTTCACTTTCACTCAGGATAGCAACGTCATCAGCGAATCGTATCATTGATATCCTTTTACCTTGAATTTTAATTCTACTCCTGAACCTTTCTTTTATTTCCATCAATGCTTCTTCGATGTACGGATTGAAAGGAAAAGACTACATTCCTGTCTTACACCCTTTTTAATCCGAGTACTTCGTTTTTGGCAGTCCACTCTTATTATTCCCTCTTGGCTCTTGTACATATTGCATATTACCCGTCTCTCCCTGTAGCTTACCCCTATTTTTCTCAGAATTTCAAACATCCTGCACCACTTTACATTGTCGAATGCTTTTTCAAGTTCGACAAATCCTATGAACGTGTCTGGAATTTTTTTAGTCTTGCTTCCATTATCAACCACAACGTCAGATTTTCCTCTCTCATGCCTTTATATTTTCTAAAGCCAAAATGATCGTCATCTGGCACATCCACCATTTTCTTTTCCATTCTTTATATTATTCTTGCGAGCAACTTGGATGCATGAGCTGTTAAGCTGACTGTACAATAATTCTCGGCTCGTCAACTCTTGTTGCCTTTGGAATAGTGTGGATAGTTTTCCGAAAGTCAGATTGTATGTCGTTACATTCTACACACCAACGTGAATAGTCGTTTTGTCGCCACTTCCTCCAGTGATTTTAAAAATTCTGATGGAATGTTATGTGTCCCTTCCGCTCTATTTGCTCTTAACTTCAAAGCTCTTTTAAATTCTGGTTCTAACTCTGGATCCCCTATCTCTTCTAAATCGACTCCTGTTTCCTTTTCTATCACATCATGTAAGTCTCCCCCCCCCCCCCCCTCCCACAGAGGCTTTCTGTGTATTCTTTCCATCTATCCCCTCTCTCCTCTGTATTTATCAGTGGAATTCCCGTTGCACTCTTAATGCTACCACCCTTGCTTTTAATGTCACGGAAGGTTGTTCACTTTCGGGTATGCTGAGTCTGTCCTGACAATCATTTCTTTTTGCATCTCTTCGCGTTTTTCATGCAGCCATTTCCTCTCAGCTTCCTTGCACTTCCTACTCATTTAATACCTCAGCGACTTGTATTTCTGCATTCCTGTGTTTCTGAAACACTTTTGCACCTTCTACTTTCATCAATCAAATGAAGTATTTTTTCTGTTACCCATGGTTTCTTCACATTTACCTTCTTTGTACCTATGTTTCGCTTCCCAACTTCTGTGATGGCCCTTTTTAGAGATGTCCATTCCTCTTCAACTGTACTGCCTACTGAGCTTTTCCTTATTGCTGTATCTATAGCCTTAGAGAACTTCAAGCGCATCTCGTCATTCCTTGGTACTTCAGTATCCCTCTTCTTTGCGTATTGATTCTTCCTGACTAATGTCTTAAACTTCATCCTACTCTTTACCACTACTGTATTGTGATCTGAGTCTATATCTGCTCCTGGGTAAGCTTACAATCCAGTATCTGATTTCGGAATCTCTGTCTGACCATAATGTAATCTAACTGAAATCATCCCGTATCACCCAGCCTTTCCCAAGTATACCTCATCCTCTTGTGTTTCTTGAACAGAGTATTCGCTATTACTACCTGAAACTTGTTACAGAACTCAGTCTTTCTCCTCTCTCATTCCTTGTCCCAAGCCCATATTCTCCTGTAACCTTTTCTTCTGATCCTTCCCATACAACTGCATTTGATATCTACTGCTGGAGATAGATTTCCTCTAGACTTAAGTTACTCTTGCTTTTCTTCTAATCGCACTCTTTCAGCTTCCATGGCATCACCGCCTTGGTCTCTTCTTGTTCCTTGGAATCTAACAGCGTGTTGTCGTGGTCCATCTGCCTATGTATTCGCTTGGCTGACTTTCATTTCCTTTACAGTCATTATTGTACATCGCACTCCACTACGTTCCTTAAGCCCTTTGTTACTTTTCTTGACCACAGAACAAGAACACTTACCAATTACGCGTTGAGAAACACCAAATTTTTTAATAATTTTCGTATCGAAAGTCCACGCCTCGATGAAGACACTGTCCTACGCTATGTTTTGAATCCGTTTAGCCCAACAGGAGCTTTCAAACGATATTTACAGTTCTATCAATTTTTTGGACCCATCCAAAACGTTGTCTTCAGTTTCCCTGTATAAATTTATCATTGATTGTCACGACCATTATCTCAACTAAAGTATCTCGTGACTGGATACGTGAACAAAAATGTCCGAAAAATGGCTATGTGACAGTAAGTCATTGTCTTCCTGAGTTATTTCAGCCGCGAATCCCCGTAAGCATCGCCGGGCAGGGTAGCCGTCCGGTCTAGGGGCGCATTGTCACGGTTCGCGCGGCTACCCCCGTCGGAGGTTCGAGTCCTCCGTCGGGAATTGGTCTGTGTGTTGTCCTTAGCGTAAGTTCATTTACTTTTCATATCTTTCTTGCTGTTGAGTGAGAAAATAGCATAGAAAAATGCATTTTACTTTCTGTTAAATTTTGAAAATCATTTATCAACGAAAATAAAACAATAGAAAGAGTATGAGCATGTGTGAGAAAGAAAAGAACAATTGGGTGGAAATAAATTTCCTTGATGTTACATTCGTGTCCAGTACCGAGAACTGTAGTCCACAATGACACATCACTACACCGGAAACTTTACATATTTATTTGTCGATGAAAGCACATTGCAGATATCGAAAAAATTGTTTCCGTTTATGCCACGGGGCGCACACGGGTTCTACCTCAGCAGTGATAAAATATTAAATGTCTAAATAAGGGCCACAACGTAGCTTCCATCCGCGAGACAGAGTTAAGAATAATGCCAGCCCTATATAAAACACAAATGCCTTGCCGAAACTCTGTAACTTCCAGAAGACTTTCGGATCCGGCCACTAGACTAAGAAACGATCACCATAGACATGTGAGTTCAGCATCCGCATAAATACCGAAACAGTCAGGAGTCAGAAAAGAGAAGTACACATACGAAACCACCAGGCTTTAACTTTCCACTGGAAGATACGACATTTATTGCCTTTAACTAATCCTCGTGAAGACCGCCTCCTTCGTCACTCAACGTCCCGAGCTAGCGGTCGCTTCCTGCAGAACAGGTATACACCCGCTAAATTACAGCACTTGCCATGGAAGCTGACAGACGACAAAGCCAAGACCCACAATCGAGATGAACATGCAGCCTCTGGGTCACAGTACAGTGTTTTAAAGAAGAAGCGTTAAGAAAATTATTAAGGGAAGAACACTGTTGGGCCAATGCATATTAAAAGTTATCCACAACAGGAAGAAGACCCGTCGCTAAAGTAACTGCCACCGTATTACGCACGACAGCAACTTCATCTGGAGTAAGACTGTACTATCACGGACAATTACAGCTGTAAATGACTTGCCAGTGCAGCAGACTCATTCTTTGGACAATATATACCGCTCGGCTGAAACTTTAATTCTAAGCCGATGTTAATTATAAGGAGCAGTCAAATGAAATCATGACACATGCAAAAAAAGTATGTAAACTGTTTATTATTCCAAAAGTAATTCGCCACATCTATCCCACAGTCAGCCAAGACTGTCAATGACTTTATGGAAAAACGTTTGCAGTTGCCTACAAAAGCATGATTTTACCCACAGCACAACGATGCCCACAAATTGGCGAGATAGTTTCGAGTTCGCTGTTGTAGTTTCTCTGGGAAGCTGTTACACTTCCTCCATACAGTCTCGATCTCTCTCGAGGTGGTTTCCATGTTTTGGTGTCGTGGAGAAAAAACATTTGTGGCCGTCGATTTGCATTTGGTCGAAGAGATTCACGCCTGGGTACAATCATGATTCCATGAAGGCGTTGTCAGTCTTGTCTCTCAGCAGTCGGATAAATGTATTAAAAGTTATGGCGATTCCTTTTCAACTAATAAACAGAGTATTCATTTTTATCATTTGTCTCTTTCTCATTTAACGGCCCCTTATAATACTAAGAAGTGAATGAAATGTGAAACACTGGTTAAGTCAGCAAGATAGGTGCCTTATGATACTAAAGTACTTGTTACGAGTATTCTGGCAAAGTGCATGGAATCTGTACAGGAAAGCACATGCAAGTTTCCTAGTGAGATCAGGTCCGTATTAAGTAGACGTGACAGCAATCATACAAAATTCAGCACTCCATTAGATTGCTATTGTTCATCTGAAAATGTAGCAGGTATGCTCAGGGAGCTAACATGGAAATCTTTGGGTTAACAGCCACGTGTTTCTCGTGTAAACTTCATGGGTACGTTTAAGCACCTAGTCTTTCAAAGATGACTTTTACAGTTGTGTGATAATCCGCCCCCGGTAGCTGAGTAGTTAACAGTTGGCCTTTGGCTGTGCTGCGGTGAGGACGCGCTGTTTGTGTTCCCGCCGCGGAGCGAGCGCTAGTGTTCTTTACATCGTACTCAGCCGTTTCGCGCGTGCCGTACTCAGCATATAGATCACTATGGCGCACCAACACAAAAACTCTACGCTCAACTTTACGTTCCGCAACGAATTTGCACGGCCCAAAGCACTCGAAGTCGAACGATTTCTACGAGAAGAAGTTAAAATCCCGGCGACCGACATTCTCGGCATTCACTTGTCCATTGTGAGCAGTATTGTATATGTCAAGATCATCAACGACGCAGCATGTGAACGGATCCTTCGGGACACGAAACAGGGCCTCCGTTTCTGCCATGCTGATGGCAATGTGGGGACTGTGTGTGCACGTCGATTATTCTGGAATGGGACTCCGCACGATCAGACTTTTCGAACTTCCTTTCGAACTGCCGGCGAAGGACGTCGTGACAGCGCTGCGCCCCTACGGCACGGTGCATGATCATACTGCGGAAAAATGGACGCAATTCCAGACATATCCTGTGCTGAACGGAGTCCGCCAGGTCCGAATAGAACTTAAAACACATGTACCTTCATATCTGAATATTGGTGGATGCCGTGCCATCGTCATTTACGATGGGCAACCGAAGACCTGCTCTGGTTGTGGGAAGGAAGGACACCTCAGATCCGAATGTATCCAACGTCGCATCACTCAACTGCCGCCGGCTGACGCGGACCCGCCATCGCAGCCGACGGTGCTTCCCGTGACTTACGCAGCAGCCCTCACGACAGCTACCACTTCACCACGACAGCCGACATCCACTGTTGGGTCGCGGCTCCATCCTCCAATGCAGGGCGATGACGACACACCCGTTCCACAAGCTACGCATTCAACTCCGATGCCGCCGCCCCCGTCGACGGATAACAACATACATGACGATAGCATGGCCGTAGACTCACTTATTGTGCCTACGGCTGCCTTTGCGCCGGAACGTTGTGAATCTTTGCCATCGTCTGACACAGAAGGACACACCAGGAAGCAACGCTCTCCGAAACGACGGAAGCGGAGGCGTAGAGCAACTTCCGAACGGGATGCGACACAGCTTCCAGAGGACGACGACTCCACCTTCAATGACGACGCTACCACAGAGGCAGGCGCCATTTGCTGCAGTTTGGCACCACCGAACGGAACTGAGGACAAACCACACATATCTACAGTGGCAAAATCGGATGCCGATATGCAGGACAGATGGTGCCCACCACCTTCTGGAGTGCAAGCACCCATGCCGTGTCCTGAGGAAGCTAGGGAAGACGATCTTTCTTTGAGTTCCCGACGTGGGCGGATGACGACGACGACGACGGCACCATGCAAGTTACGCCAACAGGGCCCACGCCATTGGCGCCGGCTCTCTAGAAAGGAGTGCAGGTGAGGTTTGGGGGGGATGTGGAGGTGTCAATACAGTCAGAAGCGTCATAGGTAATTCCAGTCTTAATGGATAACTTAACACCTGCGGTTCGGCAACATGCTTATCGTATCGCCACGCTTAACCTCAACACGATACGAATGGCAGTGAAGCTCCAGTTGCTGCGTGAGATGCTTCGTGCTTCGGATGTTGACATTGCCCTGTTGCAGGAAGTGTATATAGCGGCCCTCCTCGTTTTCTACGGTTATGTGACATATATGTCACCGGAGGACCAAAATGGTAGCGGTACGGCAATACTAGTGCGCGACGGAATTGCCATCGAAGAAGTGACTTACCTTCCGTCAGGAAGGGGGCTGGCGATCACAGCACTGGGCACGCGCATCATTAACATTTACGCTCCATCAGGAACTGACCAACGCCGCGAACCATCGCTGTTCTACTCGGAGGATATCGCCCCCCTCTTTATCAGCCGCGTCGATCAATATATCTTCGGCGGCGACTTTAACTGTGTGCTCCACCCCAAAGACCAAGTCCCACATTTCTCGAGTTGTCATGAACTTCGGCTCCTGGTTCGAGATCTGCTTCTCACCGACACGTGGGAGACAGTGCACGGTGACCGACCCGGGCCGACATACTTTACTAGTCACTCAGCCAGTCGCCTAGACTACATTTATGTCTCACGAGCTCTAGCGCCGGGAGTATTGGACGCCGAACGTTGGCCGCTTGCCTTCTCCGATCATAGCGCTTTCGTATGCACACTCACTCTACAGCAGCAGCGGATATGGCGCAGCCGAGGACCCTGGAAGCTGAATGTGGCACATCTCCAAGCCCCGGAATGCCATCAGATTATCCCCAACACATGGATGGATTGCGAACGTCGTCTTTCCCGATACCCTTCGACTCTAGCATGGTGGGTGGAATTTGCCAAACCAGCGTTTCGGCGTGTGCTAACACAATTCGGAAAAGATATCGCAGCTTGGCATCGTCACACATTGGACTTTTATTACACGATGCTCCGCGAATTCGCCAGCCAACCACCATCTCCAAACCGGCAAATGGAAAGCCGCCGAATTAAAGGTAAAATATTATCTCTTACGAGGGAACGTTTGGAGGGGGTCGTCGTGCGATCGCGACGTCAAGACCTAGCGGAAGGAGAAAACTCGTCTGCGCATCACATCGTGAACGACAGCCGCCGACAGCAGCTGATCACGGACCTCGTCTTGCCAGGTGGTAGGGTCGTAATGACCCAAGCGGCGGTTACGGAAGCCTTTGCAGATCACTATCGCCGGTTTTACGACGAGGTGAATACAGAGGAAGCGGACGATCAGGACATACTGCTGCACGTGTCGCACTCCCTCGACAATGCAGCAGCGGCGACGCTGTTAGCCGGACTTACACGGGACGACATCGAGGACGCGCTTAACAAGGGAGCACTGAACAAATCTCCCGGGCCAGACGGACTGCCGCTCGAGTTTTATCGGACTTTCCGCGATCTAATGATGCCCCGATGGATCATCATGTACCAAGAACTGATGACCCCCGGTTTCCACGTGCCACCTGCATTCGTGGAAGGACTCCTTATACCGATACACAAGTCGTCCAGAGGTCGGACGGTCGAGGACTACAGGCCAATTACAATGCTAAACTCGGACTATAAAATCTTCGCCCGACTACTCGCCAGCCGCACAAAGAAGGTTCTGCCCCTACTCCTCTCCATGGAGCAAACGACACAGGGCGGAGTGACCAACATGCAAATGGCAACCAGCGAATGCAGGGATTTAATAGCCATCGCCACATCCTGTCGCCTTCGAGCTGCTCTGATCTCCGTTGATTTCGACCACGCCTTCGACAGAGTTCACCACAAGTTCCTTCTGTCCGTTATGGCCCGCATGGGCTTCCCGCCTGACTTTCTATACATCTTTCAGCGACTTTTCCGTGGAGCTGTATCCCGTGTATTGGTGAATGGACGGATTGCTGGTCCCTTTCCGATCCGACGGTCAGTTCGCCAAGGATGCCCACTCTCCATGATCCTTTCCGCGATCGCACTCGAACCACTTGTCGGAGGGTTGAAAAACAGGCTCTCGGGCATGTCATTCAGGGATCACACCTTTCACTGCAGGATCTATCCTGATGACCTTCTATTACTTGTCCGATCTGGTGACGAGATACGCTCGGTGATACGATGGATCAATCGCTATGGATTGGCAGCGGGCAGCCTCATGAATGTGGCCAAGTCGGCAGCGATGCCCATTGGGAGAGGTCTACAGGAGGACGCTTTAGCCCCACTCCCACTAGTCAACAAGATCCGGTTCTTGGGCATAACATTTACACAAGATGTGCGCCGCACGGCTGCCATGAACTATGCACGATTACTACAGGCAATACGCACAGAAGTTCGCCGGAACCTACTTCGACGGATGGACCTCCTCCAGCGTGTGGAATACCTCGACCTTCACGTGGCGACGACATCTGCATCTACATCTACAATTATACTCCGCAAGCCACCCAACGGTGTGTGGCGGAGGGCACTTTACGTGCCACTGTCATTACCTCCCTTTCCTGTTCCAGTCGCGTATGGTTCGCGGGAAGAACGACTGTCTCAAAGCCTCCGTGCGCGCTCGAATCTCTCTAATTTTACATTCGTGATCTCCTCTGGAGGTATAATTAGGGGGAAGCAATATATTCGATACCTCATCCAGAAACGCACCCTCTCGAAACCTGGCGAGCAAGCTACACCGCGATGCAGAGCGCCTCTCTTGCAGAGTCTGCCACTTGAGTTTGCTAAACATCTCCGTAACGCTATCACGGTTACCAAATAACCCTGTGACGAAACGCGCCGCTCTTCTTTGGATCTTCTCTATCTCCTCCGTCAACCCGATCTGGTACGGATCCCACACTGATGAGCAATACTCAAGTATAGGTCGAACGAGTGGTTTGTAAGCCACCTCCTTTGTTGATGGACTACATTTTCTAAGGACTCTCCCAATGAATCTCAACCTGGTACCCGCCTTACCAACAATTAATTTTATCTGATCATTCCACTACAAATCGTTCCGTACGCATACTCCCAGATATTTTACAGAAGTAACTGCTACCAGTGTTTGTTCCGCTATCATATAATCATACAATGAAGGATCCACGTGGCCCAGGTCCTACCGCTATCGACAGCGATGGCCTACAGACTGCAAGCAGTGTTTGGATATTCAAAGTCCGCTACGAAACACTCACTCTCCCTCCGCGTGATGGCGTACTGGGACTTAAAAACGTACGAGCGAGAGCTACAGCGTTATACTTGTGCACCATGATGAAATTGTGGACCCACAAAGATGCTTCCCTTACGGGACGTCTGTTAGAGGAATTGCTGCCGACGTCTCTTCTGCCACCTGTCACGGTTGCGCACATTACACCCTCACTCTCGCACCTCTCGGCATTTGTTCTTGAGTATAGTTACGTGCACCCAGACCTTCCCAACACTCGCACTCCCAAGGCGAGAGACGTTTACAGACTGCTGCTAAGGTCCATCCCTCACAATGTGATTGAGAGGAAGAGCCCTACGACCCTATGGCCTGCAGTGTGGAGAGCGGTCCAGAAGCCGTTCCTCCCCACGCGGGTACGAGCCGCGTGGTACCAGGTGATGAACGGGAAGGTTGTAACACGACAAAGGCTGCACGCTATTGCGATGACGGATTCCCCCCTTTGCCCACGTTGCCACCTCGTGGATACTGACGAACACCGTTTAACATGTGGATCGGCGTTAGAGGTATGGCTGCTAGTGCAGAAGGTCCTCGCCTGCTACCTACGTATCGCTCCTCGCACAATTGAGCCACGGCTCCTCCTTTGTCCAGAGGATACTTATTTCCCACCTGCGAAGACTCACGCTCTCACATGGTTGGTTGGTTGGTTTGGGGAAGGAGACCAGACAGCGTGGTCATCGGTCTCATCGGATTAGGGAAGGATGGGGAAGGAAGTCGGCCGTGCCCTTTCAGAGGAACCATCCCAGCATTTGCCTGGAGTGATTTAGGGAAATCACGGAAAACCTAAATCAGGATGGACGGACGCGGGATTGAACCGTCGTCCTTCCGAATGCGAGTCCAGTGTCTAACCACTGCGCCACCTCGCTCGGTACACATGGTTTAAAGGCATGTCCATATACTACCTCTTTCGAGATGATGAGAAGATGGTACAGGATTATTGGCAATTTCTCCAAGACAGTCATAGCACACTTGAGTGTACACGCCGATACCGACAACTATTTGGGAACTATTTGTGCAGTGTCTTCGATAACCCCCGTCCCAGTTGGGGAGTACCGGGCAGAGGATGACCGCCGCAACGGAGCTCCAAACGCTGCGAAATGTTGTACCACTTTGGAACATGGCATCTGTATGCCGATGGGCCATGCACATGGAATGGCGTGCGGGATTTGGTTACATTTTCTTTTTTTATTCACTGTTATCACACTATTAGTTTCAATTCTATTTCATTGCTTAGGAGGAACTCTTTTTCTGTTGTTGCTACGGATGTACATTCTAATTTTGCTTGTCGTAACTGAAAGACGCCTTTTCCATATAAAACAAAGAGTTGCCAGAGAAAATAATTTACAATTTAAAAAAATTAAAAAAAAACAAATAAAAAAAACACAAAAAGACAAAAAAACAAAAAAGTTTAGAAGACAGCACAATCTCGTGGTGCTCCGAGGTTCCTTAAAATAAAAAAAAATAAAAAATAAAAATAAAAGTTTTTAGAGCACTTGCCCAAAAAAAAAAAAGTGGTCAGTGCGACAGAATCTCAATCATAAGAGCCCGGGTTCGATTCCCGAATGGGTTGGATACTTTCTCCGCTCACGGACTGGGTGTTGTGTTGGCCTAATCATCATCATTTCATCCCCAACGAGGCGCAAGTCGCCGAAGTGGCGACAGCTTGGAAGACTTGCACTCGGCGAACGGTCTATCCGACGGGAGGCGCTAGTCACACGACATTTTTATTAACCGTGTGATTACTATTTTATGCCCCGCGAGGAGACCATTTCAATACAATATATGGCAAGGGTTATAGACCTTTTCCACGACATTATCCTTCTTATATACAAAACGCTGCAGTGACATTCGCTCCCAATAGAGAACATTCCTTTCTGTCCTATTCAGACTCATAGAACCCACCTCTAAAATTTTTTTATCTATGGCACAAAGATAGGCTATGAGTTCCCTCAGAACATGAGAGAACAGAGACACATTTACATCTTAAAATATACTGTCTCAATCTCATAGATACTGTGCCTTGCATGTTTATTTACTTTCACTGGGTGACCGTCATGTGCATCCGTTTTTGATCAAGTTAAAATTGAAGTACTCTTGTTCAGTACCAGGAGTTTCCTTGCTGTCTTAGTGTCCTGGACCTCGAAAACTGCTTTACAACTCTACCCTATTCGGTTATTTACCGTATTCAGTACCTCTCTACTTAAAATAGACTTCCCTAATCCACTGAATGGCTGTCTTCTTCTTTTTCCTCAACTTTATCCGGCGTGTTTAAGCAGCCTGCATGTTAATTACGTGACTTGACAATGTCAGCGGTAGAGAGTGCTCAAAAGCCATTTCTCGTGCGAACGATTGCTAATTGTTTGCAGTTTTTTAAAGTAACGACGAAGGTGGCTATAAGACCTGTATTCACGCAGTCGATGTGGGAAACAGTCTAAGTACAACATCAAAATGGTATTTTATAAACCTGTTACTCCACTGTGAAGTACTTCGACCTCTGCTGTTAAGCAGTTGTGGTGAGGAGGAGCGAGTGACAAACAAATGGTACGTGCGAATGTTTAAAAGCTGTACTTTCAGATGGTCATAATTGTATACTATCATAATTTTGGCCCCTATTTTCGACAGGATCGGCTTAAGGGGCTGATATCGAAATAGTATGCTTTTTTCTCCTTAAAACATGAGGTCAACGTGAGGTCAGCTCTAAATGGATTGAACACCGCATGCTGCGCACTAGCTGCATAACAATTTACCAACCATACATAACCAACTACGAACAGCACAAAATCCATAAAGCTACTTCGGTTCCTCGACTTTTGTTGTGTGAAGATCTACCTTGACTGTTCGTGTGGCCCGCAGTATTCATCCATATTTTATAATATATGCACTTAGCAACCAACAACCGTATCCAAGTAGTTTTAAGTTCTAGGGGACTGATGACCTCAGAAGTTAAGTCCCTTAGTGTTCAGAGCCATTTGAACCATTTTTCCCCCTGCTGAATAACAAAAAAAAAAAAAAAAATACAGTGTCTTTGGCTTTATTAGCGTGTGGCTTTGCGATCCGAGACGTCAACGTGGTCTTTATGACCACATATATCGCAGCCGTGGGATTTCCGACAGTCACAGGAATCTGTTGATTGATTTGTAACGAGAGGTTAGGACTAGCTGTGTACCTAGCACATACCTTTTTTCCTACAACATAACGGTAGCAAATGATTAAGCTTCTTGCCTCAGTTTGTGAATTTTATTTTGTCAATTTTTTGAAAGGAACTCAGAGATTTCAAATATCACCTTAACATTCCTCCCCTCACCCCCCCCCCCCCCCCCGCTTCGTTATAAATTATTCTAATACCTTTTCACCTTTGTCGAGATCTGTGTATTTTTTCCATCTTTTTCGAAGAGACTGTCCAATGAAATCTTTTCCTGATTTCAGATATTGCATTTATTGCTTCCTCCTTGACCTTATTTATCGGAAAAGTACGCGCTCAGATGTTTTTGATTTGATGTGGAATTTAGTTTCCTATGTCAACTTTCGACGACACTCGTGGACCTGTGCCGCTGGTTAAAAACTTTCCAGATTTCAATTAGTATGACAGGATTTTGTATCCATTGATTGACCACATACTCTGCTGTTCTCACTACCTCTTCTCTACGGGGCTTTTCCCGAATTATTACCGTCGACGCTTCGTTAACACTGTCCAATAGAAGACGTGCCACTGTTGCAAGCATGTGGCCAAAAAAATTCGAACTTCTTCTCTATCCCTGTATTCCTCCGTTAATCCCAGTTCCTGTATTTGCATTCACAGATATTGGATGAAGTGAAAATTGCAGCCGGATACGGGTGTTTCGTGGAACACTGTTTGTATAGCTTTAATTATAGCCATATCGAAGCCTACCGCTGCGGTTTTCAACGACCACCCAAGTATTTATTTTTAATCCAGAAAAATGTCATTCATATGTATTTTGAATTTTCTGTGTGAGAAAGCAAATAGAAATAGGAAATACCTAGGTCTATTTTTCTCTTCTTCCAATGTCAACGTGTACAACACTCAAATGTCCCGTCT
The DNA here is from genome assembly GCF_021461395.2 of Schistocerca americana. Taxonomy (NCBI): domain Eukaryota; kingdom Metazoa; phylum Arthropoda; class Insecta; order Orthoptera; family Acrididae; genus Schistocerca; species Schistocerca americana. Next base: position 47,926,715 of record NC_060125.1, read on the forward strand.
GTTATAACAATTCCACTTTTCCACACAGAATTTTATCTTCTTCTTCACACCCGATCACCAGCATTCTTTCATCAGCAACGGACCCATCGTGAGTTTTCAAGAAAACCATTACCTTCAGCCAAACGTCTTTGCTCAATTGAATCTCCGAAATAATGCCCAGTGCTGACAGCTTTCTTTCTTGATTTGCAGAATGCAATCTTCGAGCTCTCTTAATCTTGCATATTTTAGACGAAATCTAAATCTATACGCTTCAGATCTAGAAATACGACTTTGAAAATCTGAAAAACAGGCACTGTCTTTTCTTTGTGATCTGTTTTCCTATAATCATGCAATCGTTGCTTCATTTGCAAATCTGATCCGTCAGATGGGCATGACAGTTACTGTTCAGCTATGACCTGCTATTTGCAACTTACAAACGGCAGCCAGTTCCTACACTCAACTCATTTGCTGTGCTGTCAGGACTGATGAATATCCTTGAGAAGACACCTCGTTCTTTCCATTACTCACAGTGTGTAGAAGTCAAGCAGCTTAGGCCTACGAAACTATAAGGAAGCAACGACTGTTGGCGAGGAGAATGTGATACACCCGCTGCTGATGAACAACTGTCGTCGGAAAACCCATGGTGAAAAACTGCTTGGTCGGAAGTCCTACGGTCCCTGCAGCACCTAAAAAAGTGCAGCGCCTACTCTTAATTGAAGTTAGTGAATTTGACCATGAGCTAAGCAATGTTGGCCGCTTACCTTAGGGGCAGAGGAAGAGGGATAAATATCCC